>NC_142145.1:54425000-55039483 GCF_024610735.1 Ursus americanus
ATAAATAAATAAATAAATAAATAAATAAATAAATAAATCCTAGGTTTGGGATGCTTAGTCGGTTAAGTGTCCGACTCATGATTTTGGCTCAGGTCACGATCTCAGGGTTGTGGGATTGAGCCCGTGTTGGGCTCCATGCTCAGCGGGGAGTCTGTTTAGAATTATCTTTCTCCCTCTCCATCTGTCCCTCCCCTGCACTCTCTTTCTCTCTCAAGTGAATAAATAAAAAAGACAAAAACCAAAAACCTTAGACTTATTACTAACCTGGACTGGGTTTTTTAAATCTGCAAAATGAGGGTAATATTTATTTTTAGAGTTTTTGTATAGTTAAGATGAGACCTCTACAAGGAGCTGGCATTCCGTTGGCATACGGTAGTCACTCAATAAATGGCTACACAGAACATGATGAACATATATGTCCAGGACCTGACTTATTTCAAATTAATATATCTGGAGTTCATATATTTTAACGTGAAAGGCTGCAGTGACCGGAAGGTAAAAGATACTTGTCAAAAGGATGTGTTCAGTAATGTGAGACACATAATTTGGCAACAAATGGATGAGTTAGGAAGGTATATATGGCTTAAAATATTTCATTTTCATAAATAAATCATGCATAGCAATTAAAGCACCTACTAAATTACAATCATCATTTTGTATAAGCCAGAAACATTTGGGTTTACTGAAAACGGAAAAAAAGAAGCCAGTATAAAAAAAAACCCAAAACATAAATTGACATAGACTTATTTGATCATTCCCGAGTCAACAATTAATTATTGGACACTAAGTTTGTGCTACTAGTCACTGAGGATTCAGTAACAAATAAGACCAAGTCTTCCCCTCACAGACCTTTCCTCCTCCTGGAAGAGAGAACCGACAAGGAAACAGCGCCATAATAACGGTGTGTTCATTACATTATTTTGCTGCATTTCCACCAAATATTATTCTAGATAGTATTAACTGTTATGAAGAAAAATAAATCCAGGTTAATGGTATAGATAGGAATATGGGGTGGAGGGATTGCAGAAGGTGACAATTTTTGGCTAAGTATTCAGAGAAGACGAGGTCCCATCTTTTTCGCTCTCTCTGAAACCCCCACAGTGCTGAGGACAAAGTGGACGGCACTGCAAGGCTCTGCAGATAGTTTCACGAAGTCAATGCTATCACTGCCACGAAAATATCTATTATGACAGACACGCTTTGATATTCCTTAATAATTTTTTGAGAATTACCTTAAGGTATATTTCTCTCACCCAGAAAGCCTCCAATTATCATGGTAATGAAACTGTTTTATCAGCGTAGAAACTAATTTGACTTGATTGGCTCCTCTCTGCAATGATGCATAATGCACACTTGGAAGGGGAAATCTGGTTAACAGTGAGTCACCAAATGTCACATGGAGCAGTGTTGGTGCTCGCTGTTAGGACCCTGCCTCATAGGAAAATACACTTGACCCTTCAAAAAAATCACTGAGCATAATTCCATCATTGCTGATTCAGAAGCTCCTTATTTGGATCTTGTGGTGTCTCTCTGTGAATATCACTTGATGCCATTCGTGTGCCCGGAGTAGAAAGTCATGACAAATTACATGGTAGATAGCAGAGAGAGGCCATGAATACCTGTGGACCAGAGCAGGGAACTTTAGTGATGACAGGACAGGGGATACATCATGTATCTACCACAAAGTTGTGAAATCAGTTCCACATGAAACACAATGAAGCAGTAAAAAGATGCGAAGAGAGAACAGAACACCTACCTTCTTACCATAGTATCAAGTTATCCTGCGGCTTATGTACAACCTTGGTTCGTAAGCAGGATCGGGGCTGCCAGGGTCCCCTTCTTGCACTTTCCTGGCCTATGGCGCAGAGGGGCTGAGCTAGCAGGAAAACGAAGAGGCGTGTCCTCCTCTGATTGTACGCATCTGAGATCGCCTCTCCTGATCACAGCACAGTGAGATGAGCTTGGACTGATGCTGCCTCAGTCTTTTGCCTTTCCTCTACCCCCTTGACTTGACTGCCATCGCCAATCCTTCCTGTTTGTTTTTTTAAATCTCTAGTTCATGCGTGCTAGACGCATGTCCTCACACCCCCATGCCCTCCAAAACGTGTTTCAGGAAAGAACTCCATTTAAAACCTTTGCTCTTTGGAGTAACACAGGTGAGTCTGTGTTTTCTTGTTTTCTGGGGTATTTGCATTTCACTCCTCAGCTTTCATTTTGTCTAGAAGAGCTATGTCTCTCATTAAGGGTTTTCAGAAACTAATTGGGAAAGGTGGTCTTTTCCCTTCATCCAAGGAGTGGGTAACAAATAATAGTTATCGTCATCGTCGTCGTCATCATCATCATCATCATCATCATCATCACCACTATGTACTTTCAAAGTTCTTTCATAGCTGGGGCGCCTGCGTGGCTCAGATGGTTAAGGGTCTGCCTTCCGCTTGGGTCATGATCCCGGGGTCCTGGGATCAAGCCCCACGTCGGGCTCCTGGCTCAGCGGGGAGCCTGTTTCTCCCTCTCCCTCTGCCTCTCCCCATGCTCATGCTCCCTCTCTTTCTGTATCTCTGGCTCTCAAATGAATAAACAAAATCTTAAAAAAAAAAGAAAAAGAAAAAGAAAAGCTCTTTCACAGGCACCAGCTTCCCAATATCCTAAGGTGGCATCTCTAAGCTGTCCACCACTTCACCTTCTTCTAAGGCTTGCCACGGCTCTTGTCAAAAATATTCTAAAGTCCCTCCCTGTTCCAACGTCGTACGGTTCATCAATTCCGTGGAACAATTTCCTGTAATCTTACTCTATCTAGTGCACAACGATAACTACTTATTTCCATACATTAACTCTTCAGTTTAAGTTTCATCTGCCAAGGATTTTGCTGGAAAGTGCAGCAAACTTCTGATGCTCGGAAGAGGCACTTTTCAAAGACCTGGATGCCCGAGAATGCACTGCCCTGGCATCACTCTGGACGCGTGGTAAGTTCACCTGTCCTGAGCAGGGCCAACAATCCTGGGGAGCTCTGACTTGGGCAGGCAGACATGCATGCCTTCACACAACGTTAACATAGGATGTTTGTCCACACTTGTACCATTTCGGGCATCATCTGTCCGCTTGGAAATACCCACCACATTCAGGTCTGACAATGGACAGGAGGTGGCGCTCTCGATTTAGGATTCCAGCTCCAGAGCAAGGTAGTAACAAGGGAAAATTTCAGGTGCATTTAAAATTTTATTTATATATATTTTTGTCTGCCAAGTCAGAAATGTACTCCATTTTCTTTAATCAGCTTTATTTGCTTCCCACTGTGTTACTTCAATTGGGTAAGAGTCAAGCCGACATTTCCCCTGGCTTTCCTAGAGCAGACTATGATGTGTGAGGTTTACCAGAGTTTGGGAGTTGAAAGTGCAGGTCTGGCAGAGGACAGAAATGCCGTATGCACACGCAAAGCGGGTTGTCCCTGCTAATCGCTCCAAGTGGCCTCGTGCGGACACCTCCTTGGCTGGAGGCATGTTTACATTTGGTGCAGAGACAGCTGGTGTCCCTATCTGAGGCAAGGGAGCCCAGAGGAGGGATCCAGAAAAGAGTTTCCCAGAAGCCTGGGTGGGGTTGGGGTGACAGGCTTGTCCTGAGATCGAGCCCCACGTTGGGCTCAGCAGAGAGTCTGCTTCTCCCTCTCCCTCTGCCTCTCCCTCTGCTCGCGCTCTCTCTCTCACATGCTTCCTCTCAAATAAATAAATAAGATCTTAAAAAAAAAAAAAAAAAAAAAAGAACCAAAAACTGAATCCGGCCACTGCAACAGAGACTTCCCACCCGGGATGAAGGGTAGCTTGGGAACCTTCGGGGGAAGGAGGGGCAGGCAGGATGATCCAGTCCCTCCTTGCTGGCTCCCTCAAGCAAAGCCCACTGGCACAGCCTGGCTGGGAGTGGGGCGGGGGAGGGGGGCTTGCAGTTCCAGTCCCTGTCCCACTGGGCAGGGTGTAGACAACAGCTGAGTTGCTGGCACACTCACAGAACTTCATTCCCCCACCCTAGGGGCTCACCAGGTGTGAGCAGGACGTACGTGCCATGGAACTGATGTATTGGTTTTCTGTCCCATGGCTTCAGCCTAGAGGGGAGAATGTGGTCAGTCGACTCGTTTCTTTTTATTGCTCTAATATGACATAAAATTTCACAAAAAGTAGCAAAACTTTTTTTCGCTTGGAGAATCAAGTAAAATTTTCTCAATCTATCGCTTCCCTCCACCCCACCCTCATGGTTACATTCTCATGTTTCTTAGCATGGTTTCACTTTTCATGAAAATCAGATACAAGAGTAGGAAAAGTGTGTCAAAATGTCATCATGGGTCTTTTGTTAAATGGAAATGGAAATGCTGCATCGAATTAATGCACTTTTAAACTAGACATAGCTACTACACTTTCAACAGCTTTCATTATGATGGTAACGTCTCTGTCGTCAGATCCCATAAATCTGACACACATCGGCATTCTTTGTTAGAATGTCGCCTTATGCAATTTTTTCTTTTTTTAAACCAAGAAAAGTAGAGGTGGAAGGGACTAGGGAGGTCTGGGTCCAAAGGAGAGAAAATAGAAGTGAATGGAGAATTATTTTGAAGATCACTTGGTCACTGTTTTCATCTAGGAAATGCATTTATCTAGGACAACAAGGCTCAGTGGGCAAGCACCAATCAGAACTGTGTGATGGCTGGAAGTTAGGAAGGCGGGTGGTTGCTGCAGGAAAGATAACAAACTAGAAATACTTAAGATGGAGGTTGGGCTGGGTATTAACCATCGGCACTATGTCTCCTGCTGTGTTCTTTCTCATGTTTCCCGGGCCAGAAACTTGGAAATTACATTTCCCCTTCTCCCTTGCTAGGAGTGTTCTTCATACAATTTATCTATCTATCTATCTATCTATCTATCTATCTATCTATCTATCTATCTATTATCTATCTATATCTATCTATCTATCTATCTATCTATCTATCTATCTATCTATCATCTATCTATCTATCTAGAGAGCAAGAGTGGGGGAAGGGGCAGAGGGAGAAGGAGAGAGAGAATCTCAAGCAGACTCCATCCCCAGCACACAGCCCAACATGGGGCTCGATCCCACAACCCTGAGATCATAACCTGAGCCAAAATCAAGAGTTAGATGTTCAACCAACTGAGCCACCCAGGCATCCCTCTCCATACACATTAAAGATTTATTTATTTATTTATTTATTTATTTATTTATTTATTTGAGAGAGAGAGAGAGAGAGAGTAGGGTGGGAGGGGCAGAGGGAGAGGGAGAGAGAATCCCAAGCCGACTTTGTACGGACCTTGGGGTCCAGTGGGGCTGGATCCCAGGACTCTGAGATCACAACCTGAGCCGAAACCAAGAGCTGGACACTTAACCAACTGTGCCACCCAGGAGCCCCTCCATATATTGTAAATTCCACCAGTAAGATGAACTCACTTGGTATTTGGAAAGTGGAAGGGTGACAGGAGCCATTTCATGTCTTCCTTTGGAAGTCATGGTTCTGGTTTTGCCCAACATGTGCTATTAGCAGCTTTCAGCCCTGACATCATTGCCTCAGATCTATGAAGGATCATCTAGGAGACCTGTAGCAGTTGTCTGTAGGTTCTTGACTCAGGGCAACCTCAGCTCTTAACTCTCTGGCTGCAAGCCTGACAGTCATGGTGGTCCCCGGACTTTCTTTCCTTTGGATTCCACTGGTTTTATAAGCACCTACTACTTCCCTCTCTCCAGTCCTTCCTGCTTACCCTGCTAGAGTGGTCTCTGCTTCCCTGAGCAAAAACATGATGGTTCAGAGGTGTGGGGGAGCACCAGTCCATCATTAGGCATGTTCTGCCATGAAGTCATTGTCTCCGACACATTGTCTTATCTCACCATGTTTACCAGCTATTCAAGTTTCAAGAGGCGCAAGAAATTATATTCTATTTCTTGATAACCAAATTTAGGTTGACAAATTTGAGAGATTCAAAAGCCTCTTGATCCTGGTGCAGAAATAAAATATCCTTATGATATCTTTAATATACAGCTGAAGTGACGATGAGGAAGAAATGAATACCTTTTTCTGCTGGTGTGAGCCAGGCAATCCAAGTCAGAAGCAAGGAGAGGCTGCTTCTTGCCTGCAGATGACATTAACTGAGAGTCGCTTTTTATGCAGTAGATCTGACTCAAGTCCTTTATGAAATGTGAAATTTAATATTCACCCCTGGAATGAAGATTCATCTCTTTAAAAGCTGTTCACTATCTCACTCAAGGTGTTAGTACTCACATGGGATGGATTGAGATGGCTACATCCATTCCGTCTTCCCAGGGGCTCTTGATCTGTAGGAAAAGAATTTAGTCCCTGAAACTTTAAATTGTTTTGAATAGTACTTGTCACAAATGGACTTTTTCTCTTTTCTCTACTTCCCACTCTTTATCCTTTTTTAAAAAGGCTTTAATCTGTCTTAAATATGCATCATTGTATGAATTTATAAATATAAGATAATTTTACAAATTGCAGATGGTTAAATGGGTGCTTTCTTGTTATTTCCCATTCACCATTTCTTGAACAAGTTCTTCCCTTGCTAATGCTGAAAAGTAGGAGGATCTGTTAGCATCATTCACTGGAATAACAGTCTGGATGGAGGCCACCTAGTCTATCTGGTTATGGCATTTCTGGAGCAAGAACTGTACTGAACCGTGCAGACCAGATCTGCAAGGCTATGGTGCATTCATTTGGGTAATAGACTTGGTGTCAGAGCTGAGAGGTATTGATTGATCATACCTACTGTCTGCTTTTCTTCTCTTAAGTGTTATCACCAGGTTATCTTATTGGTTGGTCGCGATAATTCCATGAGGTAGTTAGAAAAAGTCGTAGCATGCCCCCATCTGACCACATTGGAAAGAGACACACTTTTCTCTACAGCCGTGAGAGCTAGGGTATCAGTTTGGTGAAGACCAGAGTTAATGTGGAGTCTGCCCCGCACTTTCAGCATGGCCCTGACCATCCTTCGGACAAGTAGACTAAGGCAAGAAAGAGAAACCTAAAATCTTCAAGAAAAGTGGGTATCGAACATTTCCCCAAAATTCTAAAAGTCTAAAAAGCAAAGAGAATAATTTTATCTGAGCACTTAAAGAGTTATTTAACTATAATCTCTACACAGCCTTCCAAGCCCCTGATCAAGGACCACAGCTACCAAGAACCCTCGGTGACTCTGCAAGCCCCACCTTTCTGCTCCTCTTCACAGCCCCTACAGCACCAACGAGCACGCCATGAATGTTGGTGGGCTGATGCGGGGTGCTCCAAATGGTTCCTTACTTTTCTGAGTGTCTTGTCTCACTACCTTGACTAAGCCGAAATAGGATTGGACAGATACTATATGCTGGAGAGCCACACACGACCACCATGGCCATCCTACCTGGCAGCACAGCTCCCTTGAGGCTGACTCAGGACACCGTGTGGCCACTTCTGATCCTTTCAAGCTTTCCCCAGCATATCCAAGGCAACTCTTCCTCAGGGAAGGCCAAGAGACAACCTTCCTGTGAGGCAGTGTCCCCTGTTTCCACACCCACAACTACTACCCTCTTCAGTCTAACAGCACACATGAAAAAAAGAGGATTGTCCACTCTTGGACCTGGGTAGACAGTAGGAGAAACGGCCTGAGGGAAGTCTGGATACAGTGATGAAAATAATCTCTCTCTTAGTCATTCTCTCTTTTCTCTCTCTCTCTCTCTCTCTCTCTCTCTCTCTCTCTCTCTCTCTCCAGTTTGTCCTTGCTTATCTTGGTAAGTTGTCTTCTTCTTTCTTTTCTAACCCAAACAGATTATGTGCAGTTGGCAAGGTTTACGTCAGGTCAGTGTAGCAACCCCAGAAGAAAGGAGCCTCTCCCTCCTGTGACAGTGTTATGATTCCCAAGGAAGCTCTCTCACTGGCCTGGTGTGGGGGACACACTCACTGTTGTGAGTCACTGGATACGGGACTGGTGCAGTGATTCTCCAGGCAGGTTCTCAGGAACCATGATTTTTAGCCCCACCAGAAACACGACTGAGGCAAAGCGGTTCTCCAAAGGAAGAGGCTGCTGTTGATGCCCACATCAAGTGTGTACTATGGTGATTTTTCTGAAGTGTCAACATATCATTTGTGCAACAGACTTCCTCCTACTAATAAAGGAAACAATGAGGAGAATGAATATTTGACCCTGTGTGTGTGTGTGTGTGTGTGTACACCCCTCTGCACAATTATCTACTGGCAAATTCTGTCAGGGTGAGTAGCGGAAGTCAGTTCAGAAGTCATCCTCTTTGACAGAAACACACAGGGAGCCAACCTACATGGCCATTTCAGCCCTTGGTATTATGCCTGATTGAAGCCAACATTATCTGTCACTCAGTTTCAGGAACATCTGACACACCTTTTCATGCTGAGAGCTAATTGTCCTATTTTCAAACCTGGAACTGTCCCTCTTGTGATATTTTTCCAATCGCAGTGATATATTTGTCTAGCCAGCAAGCACTGCCAAAGCCATAGCTATTCTGGAGAGGAGTCAGGGTGGGTAACAGGGGAATTATTCAGCAATACAGTAAACAAAAGGAAGGTCTCTCTGAATCAAAAGTTCCAAAGCAATAGCATACTTTCTTTAGTAACATATATAATAATAAAAATTGTTTGCTATCCATTTTTAATCTTCGTGAAATGAATCCACTCAGTCATGGAAGTTATACAGAAACTGCTTACTACAAATAATGCAATGAATACATTACAGAAGTAATTAAGTGAGAAGCCAAGTGAACTAGAGCAGTATTCTATACCAACGCTTCTTCACAGCCAGATTAAAAAAACAAAACAATCCTTAGGTAAGACACAAGAGATAGAGAAATAAAAACCAAGACAATAAGTACATAAAAATAAATAAGGTTCATTGTAGAACATTGAGCTACATCCCACATTTCTCTACCCCTCAAAATAGTACTTCCATTACCTAGGAATGAGAAACAATAGGTACTCATTATCATCTGTACTTTGACTTGTTAATTTATTACTAATAGTTACTGATCACTTGCTATGTATAAAACATTCTGGCAAGAGGTATAAAGAATACAAAAAAAAAAAAAAGCATGAAACATTAATCCTTATCGTCCAGGAGAGTACAGTCTAGTTGAGGGGTGAGGTTATATCCAGTGTATGTATAATTATAAGGTTAGGTAAGGTGGGTTCTGTGTCATATAAATAGAACAGGAACGATTTTCCTCTGGAATTTAGAAGAAAATGAAATTAAGGAATGACTTTTTGGAGGGTCCAATTGGCCTTGGCCTTGAAATAGGGATTCCCTTAATGGAGATATGAAGGAGTAGCAGGGGAGGGGTACACACAGGAAAAATCATGGTGGGGTATGGAAAACAACTGAGTTGAAGGAAGGAGATAATTCAGGTGGGAAGTTAAGGAAGACAGAGCTAGAAAGGGAGATGGTAAGATTGTGGGAGCCTGAATGTTAGGATGATTTTAAGACTTACGCTACAGGTAGAAGGGGGCCATTGGAATTTTTTGAGAAGGGAAGTGCTGTAGTCAACACAGTGATTTAGGAAAACTATTCTTGGTCATACAGAAGGACATTAGCATTGGAAGGGAAGAATCTGGGTGCATGAGAAGCGGTTAGTGAGCTGATTAGAACTTGGGGGGTGTATTACTTTTCTGGGACTGCCGTAACAAATTACCACAGACTGGAGAGCTTAAACAAGAGATACTTATTTTCTCTCAGTTTTGGAGACTGGAAATCTGAGATCACAGTGTAGGCAGGGTTGGTTTCTTATGAAGCCTTTCTCCTTGCCTTGTAGATGGTTGTCTCCTCCCTCTGTCTCTGTGTGGTCTTCCCTGTCTGGGTCCGTATCCTAATCTCTTCTTATACAGAAGAGTCATACTGTGTTAAGACCCCCGCCCAATGACTTCATTTTACCTGCATTACCCTTTTAGAGGCCCTATCTCCCAATATAATCACATTCTTCAGGATTGGAGTTAGGACTTTACCATATGAATTTGGCGTTGGGGGACACAATTCAGCTCATAACATAGGCAGTAGGGGCTGGAATTAGGATGGCTTCCTTGGGCATGGGGAAGGAGAAATAAATCTGGAACCATAAGGAAAGTAGAACTAACAACTCTTGATGAGAAGTTGGGTGTGTGCAGAAGGAGGAAGGATGCTTGGGAGAGATTGCTTCCTCTAAAAGATAAGGGATGGAAGGAAAAGAAGAGAAAGAATAGGATAGTGACCACAGATAAAAGTTTTGATTTTTGTATAGAGCCAAGTTCAGCACATTTGGAGACAGAGGGGAAGGAGGAGGGAGACAAAGAAGCCAGAGATGATCTAGGGAGGCATAGCAAAGCAAACAAATTAACTCTAGATACTGCAGGGGTTATCTTTCCCCTTTAGTTAAGACTAGAGAAAATGGAGAGAGCACAGATGATTCCAGAGATCCATTAAAATGTAGAGGATGGAAAACAAGGGAACTCACCCCTACTGGTCTCAATTTTCTTGGTAAAGCTCAAGGCAAAATATACTGGAAACATTTGGATTAGTTAATAAACTCGAGTTTTATCTTTGAGAGTCAGAAAAGCTGTTGGAGTCCCAGCTCTGCTGTGAGACCCTTACCTGTTTGCTTCTCTAGAACAGGAATGCCACCTCCCCGGAGCGCAATGGAAACGTGTTTTTTAAAGCATCTTGCAAACTGGAAAATTCTCTAAAATCATTGGCTGCTATCATTATTTTATTTCTTTATTATGTGAGTGTGAAGACCACCCATGGGTCTTTCAGGACCATCCTGGATCCAAATGAATCTGTCTTTGGACATCCTGGGGTCCCCTCCTCAGACCAGACTGGGCTGAAATAGACCCACTCTCCACAGACACGAGGCAGACTCAGAGCTGGGCTCAAGGCCACTTCTGACTGTTGGACCTTGAACCTAGTGCTTTCATAACACAACATACTGAAACATCTCACCACAGTGTCCAAAGTAATTTAGTGCCCACACAGTGAGATTTAACATGAAGCTAGTTGCTAGCACTTCATAAATTACTTCAGTGTCTTGCATTTTTATATATCAGGGTGTCATATTCCCTTTTAATCTAATATATCACTTCAGGATACAATGTCACTCTCAAATTTTTGAAATATTATGGAAAAGATTCTCCACTTCTTTGGTACATATCAACGACTTATTATTTAAAAATTGCCAGTATTACTTTAGAATTGATGAAGGGGTTGGTTTCTAAAAACTTGTTTGAAGTCAGCTATTTCTCCCAAGATGAAAGAAATTCTTATTATAAAAATGATATACATGTTGGTGAGGTTTCCAGGTCAACCTACAAAAATCTATATAGCCCTAAAACAGATGGGATATCACAGCCTTACACCTTCCTGGCCAAAGCAAGTGGAAGATTCTTTCTCAGACACACACATCTCATTGCTCCCAGTTGGGTCGGGTGTCCATTTTTAGACACTCTGTCTGGGATAAGATGTGTTCATTGACTTCAGCCATTCAGAGGATGGGTGAAGTAAGGTCTCTCTGAAACTCCCAGACTGAAAGGCAGAAGGACCAATACCTCAATAAAAAAGGAAAAGGAAGGGAGGCTGGAGGCTGGACAGTCAAGCACAGTGCCCCTATTCACCACGTACATGCTGGAGAATGAAGGGAGAGTAGGCAGTGTGCGCTCTCCACTTTCTGTAGAAGGCCAGCTTCCAAACCTCCAACTTCCTCTTCCCTATGTCCTTCTGTCCAGCACACCCAGGCTTTTCACTAAGGCCACATCAAAACTGTGTTTTGAAGACTAGAGCAGAATAAGCCATCCAATTCCCCTGAGTTCTTCACACCGTGCATTCCTCTCTCCTAGGAACCCCCACATGGGTGTTACTCTTCCCAGTTGACTTGCAAGAAGGAGCTACATAGATGAAGGGGCCCTAAGACTGACAAGACAATAACTCAGATATTTGTGGTTTTAGATAATTATTTCTACCTCTGACTTTCCAATTAATCACAGATTGGTGAAATTTCAGGCCCTATAAGCATAAAGAAATAGTGAAGGGAGGATAAAATGGAAGTAGAGATGACAAGCAGACCAGCATGACTGAGTGTCTTCCTCTGCATACACATGCCTATTGTGTCTTTTATTTATGCAACCTCCGCTTCCTCCAGTTCTGGGTCCAGTCACACCCTAAAAGCTCTAAAGGGACACCTAAGAACATGCATGACAGTGGCTGCGAGGTAGGGGACGGTCACATTTGATGTAAGTTATGGACTCCGTCCACATTCATTCAACAAGTAAAGGCCACTGCGTGGAGTTATAGATGAATTAGTGGATAGACACATGACAAATGATAGATACAAATACACCGTATTCTATTAGCTTTAAATCATCATCCATTATAAAAAGCACTATTATTTTATATAACACTAAGAAAAGGAAAAAAATACTGCCAAATACAAAAGCCATCAGTGTTAAAAATGAACTGATGGAATACAGTATGCACATCCTTTCCAAAATTAGATTATTTTGTAACTAAGTGCAGTTTATAATAAGTAGATAGGAGTCATAGCATGCCAAGAAGGTGTCAAAGGAAAACTCTCATTGCAATTCAGGAGTAGCCTTGCAGATGAAGATTTGAGGAGGTCATTTTCTTTTTTTATCAAAAGTCCAAGGTTTTCCCATTGCTGGGCCCTTTAGACCATCCATACAAAAATCCATTAATAGCATCTGGGCACATGCTGTATACAAGTCCCTGTGCTAGGTTCTGTGTAGGGTACAGAGAAATATAAAATATGGTGAAAGCCCTTAAGATGTTCGTAACTGAGTTGAGAAATCATCCAGAGCAACAATAAAAACTTAAGAATCAGAACAAGTAGTCATGTTGTGTTCCAAATGGCTCTGGAAGGATCTGTAGAGCCTGGCACCAAAGCGGAGGCTTTGGACTTGATCTGGGCCTTGTGGTACAGGCAGGATCTGGACAGTGGTGGGGGGGGTCCTGTGCTCCACCAGCAGGGGAAGAGTACAGCATTCTGACGCAGAAACTCATCAGAGATCTCCCTGGAGCCAGCCGGGTGCTTACCCACTCCCCCCATTTCCACCAGGGAATGCAATTGGATAGACAAAGGACAGTTAGTAGACTGACTCAGTCTTCTCTGCCTCCACCAAGCTTCTCTCTGCAATCTTCTATCTGGGGAATCTACATGGGGTTCTTCTGATTCAATTCTTAGCCATGCATCCTGGCTGACTGAATTCTCTTTATGCTCCAATCATTGATATCATGGGACCTCTTGGTAGAGCTATTATATGGTCAGATTGGAAGCAATCAGATGGTACTTTGAGAGCACTTGCTCAAGGGGCCAAGAAAACCCCACCCTAGATCACAACTCCCTCCTGAGTTTCTGAGGATCAAGGACAATGATTAGCAAATCAAGGGCTGAGGAATATTTGTGTTGTCTATGGCTGTGGCCCAAATCCCAGTGCAGAACTCCAATGGGGCTAGGCTGGATCCTGGCAAACACTCATTTGTCCAGGACTGAGGTCTACCAGTTTTCTCGCTAGCTTAAACCTAAATTTCAGATTATACTGCTTCCAAAAGAAGGTAAATATATACATTTCTGACAGATAAGCTCTGGAACAGAGAATTCTCATTTCCTAGTAAAAGCTTATTCCTGTCTTCAGGCTCAACCCACCTGAAAAAGTGGACTTATCCATTGGGCCAGCAGGTTTCCTCCTTGACAGTGGAGTCAAGGACACAGAAGCAACTCTCTCCTAGAGAGTCCCAGGAGTGACCCTCCTTTCTGACACCAAAATCAGAATACATAGACTGGCAAAGGAATAAAAGTTACAGCACATAGGATTCTCCTTTGAATGAGTATCATTTATTGAAAAGAATAATTTAAAAATCTAGGCACTACAAAGACCAGGGAAAGAGGTAAAACACTCTGTGAATTTTCTTTTTTTTTTTTTTAAAGATTTTATTTATTTATGTGACAGAGAGACAGCCAGCGAGAGAGGGAACACAGCAGGCGAGTGAGAGGAAGAAGCAGGCTCCCAGCGGAGGAGCCCGATGTGGGACTCGATCCCGAAACGCCGGGATCACGCCCTGAGCCGAAGGCAGACGCCTTAACGACTGCGCTACCCAGGCGCCCCATTCTGTGAATTTTCATATTTGTAAACAATCAGAATATTTCAGGTCAAAATAAAATAGAAAACTCTTTTCTTCAGAAGCAAGTTGGGGAGAGGAATGGCAGAGACCTCCTGAAATAGCAGACTCCCTGCAACAGCTCTGTACTTGGCTTTGTCCTTTGGGCCATGCAAATATGGACAACTGGGTCAGCTCCTAGCTCGAAATGCCTCCTCCCTACCCTTTGTGCCCTCCCTTTCACTTACAGCCCTCATCCACCACTATTATGACTCAGCATCTCTGCTTCATCTAAAATGTTAAATAGTAAGAGGTCCCAGAGAATTCCTGACTTACTTTTAGTTTCTAATCGATCAGCCAGTTCTAGAAAATAAGGTTACAAATCATGTCATGCTATGGTAACAACAAATTATGGGTTATTAGTCTTAAAAAAAAAAGATTCTAGCAAAATTTTGTTTTCTTGCTACATTAAAAAAAAAAAAGGAGTTAGCAAGACTTGCATTTTTCTGCACAAGCTTCTGGATATCCCCAAGCTCCGCCCCTAGGAAATAAGCCAGATCTCCAGCCTGGAATTGGGAGTGACCTCCTTGAGGGCTGAGTGAAGGAGCTTCATGGAGGTTAGATGCCTAAGTGGTTTTCTTCCTTTTCAAAGCTAAGTGCCAATCTCAAAAGGTGCTGGGCAAGGAAAGAGCAGATTCATACCTTCTCTGAGTTTCCACCTATGTCCTCATTTCCCATCACAGGTGCTCTGACTCCCACCAACCCACCCATTTCCCACCATTGCTCATCCCCTGCTTCTCCCAGCCTTTCCAGCCTGATGCTTCTTGCCTTGGCTGGCTGCTCCTTGCATACCCACATCTACCCAGATCGGGGCAGACGGTCAGGATAAAACTACACATAATGGTCTTACAACACATGCATATATAGGCACACACGCACGGGCATGTGTGAGCGCGTGCACACGTGCACACACACACACACACACACACACACACAGAAATATGATTTAGAAAACACTATTAGGATGCTTCCTTCCAGAAGCAAATTCCTGGCTTTCCTCTTCCTGTTTGAGCTCACAGTGGATGGTGTTACAGTCAAATGCCATAAATAATAGTCTCCAACTAAATGACACCTGCTAGAAAGTTACTTCTTTATGGGTTTCAGAATGCAGGGTTGGAGGGGTGGGGAATGATGAAAGATAGATTCGAGCTCTTCAAACATCACTCTATTGATTTATGTATGAAAAAATATGGAATCTGTCAAGGCAAACAGCACTATGTTAAATGTAAAATGTAATCCCAGCTGTGGTGGCCACTGCTGCCAATACATATATTTCAGGAAGTCAATTTACTTTTAAATGGAATTTTAACACTGGTGAAAGGAGTCACACTGAATCCCTTATTTATATGAAACCTGTCCTCCGCGGAGAAGAACAATGCACAGTCTGCCGGGACAGGAGAGGAAGGAAACTTCAGGAAACACGTTTGTTTTCTCAAATGTTTACTCACATCTCGATGCAGTGGACAAAGAGAAGGGGGCATAAGAGGGGGTGGGGGACAAGGAAGATCCAAATTACAGGACTTGCCAGCTTCCCGGTTCCTGGGCCCATCATTGGTACTTTGGGCTGTGGCTTTCCTCCAGCACAGTGTGAGTGGTCCCCTCTTCAGGACTCGGGGAGCTGTTTTTCTCAGGACAGATGGGAGAAGTTGCTGGCTACAGAGAGCCACATCACATTGCTGAAGGCCTATACGAAATGGATGTCAGTTCTCTGAATCAGCTCTGAATGAGAGCTGTGGGATCTTGGGCCCTGGCTTCACCTCTCAGGGCTCAGTTTCTTCATCTGTTAAGTGGGGGCGGCAATGGGATTTCAAGAGAATTAAATGAGAAGATATACGTACAAGTGGCGCAGGGCCTAGAGAGTGAACAACAAAAAAGTACTTCTCTCTTCTTTTTTCCCTGGGTGAAGTGAAGACTTATGTCCTGCAAAGAGGAACTGAGACCGCTTAGTGCTAATGACTCCAGTGACTTGGTCAAATCTACTCGCTCAGTTAGCTGAGGCCCTGGTTTGTTTTGGCACAGGGACATGTATGGTAAGAGCTTAAGTAAAAGCGTGCAAATAGTAAGTCAGAAACTCTCTGTGGCCAGGCAGAAGCTTACCTAAGTAAATAGCAATTCTGATGACTGCATATGTGCAGGGCCAAGAAAGGATCCTCTCCCTAGGCAGAAACAGCCATCCTGCCTCTCTCCTGTCCCGTGGAACAGGGAGTGGTCCTGGGAGGAGGGTCACAGAACAATGTCCTCAAGAACCATCATGGAGCAGGAAGGGAGTTTCAGCTTGCCTATCCAGCTGCCCTGTGATGTCTGATCCCAGCATCCTGTGGGTGTCTCTGGTGGCTGCCATTCCTGAGCTGTGTCCTTATGCACAGATCTGTACTCAAGGCCCTGGGGGCTCACAGAAGAAAGCCATTCTTTCTGGTTGCCAGCCTGGGCTCCCTGACTCCTCTAGAAATGATGTGAAAATAGAGTTTTATTAATATTATAATGTACAAGATAATCCATGTGAGTTAACAAGAATCCACACAGCTCATTTTGGTCCTAATTAGAATCTGGAAATAAATTCTCCGCTGTGAAATCCATATCATTTAATCATCAAGTTAGGTATCCCCTCCACATTAGTCCCCCAATTGTGGGGCCTTTAATATAAATATCAATACAGAACGGATTACATGCTTTTACTTTGATATCATGAACAGTGATATGTGCTTTGGGAAAGATTATAAAGAAATCACTTAAGCATCACAGATCTCCCCCAGCCCCTGCTCCATCACCCATGTAGGCTTTGGGGAGATAAACACAAGAGCACAAGGAAAATGGGTCCCTGACTCCTATCACCCCAAAGCAGCTTTGACACGTAAATGACTATGGTTCCTCTCTCTCTCTCTTTCTCTCATGCAGGCGTCAAAAAAAGGCAAAACAGACCCCAAATAATTCGTTTCAGACAATACACATCTGTCAGAATCACACGGGGAAAGTAGGGTCAATTCTATCTGTGGGGTTTTTTCCTTCCTTTTTAGATTGCAGGTGCCTTGATACATATTGTATTATAAGCTGATTAATTTTCTCCATTTTGGCTCTAAGACATTTAATTCAACCTGTTGTTTTGAATTCCAAAGCTCAGTCTTTCTAGAGGGGCAAGCACTTTGAGTTTTCAAAACAGACTTCTTACGGGCTATTCTTTTCTGTGCTAATCACAGTGAAACAAAATGTGACTTTGGTGCCACACCCGCTCCAACCCTGCTTTCTCTCTGCCCCTAGCAAATCCGGAGCTTGAGGCTGGAAAGGCTGAGACTCAAAATCCAAACTAATGGAGACACAAAAATAAGTGTGGTGCTATCCCTATTTGCATATGTCCTTCACATGCACCCACACTTCTCAGGTCAAGACAGGGACTCTCTGTTGCTGGCCTCTGAGAAGATTTCTCCCTTCATGAGTAGCCCTTGGTCTGTATCTCCCAGCTCTGTACCTAGTAGTTGAGTCACTAGTCACTTAACCTTTCTCAGCCTCAATTTTCTCATTTTGAAAAATAGTAATATAATCATCCCTATCTGATAGGGTTGTTACAAGAGTTAAATGAGGAATTCATGGAACATGTCTAACATCATGACAGGTACATGGCAAGCATTCTTACATTCTTATCACCCTGAAGGTCCTTCTCCTAACTGAGTCATTAGGATTCTTACAGCTGCCTCTTTTGCACCCCCCAACCCCATTGCTTCCCCCTCCAGACTCAGGTTTGGGATCTGGGGGTCTAGGCTGGCTGAGGAAGCAAGGGTGACTCCTTCCAAGAAAAACAGGATGTGCAACAAGCAGCAGCCAGACATGAAACCAGACCAGATGCCCCAGGTGGCAGACTAAGCAGAGAGATAGAATGCCCAGGCAGGCCGCAGAGTGTGTGGCATGGCGATCCCAGACTGAGAGGAGCAAGACAATCCCAGAGCAAGGAGGTTTGTGTGGAGGGCAGGAAGCAGGACCTGGAGCGATTGTTTTGGTAATTCTGGTTTTCTTGTAATTCCATATGAATTTTAGGATCAGGTTATCGATTTCTGCAGAAAGGCAGTTGGAATTTTAATTGGGATGGCTTGTAGCTTAGGTCATTTGGGGGGGATATTACCATCTTCTCAAAATTAAGTCTTCCAATTCATTAACATGGGGTGTCTTATAATCCCCTAGTTAATTTTCAGAATTCTGATAAAGTTGAGTTTAAAGTTATTGCTAGTGTCCTCATTGCTCTTTGGGAGGAGTGTATTTGTAGAAGACCTTATTCTACTGCCCTGGGAAACAATCTTGCAATGTAAGTAAAAGTCAAGCATGTAAAGAAAGCAATGAAGAGTTTTCCAGGAAGCAGGGATAATAGCATAAGAGAAAATGGTCCATGAAGAGTAGTTTGATGTGGTTGGAAACAAGGTTTCTTTGGGAAAGCTTTGGGGAGATGAGAATGAGAATTCAGGCAGTGACCAAAATACAAGTTGCTTTCTATCCAGATTATTTACCTCTGGTTTTTAAAATTTAGGATTTTATTTATTTATTTATTTTTAATTTTTTTTATTATATTATGTTAGTCACCGTACAGTACATCCCTGGTTTCTGATGTAAAGTTCGATGATTCATTAGTTGTGTATAACACCCAGTGCACCTTGCAATACGTGCCCTCCTTACTACCCATCACCAGCCTATCCCATTCCCCCACCCCCTCCCCTCTGAAGCCCTCAGTTTGTTTCTCTGAGTCCATAGTCTCTAATGCTTCATTCCCCCTTCTGATTACCCCCCTTTCTTTATCCCTTTGTTCCCCTACCGATCTTCCTAGTTCTTATGTTCCATAGATGAGAGAAACCATATGATAATTGTCTTTCTCTGCTTGACCTATTTCACTTAGCATTATCTCCTCCAGTGCCACCCATGTTGCAGCAAATGTTGAGAACTTGTTCTTTCTGATAGCTGAGTAATACTCCATTGCAGATATGGACCACAACTTAGGATTTTAGATCATAATAGCAAAAGCTGCAGTTTCAGAATAATAACTCCTTTTGGCAGTTATATATCCCCAGTTGCCTGACTGCTCCTCAGTCCTTAGGCTCTGTACCTGACACCTGCCCATTTTCTCTTCCCCAGAAACAAGGAGCACTATGTAGACCTGGGCCTCACAGCCTCAGGCTGACCCCCGGGAGGAGTTTGAGCTTCACCCCTTGCCTCAAAAATGCCATTTCTGCCTGAAACCAGAGTGTGCTTTCTCTGGGCAAACATAAAGATGTTGTATTAGATATATCGATGGAAGCAATAAGATCACAAACAGAAAGATAAGGAGTCATCAGACCGTGTATGAGAGCTGGAAGAAGCTGACTTTTATATTATACCTTCACCCCTCCTTTTATTTTCTTTCCATTAGTCCTGAAAATCTTATTAATTTGATAGCAGGACTACCCCCACTCTCTGCTCTTCACCCTCTAACACCAAGCAACAGTCCAGATGAGCAGATTTATGACAAACTGCTTCTTACCTGAGAAGTGTAAGCTGTGAAGAGAACATTGTGTGGGGATCAAATCTGGCTCAAATCCGTCTGATCCACCACTGTGAGCAAGCTACTACTAACCTTCCCATCTGGTATTACAGCTCCCTCTCCTGTCAGATAGCAATGATGATCCCAGCCCCTTTCTGACCTAATGCAGACTGTAAAAAAAAAAAAAAAAAAAAAAAAAAAAAAAAAAAATTTAAGATCAAAAAGCTCTAAGCTCTTTGACAAAATGTTCCCACTTAAAGATAAGGCTCTCTCCTCATCCCTACAAGGATGATTTCTGGCTTAACAAAGATTTATAAATACCTTGAGTTCCAGCTCTGGACTCTGTAGCTCTTCCAGAGGGGAAGGAATGCCTATTATTATGACCTTCCAGATGAAGGGAGAGCCAGCTGTGGCGAGTGGTGGGAAAGGACAGAGATGGGGGTAGTGGCCACAGCACTGCTGCCCAGAACTCCATCACTTATTCCAAACAAATAAGGCTTGTATTCTAGAACTTGATTCAGTCCTTTAGAATCTCATAGAAGTGGAGTGCCTGGGTGGCTCAGTCAGTTAAGTGTCTGCCTTCAGCTCAGGTCATGATCTCAGGATCCTGGGATCAAGCCCCATGTTAGGATCTCTGCTCAGTGGGGAGTCTGCTTCTCCCTTTGCCCCCCTCCCCCCACTCATGCACTCTTTCTCTCTCAAACAAATAAAATCTTATTAAACAAACCAAAAAAAGAATCTCATGGGAGAAATGCATTCTACTTTTATTTTTCCCATTAGAAAAAAGTCCATATTTAAAAAGAAAATTTTTACTTAAATTTTGCTTAACTACCATCAAGGTAAGCTTTCTAGGAGGAATGCTCCTTAGCCCTTCTCCTGTGAGCGGTCAGCACTGGTATGCAAAGTGCTATGAGCAGGCCTGCGTTCTACGTGTGCACAGGCAGTGCTTGGAGGAGAGCTTCGAGGGGACTATGCTCAAAGCCAAAGCAGATCACCCAGGCTGCTGCTGGATTCACCTAGGCTTTGAACATAGCATGAAGAGGAAGTAGCAAACTCCAAAATATTTAGGAGGTTTACTTGACTGACTTCATGATTTCTGGGCTTGGGGCAAAGTGGGAGAAGGGAACTAAGGATGGGCCCTTGGTTCTGGTTTGAGTAACTGGGTGTCGGTCCCATTTAATGAGGCAGTGAACAAGCCCAAGGAGGAAGGTGATCTTGGTTTAGGACATACTGAAGCTGGTATTTCTAGAATATTCAAGTGCCTGGGTTCCAAAAGCGTATAAGTATATATGCACATGCAGAGAGAGGGAGAACAAAGAAGGATGTTTATATCATTTTGCTTCTTTCTTTCTTTTTTTTTAGAATAATCGTCATAAAAGCTAAGCCTTGTAGGGCTATTTCTATGGGTTGGTCACTATGCTAAGCGCTTCACACATAACTCAGGTGGGCCTCACTACAAGATAGAGAAAGTACTGTCATGTTGACAGGCCATGGGAAGACAGCCAGGAGAGAGGTAGAAGTTGGAGAGCTTAGCAAGGCCAAGTGGACAAGGAGGGGGGATATTAAAGCACAGATAGAGGGGTTGGTGAGGAAAGCTCGTCTATAGAGATTTAATAAAAGAAAGATGTCTGTGTGTTTACACACATGAGGACTTGCTGATGGTTGGCACGTCCCTGTCAAAACAGGATCAACAAGGGAGGTGGGGTTGGGTGGAGGGCTTGAGGAGAGTGCTGAGGTATGGGACAGCCTCTGAGGACAGAGAAGGAGATGCTGAGCAGGAGACCATACGTGTGCAGTGTCTCCCCTAGGAAGCAACATGAGGGTGCAGGGATGCAGAGACAGCTGTTTGACCAGCCCAGTTCACTCCTCACTCTTCTTACTAAGAGAGCCCTGCTCTGTTTAGAGAGGCAACATGCCTAGTGAAAGCACGTACGTGTGTCAGCCTCCCTTTTATCCAAGGGGGGGGGGGGTCTGTGACTGGCTGTTGAGATTGGCTGAAATCCCTGAGTGGCCTTATAAGAAAGGGCTTTTTATAATTTTGTTTGTGGGCACACCCAACTTGCACCTGCCCTTTGCCCTATATCCCTCCCTTTTTTGTGCCTGGGATGCAGATGCCATGCTAGAAGTAGAGCAGCCATGTTGTGACCATGAGGCAACAAGCATGAGGACAAAAGCCACATGGGAACTGTGACTGAATGAGGAGGAGGAAAGAGCCTGTCGGGAACACTGTTCATACACGTATCAGCCTGTGGATTTCTTTTGTGGAGGAAAAAAGTGAAACCTCTAATTAAGCCACTGATGTCAGATTCTATTACATACAACTAAGGGCAATCTCAGCAGGTCTGATAGGGAAGCAGATGGTAGGACTTGATGAAAGCGCAGCTATATAATGCGCCATGGAGCCCAGGCTGGAGAAGGAAGGAACTGGGAGGAAGGGTCAATGGTTCCCAGGTGACTGGAAGTTTAGTGCGTGAAGGCCCAGGCCCCATGGCAGGATAGGAATTTGGACCTGAGTATTGATTTCTGATGTGAGTTGTGGCAGGTATGACAAGACCCAGGATGGAGAAGAGGCACAGGTCACTGAGAAGCCATGAAAGCCAGAACCCACTCCCAGCAGGGCTCCCAGTGGGTGACCTTCTCAGGGATGCCTGAGACATTCAATCAAGATCAAAGCCCTCTTGTGCCTCCTTTCAAAACTTGGTGGGTTTGTAGTAACCTCATCTTGGTCCCCAATGACATCCTGTGGCTCTGTTCTGAGCCTTCACTTTCCCTTTCAAAGATAATTCTGGTAGCAAAGGCGTTAATGGACACTTTCCAGAAACTGGTAAGGCTCTGTCAGTAATGTTTCCTGTAGGATTGCAAATATAAAAATACAGGCTCCAAAATACAGTAACCTGGTAATAAATCATCATACCCTCTTTTCCAAAGAAAATGCCACTTCCAGGATAGATATCCACTTTTGGTTCTTTGCAAAATGATGAATGGCCCCATGCTAAGACAGCCATTACATAAACCCAGCCAGATCTTGATGCATAACCAAGGGAGAGATTAGTGAGTTACCAGCCAGCCCCTGGTTAGTGAGTGCCGGCCCCTCCTCACTGAGCTCTGCCCTAGAGACCTCAGCCCTCATGTCCTGCTTGGACTGAACTGCCCCTTCCCCAAATGCCCTCCTCCCTGTCAGCCTCTCCTTGCTGTTCCCAGGACAGTCCGAAGAGGCTAACTTGTAACCCAAACAATTATGTTCCGACAGCAGCTCCCTGTGTTCTTTCTGCGGGGTCTCTATGGCAGTCTCGAGAATCTTCTGAAATCTCTCTTCAGACTCATTAGCTGGAAAGTGATAAAGCTCCAAGCCACAAGACTGGATGATTTGTTACCCCAGAAACATTTCATTTTAATTCTCTAAGAAATTGCTCAGGGTGAATCTTGGAAGGTGGGGGGTGCTTAGAGTGAAAACTGTAGTTGAATCTTTTCATACTCAAAACCACTTGCTGTTAAAATCATTGACTACATTTTTTTTTTTGAGGGGGGGAATGCTTGACTGATTGCACGCATCCTGCTCTAGAAATATTGACGGATTCTCAGGCTGTGTTGGTTCCCCAAGCACACATAACACATAATCCTTGGCAAAATTACTAAAGGAATCATTTATATGGGCTGGAAGACTGCAGCTCTGCCTGGAGAATTGCATTATTTCTTATCTCAACTACGCTGCTGTCACTCTCCAAGCGGGCCTGTTGCATGGCTCCCTGGAGACCTTCCCCTGCAAGGTTGTGAGGCCAGCTGCCTGCAGCCGCCTTCTGAGATGGGCCGTGCATCAGAGGCGAGGTGCACAGCAGACAGTCTGTCGCTCCTTCTCCTCCGGAGAATGCTTCTGCTCTGCCCCGGGGACACTGAGGCCACTCCGATAGAACACTTGAGCAACAGAGAAATGGCTCACGGGGCAGATTCAGGGCTGGTGCAGGCCTGGCTTTGGCTAAGTTAGTTAGCATCTGTCTAAGCCTGATATTCGCATCTAGAATATTGTTGTTACCTACCTCATTTGATTCTGTATAAGGCTGAAATCAGATCAACCAGCTGAAAACCAAGCACAGTGCCTGGCCTGTCGTAGGGGACCCACAATCACTGTCATTCTAGTACTTGATGGCCAAGTTCTCTGCAAAGCTAAGACAGTCTTGCTCCTGAAGCAAAATGGAAAGACATTTGCATTTGTTCCTAATGTGCCCCCAAACCCTGGCTAGCTTGAAAACCAGTGATTCTCAACCACACTACGTATCTGAAGCAGGAAAGGGAAAGAGAGAAACGCATCTCTATTAGATTTGTCAGGCAAACAACCAAAAGCGAACCTCAGCTGGCTCTTCTTGAGGTTCAGGTGTTCCCAGGAAGGACCCCCATCCCCAGTGTGTGTATGTTGTGTGTGTGTGTGTGAGAGAGAGAGAGAGAGAGAGAGAAAGAGAGAGAGAGAGAGACATATCCCAGAGAGGGTACTGCTGGGAGATTTCTATGTTTATTAAAGGAAGCATGCACTTAAAGTTTCAAAAATACTAATTAATATATACAATGATGACATTTTATAGCCCACTGCTCCAGATTTTTATTTTTTCAACAGATATTTATTTAAATCCAATCAACTTCCTGAATACTCTCCAGAATAGGAAGGAAAAGCCTCCCATTCTTGCGGTATTCCTTCTTGCCCTGGCCTATGTGGAGCACCAGGCAGAAGGCTCTGCTCACAGGAGAGTGTTTGTTTGGAAAAGACCAACCAGATATTTACTGATCACCTACTATGTGCCAAGCGCCATTCTAGTGGGTGCAACATGGCAGTGAACGGGAGCCAGTGTCTACCCTTACGGAGTTTACATCTAGTGGGGAAGACAGACACTGAGTCAACAATAAATAGCGTACTTTAAGATGGTAATAGATGTCCCTTATGAAGGGAAGTCACAGAGCAATTCCTGTGTGGGGGAGGGGCTGCTGTTTTTAAATAAGACAGCTGGGGATGGTCCATCTGAAAAAGGGAATCAGAATCATGACAATATACAGGCAATGGGAAGATTCAAGGCAGAGAGAACAGCATCGAACATTTAGGATGATTTTGGTTATAAGCAAACATCTCTACTCAGGAAAAAAAATGCCTTCAGTAATAAGGAAATGTATCCTGTCCCATAATAGCCAGTCTAGAGAGATGCCCAACACTGAGATTGATTGATTCAGCAGTTTAACAATATGATGAGATCCTTTCTCTCTCTACTTGGCCACGTTCAGAACAGATTTCATCCCCAGAAACTGCCATCCTATAGAACTGTAAAAACAGCTGCCAGCAGGCTTATCCACACCCGCTTCCTCCCCTGGCTCTCTCTTTGAAGAGAGGACCTTCTTCCCAGATGCCCCTCTGCTGAATTCCCTCCCTTCTCATTAGTCCAATTTGGTTTAGGCTTGTCCATCCGAGCCAAGCCCTGACAAGGGGAATACAATTACCAAGAACAGTCTGGAATAATCCCCTGGAGAACCAATGTTGGAGGATTGATGCAATCTCTGCTCTAGGCAAAAGAACAGTTGGCAAGTTCAAGAAGCAGAAAGAAACCCAAACTGCTAAGGGGGCAGGGAGGGGAGGGGAATTTAGAGGGCAGATATTTTAGGAAATTGTAGGGGAAGCTATCCCAGGGTTTATGCAGGGGAGTGATAGAATCTGATTTGCATTTAAAAAAAAAAAAGGATACTCAATACTCATTCCCCAGGATGGGATAGAACAGTCTAGAGGGGAGGAGGAGGGAGGGGCTAGAGTCATGTGCTGCAGGCTATTTCCCTGTTACATATAAGGAAAAAGGTGGCTTTAACTCAAGTTGGAAAAGGAGAAAATCTTCCAACTTCTCCAAAGAGGGCAGAAGTACTGAGTTAAAGAATGACAACATCTTCTAAACCAGGTAACCTGTAACAAGAGCCTAAAGTCATAATGCAGAGGAACAACCTCTAGTTTATGTCAAAGTCATGAAGCCACAGTTGTTCTTGGTAGACAACTGGCACAGGACAGCCTCCCAGAGAAGGCTAAAGTCAAACCAAAGAATGCTGGCAAGTGATGTTAAGCACATGAGTCAGGACCAAAACGCTCTCAGTTTAGACCAGGAAAAGATGCTAAACATAAAAGCCATCTGAGGAGCCAGAAAATCTGCTCTGAATCACCAAGGATCTGGGTATCCATCCCATCATCCTATGTGGACCTCGTCCTTCCCTGTCTTAAATGTGCATCCTATAGTGGTTTCTGCACCTGCTGGAACATCAGAAACACCTGGGACATTGTCCAAAGTCCAGCTTCCCAGGCTGGTCCCCAGATCTAGAGAATCCAAATCTTCATAGGTGGGCTCAGGGATCTCTAACAAGGTTCTCAGTTGATTCTGAGAGTTAAGAGTGGAGCCCTTGTATCATGAGGGAACACTCCAGAGGAGCTGTGGCCAAGAGGAGGTCTGGCAGGGGAGGCTGTGAGCCTGGAGAGCAGGAGAGAACAGGTGTCGCCCTGCACTGTCTACCTACACCTTCAACCTCTATTAGCCTGTTTCTGCTTTGCAAACTGGGAGACTGATAAAAGTCTCTAGCATTCCTTTCAGCTCTCAAGTCTATGATCATGAGATTTTCTTTGGAGGTAGGAATATTTACATTACTCTATGCATGCTGGACACAAAAGCACCAAAGAATTTTGCACACCTGGTGGAAATAGGAGCAAATAGAGTTAGCGGGATAGTTTCGAAACAGTGCCCCAACGGGTTAATGAGGTTCAAACTAGCTGAAAGTTTAAAGTTTGTTTTTCAGAGAACTGTTTTCCCCTAATCAGTTATTGCGTCTTTTCAGACCCCTCTAACAAATCCACCAGCTGGCTCTGCAGAAGCCTGGACTCAAGGTCAACTGATGTGGTTCCAAACTATGAACAAGCAAAGCCCTGCATTCCTTACCTGAGATAAGGAGCCCCAGAGCCCATCCAGTGTATCCTGGCTCCTGGAACATGCCCAGAGCCCCCTAGGCTTGCTTGACAGTTACCTCTGCCTCATTATAGTGTGAAAATCTCCGCCCAGGGAGGCGCACCAGCTTCATGTATGTAACACAGGATGCCTGCATAGGCATATTTTCTCAGTGTGCCTGCAGGACGTTATGCCAGCTTTTACCCATGACCGACAAAACTCCCCTTTCTGAATATAAGCCTAACCCTCTATAACAGGAGCCGTCTCGCTCCTGCTCAGGGAGTCGGGGCTTTGAAAGGTATTCCCTGTGATCTTTGCTGTAAAGTTCCCTTTGTGCGAGAACTCCCGCTGGTGTCTACCTGTAACTCACCAAGGAGCCGACTCATGTTAGTTTGGTTAGTTTCAGGCACTCCTGGTAAGGTGCCGCCTCTCCAGTCAAAATGGGAAGTGGAAGCTGACATGCATTATGCCACAGATGAAGGTTTCCCTTGCATCCTTGTAGTCATAAAAATGTCCAACATGTACCTGAAAGAGGACCAGTTGTTGCCTTACCTTCCTCCATTTTGACCTCTGTACTTTATAACTGATTAAGTTCCTCATTCCAGCCTATCTTTCAACTCAGACAAAAGACTCTTTGGCAAGGGGACCAAACCTACCCCTCAAGCAACAAGGACTGCCCTGATGCCAGCAAGACCCCACGTGGTTGACCCCAAAGCAATGACTGACCTGACCTTTGCTGCCCTGCTGTGTGTACCCACCCGCCTATGTGCCATGTTTTCCTTAAATAAACCTGGAAGTATTTTCAGCACTTTGGAGACGCCTTTGGGACACTAGTCTGCTATCTTCCTGATGCTGGCCTCACTGAAATAAATTCCTTTCTTATTCTGCCACTACTGGTCTCTCTGCCTCTGGATTTACTATCGGCAAGTGGCCAAACCTGGTCCATCTGGATCCCCAGAGCCCAGGTGCCCTTGGACGTGGTACCCCGGTCACATTTTTACTAGGCAAGCAACCCTTTAAACCTAATGATAATTGCTGCACACTGAACACTTACAGCACTGTCCTGGGAGCCGTACCTGTTATCTAATCCCCTATAGTAATCCCAGGAGGTAGGATTATCCCCATTTCATGGAGAAGAAAATGAGCTCCTAAAGTTAGTTGGCTTATGCAAAGTCACACAGCAGAGGAGGATTCCAGCACAGTTGGTCTCAAGCCTCTAAGCCTTGGCCACTGCCAGGGCCCCCTGGCTGCCTCCTGGGTAGGTGAAGTTAGGACAAGCCCTGACCCCTGACCCCCGTTCCAGGGTGGTGGGGGTGAGCAGTCTCCTGAGCTAGCTGCTGATCTGAGGTCCTGAGAATTAGCTTGTAGTGGCATCAGAATGTCCATCTGATCTCGGGGGCTGTCAGGAGAGGTTACTGTTCTGTGGAGCACTCCCTGTGGGTTTGGCTGCTGGCTCTTTGCCCCTTCTCTGCTTTCCCACCTGCTCTGAGCTCTGGGGACTGCGGTTTGGGCCAGTGGGTGGCAGTGGCAGGAGATTGGAGAGTGAGAGGAAAGTGAGGTCAAGGGGGCTTGATTTCCTTGTTTCGTTTTTTCAAGATTTATTTATTTATTTAAGAGAAAGAGAGAGAATGCATGAGTCAGGGAAGGGACAGAGGGAGAGAATCTCCAGCAGACTCCCTGCTAAGCTCCCAGTGCGCTCGGGGCTCAATCCCATGATCTATGAGACCATGACCTGGGCTGAAATCAACAGTTGGTTGCTCAACCGACTGAGCTACCCAGGTGCCCCCCTTGGCTCCTTTAACAAAGGCCCAGTTCCTATCAGCCAGCCCCTGACCCTTCAGGCCTGAGACTGGCACTCTGCTCTGCTGTTGCTAGTCCCAGGTGCCCCAGCACCTCCTCCTGATTTCCCTAAATTGGGCTCCCCCAGTGTAAATCATCTGGTCACGAAAGTCCCCCGGGTCCCTCTTTGAGGGTGTGCCCCTTTCCTGACAAAATGCTGACAGATACAAACCTGTATTCTGGGATGCCTTCGGGAGGAGGCAGGGGACTCCCAGGGGACCATTTCCCTGTCCCAGCAACCCAGCGCAGTGCGATGCCTGCTGGGAAGGGCTGGGCGTGAGTGTGTACCGGTGTGAGTGTATGAGTGAGTATGTGGGCATGGGTGTGCAAGTGTGTGTGTGTGAGAGCATGAGTAAGCGTGAGCAGGTGTGTTGGTGTGCAAGTGCGTGTGCCTGTGTGTACACATGTGTGTGAATGTGTGTGAGCCAACATGTGAATGTGCATCAAGTGTGTGTGTGTGCCAGTGGGCCTGTAAGATTTCCGGGTAGTCCTCATAGTCTGCCCAAGCCACTGGGGGCCACACACTCCTGGCCTACTCCCACCAACTACAAACTAGCAAACCCTCTCCCCTGCCTCCCAGGGCTCCCCAGCAGTGGTGCCTCGAACCCTGCACCTGCCCCTTTAATAACCATGACCTACCCTGGCTAATTACACTGGCTAATTACACTGGCTAATTACACTGTTCCAGACAACGTGCATGGGTCCTTTCTATCCATGTCATTCTACCCCACCGGTAAGGTAATACGCCATCTCCGCCAGCCCAGCACACCTTCCTCCCGCAGCTCCCTGACCCTGATTGGGGTACCCTGGCAGAGTTTGGGACCATCAAACTATGCTCCAGCTCCGATCCATGCTTGGTTTAGGGGTGGGCGGGGGGCCCAAGCCAGCCTGATAAGAGCCTCCCTCTGGGCACTTGGGAATGGTGCTGGCAGGACCCCTCCATTCTGCCTTTCAGGCCCAGAGCAGGGAGGATGTGAACTCTTCGTGCCTTGGCCCCGCCAGTGTGCAAGGCCCAGTGGGAGAGAATGAGATGACATGAAGAGGGAGCAAAAAGGCCAGAGATTCAAGCCCTGGTTCATGTGTCCTCAGCTCTGTCTTTGCCTTACAGCATGTGAAGTGATGCCCCCATTTCTGTTTAAGCCAACCTGAGTGGGGTCTATGTCACTTGCAACACAAGGGAAACCAACTAGTACACAGAACTGTAATTATTTTGTCCATTTTGCAGATGAAGACGCTAAAGCCCAGAGAGACAAAGGCCATACTCTGATGTGGGTCAGAGCTGGACTGGGACCCAGTGTTTGCCCAAGGCCCCTGCTCTCAACACCATGGCCTTTTGACTCTCCCGGGACAACTCTCAGCCCTCCCTCTGTCCCAACAAATCATATCTGCTCTGCAGGAAAATTATACCAACCTGGAAAAACTGGTGGATAAAAGGAACAAAGGGAAAGGGGGTGAAGGGGGGGAGGATAGGGAACTGCAGTAGGAAGGAAGAATTCTGCCAGCACCCAGGAGCTCAGATGACATGGATTATAGGAGGCCAGATACACGAGGTTCCTTAAAAGTTCCTGCAAAGCTTTTCTCTAAGCAGTGTGTTTTGGGGCTTCTATGGGCTTGAAAGGCAGTGAAGCAGGCTGCGGGCCCCTCTTGATCATTCCTCTGTATGCTGAGCACTTTCACCAGAGGAAGAAAGATGGGGCTCAGCTGTCTGAGATGGTCACATCTGTATCATATGCTGGGAACAACACAAAGGGAAGAAGTAAAACAGTAAAAAAGCTGGGTTTCAGACCTAAGAGCCCTTGAAAAGGTAACAAACAGATTTAGGTTACTTTCATTTTTCCCAAAACAAAACAAAACAAAACAAAACCTCACCACTGGTGTTTAAACTGGCATACAAAGGTGGCTCTAAATCAATCCATTAGCAGCTATAAAAATCATGTTGGTCCACTCCAGAAAAACTGAAGGAGAACCAAATCTCCCTAGAGAAGGAATCATTTGCTTGCTCTCTAAATAGACTGTTTGCTATGTCGTTTAACACCTGCAAATGTTTCTACCACTGAGCTTTGCTAAGGTCAGATTGGATAAAACATATTTAGATACAATCAAATCAATCTGTATTCAAAAGACCCTCCAGGAGAAGCCCTGCTTGTTGTCCTGTGGCTGAGCATTCCAAGGAAACGCAACCCGCCAGGTTTGCGGGTTTGCAGATTTCCTGGGCGCGCATGCTGAGTGGAGGGGAATCTGCTGTGTGTCTGCGACATCCTGACTTCCCCACACTGTGCTGGGAATCCAGGAAAATCTGCATAGAGTCTGCTGAAGCACACAACAAAAATGGACTTGGGCACAAGGGGGAATTCTTTGTGTCTTTTGTGGTTTTCTTACCACACCCTGCAAGCATTCTCTGTTCCCCACCATCATGGTGGCTTAGGAGCTCATGGCTCTCCATCTGTTTGCTGGGTTTTCCCCAACCTGTAACACCTACCTGATTTCACCCGCCACAGATAGGAAGGTTGATGTGACCGGCAGGGTCTGGAGGCTAGTACAGAAGAGCACCACGCCCTTCATTAGTGTCTGAATTACTGGTCCTCTCTGTGCATCGGTTTCCCCATCTATAAAGTAAAGACAGTGAACATTAACGAGGTTGCTGCGAAGATTGAGTGAACTACTCAAGATGAAGCAGTTAGACAGTGCTTGGGCCATGGTTAACACCCCGTAAAGGTAGGTGACGATATTACTGTTATTTTCTCTCTCCGAAGCAACTTCGATCATTTCCCATTTTTGCATTAGATATTTACCATCATTTCCACGTCTTCCTTCAGCTGTATGGCATTCCAAGCTCTATAGCTATCTCTAGATGTCCCCAACCTAATTTTTCACTTCTGTACTAATTTGCATCCTGGAGACCTACTGATGTCTAGTATGCCTTCATTCGGTGTTTGCGGAAATCCCATTACGTGCCAGGCGCTGTGCTAGGTGAGGCAAGATAAAAATGAGTCACAGTATCCTTTTCTCCCTGGAGATAACAAAGCTCTCCCACACTGCTATGCTTTATTAAAAGTCGCTGGTGGTCTCTGTTTCTCATTTTTGATGGATATCGTGGCATAGAGCTGCTCCTCTCCACTGTGGAAACGGGTGTGTTGTCGATCATCTTGGTGAAAATGGATAGAAGAATTGTAGGAAAGTAGCTCAGTGCATATGTGACACAGGAGTGCTGGTGTGGAAGTTTAATTTTGGATTTAACTGAAATTTACCAAGAAGCCACAGTCCATAGAGGCACAATGGTGGCTTATCAAGGTTGTGACCTTGGAGCTTACCAGTGATGGGGGTGTGGGGGGGGGGAAGGATGGAGGGAGCAGGCCTACAGCACCTACAACTGTGTCCTCAGGGTACACAACGCTCAGCCTTTGAGTATGCCTCCAGATCAGCCCCAGGGCCCCAGGAATACAGGGATACTGTCCTTTGGCTTGTGATGCTTGCAGTACTGTAAAACTAAAGTTAGGAACACAAACAAGGTTGAACATGCCCATTTGTCTCAGAGAAACACTGTCGGCTTATACAAGAGGACGAGGGAAGCAACATTTCCTCAAAATTCCATGAGAAAGTGGAACTGCCCGTGTTTATTTCTTCTAGCTGCTCAAGTGTGGAAGCCGGGATCCACCACTCATGCAAGCAGGCAACACAAACAGCGAAACTGCCGCCTCCACGGGGGCATGGGTACACCCCACATAGACGGCACGATCACTGGGGGAGGGAAGAAAAGATCAGGATTCTATATTCAATTCAAAGGCAGCTTTTTAAACATATATAGTTTCCAGTGTTCATAGTAGTTTAGCGCAATGGCACATGTAAATATACCGGATATGTGTAACTATTGAGGGTGCTTAAAATTTATTACGGAAGCAGGTACAACACAGATGTTTGGGAAGTGTAGATCTGAATATTTATATTCACCACCTGAATTGTATGACTTCTAAATGAGTTTTTATAAATACCTAAATACATATATGATGTCAGTTGTGATTTGACAATGGTTCTTCCCAGTCTCAGAATTTTTTTCCTCCTAAGGTGGGTAAACATGAATCTCCTAGATGAACAGGTAGGTGGGTAGGTGGAGGGGCGGATGGACCTGCAGTACTTCATTGTATTTATTTTAACCAGGGGTCCCTGCGTGAGTGTCAGGGATTCTGAAAACCCTTTGAAATTGCACAGAACATACCCCTAAAAGATTAAAAACCACTGGTTAAATAAATATTGGGGAAATTTTTTAGGGAAGTTTTTATCACCGAACACAATTAAAAGTGCTTAAAGACATTTTATTCTTCAGGTAATATTTATTGATTATGATGAGAGTTCATATAGCAAGATTATGCCTTTGCAGGACAAAGTAGAGCAGAAAAGCACCCTGATCCACTGTACATGTTTCTATGAGGGAGAAGGCAAAGGAATGTGGCAGTAGGAACAATGTGAAAATGATTGTAGAATTGTTTTTTCTCTTTGCTTTAAATGCAATTCAATCCTCAATCGCAGGTTGTAATATTTAATACCAATCGGCATTTCTTTAGCATTTAGACATTTACTGATGTGATTTAACTTTGAGAACCTTGGCAGAAGATGATATGCTTTCAATTCATTTATTTATTCAGTGTAGCAAATAAAAGTCCAGAGCCTAGCAGGGTTTCTCTCTCAAAATGGGTTATCGGAAAATACTTGTCCTAGTGAAAGCTTCCCTTCCCCTGAGCTCGAGGAGCCTTGAATATGGAAAACCTATGGCATGGACGTGATCTGTATTTGCAGATGCCAGTGTGGGTCAAGGGGCTAGGGAATCTTCTACGCTGTCCCGAATGCCGTCTCCCTCCCTGTTAAAATTTCAGCAGCAAAAAACCCCACATACCACGATAAAGCCGTCGTGATGATGAACAGTGGCCTTAATTGGTATTAAAGGATATTTATGTTGGGATGACTAAGTTAAAATCCCTAACTGATTGGAGCACTTGAGTAATAGAATCCACGGAGTCCCATTAGTATTGCATTGACATATTAGCTTATCTTTGTACTTGATGGCAAAAGGATACGGATGGGAGCCTTGCACGATAGCACATCCAGGCTAAGATTTCTGACCTCCGATCTATGTTATCTGAAGCAACAAACCCAGCTGCCTACTTCATGGTCTGAATTACAGATTTTCCATTTAGCCGGACAACATGACTCTGCTACCACGATTACGTCTACAATTACAACCCCCTTGAGTGCCTGCAGCATTCTAATGCACTTGTTTATTTTATCCTCTGGCTTTTCCTTCCAGTCAAAGCGCATTGGCAGCGCCCGCGTCCTCACCCCTGGAAGGTGCTCTACCTCGTTTCGTGACACTCAGCAGAGCTGTCACTAGACAGATGCCTGTGGTTCTCTCAGGAGTGACTTCCTCTGCTGTTCTGCTCCTTGCGGCCTTTCTCTCTTCAAAGGAGACTTTCTTTCATCACAACTTTCCAATCTAAGAAATAATGTGCTCAGTACTCCCCCTCTGTTCGGGGAATGCACTTTCCCAGAGCAGAGCAGAGAGGAGCTTTCAAATTTAGTAAGTGTTAGCTGAGCCCTGCATTGCTTTGGGCCCTAAAGAGCCCTTCTCAGTCTTGAGAATCATGGTCTGTGTGACCAGCAATGTCTCTGCTCCAAGGTTTTCCTCCCAAATGTCCCTCCCTCCGGCTGACCAGCTCTGGTCCTGTAAGCTTGAGATATAATCTGTATCCTACCTCCGGTTTCTAGTTCTGAGTCCTTCCTTTTTCCTTCCTTTTTTTTTTAATAAAAATATTATCATATTATACATGTTGTTTTATGATATTCTTTTAAAAAATGTAAAAATGTTAATTGCAATGGTGATACATCTTTATTTTGAAAGCGTATATATTACCTAAACATATGAAGTTAAGTCTTAAAGAGTATTTCCAATGTAGATACAAACACAAGCACTAAAATATAAATACACACTTAAAAAGTCAAAATGAAATTCTAATATACATCTTTTTCTGGAAATTGATTTTTATCTCTTATTTAGCACACTGGATATTTTCCGCATCAATGAATTACATCTACATCATTGTGAATGTAATAGCATTTATTTAACATACCCCTCATTGTTTGCTATTTAGAATGTTTCCTATATTTTGCAATCATGAACAATACAAGGATGAGCACTCTTTCAGCTGAATCTTTTTTTCCTTTTCATTATGGGAAATTTTGAACACGCACAAAATAAGGAGAATAGTATAATGAAACCTCATATCTACATCACCTAGCTTCAAAATTATCAACACTTTGTCAATCTTGTTTCACTCATCTCCCTTCTCCCAACACACACACACACACACACACACACACACACACACACACACACACCTGTCTTTTTCTCCTGGAATACTTAAAGCAAATCTGATTCTTTCTAGATCTTTTGAAGACATGTATAAGGAAAGACCACCAGATAAGACCTCCTTCCTTCCTCTCCTCTCTCTTGCCCACCTCTTTGAGGGGTGCTGGATGGGAGGAAGCTGAGCCTGTCCTCTTACTTAAAGCGGCAGGTGTGTTGGGCACCAGCATGAACTGTGGAATCAGAAACACGTATGTTCCACTTTGGGCTTCCTCGCTCGCTGGCTTTCTGAATTTAATCAAGTTGCTTAGCCTTCTACGCCCAAGAGTTGGAATTATAATAAGAACTAGCTCACAAGATTGTACTGGGAAGTGAATGAGATCATGAATGTGGGTAAAAGAAACCAAGCACAGTGCCTGGCATGGACACGAAAGTGTGTGGTCAGTGTTAATCATTTTCCCTTAGGAAAACAGGTGAAGCAGAGACTCTGAGCACCTGAGCCCAGCAGCTGAGCCTTGACCATGAAGACTGTGGCTCTGCAGCACTAGTGTGTGTCCTGACTTGTCACCAAGCCATGAAAATATTATGTGTCTGTATAGCAAAGCCATGCCAGTCAGTCACTGTGATTGTGACATCGTCAATCCAAGCCAAGTAGGGAAATTCACTATGAATTACTCTCTAACCAAACTATAGTTGGTTCAACTGAGTCACCCATGACTTGCATTTCCTTAGTGGAGCAACACACAGGCTTTAATTTCTGCCCCGGGGCCTGTGACTCTTGGCAAGTAATGTCACATCTTTGGACCTGGTGTCCTCACCTGTGGAATGAGGGCACTAGATTCCACCATCCTCCAAGGTGGTCTGGTAAGGAAGACACACCTAGAACCTGAAAATGCTCCATCTCAAACTTGGCCTGATCTTGATTTTACAATAGAGTATTCACACCTTTGTATGCATTTTGGGTTGTGTGGTTGAAAGCACAGGCTTCAGTCAGCAGACCCTGTGTTCAAGACTCATTATTCACTATCTCTGTGACTCAGAGGAAGTCTTTCTCTCACAAAGTTTCTGCTTCCTCAACTGGAACATGGACATAATAATGCCTGCACCACAGGGTTCTTCATTTATTTTTTTTAAGATTTATTTATTTCTTTGAGAGAGATAGAGTAGGCAGGGATGGGGAGGCATAACGGGGGGGGGGGGTAGAAACAAACCTCCTGCTGAGCGTGGAGCCCAACACGGGGCTCAATTCCACGACCCTGAGATCGTGACCTGAGCCTAACTCAAGAGTCGGACACTCAACCGACTGAGCCACCCAGATGCCTCAGGGTTCTTCATTTATTTGTTTGTGTATTCAATTCATTCATTGAGTGAACCGAACCCAACTGTCCTAGTTGCTAAGAAGACAGCAATGAACAGAAGAACCAAAGTCCCTGCCTGTGTTCTTGTGGGGATGCAGAGATCAGATGTCACATGTTTTATTTAACTAATCCCTCATTTAGATGTTTTTAAAACCATAAACAATTACAGGATGTGTTTGGGGGTAGAGAAGAAGTAAATAAAAATCAATTGTTAAATAATAAGTCAGATGGAGATAAATGCTAAGGAAAAAACAAAGTGGGAGAGAGGAGGTAAGGAGTAACAAAGGAGTAGTGAGAAAGTAAGAGAGGACAGTGTTGCAATTTTATTTAATTTTTTTAATTTTTAAAAAATATTTTATTTATTTATTTGAGACAGAGAGAGAGCATAAGCAGGGGAAGGGGCAAAGGGAGAGGGAGAAGCAGACTCCCTGCTGCACATAGAGCCCTAAGACATGGGGCTAGATCCCAGGACCCTGAGATCATGACCTGAGCTGAAGGCAGACACTTAACTAACTGAGCCACCCGGGCTCCTCCATTTTGCAATTTTAGAGAGATAGCCAGGTAAGACCTCACCAAAAAGGTGACATTTGAGTAATATCTCAAAGGAGATGAAGGAGCAAGCCACCAAAATATCAGGAGGAAGAATGTTCTGGAATGAACAAACAGAAAGTACAAAGGTCCTGAGGCAGGGCCATGCCCAGAATATTTAAGGAATGGAGGGAGGAGTTAAGATGGCGGAGGAGTAGGAGACACCGTTTTCAGCTGGTCCCTAGAGTCGAGCTGGATAGGTACCAGACCAGCCTGAACATCCACGGAATCAGCCTGAGACGCAGGAAGACGCATCTGGATCTCTACAAATGAACATCTCCAGCGCTGAGTATTGAGGTACGAAGCGGGGAGCCATGAAACCGCGCACAGATATCGGAAGATAAACGGAAGGGGGAGGGAGCCGCCGTGTTCGGGCGCCGGGAAGCGGCAGCCACCTGCATGGGAGAGCGGGCGGGGCTCGCGGACGGCACCCGCAAAACAGCAGACTGAGACCGTGAGCCGGGTGCGCGCGCCACCAGGCATCTCACAGAACCCCGGAATCCCGGTGCGCTCACTGGATCCAGACTGAGACCGGGAGATCCGGGAGCGCGCGCGGGGCGGCTGGCGGCTGGCGGCGTTAGAAACACAAAGGACAGAGACGCACCGGCCCTGGAAGTGAGGGCTGGGACGCCGGGTGTGGGGCGCACATCCCGGGACGCTGCAGGGTTGAGCAGCACCAACAGTAACAGAGTTAAAGTGGCCAGAACATCAGTGGAGAACGGGCCGCAATCCCTCTGTTCTGCGACAATGCAGCCTCTGCTGCTCTGACCCTCAGAAGAGGCATAGCCGGCCGCCAGGGAAAGCCACCAGAGAACAAAAGCCTGGAAATACCGGCTCACAGCATGCCTGTCCCCATCCCCCCTCGCAGGGGACACGGAGACACTACCCAAACAGGGTTGCCTGAGTATCGGTGCGGCAGGCCCCTCCCCCAGAAGGCAGGCTGAAAAATCAAGAAGCCCACAACCCGGGCTCCTGGGTGGCGCAGTCATTCAGCGCCTGTCTCCGGATTAGGGCGTGATCCCGGCGTTCTGGAAAGGAGTCCCTCATCGGGCTCCTCTGCTGGGAGCCTGCTTCTTCCTCTCCCACTCCCCTGCTTCTGTTCCCTCTCTCGCTGGTTGGCTGCCACATAAATAAATAAATAAAATCTTTAAAGAAGAAGCCCACACCCCTAAGATCCCTATAAAACAAGGGGCACGGCCTGGGACCCAGTCAATAATTTGGGCTCTGGACAACCCCGCAACCTCTCCTCATCAGAATGACAAGAAGGAGAAGCCCCCCCCAGCAAAGAAAAGACAGTGAGTCTGTGGCCTCTGCCACAGAAATAATGGATATGGATGTAACCAAATTATCAGAAATGGAATTCAGAGTAACGATGGTCAAAATGATGAGTAGAATTGAAAAAACTATTAACGAAAAGGTTACTGAGAATATAGAATCCCTAAGGACAGAAATGAGAGCGAATCTGACAGAAATTAAAAATTCTATGAGCCAAATGCAGGCAAAACTAGAGGCTCTGACGGCCAGGGTCACAGAAGCAGAGGAACGGGTTAGTGAATTGGAGGATGGGTTAATAGATGAAAAAATGAAAATAGAAGATGGTCTTAAAAAAATCCACGCCCACGAATGTAGGTTACGGGAGATTACTGACTCAATGAAACGATCCAATGTTAGAATCATCGGCATCCCCGAGGAGGTGGAGAAAAACAGAGGTCTAGAAGAGATATTTGAACAAATTGTAGCTGAAAACTTCCCTAATCTAGTGAGGGAAACAAACATTCGTGTCCAAGAGGCAGAGAGGACCCCTCCCAAGCTCAACCACGACAAACCTACGCCACGTCACGTCATAGCGCAATTTGCAAATATTAGATGCAAGGATACAGTATTGAAAGCGGCCAGGGCAAAGAAATTTCTCACATACCAAGGCAAAGGCATCAGAATTACATCAGACCTGTCTACACAGACCTGGAATGAGAGAAAGGGTTGGGGGAGCATATTTAAAGCTCTTTCAGAGAAAAACATGCAGCCAAGGATCCTTTATCCAGCAAGGCTGTCATTCAGAATTGATGGAAAAATAAAGACACTTCAGAATCGCCATTCACTTACCAATTTCGTAACCACAAAACCAGCCCTACAGGAGATATTACGGGGGGTTCTATAAAAGTAAAAAGGCCCCAAGAGTGATACAGAACAGAAAGTCACAGCCAATACAAACAAAGACTTTACTGGCAACATGGCATCATTAAAATCATATCTCTCAGTAATCAGTCTTAAAGTAAATGGTTTGAACCATCCCATAAAACACCACAGGGCTGCAGATTGGATAAAAAGAAATGACCCATCCATTTGCTGTCTACAAGAGACTCATTTCGAACCCAAAGATGCATTCAGACTGAGAGTAAGGGGATGGAGTACCATCTTTCACGCAAATGGACCTCAAAAGAAAGCTGGGGTAGCAATTCTCATATCAGATAAATTGGATTTTAAACTACAGACTACAGTTAGAGACGCAGAAGGGCACTATATTATTCTTAAGAGAAGTATTCAACAAGTGGATATGACAATTATAAATATATATGCCCCCAACAGGGGAGCAGCAAGATACACAAGCCAACTCTTAACCAGAATAAAGAGACATATAGATAAAAATACATTAATAGTAGGGGACCTCAACACTCCACTATCAGAAATAGACAGAACACCCTGGCAAAAACTAAGCAAAGAATCAAAGGCTTTGAATGCCATACTCGACGAGTTGGACCTCATAGATATATATAGAACACTACACCCCAGAACCAAAGAATACTCATTCTATTCTAATGCCCATGGAACATTCTCAAGAATAGACCATGTTCTGGGACACAAAACAGGTCTCAACCGATACCAAAAGATTGAAATTATCCCCTGCATATTCTCAGACCACAACGCTCTGAAATTGGAACTCAACCACAAGGAAAAATTTGGAAGAAACTCAAACACTTGGAGACTAAGAACCATCCTGCTCAGGAATGTCTCGATAAACCAGGAAATCAAATATCAAATTAAACAATTTATGGAGACCAATGAGAATGAAAATACAACAGTCCAAAACCTATGGGATACTGCAAAGGCAGTCCTAAGGGGGAAATACATAGCCATCCAAGCCTCACTCAAAAGAATAGAAAAATCTAAAATGCAGTTTTTATATTCTCACCTCAAGAAGCTGGAACAGCAACAGAGGGACAGGCCTAATCCATGCACGAGGAAGCAGTTGACCAAAATTAGAGCTGAAATCAATCAAGCAGAAACCAGAAGTACAGTAGAGCAGATCAACAGGACTAGAAGCTGGTTCTTGGAGAGAATCAATAAAATTGACAGACCACTGGCAAGACTTATCCAAAAGAAAAGAGAAAGGACCCAGATTATTAAAATTATGAATGAAAAAGGAGAGGTCATGATGAACACCATTGAAATTGGAAGGATTATTAGAAATTTTTATCAACAGCTATATGCCAATAAACTAAGCAATCTGGAAGAGATGGAGGCCTTCCTGGAAACCTATAAACTACCAAGATTGAAACCGGAAGAAATTGATTCCTTAAACAGGCCAATTAATTATGAAGAAATTGAGTCAGTGATAAACAACCTTCCAAATAACAAAACTCCAGGCCCGGACAGTTTTCCTGGGGAATTCTACCAAACATTCAAAGAAGAAATAATACCTATTCTCCTAAAGCTATTTCAAAAAATAGAAACAGAAGGAAAGCTACCAAACTCATTCTATGAGGCCAATATTACCTTGATCCCCAAACCAGGCAAAGACCCCCTCAAAAAGGAGAATTACAGACCGATTTCCCTAATGAATATGGATGCCAAAATCCTCAACAAGATACTTGCTAATAGAATCCAACAGTACATTAAAAGGATTATCCATCAAGATCAAGTGGGATTCATACCTGGGATGCAAGCGTGGTTCAATATTCGCAAATCAATCAGTGTGATACATCATATCAACAAGAAAAGACTCAGGAACCATATGATCCTCTCAATCGATGCCGAAAAAGCATTTGACAAAATACAGCATCCTTTCCTGATTAAAACCCTTCAGAGTGTAGGAATAGAGGGTACATTTCTCAATCTCATAAAAGCCATCTATGAAAAGCCTACAGCAAATATTATTCTCAATGGGGAAAAGCTTGAAGCCTTTCCCTTAAGATCAGGAACTCGACAAGGATGCCCACTCTCGCCACTATTATTCAACATAGTACTAGAAGTCCTTGCAACAGCAATCAGACAACAAAAATGGATCAAAGGTATTCAAATCGGCAAAGAAGAAGTCAAAATGTCTCTCTTTGCAGATGACATGATACTCTATATGGAAAACCCAAAAGAATCCACTCCCAAACTATTAGAAGTTATAGAGCAATTCAGTAACGTGGCGGGATACAAAATCAATGCTCAGAAATCAGTTGCATTTCTATACACGAATAACGAGACCGAAGAAAGAGAAATTAGGGAATCCATCCCATTTACAATAGCACCAAAAACCATACGTTACCTTGGAATTAACTTAACCAGAGACGTAAAGGACCTATATTCTAGAAACTATAAATCACTCTTGAAAGACATTGAGGAAGACATAAAAAGATGGAAAGATATTCCATGCTCATGGATCAGAAGAATTAACATAGTTAAAATGTCCATGCTACCCAGAGCAATCTACACTTTCAATGCTATCCCGATCAAAATACCAATAACATTTTTCAAAGAACTGGAACAAATAGTCCTTAAATTTGTATGGAAACAGAAAAGGCCCCGAATCTCCAAGGAACTGTTGAAAAGGAAAAACAATGCCGGATTTCAAGCTGTACTACAAAGCTGTGATCAGAAAGACAGCATGGTACTGGCACAAAAACAGACACATAGACCAATGGAACAGAATAGAGAGCCCAGAAATGGACCCTCAGCTCTTTGGGCAACTAATCTTTGATAAAGCAGGAAAAAACATCCGGTGGGAAAAAGACAGTCTCTTCAATAAATGGTGCTGGGAAAATTGGACAGCTACATGCAAAAGAATGAAACTTGACCACTCTCTCACACCATACACAAATATCAACTCCAAATGGATGAAAGACCTCGATGTGAGACAGGAATCCATTAAAACCCTGGAGGAGAACATAGGCAACAACCTCTACGACATCGGCCAAAGCAACCTTTTTCATGACACATCCCCAAAGGCAAGAGAAACAAAAGATAAAATGAATTTATGGGACTTCATCAAGATTAAAAGTTTCTGCACAGCCAAGGAAACAGTCAGAAAAACTAAGAGGCAGCCCACGGAATGGGAGAATATATTTGCAAATGACACTACAGATAAAGGACTGGTATCCAAGATCTACAAAGAACTTCTCAAACTCAATACACGAGAAACAAAGAAACAAATCAAAAAATGGGCAGAAGATATGAACAGACACTTTTCCAATGAAGACATACAAATGGCTAACAGACACATGAAAAAATGTTCAAAATCATTAGCCATCAAGGAAATTCAAATCAAATCCACACTGAGATACCACCTTACACCAGTTAGAATGGCAAAAATAGACAAGGCAAGAGACAACAATTGTTGGAGAGGATGTGGAGAAAGGGGATCCCTCCTACGTTGTTGGTGGGAATGCAAGTTGGTACAGCCACTCTGGAAAACAGTGTGGAGGTCCCTTAAAAAGTTAAAAATTGAGCTACCCTATGACCCAGGCATCGCACTACTGGGTGTTTACCCCAAAGATACAGACGTAGTGAAGAGAAGTGCCATATGCACACCAATGTTCATAGCAGCAATGTCCACAATAGCTAAATCGTGGAAGGAGCCGAGATGCCCTTCAACAGATGACTGGATTAAGAAGTTGTGGTCCATATATACAATGGAATATTACTCAGCTATCAGAAAGAACGAAGTCTCAACATTTGCTACAACATGGACGGCACTGGAGGAGATAATGCTAAGTGAAATATGTCAAGCAGAGAAAGACAACTATCATATGATTTCTCTCATCTATGGAACATAAGAACTAGGAAGATCGGTAGGTGAAGAAAGGGATAAAGAAAGGGGGGGTAATCAGAAGGGGGAATGAAACATGAGAGAATATGGACTATGAAAAACAAACTGAGGACCTCAGAGGGGAGGGGGGTGGGTAATGGGATAGACCGGTGATGGGTAGTAAAGAGGGCACGTATTGCATGGTGCACTGGGTGTTATACACAACTAATGAATCATCGAGCCTTACATTGGAAACCGGGGATATACTGTATGGTGACTAACATAATATAATAAAAAATCATTAAAAAAAAAAGAATATTTAAGGAATGGAAAGGAAACCTGTATGGCAGGAACAGAATGAATGAGGAGGCTAAAGCCAGAGAGGTAATGGCGGCAGTGATGTGGGTCTTTGAAGACCATTGCAAGGACTTGCCTATTATTCTCCTTGTGTCTGGAAGGCACTGCCAGGTTCCAAGCAGAGGCACGATATGGTCTAACTCAGCATTTTTCAAAGTTTGGTATGGGGACTCTTGGGAGTCTCTGAGACCTTTCCAGGGAACATCATGAATTCAGAACATTTTCATAGTAATGCAAGAGATAATTTGCCCTTTTCTTTCTCATCTTCTCATGAGTATACAGTGGACTTTTCTTGAGGCTACCTGACATCGCAGAGTGAAAGCAGGAGCAGACAGGAGAATTCATTTGTGTCTACATTCTATTAAGATAGACATTAATGAGATTTGCAAAATACACTTTTCAAATGTACACTGTTACGTTTCTCACTTTGTTTTAGGAAAGAATTTTTCATAAAATTATTTTACTTATGTTAACATGCAATGGGTTTATTATTATTTTTAAATGAATTAATTATTTTAAAGCCTTCAGCTTTAACTTATAAAACAGTAAATACCAATAGATATAATGCACATAGCAAAAGCTTTTTTCACTCCTTGAATACTGCTAAGGCCATAAAGTGTTTTGTGACCAAACATGTGAGAACCCCTGGTCTAACACAGGTTTGAACAGGAACCCACCTGTTGAGTCGCTTCAGTGGAACAGTATCAGTAATAGTATGGTGGGTTGAACAGGATGGCAGCAGTGGAGAAACTGAGAAGTGTTTAGATTCTGTATATATTTTGAAGGTGAAACTGACAGAAATTGCTGATGGACCACATGTGGATCTGAAAGAGTCAAGAATTACTCCTTGGTTTTGGTCTGGTCAACCAGAAGGATAGAATTGCCATTCACTACAGTGAAGAGAACTGGGGGAAGCCACTTAAGGGCAGGGCGTTGGGAGGGTAGGGGGAGATCAGGAGCTCCGTGTTGGACATGATTCATTTTAGATGTCTGTAGGTAGAGATTTCAAGTAGGTAGATGTCCATGTAACTCTGAGGTCCCAGAAAGGGATCCAGGCTGGAGATACAAATTTGGGGTGTCACCAGGATATAGGTGCATTTAAAGTCATGCAACTGGCTAGGTGCTCCCAGGCAGTGCGTATGGATAGACAACAGGATGCATCCAAAGGCCCTGCTACAAACAGTGGTGGAAATGAAGAGCAAATACTCACAAAGGAGACTGAGAAGGAATGGGAAAGAGAGAAGAGCTGTGGATTCCGAGTGGGTCAAGAAGGGAAAGTGGGGCCATAACCTTGTGCAGTGAGTACCGACTTTGAAGTTCACAACTGTGGGTATGGGCGCCTTTGATTGGAGCCGTTTCTATGGATGGGTGGGGTGACTGGGGTGAGTTGGTGGAAGAACGGGAGAGGTGAGTGTGGACAGCTCGGTGGAGCTTGCTGTAATGGAAGGAGAGACATGGGGGGGGGTGGAGGGAAAGCACAGTCCAGAGAGAGGTTTTGAGTTACTTTTCTTTGATATTAAAGGGGGAAAAGTAGATTTACTTTCCTGATGAGGAAAAAAAAAAGAGTAGAAAGGCAGTCTTTGACAGGACAGGAAAGAGCCTGGAGGATCGTAATTAATTGTGTGAGGGAATTCTTAGAAAGGGAGAGGATGGGGTGTGGTGAGAAGCGGAGTAGCTGGCCTTGACCGGAGTGCCATGAGGGAGACAGGGAGCCTGAGTGCAGGTGCAGGGGACCGGGTGTATGCAACTTTCATTCCCTTTGCCTCTATTTCCTCAGGGAAATCAGAAGCCAGTGCATCACTAAGAGTGAGGAGAGGGTAGGGGGTGCTTCTTAAAGAAAGAATATGTTTCGATTGTTATCTTGGTAATTATAAGACCACATGATATTCTTTCGTGCTGGGCAAATGCTTGATGCTATTTATTCTTAACTGTAGATGTGGGAAGGCAATGCTATTTTTCACTGTGTCTTATGCATCCCCAGCATAAAGGGTATTATTATTCTCTATAGGTCATATACACACATTCAGCAATGTTTGTCTTCATATCGATACCTTTCCAGATTTCCCATTGTACTCTTCAGGTCTATAGAGATGGTGAGAAGACATCGCTTTAAAATGTATATTTTAATGTAGTTTTGATGACAGATGGTGAGAAATGGGTTTTTGAATGTTCCATACCTCCGGCCCATAGTTACCCATCAGAGAGCCTGGTGGAATTAGATAAATTAAATTGCCCTACGCAATGTCATTTGGTTTCCGAAGAAAGTGACTGGAAAAAGCTGCCTTGTGTGTACATTCAGAGCTGTGGTACCTGTAGACGGAGGAGTGCCAAGGAAGGAGGGGAAAGGAGGATATTAAGCCATGTGTTCTCTTTCCAGACAATTTCTCTATGAAGTCCCAAGGGCCTACCTCCAGCCCAGGCAGCTAGCAATGATTCATCACTGTCTTAGGAGGAAGGTGCTTTGCAGAAGCAAACAAAGGCAGTAAATCCTTGGCTTTTAAGTTCAAGAGACTTCTCTTTCCATGTCTCCCATTCAAGCATGGGAAGAGGGAACGCCAGAGAGGCAACCACTGACTGCTTTCCTCTAACCATGGAAGGAGGTGAAAAGGAGTAGAAGCCCACCTGGGCACAAGGACCCAGTGACGAAGGGACATTGCAGGAGCGTGCATTGACAGCAGGAGATCAGGAACATGGCCATGTGGGTTCAGACCTAGACAGGCTGTCTCAGTCTCAGAAAAGCCAGGGAGAGCTTTCCCAAGTTTCCTGCATCCTTACAGGGGCCTGTGGGTCAGGACAAGAAAGAGGCAGCATGGAGATGGCCTGTTTGAGGGGATGGTAGAACTCCAGTGGATTCCTGCAGAGGTGACCCCGCCAGCGAACCAGGGAGGACACATGCATGACGTGGCGAGTCCCAGCACGAGTGAAGCCTAGTCCCAGCATTGACCGCTGCTCGCTCCTAGAAGACATCACGGTCCTGTGAGTGAGTCACCCTGAACTGAACTGACTGAATCCAATCCTGAGGATGACCACATCTCTTCATTACATGGATTGTATTTCCACCATTGGGAAGCTTAAATTAATCGGGTTGCAAAAAAGTAGAGAAATCAACCCTCTGCCTGCCTGCTTTACTTCTCTTTTGTTCAACGCAAAGTGGAAAGGAGATATTCTTTGAAGAAAGAACAAATTAAGTCACTCACATCTTAGTATGAATGAGCTTGTCACAGTGGTTCTCAAACATGGGATACTTTGCTCCTGGCGACAACTGGTGATGTCTGGAGACATTTTTGATTGTCACAGCCTGGGGAAAGGGGCTTCTTCCTACTGGTGCTCAGTGGGAAGTGATCAGGGATGATGCTGAATGTCAGTCAGTGCCCAGGCAAGACCTCTATGACAAAGAATTATCTGTCCCAAAAGGTCAATACTGCTGAGGCTTGGAAGCTCTTAATTTCTCTTCCAAATCAAAAGATAGGCTCATCATAAAATGACTGAAATCCCCAGGGAGGTAGGTAGTGCAGATGGAGAAGGGATATAAATTCAGAAAGAGAGAGAAAATAAATTCTAGCCTCCTTCAGATTTTGATGTGCCAGCAGTTTCTGCACAGGTAACTTCTTCTATCTCCCACAGAGGCAACCAACAAGTTCGTGGCGAATTGCATCCTACTTTCAATAGCACACAAAACAAATGCTCAAAATACCAACAGGCACACAATACAACAGACACACAAAGAATTCATTTCATCCCCACCTGGCGTGCACAACAGATATCTTGTTCAGTTCGGTGACAGTCAGGCCTAGGCTTACGGATTAGTGAAGGTCTATCCTTGGAGGTTAGGGAGTTGCTTTCAATAGCCAAAGGTAGATAAACCTTACAGCTCTTTCTCATTTACTTCTCCGTACCACTTAGATTCTGAGGGACTTGTCTGAACATTTTTCTTTCAGAAAGGCTGGTTTCGTGCTAGCTCCAGGCAGAACTGACTCCCGCACACGCATGGTCTTTCTCATGCCTTGCTTCAGCCATCCCGCCTTCCTGCAGTGGCCTCCAAATGGGCCTCACACCCCCAAGAGCATGAAGCTAGGAAGCAGTCTCCTCACCTCCCAGAGCATCAGCAAGAGGTTGTCATCTATCTTTAAGTAGTTGCAAAAAAATCCGGTGTAAGTGAAACACTTTTGACAATGGGGAAATTTACATGCATACTGTTGGGTCAGAGGTCACCAACCCCACATTCTTTGCCAGTCCCCCTGAGACCATTCTGCACTCCGCAGCCGGTCTTTTTTTTTTTTTTTCTCTTGCTCTGGTTTTCATGATGCCGTCATTTTGGTGTCTCTACTTCTCTAGCTGATTGCTTTCTTTTGGTTTTCCTGGCCTCTTCCTCTTGCTATTTCCTGACCGCCTCTTCCTCTTGCTATTTCCTGACCTCTTCCTCTTGCTATTTCCTGACTGCCTATTCCTCTTGCTATTTCCGCGTTTGTTCCAGATCCTCATGCTTTGCTTCACTCTCTGCTTTGGCAACCCACCTGGACCTCTTGGCTTCCACCACCTCGTCTTGGTGGGTAATTCCCGGATGCTTGTGTGTTTTCTGAATTCTCTCTTGAGGTCGAGGCCTGAATTTTTATCTGTTTACTGGTCATCTCATTCCCTCTGCCCAGTTTCATAAAGTGAGGATAATAACAGTGCTTACCTCACAGGTTTATCATGAAGAATACATGAACTAATATTTGGTGTGAAGTAAGCACTCAAGACATGTTGGCCATTATCATTATTGTTATCTTTTTCCCCCTCAGAAGCCCTAACACTACCTTAAACTTCCGTCCGCAACTAGACTCACTTTATTCCAAAAACTTTTTATCCTTCTCTGTCCACCCTTCCAAGCACTCAACTCAACATAACTTTTAACCAGGATGATCACACCATTTACTGACTACACTGGTATACTTGTGAAGAGCGTGTCATTCATAATTACAGCAAAGCAGCAGGCTGAAGCCACAGCAGTCCCTGGGAAACTGGAGGGTGGTGCGGTTCTTCTGTCTTTACACCTCTTCTCTCCCCTTCACTAGTATGGCCTTAATGCAGACCACCTCCCCCTCTAATTTGGATTAGTACACTGCTCTCCTCACAGAGCTCCCTCTCCCCACCTATGCCCTTCCATTTTATCCTATGTAGCTTTCCCTGCTGCAAAACCTTCAATGTTTTCTAATGTCTTCAAGAATAGGGCAAAAATTATTTAGCTTAGAGTTCAAGGCTTTCTGAGATCTCAGCCCACACTTAAAACTTCATTGCTCAGAACCAGACCAATCAAACGGCACCACCGCTGTCCACAGATCCACCCTGAACTTCCCCTTTCCCCTCTGTGCCTTTGCACTGGAATGTTCCTCTCGCTCCCCTTCCTGGATCCCCATCTTACCCACCCTCGGAACTCATCTCCCCCAACGCTTCCACAAAGCCTTCCTATAAGCATTTAGCATGCAGAGGGACCTGATTTCCTATCCACGGGCAACTTTCTCTTCTTGGAACTCACAGGATACTTAATTTATTTCTCTTTTGTGGCACTTATCTCTTCCAAACTTTTAAAAATATATATATTTATTCATTTCTTTGTCAGAGAGAGAGAGAGAGCACAAGCAGGGGGAGCAGCAGGCAGAGGGAGAAGTAAGCTCCCTACTGAGCAAGGAACCCAATGCAGGATTTGTTCCCAGGACCCTAGGATCATGACCCGAGAGGAAGGCAGACGCTTAACCAACTGAGCCACCCAAGCGCCCCTCCCTTCCAAACTTGAACTATGGTTATTTAGATTCTTCATGCATTTATCTCCCCGTAATGTACCGTGAATTCCTTCAGAACAAGGATGTGAATTCAGTTTATCCAAGGAACTTCACACTTGATAGACGCTCCACAGATATTGCTGACTATGCGATACTTCCACAGGCCTTTTTGAATATTTTTTATTGCTTGCATCTACAAGCGTATTTACTGAATTTCCTTATTGGTTTTGTCATGGGATAATTCCAGCACACATCAGTCCCCAGAAAAGCTAGTTGAAGGTCTCATCCCCTTTTCACCTTGGGAGGGTGGGGCTAAGGGAGCATGGCACGCAAGGTGCTTCGAGAAAACTAGAAAGGGAATTTGCAACTCATTGATGTTTATAAAAAGTAAATTGTCGTGAGGCAGTGAGAGTTCGGTGTGCAGTCAGGCAAACTGAGGCTATAATATGGCTTGCACAGCAGCCCTGGCCACGGCCAGGGACTTCCTGCTGAAGCTCTGAAAGGTTTTCTCATCTACCCCCTCCCTTTTCCCTCAGAGGAAACCTGAATGGCACCAAGAGGGGAAGTGACTCCCCCAGGGTCACAGAGAATGTGTGACAGTCGGAGCCCCTATCTCCTGCCCTGGATGGTTTGTATCTTTCAAGACCAACATTCAGGTAAAGGGACGACTCAGTGCTTTGTATCGATGTGAAGCAGAAAGAGAACATTTGGAAACTGTATCATCTCTGTCGATGAATGCCTCTTTCCTATACAGAACTGCCAATGGCACAGTTGGTCTGAGAAGACAGGGGCCACCTGGCGCCTGCCCGACTGGCTGGCCGGTCACTTCCCTGGGTCACAGACACGAGTGGAGGTGTTGCTTGCCCCAGGCTGGGCACAGAGCAGGGTGCTTTAGCTCAGCGGCTCACTTCATCCTCACACACCTCCACGAGCTCCTTGTTGGAAGAGATTAAATACTTGCCCAAAGTCAGGCAACTGCTAAGAGGGGAGTTGGGATTTGAACCCAGAGGCAACCTAATTTTAATAACCATGATACCATGTGCAGTGAGGAGCTGAAGAGGAGGGGGTGAAGTTGCTGACCATGCACGCCCAGGCCTGTGGCAAGCACGGTCCCCTCACTGAGGTGCACTGAGGTGTAGGCACACTTCTTCCAGAAGCCTCTTCCTTTTGCTCACACTATGTCATCTCTGCACATAGCTGAAGACAAGCAGGATGAGCCAGTTGTAAAACTGAGACACTCCTCACATTGTTTCCAGCCTTTTCTCTCAATAACATCTTCTTCTAACCTATACCAGGAGACCATTGTTTTTCTACATTTTAAAATCTCTTCTGTCACAGCTATTAAAACCTGGTATCATTTTATACTGTCTGCATTCCCACTTTTGTGTAGCCTCTCCTGGGAATTTTGCATAGTTGAGCTTTCTTGCTATCCCAGCGGAATGCCTGGCGTAACTCCCCTGAAATGAGTTCTAGGCAACATTCAGGCCTTAGGGGAGATATTTGGGAGGTCATAGAGCCCTCCAGTTATCCCTAAAATTATTCTCTGCCTAAGGCTTGCCCTGAAGGTTAACCTACTTTCCTTACTGGTGCACCCGGGGCTAGGGCTGGGGCCCAAGAAACCTGGAGCCTAGGCCACCTCTCAGCCCTGTTAGAGCAGGGCAGCCATGGATCCTTCCAGCACAGTGGAGAATGCAGAGCAAAAGCAACTGTTCATTTTCACTTCCCATGTTGCTTTTGTCTCCCTGAGCTGTGGGAGCAATCCTAATAAGCAAATGAATCCGCTTCTTCAGTACCTACTATGTGCCAGGCACTATCCTCAGACTGTTACATACCTTGTCTCTAAAGCTGTAGTGGCTGAGTGTTTGTACTTGGGTATCAAGTTATCACAGTCTGTAACTTTAAATATCTGCTGTGAGAATAAGTGAAAAAATATGTGTAAAAACTGAGCACAGAGACTAGTGTCTAAGTGTTTTATAAGAATTAGTCTTTCAGGGTAGGTGCCAATATCTCCATTTGGGGTTGGAACCCAAAGCTCAGAGAAGTCAAGCGTCCACGAGTATATAGCTAGAAAGCAGAGAAGTCAGGATTTTGACCCAGATCTACCTGATTTTATCTACTACTGATGTCCATGGCTATTTGGGAGATGTTAAAATATCAGGTAACTCGTGACTCATAACTCAGTGGCTCGTGGGTTTTTGGATGTATGATGTTCCTGATTTGGCACCTTAGATTTGTCCCCATTCATATGACTAAATGGATCTCACGTACAATTTCAGGTGAGGAATTTTCTCTTTTATTCTGATAGGGCAATATGGTAGCTGTTTTGCAATAAGCAACTTTTATTTTCAGAATAACAATTTCACTTTTCAAAATCTTGAGATCAAATTGCAAAGACCACTCATGCACAAAAATTGAAGCTCTTCATTCCCAAGTCAGGGCTCCTGTACACGGTAGGAGTTCAAGGAATGGATGCATTTGTGGGGAGTCATCCCACATCTTCTATATGTGCATATACAGTAACCTATGAATCGCCAAGACAAGCACAACTTGAATCCCATCCAAGAAACTACGAAAGTTTTATAGCCATGTTAGCACAAAAAAAGGCTTTAGGAGTACTTGCTAGAAGGTGTTCTAATTGCTACAATCCAAGGACAATGGAGTCAGGCTCAGCCAGTCTCCATTGCATTTCCAGTAAGTGGTGCTACTTGCTCTATTTTTTGTTAGTAAAGTTTGCATAAGGTTAAATACTTCTCTTCTATCTAACCTGTTCATCAACATCCCACTATCCCAGAGGATGCCTCTGAGGTTTCTTTTCTCTTGTTTACTTTCTAAAAGTAATGCAGTGATATAGGTCCCCCATCCCTGCCACTTTTGTTATGGGAGTTGGAGCCATCAATCCATTGTGGTATACTCTAATGCCCAGCCGTGGCTGGTGACTGTACAATATTATTATTTTTTCACAGTTAACTCATGCCTCTCAGTAGGCACATGCTCAAAGTAAGTGTCAGCGTGGCGATATTATTACAGCGTACAAGGCTTTGATACGTCTTTGTTCACCTTGCTCTCTAGATAGCACTGACTCTGCAGAGCACAGGGTACCTCCAGAGACAAATGCAAAGCACTCAAATCCTGTTTTCCAACTCAGTTGCAAAAGGATATTAGCGCTCATCTTATCTCCCTGAGAACATGTTGAGGCCAGATAGTATTTTGCAAGATTTGGGCTTAAGAATTTCTGGAATGATAGGTAGTGCTTCTAGAAATATATGTGGAAAGGACCACAGTTTGGTTCGGTTTGGTTTTTTACAATTTATAATCTATCGCATACTGATACTTATCTGAAATAAAATTAAAATGAATTACTAGAACAATTAAATGAAAAAGGACATAAAAATATGAGCTCCAAATTTAAAATATTAGATTGAGAGGACATAAAGTTACTCTGTCAAATTCCTATGAATGTTTCTAAATGCTTACTCTCAATTTCTGGACTTAGCTCCTCACAGATGAGAAACAATTTGCAGACCAGCACCTTCCTCACACTGTAGTAGACTATACTGGTATGACATGAGCAATGGACCAAAATGGTTCCCAAGAACCACCCCCTACCCTGCCCCAATCTGACATCTGATCATGCTGTGTCTATCTTAAGACCCAGCCCCGGTATAGACTATCACTTCATGTTGAGGAGAGCAGTGGAGGCCAAGAGCTCCTTCTGTGGGCTGAACAGCCTTCAGCTCTTCGATGATGACCCTGATCGTATCAGGATCTGGCTCAAGAGCACAGCTGACTGTATCTACTCTGTTCATGAACATACAAATCACGGTTTTCCTATCTGGTCCCTTAAGAAGGAATGCCTTGCCGCTCTGATTAATTATGCATCAGTTAATTAATTGGTTGGCTTTAGTGAACTGAATCAATTATTTAAAATGGCTTTTAATTGTTAATATATGCATCTTAACAAAAGACAAAAGCTGTTAATAGAATTCAACATGAAAACCTCCCAGGACAGGGGATGGCCTTGTAAAAGAAATTAAAGTTTCCCAGATGTTTTCATGACTTCCAAAAAGCCAACGGTGTCTGAGGCAAAATGGGGTTCTGTTTAAGAGTCCTTTGAGAAGTAATCAACAAGGTGTGAGAATTTGTCGAAAGATCACTGTCATGATACAACTGTCTCTAAGCTCCTACACATAGGTCTCAGGAAAACCAGAAGGTTCCACCAGAGCAGGATTCCCTCCATTCAATGGTGTCAGTCTCAGCTAGAGCTCAGTGTCATGTAGCTGAGGTGGGCACCGAATGATGAGAGTGGCCTGGAGGAGCCTGGATTCTCTCTTCTTTTTTATTAATGTATAATGTATTATTTGTTTTAGGGATACAGGTCTGTGATTCATCAGTCTTACACAATTCACAGTGCTCACCATAGCACATACCCTTGTCAATGCCCATTAACCAGCCACCCCACCCCTCCTACCCCTCTCCACTCCAGCAACCCTGAGTCTGCTTCCTGACATTAAGAGTCTCCTATGCTTTGTCTCCCTCTCTGGTTTTGTCCCATTTCATTTCTTTCCTCTCTTCCCCTATGATCTTCTGCCTTGTTTCTCAAATTCCACATATCAGTGAGATCATATGATAATTGTCTTTCTCTGATTGACTATTTTCCTTAGCATAATGTACTCTAGTTCCATCCACATCACTGCAAATGGCAAGATTTTTTTGATGGCTGCATAATATTCCATTGTATATATGTATATATGTGTATATATGTATATATATGTGTGTGTGTATATGTGTGTGTGTGTGTGTGTGTGTGTGTATACACAGACACCACATATTCTTTATCCATTCATCTGTCGATAGACATCTAGGCTCTTTCCACAGTTTGTCTGTTGTGGACATTGCTGCTATAAACATTGGGGTGCAGGTGTCCCCTCAAATCACTACATTTGTATCTTTCAGGTAAATACCCAGTAGTGCAATTACTGGGTTGTAGGGTAGCTCTATTTTCAACTTTTTGAGGAACCTCCATACTGTTTTCCAGAGTGGCTGCATCAGCTGGCATTCCCACCAACAGTGTAAGAGGGTTCCCCTTTCTCCACATCTTTACCTTAATTTTAGCCATTCTGACTTGTATGAGGTGGTATGTCATTGTGGTTTTGATTTGTATTTCCCTGATGCCAAGTGACGTGGAGGACTTTTTCATGTGTCTGTTGGCCATTTGAATGTCTTCTTTGGAGAAATGTCTGCTTACGTCTTCTGCCCATTTCTTGATTATTTGTTCTTTGGGTGTTGAGTTTGTTAAGTTCTTTCTAGATTTTTGATACTAGCCCTTTATCTGATACATCATTTGCAAATATCTTCTCCCATTCTTTCAGTTGTCTTTTGGTTTTGTTGACTGTTTCCTTTGCTGTGCAAAAGCTTTTCATCTTGATGAAACCCAATAGTTCATTTTTGCTCTTGCTTCCCTTGCCTTTGGCAATGTGTCTAGGGAGAAGTTGCTGTGGCTGGTGTCAAAGAGGTCGCTGCTTGTGTTCTCCTCAAGGATTATCTCTCACATGTAGGTCTTTCATCCATTTAGAGTCTATTTTTCTGTATTGTGTAAGGAAATTGTCCAGTTTCATTCTTCTGCATGTGGCTGTCCAATTTTCCCAACACCATTTGTTGAAGAGACTGTCTTTTTTCCATTGGACATTCTTTCCTGCTTTGTCAAAGATTAGTTGACCATAGAGTTGAGGGTCCATTTCTGGGTTGTCTATTCCCTTGATCTATGTGTCTGTTTTTATGCTGGTACCTTACTGTCTTGATGATTACAGCTTTGTAATAGATCTTGAAGTCCAGCATTGTGATGCCATCAACTTTGCTTTTGTTTTTCCACATTCCTCTGGCTATTCAGGGTCTTTCCTGATTCCATACAAATTTGAGGATTATTTGTCCATTTCTGTGAAAAAAGTTGATGGTATTTTGATAGGGATTGCATTAAATGAGTAGATTGCTCTAGGCAGCAAAGACATTTTAACAATATTTGTTCTTCCATTCCATGAGCATGGAATGTTTTTCATTTCTTTGTGTCTTCATCAATTTCCTTCATAAGTATTCTATAGTTTTCTGAGTACAGATTCTTTGCCTCTTTGGTTATATTTATTCCTAGGTATCTTATGGTTTTGGGTGCAATTGTAAATGGGATTGACTCCTTAATTTCTCTTTCTTCTGTCTTGTTGGTGAATAGAAATGCAACTAATTTCTGTGCATTGATTTTATATCCTGCCACTTTACTGAATTCCTGTATGAGTTCTAGCAGTTTTGGGGTGGAGTCTTTTGGGTTTTCCAAATAAAGTATCATATCATCTGCAAAGAGTGAGAGTTTGATTTCTTCTTTGCTGATTTGGATGCATTTTATTTCTTTTTGTTGTCTGATTGCTGAGGCTAGGACTTCCAGTACTATGTTGAACAGCAGTGGTGATAGTGGGCATCCCTGCCATGTTCCTGACCTTAGGGGAAAAGGTTTCAGTTTTTCCCCATTGAGAATGATATTTGCTGTGGATTTTTCATAGATGGCTTTTATGATATTGAGGTATGTATCTTCTATCCCTACACTGTGAAGAGTTTTAATCAAGAAAGGATGCTGTACTTTGTCAAATGCTTTTTCTGCATCTATTGAGAGTATCCTATGGTTCTTGTTCTTTCTTTTATTAATGAACTATATCACATTGATTGATTTGTGGATGTTGAACCAACCTTGCAGCCCAGGAATAAAACCCACTTGGTCATGGTGAATAATCCTTTTAATGTACTATTGGATCCTACTGGCTAGCATTTTGGTGAGAATTTTTGCACCCATGTGCATCAAGGATATTGGTCTGTAATTCTCCTTTTTGATGGGGTCTTTGTCTGGTTTTGGGATCAAGGTAATGCTGGCCTCATAAAATGAGTTTGGAAGTTTTCCTTCCATTTCTATCTTCTGGAACAGTTTCAGAAGAATAGGTATTAATTCTTCTTTAAATGTTTGGTAGAATTTCCCTGAGAGGCCATCTGGCCCTGGGGCTCTTGTTTGATGGGGAGATTTTTGATTACTGCTTCAATTTCCTTGCTGGTTACAGGTCTGTTCAGGTTTTCTATTTCTTCCTGTCTCAGTTTTGGTAGGTTATACATCTCTAGGAATGCATACATTTCTTTCAGATTGTCTAATTTGTTGGCATATAGTTGCTCATAATATGTTCTTATAATTGTATTTCTTTGGTGTTTGTTGTGATCTCTCCTCTTTCATTCATGATTTTATTTGGGTCCTTTCTCTTTTCTTTTTGAATAAGTTTGGCCAGAGGTTTATCAGTTTTATTAATTATTTCAAAGAACCAGCTCCTAGTTTCATTGATCTGTTCTACTGTTCCTTTGATTTCTATTTAATTGATTTCTGCTCTGATCTTTATTATTTCTCTTCTCCTACTGGGTTTAGGCTTTATCTGCTGTTCTTTCTACATCTCCTTTAGGTGTAGGGTTAGGTTGTGTATTTGACACCTTTATTGTTTCTTGAGAAAGGCTTGTATTGCTATGTATTTTCCTCTTAGGACCACCTTTGCTGCATCCCAAAGATTTTGAACAGTTGTGTTTTCATTTTCCTTTGTTTCCATGAATTTCTTTAATTCTTCAATTTCCTGGTTGACCCATTCATTCTTTTGTAGGATTCTTTTTAGCCTCCAGGTATTTGAGTTCTTTACAACTTCTCCCTTCTGACTGAGTTCGAGTTTCAAAGTATTGTGGTCTACAAATATCCAAGGAATGATCCCAATCTTTTGGTACCAGTTGAGACCTAATTTGTGACTCAGGATGTGATCTATTCTGGAAGAGAAGAGAAGAACGTGTATTCTGTTGCTTTGGGATGGAATGTTCTGAATATATCTGTGAAGTCCATCCGGTCCAGTGTGTCATTCAAAGCCCTTATTCCCTTGTTGATCTTTTGCTTAGATGATCTGTCCATTTCAGTGAAGGGGGTGCTAAAGTCTCCTACTATTATTGTATTATTTTTGATGTGTTTCTTTGACTCTCTTATTAATTGGCTGCTCCCATGTTAGGGGCATAAATATTTACAATTGTTAGATCTTCTTGTTGGATAGACCCTTTAAGTATGATATAATGTCCTCCCTCATCTCTTATTATAGTCTTTGGTTTAAATTCTAATTTGTCTGATGTAAGGATTGCCACTCCAGCTTTCTTTTGCTGTCCATTAGTATGGTAAATTGTTTTCCACCTCCTCACTTTAAATCTGGAGGTGACTTTGGGTCTAAAATGAGTCTCTTGCAGACAGCATATCAATGGGTCTTGTTTTTTTTATCCAATCTGATACCCGTGTCTTCTGATTAGGACATTTAGCCCATTTACATTCAGGGTAACTATTGAAAGATATGAATTTAGTGCCATTATACTGCCTGTAAGGTGACTGTTACTGTCTATTGTCTCTGTTTCTTTCTGGTTTATGTTACTTTTAGTCTCTCTCTTTGCTTAGAGGACCCCTTTCAATATTTCTTGTAGGGCTGGTTTGGTGATTGCAAATTCTTTTATTTTCTGTTTGTCCTGGAAGCTTTTTATCTCTCCTTCTATTTTCACTAACAGCCTAGCTGGATATAGTATTCTTGGCTGCATATTTTCCTAATTTTGTACTCTGAATATATCATGCCAGTCCTTTCTGGCCTACCAGGTCTCTGTGGATAGGTCTGCTGCCAATCTAATGTTTGTACCTTTGTAGGTTACAGATCTCTTTTCCTGAGCTGCTTTCAGGATTTTGTCTCTGAGATTTGTAAGTTTTACTATTAGATGTCAGGGTGTTGATCTATTTTTATTGATTTTGAGGGGGGTTCTCTGTGCCTCCTGGATTTTGATACCTGTTTCCTTCCCCCAAATTAGGGAAGTTCTCTGCAACTTCCTCTAGTATACCTTCTGCCCCCTCTTTTCTTCTTCTGGGATCCCATTTATTCTAATATTGTTTCGTTTTATGGTATCACTTATCTCTCGAATTCTCCCCTCATGATCCAGTAGTTGTTTATCTCTCTTTTTCTCAGCTTCTTTATTCTCCATCATTTGGGCTTCTATATCACTAATTCTCTCTTCTGCCTCATTTATCCTAGCAGTTAGAGCCTCCATTTATTGCACCTCATTAATAGCCTTTTTGATTTTGACTTGGTTAGATTTTATTTCTCCAGAAGGGAATTCTCTAGTATCTACCATGCTTTTTTCAAGCACAGCTAGTATCTTTATAATACTTACTCTGAACTCTAGTTCTGACATCTTACTAATGTCCATGTTGATTAGGTCCCTGGCAGTTGATACTGCCTCTTGTTCTTTTTTTTTGAGGTGAGTTTTTCCATTTTGTCATTTTGTCTAGAGAAGAACAGATGAACGAAAGAACAAAATGCTAAAAGCGTAACGATAACCCCAGAAAAATATACACTAAACAAATCAGAAGAGACCTGAAACTGGGGAAAAGAGAAAAAAAAAAAGAATATGATCAGGCTGGTGAACAGAATAGAGACACACACTAGATTTTGGGTGTATTTTGGTCTGTTAGAAGAAATTGCCTCCCAAAATTTTAAAGAAAGAAAAACATATATATATATATATACAAAAATAAGGGTAAATACAATTAAAAAAGATTTTTAAAAAGGAATTGATAAGATAAGAAGTTGGTTGAAAAAAGAAAGAAGAAAAATTAAAAAAAAGAAAAGGAGAGAATGTGATCAGGTGGGTGAATAGAACAAAGCCATACACTAATAGATTTAGGTTATATTTTGGTCTGTTAGAAGAAACTGCATCCCAAAATTTCAAAGAAAGAAAAACTTACATATATACAAAAATGAGATTAAATACAATAAAGGAAAAGAATATGACTATAAAATAAAAATTAAAAAGATTTTTAAAAAGGAATTGATAAGAAGTTGGTTGAAAGAGGAAAGAAGAAAAATTTTTTAAAAAGAACTAGAACAAGAAAAAAAGAAATTTTTAAAAATTAACTTTGAAAGACTAAAGAATCAAGGGGAAAAAGCCATGAATTCTCCGTGCTGTATTCCCCTAGCGCTGGAGTTCTGCAGTTCTCACTGATGGTCAACTTGGTCTGGGCTGGACGTTCTTGCTGATCTTGCAGGGAGGGGCCTGCTGCAGTGAGTCTCAGGTGTCTTTGCCCCGGCGGAACCGCACCGCCCTTGCCAGGGGCCGGGCTAAGGAATCAGCTCCAGTTTGCTCTCTGTAGCTCTTGTTCCCTGAAGTGTTTCCATAGAGCTTTAGAGGATGAGAATGAAAATGGCGGCCTCCCAGTCTCTGGCCCCAGAGTCAGAGCTCGGGGCCCCCCTCCTCAGTGAGCCCTCAGAGGAAAGCAGTCAGTCACTCCCGACTCCCTGGGCTCTGTCCACACTCCGTGCTCACCTGGCCTGTGACCGAGCGTGTCTATCTCTGGTGCGTGACCCCGTTTGGAGTCTCCAAACCCAGCCGATTCCTGCAGCGTGCTCCCAGGCCACTCTTCCTGTGGGAGGAAGAGGAGTCTCCCTCCCCGGATCTGCCGCTTGTTGGGCCCCTGCTCAGAGAGCTGTGGCCCGACTGTGCCCCGGATCGCGGTTTAGGGCCACCCCGAGCTGAGAGCCCACTCCTCGGCTTTGCAGCCGGCTTCCCCGCTCCGACACCTGGGAGCTCTGCACACTCAGGCACCCGCAGTCTTTCTGTGACCCCGCGGGTCCTGAGACCACACTGTCCCTGCGAGGGTTCCACCCCCTGCTTAGCTGCCAGAGTGATGTCCCTCACCAGAGCGGACTTCTACAAGTTCCGATTTTGGGCTCCGCGGCTCTATCGCTTGCCGGCAGCTGGCTGATGGAGGTTTCCTCCCCCCGCCCCAGGTCTATCTTCCTATATATCGCCTCAGATTCACTTCTCTGCACCTCCTACCTTCCAGAAAGTGGTGGCGTTTCTGTTCATAGAGTTGCTGCTATTCTTTTCTTCGCCCTTCTGTTGAGTTCGTAGGTGTTCAGAATGGTTTGATAGATCTCCAGCCGAATTCCTGGGACCACAAGAAATTTAGGTCTCCTGCTCCTCCGCCATCTTGGACGGAATCCCTGAGCCTGGATTCTCTCTTAGTCAGGGAAGGACAATTGAGAGGGTGGAGCTTGGAGAACACTGGGCTGGGGGGCGGGAAACGAGGGATTCTTCACATGGCACCATGTCTTCTCATCTAGCTTAGAAGTCTGGAACCCAGAAACCAATGGCAGAAGACATCCATATAGCCTGGCAGCTTCCTGGGGAGGGAGAGGGGCACATATCACTCTCCTACTTCTGTTCCTGGGTTTTCTCCATGGGAATGAGAGGGAGAGGTTCCCAGGGAAACCTGGAGAGGGGGCTCAGAGCAGTCAGCAGTCCGGTCCCTGAAGTACCTCCATCAGCAGCTACAGAGAATATCTTTAGTGAGGAGCCAAAGTAGCTCCTTGACTAAATTTCATAGATGGCAATTTTTTTTCCTGGAAATTTGAAGCTGACCCATAAATAAGCCTCATTTGATAGACTGATTCCTGCCTTTGAAAAACTAGATTCCAGATGTCCAAAGAAGGATGCTTGGTAATCAGGAGAATAAAATTGTGTAAGTGTATTTTTTACAGTTTTATTTGCTTAATTCGTTTACTCTCTAAACATTTAAGAGCCCCCTGCCATGGGAGGGGTTCATGTGTTAGGTGCTGGGTTAAAAAGAGAGAACTGTCTGTTCTCTCAACAAGATGAGTCTCTGGTAACAGGCATTTGGAACATCATGCAATAAATGCTACAAAAAGGCAAATAGTGGGATTGTACTAACATATTGAAATGTCACTTAACCCAGGCTAGCAGAGTCATGGAGTTTCCACAGAAGGGATGAGTTTGGAAGGACAGGTTAGGAGGAGTTAGCTAATCAAAAAAATCAGGCCAGAGAGGGATGGCATCTGGCAGAGAAAGAATCTGAAGCCATTTGAAAGCCCAGCACCAACTCTGAGGAGTTTTTTGGGACGAAAGTACAGCTTGGGTGGAGGTCCACACAGGATCCCACATAATGAGAAGCCCTTGAATGGTTTTAAGATGAAGAGTGGCATGATTTATGTCTGTGTTTAGAAAGATAATCATAGCAGCAATGTGGAAATGGATTGGAGAGAGGTGAAGATAGTAAGCAGAGAGAGAAACTAGGACTCGGCTGTAGCAATTCAGGAAAAAAGTAATGAGAATTTCATATAACTAACTCGTGAGGCTGAGGGTGGAGACTTGGGAGCAGTAGTGACGTGGATGGACTCTGTGATGTGCTGCCCAAATGAAGGACTTTTTGCCCCTGTTACTGGGCATGCTGTGAGCAAATGGTCTTCAGCTGCCGATCCTTTGGGGATGGAGGAGCTTGCATGGAGCTTCTCATCTGAGGCTGTTCCCATCCCAGTGTAGTCCAATGACTGTGTGAAGTGAGGGCATAAAGGCATGGCCCACTTGATCCCATTTGGGGCCACTCTGAAGGGCTGATCTAGCTCCACTGCTCCCTGTGGAATGATTCAAGACCACATATGGCTTGACTTCTCCCTCGGCCTACTCCCGATTCACCACCCTTCCACAAGGCTGATCCCAGAAGCACACCCTAATAAGCATCCTACACACTAACCTCTATCTGAATCTGCTTCCTGGGGAAGCCAAGCTGTGTCTTGATTCATAGATAAGAAAGAGGGAGGAGTCGAGAACAATTCTAGCTTAGGTCTCTTGGATAGGAAATAAAGGAAGGAGAATAATTTTGGATGAGAAGTGATGCATCCAGTCTGAATCATGTCTTAATTTGTTTGTGACACCACAAGTTTTGGGTGTCCTTGCTTGAAACCCTAGACTCATCTTAGCTCTTTCTTCCCCTCAAACCCAATTGTCAGTACGTCCTATCAGTGATTTTCTTCATATGAACCTGGGACTCAAGTCTTCTACTTTATTGCTACTTCTAACTTCCATCTATTTCAAGTCTTACCATTTTATGCCTAAATTGCCACATTAGCCTTGGACTAGAACTTCTTGACCTCTGTCCTCTTGACCTCTGTTCTAATCAGCTTTTCTTAAGCATCATTTTCAATATGCCACTTTCCAGCTTAGCATGCCTAACATTTAGGGCCATGTAATAGATATCAGTAAACTTATTTTTAAAAGATTTTATTTATTTATTTGACAGAGAGAGAGCACAAGAAGGGGAGGTGCAGAGGGAGAGGCAGACTCCCTGCTGAGTGGGGAGCCCAATGTGGGGCTCGAGATCATGACCTGAGCTGAAGGGAGACACTTAGCCAGCTGAGCCATCCAGTGCCCTAGATATTGGTAAATTTATTGTTCCAGCCCATTCAGTTTGATGCCACTCAAGAGACCATGCTTGAGCTCCTGCTACGACCCAGGCATGATACAAAGAGCTTGGGGGACCCAAGATGAATAAGACATAGTAAAGAAATTTTCAGATTAGTAGAAGAGACTAGCCCTTAAATAATAGTGAAACAATGTGATGAAAGCTCAATTGAGACAGAGGTGTTTATAGAATACAAAGTAGAAAGGAATTATTTCTGTCAAAACTCTTTCTGAAGTGCTATCATCTGGCTCTACCCTGCCCACCCAGTCTAATTTTCCTACTCCCCAAGTTAATGTATTCAGTCACTTCTTGTGTTTGGTGACCAGCCTCTAGTGATCCTTGATTTCAGATCATTCATGCCCTGGGGTCTCTCCTTGACCCCCTTCCCAGCATACACACATTAGAGAAGGTAATTTTCTCACCAGCAGGGTATTATGGAAACGATGAAGTATATATAACTTCTGGGACTAAGTCATGTGACATCATACTTGGTTGTGAATGAAATATATGATGCACTGTCTTTGAAGGCACTGGACATCGGTCATAAAGGATGTGATTGTGGAGAGATGGGAAGCAAATGATGTGAGCCCTGCAACCATCTGAGTTTACCTCCTTGAGAGAGTTTCCAAGGCAAGCACAGGAAGGAGAGAGACTGGGAGGAGTAGACTCACTGAGTTGAGGAGATAGGCTGAGAATTTAGGAGAAGACAGTGGTTGGACTTTGTAGGACAGACAGAGAGTAGACAGCTGCATGGAGAGAAAACTCCAGAGATCTGCAGAAGGTTCCCCTTGCATATTCAGCTGAGTATTCATCAGGGCATAGGTGAGGAAAACAACCCAAGGATGGGCACAGAACCACCTTTTCTTATCCTAAAGGATAAGAAGGAATTGTACTTTCTGCTCACACAGAGCCAGGAATAGTGTCTATTCCCACCAGTCAGACTGGAAAACCTCATAATTCACAGACCACTGGGTGAAGCCTTCAGAAGACTATCGCCTCAGTAGTGGATGATAATTGACCTTGCACTTGTCCCACATAACAAATCTTAAATGCAAGCCTGAAAGTAAGAAACTGTTTCCAAGTAACTTAATTACATCCCAAAACAAAGCTCATGAAAATACTTATAGGAATGCAAAACCATCTAGTACCCAGAAGGGGAAAATTGACAATTTCTGTCATCCGAAAAAGAAATTGCAGTGCAAAAAAGCAGAAAAAGATGATTCATAATGAAGAGAATAATTGCTCAATCAAAACTGACTCAGAAGTGACACAGATGTGAGAATTAGCAGACAAGGGCAATCAGTGACTACAAATGTATTTCATATGTTGAAAAGTTAAGTAGATATCTACAAGATAAAAAAAAAATGACTGAATCCAGGGCACCTGGCTGGCTCAGTCAGTGAAGCAAGTGACTCTTGATCTCGGATGGTGAATTCCAGCCCCATGTTGGGGGTAGAGTTTATTTTAAAAAATGACTGAGTCCAACTTCTGGAGATGAAAATTAACTGTCTGTGATGAAAGCACATTGATTGGAATTAATGGCAGTGCAGCTATTAAAGGAGATAAGATTAACGACCTTGAAGATATAGCAATAGAATCTATCCACATCAACACAGAAACAGGTATTTTTAAAAACTGAAAATAACATTAGTGAGCTGTGAGGCAGCTTCAGGCCCCTTAATACACACAGCATTAGAGTCACCAAAGGAGAGCAGGGGGAACAGTATTTAAAGACATAATGGCCAACAATTTCCCAAACTTGATAAACACAGTACATTTAGAGTCCTAAGAAGTTCAATGAACTCCAAACACAGTAAACACGGATAAAACTACACCAAGGCAATCAAACTAGAATTGCTCAAAACCAGCGACAAAGAAAATTTAAAAGTCAGCAGTAAAGACAGGAGGTGCGTGCAGAGGTTCATGTTTAAGGATGACAGCAAATTTCTTGTCAGTGGCAGTGTAAGAGAGGAGACTGTGGAGAAACGTCTTTAAAGAAAAAAGTCAATCTAAATTCTATACCTAGTGAAAATATCTTTCAAAAACGAAGGCAAAATAAATTTTTAGATACACAAAAGCTGAAAATATTCATCACCCCAGGAGACCCAAAATATAAGAATTAAGGAAGTCCTTTGGACAGAAGGAAAATAATGCCAGACGGAAATCTGGATCTACTCAAAGGAATAAGGAGCACCAGTAATGGTAACTTGTGATGACATATCTGGTCATTTTTTCTTATTATTTAAATATGTTTAAAAGATAATTGTTTAAGCAAACATAATCATGATGTATTGTGGGTTTTGTAACTTGTAAAAGTAAACGATGTGACCGGCAGAGATAAATGGAATACACCCTTTATGGCTTTTATAATACACATATTATGGACTGAATGTTTGTGTCTCCCTGAAATTCATATGTTGAAACCCTAAGCCCCAGTGTGACAATATTAGGAGTTAGGGCCTTTGGGAAATAATTAGGTCCTGTGGGTCTGTCCTCTTTAATGGGATTTGTGGCCTTATAAGAACAGGCAGGCGAGATTGTTCCCTCTGTGTTTACTTTCCACCATGTGGGAACACAACAAGAAGAAGGCCATTTGCAAACCAGGAAGAGTGTCTTCACTAGACACTGGCTATGCTACCATCTTGATCTTGGATTTTCCAGGCTCCAGAACTATGGGAAACAAATGTTTCTTGCTTTAGCCCCCATGCCCAGTATACATGGAATTCCATTATAGAAGCCCAAATGGGCTAAGACAAAATGTGCAGTAGTGTAATGTCACCTGAAAATCAACTAGGATAGGTTAATGATGTATATTGTAAGTTCTAAAGTAACAAAACAAAGAGTTAGGGCTAATAAGCCAACAAAGGAAATAAAAAAGAATACTAAAAATAGTTTTATATAGTTTAACCCAAACGCAAGTATAAGAAGAAGAAAAGGGGAAAAAAGAAAAGACAAATAGAAGAAAGGAGAAACAAATAGAAAATAAATAGCAAGATAATGGATATAGACCATCCATATTCACAGTAAGCATTAATGGTCTAAATGCCTCAATTAAAAGGCCAGAATTGGCAGATTGGATTAAAAAGCAAGGCACAGCTATACGCTGCCTACAAAGTACACAATTTAAATATAAAGACATTGATTAAAATTAAGTGAAAGAAAAAATATATTCCATGCTAACATTAATAAAAAGAAAGTCGTAGTACCTATATTAATTTCAGACTAAGTAGATTTCAGAACAGAGAATATTACCAGGGATAAAGAAGGTCATTTCATAATGATGAAGGGGTCAATTCATCAATAAGACCTACCATCTTCAATAGGCACCTAATAATAGAGCTTCAACGTAAACGAGGCAGCAACTGATAGATGTACCGGGAAGGATAAACTAATCCACAATTATAGTCAAGGATTTCAGCGTCCCTCTTTCAGTAATTGATAGAACAATTAAATAAAAAATCAGTAAGAAAATAAAAGGCTTGAATACAATCATGAACCAAGTTGACCTAATTGACATTAATTCAAAATAGATCGCATATCTAAATGTAAAACCTAAAGCTTTATGAATTCTAGAAGAGAGGGGGAAAAACTGTAAACTTGAATAAGGCAAGTATTTCCTAGATATGACACCTAAAGCATGAGCCATAAAAGAACAAATTGATTGGGGCGCCTGGGTGGCGCAGTCGTTAAAGCGTCTGCCTTCGGCTCAGGGCATGATCCTGGCGATCCGGGATCGAGTCCCACATCAGGCTCCTCCGCTGGGACCCTGCTTCTTCCTCTCCCACTCCCCCTGCTGTGTTCCCTCTCTCGCTGGCTGTCTCTCTGTCACATAAATAAATAAAATCTTAAAAAAAAAAAAAAAGAACAAATTGATTAATCATTACATTTGAAGAGTCTGCTCTTCAAATGACACGGTTTAGAGAATGAAAAACTAAGCCACAGACAGAGGGGAAATATTTGCAAAGCATATGTCTGATAAAAGACTTGAATCCAGAATATATAAGAAACCCTCCAAGCACTGATAAAAAAACCAACAACGCATTAAAAAAAATCAGCAAAAGATCTGAGGGAACATTTTATCATTAGTCATTAGAAAAATGCAAATGAGGACTACAAGGATATGCCACTGTACGACTCTTGAATGACAAAAATGAGAAGAGATTGGACATACTGAGGTGGATATGGAGAAACTAGAAATCTCATTCACTGCTGTTAAGCAAGTAAAATGATACAAGCACTTTGCACTTTGGAAAACAATTTCAGTTTCTTAAAAAGCTATCCACACTCCTGGTATAAGGATCTAGCCATTCCATGCCTAGGTATTTACCCAAGAGAAAAGAGAACATCCGCCCATCCAAAGAGCTGTACACTAATGTTCATCATGGTTTTATTTACAAAAGCCCAAACCAGGGAACGACCCAATGTGTCCACCAACAGGTGAAACTGCTACATATTCCTACAAAGGAATACTACTCAGCAACAAAAAAGGAAGGGACTAGTGATATACACTAACAACATGGGCAAATCTCAAAATAATTACGTTGAATTGAAAGAAACATGAAAAAGCACATACTGTTTGCCTCCATTTATATAAAATTATAGGAAATGCTAACTAATGTATAGTGACAGAAAGCAGATCAGTGGTTTCATGCAGACAGTGGTGGGGGAGGCAGGCTCACTGAGGCCCAAGGAGACTTGGGGGATGAAGGATATGTTCAGTATCTTTATCATGGCACCTGTTTCACTGATAGATACATATGTCAAAATATCAAATATTACATTTTAAATATGTACACTTTATTGTATATGAATTACACCTGAATAAGGTGGCTTGAGAAAATAAAGACATTGTGAAACTCACTAATGACATTATAATTTTAAGGAAATCTGACCTGCTATGTAATCAGCTTCCCTAAGGAACACCTAAGTGATTATTCCAGTCTTTCTCTGCCAGAGAGTGTGGCAGGGGAGAGGGGCTGGCATCAGCATCTTTTCCCCGTTAGATTACACACCTGCCAGATCCCAGTGCCCTGTCTAGGACTGCACCAGCACAGCTGGCCCTGTGTGCAGCCTGTTAATCTTCAGTCCAGCATGTCAGTTTTACTCAGACGGAGCCATCTTTCTCTGGGTGTTGTGGGTTGGCACCCGGTGACTGCACAATTTCCCTAGAAAGCCCACATCTTTGTAACAGCTGGGCTAGGTTTCCACGGGCCCAGAGAGCCCCTCTTTTGCCTGTCCTGCAGACACACAGTTGTTCTCCTTTATTGCTTTGTGCAAACCTACTGTGTCCCAGCCACTGCCATGTCATTCTAATGGTGCCAAGAACCATGTTGGACCGTTTCCAGATACCACAAGCTCTTCAAGGAAGGATTACAAACTGCGTCCTACCCATCTCATACTGCTAGCACCAAACATAGTTCCTGGCTCAAAGTCAGCAATGATAACGTTTATTTTATGAATGAATGAACAGATGAATGTTTAACATAAAGAAGACAATTTTCAAGGTAATTTCAATATAATAGTACCCACAGTATAAACAGGTTGTGATCTAAATCTTAATTCTTCACAAAGTTGTTTAGAATTAGTGACATGTTTGTCTATGTAATAATGAGAGCTGACATTTATCACATGTCTACTATTGTAGGCACCTGTCTAAGTATTTGACTCATGTGTCATCTCACAGAATCTTCTGAAGTACCTGCCTGCATTTGCTAGGCTTGCCCTAACAAAGCACCACATGCTGGGCGGCTTACACAACAGACATTCATTTTTGCACCATTCTGGAGGCTAGAAGTCCAAGATCAAGGTGTCGGCAGGGTCCATTTCTTCTGAGGCTGCTCTCCTTGGCTTGCAGATGGCTGTCTGCTCTCTGTGTCTCCAGCTGGACTTCCCTCTGTGTGTCTGTCCTAATTTCCTCTTCTTACAAGGACACCCATCCTATGGAATTAGTGTCCACCTTGTTTTACTCAACTACCCCATTAAAGACCCTATGTCCAAATAGTCACGTTCTAAGGTAATGGGAGTAGGACTTCCACATATGAATTTTGAGGGGACATAATTCAGCCCCTAAGAGTGTCTATCAGGTTGGTTACAATTATTGTTCTCATTTTACTGATGAGAAAGCTGAGGCAAAGAGCAGTTGAATGGTTCAAGTTTCCACCCTTAACAAATGCCAGAGCCTGGAGACTAATACAGGGGGTCTCGACTCCTCCAGAAGCACAGTCTTAATAATTATGCTGTACAGACTCACAATTGACCCACGTGTTCTCAGTGGTGGGCAGATTCACAGGCTAGCCTCAACAGCCTAACTCATCACAGTTGGAATCAACACGGTTGGAATACTACTCAGGGTATTCCAAAGACCTGAGGGCTGGGGGGCCTTGAGGCATAAAAGAGAAGTGGAAATTGGAAGGCAGCCTTGGGGGCTCCTCAAGCAACAGCTCTGGGGTGTTTAGGGTGAGCAGTGTCCAGGTCCTGTGGTGGCCACAGCCCTGTAACAGTGTCAGGGAACAGAGAATTAATGGCTGTTTCTATGCAATGGCCCTTATTAGTCAAGTGGTTTAATTCTGAGACTGCCTCTATTTACAAAAGAGACAAAATGAATAGAGCAGAAGGCATAATTAATATGCCACTGGGATCTTGAAATAATATGTGGATTGTTTTAGGGCTTTTAATTTACTTTAACTTTCTTAATGTACTGTATGTAATATACTACATAGATATATGCAATAGAATTTTAAATCACTGGAGGCTTTCTTTTCTGATAGGAATTAATTTCACAGCACAGCAATATTTCTTAGACTAAATCTCTCAGACAGCAAACAGCATGGATTCCTTTTCTCCTCCACTTAAAATGTACTCAGGGAAAAATATATATATATATATATTCTCAGGAACCTATTTCTCAAAACCATTTTTTTTCCTGGCTTGTGTGAACCCTATGCAATATGTAGGTTTGTCAACCCCAACTTTTGTTTCGTCTCTGTGAGGTAATGCAAGAGCTGGATGTCAAGGCGTATCCCCCGTCCATGTGGTATCACTTAATAAATATTTAGGCATGATTCTATGCACTGGAAGTGTAGCTTTCCTCTGGTGGGGACTGTTAGTACCACGTGACAGGTAAAGACAGGCCTCTGACCCAACTCTCCAGCATGCTGTGCTCTTGGCCACTGAGGAGTGCGGTGCCTACAGAAGAAACAGCGGATGCAAGCTGTGCGGAGGAGAAAGTCTGGAATATGGGACATTGTGAGGCACTGAGAAAGCTCTCTGGTCAGGGTTGGCCCGCATCTGCCCCCCAAGCGCAAGGGTCCAAGGATGGTGGCTGTCAGCCAAGGCACATGGGCAGGCGGAGACTTAGAGGCAGGAAGATCAGCTGGTTAATTTCTCTGCTGGAGGAAGAGTTACGTTTTATGTGCATAAGCTGAATCAAGTGGGATCTTCATGTTCTCAGTACAGCACTGCATTCCAAAGAAACTCTGGTCACACAGCCAAAGAAGGAGTTAAAAGCAATTTTAACACCTTAATAAATTTTCAGAGGACCAAGAAGGGATTTCATTCATAACATTTGAGCAAAGTTGTTAAAAATCCTTTTTGGCGTGTATCTCCCCAAAGCCCCACTCAAAGCATAGCAGCTGCCTCCCTTGGCTTATGGAGCTCCTAACAGAGGTGGGGTAGGAGCAGAGAGCTGCATTTGCACTTCTCACCTAGCCTGAGGGGTGCTCAAATCAGGCTGGCCTGATTCCAAACAGGAGCCTCTGACCTCAGCTTGCTCTTCCTCTTGCCCTGGGAAACCTCTGCTCCACTCCCAGCCTGGGTCCCCTGGAGGTGTGGTCCCACCTATGCCCCAGGCTGTCCTTCCCATGGAGCCCTCCTCTTGCTGCCCTTCTCTCCCTGTCAAAGACAGTAAAATCACTGGAGGCTTTCTTTCCTGAAAGTAATTAATTTCACAGCAAGGCAATATTTCTTAGACTAAATCTCTCAGGCTGCAAACAGCACGGATTCCCACATGGTTAGAAACTCTCCATGGGTTCCCTGGCCCCCACACCCCACATAGGGAAGGAGATAAAGGTGACAGAACTCAACTCCCCACATTTCCAATCACATCTCTTCAGAAGCACCTCATTTCTCTGTTTTCTGAGAAATCTAGGGACAGCAGGATAAACTCCTCCCTCCCCACCCCTGTTTTCCTTCTCTTCACCCTTTCCTGCCTCCCTTCCTTCCTTACATAGTAATGAAGTTTGCTTAACTGGGAGTTGGTTTTACTTTCAATTACCACATCTCTGATGTCTCATATCATCCCAGTGGGCCATGTCACATGTTGAGCATTTTCTTGGGATGTTGGCATTGTCAACATGAAAGTTTGGTCTTTGTTGTGTTATCAATAGTGACCAATGCTGTGTGCCTCTCACTGCTCCCTTCTAGATTTATTTATTTTTTTGAAGATGCACATCCTTTGTCTGTAGCTTAGAAATTATTTTGCCCTTGTTCTTGAATGATAATTTAGTTGTGAGTGGAATTCTGGGTTAATTGTGTCTTCTTTCAGCCTATGGATGACATTACTCCATTGTCTTCTGGTCCCTACTATTTCTGATGGAAAAGGTAACACTGTCAATCTAGGTGTTATCCCTTTGTGAGTTTAGGTTTTCTCCCCCTTACTGGTATCTTTTAATAATTATTCTTTTTCTTGATATCGGCAGTTATATTTTGATTAACTGTTTCCTTATGCAGTACTCTGTGTTCTTTTTATCCAAGACTTATATATTTCTTTATTCGGAAAATTGTCAGGCATCAGCTCTGAGTATTGCCCCCCACCGCTCCTCTCTCTCCCCTACTTCTGGAATTACTGATTGGTGCATGGGGAGCCTCTTTTGCTCACTTTCCTTTCATCTCTTAATGTCTTTGTGTTGTTTTCTGGGTGGATTCCTCAATATATAATTCATTGTATTACATCTTCTCTTGGGCCGTGTCTTATGCAGATTTGATAGCCTGTTGAGTTTTTCTTTTATTTTGAGAGAAAGAGAGAGCGAGCATGAGCAGGGGAAGGGCAAAGGGAGAGGGAGAGAACTCAAGCAGACTGCCTACTGAGCACAGAACCAACTTGGGGTCCACCTCACGACCCTGAGATCATGACCTGAGCTGAAACAAAGAATCGGCCACTCAACCAACTGAGCCAACTAGGCACCCCAGGTTTTTCTTTTTCATTTCAATAACTATGTGCTTCACTTCCTGGCACCTAATTGGTGCGTTTTCATACCCACCTACTAGTGATTACTATCTTCCCGCTTTTGTATTTTTTAAAATAAAGTTTCTCCTTTTTATATCCTCTTTGAAGATACTACCATACTTATTTTAAATTCTTTCAGATTTCCCTATTGTATTCACTTCTTCAGGAATGAATTTTCCAGTTGTTGAGTTTTTTGGCTGTTAAGGCTTTCATTTTCCTCATCTCTTTTGAAACGTTGCGTGTGAGTTCTTCTCTTCCATCCTCTCTCCTCATGGCCAACCTTGAGGTTGCCACTTCCCCAGCACCGCCTAGTCCCTTGTTAGAAGCAAGACAGGCTGACAGCTTGAGCCCATACATGCAAACCTAATTCCTTTGCCACCAATTTCATATTGCAGAGCTATTTCTGTTTATTTTCTTCTACCCAAGCAAGAAGCTAGTTTCTACCACAGTTCTAGTTGGTAACTAGAGCTCATTGCAGCCTATGTTCTTCTGCAGGGAGCCCCTGAGCATTCTTACCTGTTTGTGCACGGGGAGCCCCTTTCTCTCTTTGGAGGAGAACTGCTGGTTACTTCTGCCTATCTCTGCTCCTGGTTTCCAGCAGACCTGAGACTTGGTCTCTGCTAATTGTTCTATGTTCCCACTTTATTTCTGGTTCATGTAGACGATTATGCTGTTTCTCGAGTACTGAGTTGTTTGTTTATTTGTTTTTATTGACCCTTTACAAAGGAAGCAAATGTGCACTTAAAATTATTTTATTTATTATAGCTTTGTGTTTGAAGTGGAATGTGGGTGTTTCTGCAGGAACTTGTTCTGTCTTCTTGACCACCTACCCCGCTGCTCTAGATCCTGTCGTCCCCTCCAACAAGACATGTTACAATGAGTGAATTGGAGTTTAACTCTGTATCATTCTCAGGGAGTGTATATTCTTCCATTTATTTGAATATTTAATCCTCATCATTTGGCTTTGCCTAAAACTAAAGGAAAGCTGGCCCATGGGGAGATGATAGGAATAGAAGCAGGGAAGGGACAACAGGACCAGGCGTTGGTTTGCCCTGATACCAAGTGACAGCTAAGCTCAGACTTCCGTATAAATATGTTGTAGGCTTTCTAAGATGGCTTCCAGTGCTGAGTCAGTATTAATGGGAAGATATCTCTGGGGATCCATCTTCTTCCCTTTCTTGGTTTGTCCCTTCCCGTCTTTCATATCTTTTAAAATATATTATTTTGTAGGATTCAGCCTTTTTTCTCCCTGTGGTCCTTCTCTTCCTCTATGCCACCAACCCTTAATTAGATCTTCCTTCCCACCCCTGAGTCTGCAGTCCCTAACTTTGTAAGCCAAGATTACTTCTGCATCAAGCTCCTCCATACCAAGACACCCAGTATTGTTGACTACCTGTTTCCAGGCCTTTTTCAAAAGCTGGGGAACTGGTGAGGTTAGGAAGTCTCATTGAAAACCTTTGCTTCTTAACAAGAGTCAATGATATCATATATATGAATGAAGGTAAAATATTCTTTGTTTCATTATATTAAAATGTTAATTTGATACTGATTATAGATATTTGAAACTAGTAAGGTAAGAAAGAAGAAGATAAAATTTTTGTTTCATTGGTTGGTTTTTTGGGGTTTTTTTATGGACTTCCCACCACTTGTAACTAACTACTACATGGCACAAAAATAACCATGTATCTCACTGAATGTACCAAATTAGCTTTATCATGAGCTTCATTTCATTCCTAAGATTAAAGAAGTATTTATTATGGAGAGTAACCTAAAGTTAATAGCACTCTATCAATGTGTGTGTATAAATATATACATACATGTTTGCCATAGTTTGTTGTATATATATTGGGTGGTCTGGTACGGCAGCTGTATTTTCTGCTCAAAACCATAAACATTTAAAAGAAAAAGAGTTTGTTGGTGGCTCATTAGCAGCGAATCTGATAAATTAATTTTAGCACGGATCAAATAGTAGATAATGGCTAGGGGCTTGCCACACCCAGATAATAAGCTGCATCTTATCTAAAGACTGAGCAAGAGAAGAAATTTAATTGTCTATGTTAAGCTGTTTTGAAGAAATTTTATAAGATTTTTCAGTACATTTCAAGTCATACTGCAAAGACAATTCAGACCTAGTTCCCTCTCCATATGGAACCTGTGTTTGTTGTAAGGAAAACAATACACTACCACTTGCCACTGAACCTCGTGATAAAAAAGTGGTCTTTTCGATTTTTATAGTCTTCTACAATTTGATGGGTAAAAAATGGAAATGAAGCCTCAATGGTTTTATGTTGCGTATCTCTAATGGAATTTAACATTTTAAGATGTCTTTGGTCATCTGTTTCTTTTTGTAAATTCTCTTCTCATATTCCTCATCGTTTTTTTAGGGTGGTTATCTTTTTTTTTTTTTTTAAGATTTTATTTATTTATTTGACAGAGATAGAGACAGCCAGCGAGAGAGGGAACACAAGCAGGGGGAGTGGGAGAGGAAGAAGCAGGCTCATAGCAAATGAGCCTGATGTGGGGCTCGATCCCATAACGCCAGGATCACGCCCTGAGCCGAAGGCAGACGCTTAACCGCTGTGCCACCCAGGCGCCCCTTAGGGTGTTTATCTTGTTTTGGATTTATAAAAGCTCTTTGTATAGTAAAGGCTATTATGATATTTTAATCAATAGATATAAATTGTATCATAGATATAGATATAAATCAAATGATAGATAGAAATAAAAGGCGTTTCGTTTTCTTATGTTATAATAACACAATTTTCTACTTTGTCAGTTTACAAGGATGGAACCTGGCTACAACTGAACGCTGCACTCTCTTCATCCTGAACGCTGCTCTCTATTGTTGAATTAGCTATCTCCCCCAAAGGACTGCACCTGGCATTGTTCTTCCTCTCTTTGATATTTAAAATATTTATAATTTGGCCAAGATAGAAAGACTAGAAAAGAAAACAGATCAGGTTCCCATAATGAATTAGCCTCAAGAGATTTTTTTTTTTACTGTGTGACTGGCATTATATTTGCATCAAGTGAGAGGTTAAGACATGTGAAGTGTTTGATTCATCAGCAAAAACAGTCTCCAAATGTCATATTGACCCTGTCTTTAACTATGAGCCAAATATGTAATACAGCAGGACCCCACACTTTGGACAGATCACGCTAAGGAATCTTAGAGTCCCTCCCTAGCCCATGGACCCCTTGCTCTTTACTTTCTTATGCTAAATTCATCTCTGCCATCTACCTTTGTCGTATTTGTTAGGGAATATTCCGGACATCAAAATCATGCAGAGACAAATTCAGCAAATATCAATTTGTCCCTGTTCAGCTTTACCAATGAATATCACAAAAGTAGTGGGAACTCCCTGTATTGTCCTTCGTCCCAAATATCGTGTCCTCTCCCCACCCAGAGGTAACCACAATCCTGGATTTGGTATTTGTTGATCCCATGATTGACTATACTTATGCACATACCTTTAAACAGTATAAAGAACTAACTGGTTTGCTTGGTTTTTTAGATTTATGTAAACATTATAATGTCATGTGTAACCTTTATACTCAATGGTATGTTTTTGAGATTTATCCGTGTGGCTGCTTGTAGCTCCAGTTCATTGTTGTCGCTGTTGTATAGGATTCCATTATACACGATTCCCGCTCAACTTGCTGACCTGAAACTTATCTCCTATGTTAATTTTCCTTTATTAAAGCCAGTAGATGTTCAGCGCCCGCCATTCATTTCCACCCCCATGATTCCAGAGCATTTCATGAGAGGAAACACCTTCTCTGATGTTAGCTTTTCAAATATTGTTCTGTGCCTGTGGGTTTTGTTGCTATTATATTACCCTTTTGCTCTATCTGCTATTATCTCCTCTTCATTCTCTATCACAGAGGTAGAAATGAAATGGAAACTGTTTTTTCTGGAAGCCCAGAGTCTTATCACTGTTCCCTGGTTTGTATACAGCTGAGTGTTTACCTACCAGCAGGGCTGCAGAGTTCCCAGGCTGATTCATACTTGACTCCTACTCCAGCAACGCTGGCATCTGGCCCTTGACCTCATGACTTGCTACCACCAGACACAAAGTTATGAAATGTATGAAGTCTGTCACCAGGAACACAGCCTTTCTGATTTTTGGACTATTTTTCTCATTCAAAATCTAGAGGAGCTTTGCTTTTTATTACAAATGAAAGGCTTTATTTCATATTTTAGTTTCTATCATAGAACTTCAGGCTTCTGCAAACAAGAGCAGGGTTGGAGCGGGGGTGGGGAGGGTCTTTTCTGGGACATCACTGTTCCCTGAAGAGTGCAAGCGCGTTGGAATCAGAGAGAGCCTACTCCCATCACACTCTGTGGCATGCTAGCTCTAAGACAGTAGCAAGTTACTTACCCTCTCTTAGACTACATCTCCTCATTTAAAAAGTAAACTTCCTTTCGGGATCTTCCAGGATAAAACTTATTACATATGCACAAAGCAGGCACCTAGAGCAGAATAAATATTAAAGATCTGTTCACATTCTCATTTCCTTTCTCCCTGGCTTGTTCTCTTTGGAGTTCTGTTCACATACAGATAAGACCTGACTACCTCCCCACCCAACATCCAGAGGGTCCGGAAGCTGAGTGTGCTTGCCTTCTCACCCCCATCTTCAGAAAGGACCTCTTTTGTTTCTTAAAATTTAACTAGAAAAATTATAATAAAAACTGAAGGAAGGATAATGGGCTGCTTAGACTCGGTTTCATTAGAAATTTCCTGTATTATACCTCATGCTGGAGATGACATAGAAAATCAACATTCCAATGCCAAGCTTCTGAAGTTGTCTATCACTGCTCAGACTTGAGACTTCAGGGTGCACCCCATCAGCTTCCTCTCCCTAAATGGCTTCAGGCTCTCTGGAGAAACACAGTGTCTGGTCCTGCTTCTCCTAATCCTACCCCAGCTCTTAGCCAAAGATTCGGACATGCGTCCATTTCCTCCATGTCTCTCTCCATCTGGCTCGATGCCCAATTTCTCTCTCATAGTCGCACCACTGCACCTGCTTGCCCCTCCAGCCAGGTGCCAGAGATGCAGTTCTCCAGAAGACTATTTGAAAAATGTTATATATCTGAGGACACTAAGAGGATTTGTTTGTTTGTAAGTGAAGAAAATTCACCTCACCCCAGCCCAGGGGAAAGCAGTATGGGCTGGGGCTTTATTGGGTCTGTTCTATCAGATGTGGTTGGATCCCGGGTCCCAGCTATGTCATCAGAGCACGCCTTCCACACCCACTGTGTGTGTGTCTGTGTATGTGCGTCTGTGAGTCTGTCTGTCTAACTTAGCTTTGTTTCCCATGGCCTGTTGTCCTCATTCTTCCCTGCCACAGAGAAGAATGGAGAAAGTGGCTCTTGACAGCTCAAGCTCTTCCCTTTCAGGTCGTAATCCTAGAGAAACTGATACTGAACCTCCCCTGACTGAACTAAGGCGAATGTAAGGACTCAGGACAGACAATCCCACCAGAGCCATTAGGGGCTGAAATAAAGAGGGTCTACAATAGAAAGAAGATACTGGGGGGATCAAAAGCACCTGACCTCTTAGGGTCCAAGACACTCAAGTTTCTACACTCTGAAAAAATAATGATAGAAATAAGAAGCAGCATTAGTGACCATTTGAACTCGGGCTCAGTGAGCTTTCCTGAGCCCCTTTCCTCAGGACCCATAGGGATGGACGAGGCTATGAGTGCTCACTGAGGTTTTCTGTTCTCCTCCCTTCCTGGACATTTGGGAAGATCCCACTTCCTGCCTCCTTGAATGAGCTGTGGCCACGTGGAATGGGAGAAGTTGTGTGGGACACTCCCGAGTACAGGCACGCAGGATTCCATGTGCAGTTTCCCTCGTTTTCTTCCTGCGCAATCATCATTATGAAGGAATGCTTCTGGTGAGAAGAAGGAAGTAAAAGATCAAAACAGGCTGAAATGAGAACCACTGCAAGCAGGGTGGTGCCCTGGTTTGTGTTTCAGCTCACCATAGGATCTGGAGTGAGAAATAGACCCCTGTGTCTCAGGCCACTAAGACTTGAAGGTTGTTACTGTAACATTGCCTGTGTATCCTGACGGGTACAATTGAATGTTGAAAAACAAGGAAGTTCTACCTTTTAAATTAATTCTGTGAACTTGAACACTCCACTTACCTCTTCTGAACATAAATTCATGCTTGCAAACTGCCTGAGATCACGGCAGAGCAGAGCATTAGCTCATTCTTTGGGGGAGGGATGGCCTGAAGTCATGTCCCGGGTGTCAGAGCCTGGCTGGGCGCTCACCAGCACTGTGCCCTTGTCCTAGCACTCAAGCATTGAGTCCCGGCATGTCCTAGCCTGTCTCGCAGTGGGATTGGGAGCATGTGACTGAGTTCTGGCTGATGCAATGTGGGAAGAATGGTATCCTTGCCTTCCAGGCTAGTCAGAAAGCATCCCATGAATGATCTTCCTTGCTTCCTTCTCTCGTTCACATGTGTGAGTCCCGTAATGATGCCATGTACAGTGACAGGAACCCAATCCCTGGGTCTGCATTTAAGGAGAAACTGGGAAGACTATTTTCCTTGAAAAGCACCTGCCTCACACAGTATACCTCGCCTACCTTAAATAATGCATCTTAAGTAAGAACTGGGTCAAGGCACTGGACCCCGAGTGTGGAGAAGGAAGGCTGGGAGGCTCTGTGATTAAGTGGGGAGCGTGCAGCTGTCATCACAGGCTGACGGCCTGACGGAAGTCCAGTATTCCAAACATCTGGCTTTTACTTGATGATGAATGAACTCAACGGAGTGGATATCAACTTTGAGCAAGCCCTCCAAAATGGAGCCTACTCACCAACTAATACTTCCAAATGTGGTGTTTGCTTGCCTGCTTCGCTTTGGTTTTTTCTCCTGAGAGAAGTTCTTTCCATGATCCAAACTGAGCCACAGCCAGCGGAGAAGGTGTGGGCCCTTGCCTCTCTAGCACCCCCTCAACTCCCTTTCAACACACATTTCTCTTTCTCTCCCCTTTGTTGTGCTGGACAACAATTATAATAATACTAGGCAATATTTTAAAAAGCCTTTGATCAGGATCTGGATTTATCCTTAAATACCCTTGAGGAGAGCACAGTTGTTAGGAAGGAGAATTTGAACGGTTTAATTAGGGTTTTGAAATTCGAACCTAAGACGTGCTAGATACGCTGCATTGGTGATTTCTCCCACATGTGTCCAAATTCAAAACCGTTGTTCGTTCCAATCTACCAGTTTCAGCAGGACTTATCTTCGGGTCAGTATTCATCCGGCATTGCGTTAAGTGCTTCACACGGTGGGATGGGTGTTACGAACGTCAGTGAAATTCCTTCCCAGGTGACACAATCTGTCTTTGAACTATAGCCCGAGGTCAGAGTTGGTGGTAACTGCCTTGCGCCACTATTTGCTCTTCTCTTGTCCCTATTTTATATCCCTCAGAGAGTTGAGGAAAGCCACTAAGACCAGGGAGGGTTTCCTCCCACAAACTGAGCCCAGGCGCAGCAGGCTGGGCCGCAGGATGGGGGAGTGCCGGGACAAGGGTGACACAAGGTGTGGCAGGGAGGGAGGGAATTGAGGATGAATGAAACACAGAGACACCCCAGAAAGGCTTGAATCCGCGATTATTATACTTCTATGACGGCACAACTCAAGAATAATGAAGCATGCCTCTCATCGGGTTTATTGTAGAATAAGTAATTTAGTAAACACAAAACAAAGCTGCTGAAAGATGACTTTGAAGCAGTTTGTTTCATGGAGCATAAAGGGTGATCTGGGGGCGAGCATTAAAACACTTATCCTGAAGCAATTACAGACGTAAGTGACCTCAGAGAGGCTCCAAGGTAGCAATGGACCTTGCCCAAGAAGCTCGAGGTGTGGAGGTGTGGAGGGCACAGTCCATTCCTTCCGACAACAATGCTCCTTCCGCCCCTTCACGCACCAGAAGAGAAGGAAATACTTCTACGGCTGCTTCTCCCGTCTGCATTGCTGGGCTTTCTGTGGAGGGGTTATCACAAGGACAGTGGAGCCACAGCCCACAGCTGGGCTCGGCTGAGCGAGCGCTGTTCACACTTCCAGGGCAAGAAAGACACTCCGAGAAAGATCTCACCACACTGACCTCTGACTTGTACTGACCTCAGTCTCCCAGCAGGGGGACTGTTTGCAAAGTGCCTTCCGGCGCGATGTCATGCGAGCCTCACTACCACCCTGTGGGGTGGGCACTCTGATTATCCGCATCCCACAGGCAGGGAAATGGTACGTGAGCTTCTGAGTGGCAAAGCGAGGACCCAAGCCATGTGGTTTGTCTCCTTTTTTTTTTTTTATGATTTTTTAATATATTATGTTAGTCACCATACAGTACATCCCCGGTTTCCGATGTAAAGCTCGATGATTCATTAGTTGCTTATAACACCCAGTGCACCATGCAATACGTGCCCTCCTTAATACCCATCACCAGCCTATCCCATTCCCCCACCCCCTCCCCTCTGAGGCCCTCAGTTTGTTTCTCATAGTCCATAGTCTCTCATGTTTCATTCCCCCTTCTGATTACCCCCCTTTCTTTATCCCTTTCTTCCCCTACCGATCATCCTAGTTCTTATGTTCCATAGATGAGAGAAATCATATGATAATTGTCTTTCTCTGCTTGACTTATTTCACTTAGCATTATCTCCTCCAGTGCCGTCCATGTTGCAGCAAATGTTGAGACTTCGTTCTTTCTGATAGCTGAGTAATATTCCATTGTATATATGGACCACAACTTCTTAATCCAGTCATCTGTTGAAGGGCATCTCGGCTCCTTCCACGATTTAGCTATTGTGGACACAGCTGCTATGAACATTGGGGTGCATATGGCCCTTCTCTTCACTACGTCTGTATCTTTGGGGTAAACACCCAGTAGTGCAATGGCTGGGTCATAGGGTAGCTCAATTTTTAACTTTTTAAGGGACCTCCACACTGTTTTCCAGAGTGACTGTACCAACTTGCATTCCCACCAACAACGTAGGAGGGATCCCCTTTCTCCACGTCCTCTCCAACAATTGTTGTTTCTTGCCTTGTCAATTTTTGCCATTCCAACTGGCATAAGGTGGTATCTCAGTGTGGTTTTGATTTGAATTTCCCTGATGGCTAATGATTTTGAACATTTTTTCATGTGTCTGTTAGCCATTTGTATGTCTTCATTGGAAAAGTGTCTGTTCATATCTTCTGCCCATTTTTTGATTTGTTTATTTGTTTCTCGTGTATTGAGTTTGAGAAGTTCTTTGTAGATCTTGGATACCAGTCCTTTATCTGTAGTGTCATTTGCAAATATATTCTCCCATTCCGTGGGCTGCCTCTTAGTTTTTCTGACTGTTTCCTTGGCTGTGCAGAAGCTTTTAATCTTGATGAAGTCCCACAAGTTCATTTTATCTTTTGTTTCTCTTGCCTTTGGGGATGTGTCATGAAAAAGGTTGCTTTGGCCGATGTCGTAGAGGTTGCTGCCTATGTTCTCCTCTAGAATTTTGATGGATTCCTGTCTCACATCGAGGTCTTTCATCCATTTGGAGTTGATATTTGTGTATGGTGTGAGAGAGTGGTCAAGTTTCATTCTTTTGCATGTAGCTGTCCAATTTTCCCAGCACCATTTATTGAAGAGACTGTCTTTTTTCCACCGTATGTTTTTTCCTGCTTTATCAAAGATTAGTTGCCCAAAGAGCTGAGGGTCCATTTCTGGGCTCTCTATTCTGTTCCATTGGTCTATGTGTCTGTTTTTGTGCCAGTACCATGCTGTCTTTGTGATCACAGCTTTGTAGTACAGCTCGAAATCCGGCATTGTGATGCCTCCAGCTTTGTTTTTCCTTTTCAACAGTTCCTTGGAGATTCAGGGCCTTTTCTGTTTCCATACAAATTTAAGGACTATTTGTTCCAGTTCTTTGAAAAATGTCATTGGTATTTTGATCAGGATAGCATTGAAGGTGTAGATTGCTCTGGGTAGCATGGACATTTTAATTATGTTAATTCTTCCGATCCATGAGCATGGAATATCTTTCCATCTTTTTGTGTCTTCCTCAATGTCTTTCAAGAGTGATTTATAGTTTCTAGAATATAGATCCTTTACGTCTCTGGTTAAGTTAATTCCAAGGTAACGTATGGTTTTTGGTGCTAGAATATAGGTCCTTTACGTCTCGGGTTAAGTTAATTCCAAGGTAACGTATGGTTTTTGGTGCTAGAATATAGGTCCTTTACGTCTCGGGTTAAGTTAATTCCAAGGTAACGTATGGTTTTTGGTGCTAGAATATAGGTCCTTTACGTCTCGGGTTAAGTTAATTCCAAGGTAACGTATGGTTTTTGGTGCTATTGTAAATGGGATGGATTCCCTAATTTCTCTTTCTTCAGTCTTGTTATTCGTGTATAGAAATGCAACTGATTTCTGAGTATTGATTTTGTATCCCGCCACATTACTGAATTGCTCTATAACTTCTAATAGTTTGGGAGTGGATTCTTTTGGGTTTCCCATATACAGTATCATGTCATCTGCGAAGAGAGACATTTTGACTTCTTCTCTGATGATTTGGATACCTTTGATCCCTTTTTGTTGTCTGATTGCTGTTGCAAGAACTTCTAGTACTATGTTGAATAATAGTGGCGAGAGTGGGCATCCTTGTCGTGTTCCTGATCTTAAGGGAAAGGCTTCCAGCTTTTCCCCATTGAGAATAATATTTGCTGTAGGCTTTTCATAGATGGCTTTTATGAGATTGAGAAATGTACCCTCTATTCCTACATTCTGAAGGGTTTTAATCAGGAAAGGATGCTGTATTTTGTCAAATGCTTTTTTTGCATCAATTGAGAGGATCATATGGTTCCTGAGTCTTTTCTTGTTGATATGATGTATCACGCTGATCGATTTACAAATGTTGAACCACGCTTGCATCCCAGGTATGAATCCCACTTGATCGTGATGGATAATCCTTTTAATGTACTGTTGGATTCTATTAGCAAGGATCTCGTTGAGGATTTTGGCGTCCATATTCATTAGGGAAATCGGTCTGTAATTTTCCTTTTTGATGGGGTCTTTGCCTGGTTTGGGGATCAAGGTAATATTGTCCTCATAGAATGAGTTTGGTAGCTTTCCTTCTGTTTCTATTTTTTGAAATAGCTTTAGGAGAATAGGTATTATTTCTTCTTTGAATGTTTGGTAGAATTCCTCAGGAAAACCGTCCGGGCCTGGAGTTTTGTTATTTGGAATGTTGTTTATCACTGACTCAATCTCTTCATAATTAATTGGCCTGTTTAAGAAATCAATTTCTTCCTGTTTCAGTCTTGGTAGTTTATAGGCTTCCAGGAAGGCCTCCATCTCTTCCAGATTGCTTAGTTTTTTGGCATATAGGTGTTGATAATAGTTTCTAATAATCCTTCCAATTTCATTGGTGTTGGTCATGACTTCTCCTTTTTCATTCATAATTTTAGTAATTTGGGTCCTTTCTCTTTTCTCTTGGATAAGTCTTGCCAGTGGTCTGTCAATTTTATTGATCCTTTCAAAGAACCAGCTTCTAGTCCTGTTGATCTGCTCTACTGTACTTCTGGTTTCTAATTCATTGATTTCTGCTCTCATCTTGGTCAACTGCTTCCTCGTGAGTGGATTAGGCCTGTCCCTCTGTTGCTGTTCCAGCTTCTTGAGGTGAGAATATAAAAACTGCATTTTAGATTTTTCTATTCTTTTGAGTGAGGCTTGGATGGCTATGTATTTCCCCCTTAGGACTGCCTTTGCAGTATCCCATAGGTTTTGGACCATTGTGTTTTCATTCTCATTGGTCTCCAGAAATTGTCTAAGTTGATTTTTGATTTCCTGGTTTATCGAGCAGGATGGTTCTTAGTCTCCAAGTGTTTGAGTTTCTTCCAAATTTTTCCTTGTGGTTGAGTTCCAATTTCAGAGCGTTGTGGTCTGAGAATATGCAGGGGATAATTTCAATCTTTTGGTATCGGTTGAGACCTGTTTTGTGTCCCAGAACATGGTCTATTCTTGAGAATGTTCCATGGGCATTAGAATAGAATGAGTATTCTTTGGTTCTGGGGTGTAGTGTTCTATATATATCTATGAGGTCCAACTCGTCGAGTATGGCATTCAAATCCTTTGATTTTTTGCTTAGTATTTGCCAGGGTGTTCTGTCTATTTCTGATAGTGGAGTGTTGAGGTCCCCTACTATTAATGTATTTTTATCTATATGTCTCTTTATTCTGGTTAAGAGTTGGCTTGTGTATCTTGCTGCTCCCCTGTTGGGGGCATATATATTTATAATTGTCATAACCACTTGTTGAATACTTCCCTTAAGAATAATATAGTGCCCTTCTGTGTCTCTAACTATAGTCTCTAGTTTAAAATCCAATTTATCTGATATGAGAATTGCTACCCCAGCTTTCTTTTGAGGTCCATTTGCGTGAAAGATGGTACTCCATCCCCTTACTCTCAGTCTGAATGCATCTTTGGCTTGGAAATGAGTCTCTTGTAGACAGCAAATGGATGGGTATGTCTTTTTATCCAATCTGCAACCCTGTGGCACTTTATGGGAGTGTTTAAACCATTTACATTGACACTAAGAACTGAGAGATAGAATTTTAATGATGCCATGTTGCCAGTAAAGTCTTTGTTTGTATCGGTTGTGACTTTCTGTTCTGTATCACTCTTGGGGCCTTTTTACCTTTATAGAACCCCCCTTAATATCTCCTGTAGGGCTGGTTTCGTGGTTACGAAATTGGTTAATGACTGGCAATTCTGGAATGTCTTTATTTCTCCATCCATTCTGAATGACAGCCTTGCTGGATAAAGGATCCTTGGCTGCATGTTTTTCTCTGAAAGAGCTTTAAAAATGCCCCCCAACCCTTTCTCTCATTCCAGGTCTGTGTAGATAGGTCTGGTGTAATTCTGATGACTTTGCCTTGGTACGTGAGAAATTTCTTTGCCCTGGCCGCTTTCAATACTGTATCCTTGCATCTAATATTTGCGAATTGCACTATGACGTCACGTGGCGTAGGTTTGTCATGGTTGAGCTTGGGAGGGGTCTTCTCTGCCTCTTGGACATGAATGTTTGTTTCCCTAGGTAGATTAGGGAAGTTTTCAGCTACAATTTGTTCAAATATCTCTTCTAGACCTCTGTTTTTCTCCACCTCCTCGGGGATGCCGATGATTCTGACATTGGATCGTTTCATTGAGTCAGTAATCTCCCCTAACCTACATTCGTGGGCATGGATTTTTTTAAGACCAGCATCTATTTTCGTTTTTTCCTCTATTAACCCATCCTCCAATTCACTAATGCGTTCCTCTGCTTCGGTGACCCTGGCTGTCAGAGCCTCTAGTTTTGCCTGCATTTGGCTCATAGCATTTTTAATTTCTGTCAGATTCGCTCTCATTTCTGTCTTTAGGGATTGTATATTCTCAGTAACCTTTTCGTTTATACTTTTTTCAAGTGTACTCATCATTTTGACCATCCTTACTCTGAATTCCATTTCTGATACTTTGGTTACATCCATATCCATTATTTCTGTGGCAGAGGCCACAGACTCACTGTCTTTTCTTTGCTGGGGGGGGCTTCTCCTTCTTGTCATTCTGTTGAGGAGAGGTTGCGGGGTTGTCCAGAGCCCAAATTATTGACTGGGTCCCAGGCCGTGCCCCTTGTTTTATAGGGATCTTAGGGGTGTGGGCTTCTTCTTTAAAGATTTTATTTATTTATTTATTTATTTATTTATTTATTTATTTATGTGGCAGAGAGCCAACCAGCGAGAGAGGGAACAGAAGCAGGGGAGTGGGAGAGGAAGAAGCAGGCTCCCAGCGGAGGAGCCCGATGAGGGACTCCTTTCCGGAACGCCGGGATCACGCCCTAAGCCGGAGACAGGCGCTCAATGACTGCGCCACCCAGGCGCCCGGGTTGTGGGCTTCTTGATTTTTCAGCCTGCCTTCTGTGTTCTGGGGGAGGGGCCTGCCGCGCCGATACTCAGGCAGCCCTGTTTGGGTAGAGTCTCCGTGTCCCCTGTGAGGGGGGATGGGGACGGGCACTCCCTGAGCCGGTATTTCCAGGCTTTTGTTCTCTGGCGGCTTTCCCTGGCGGTTTGCTGTGCCTCTTCTGAGAGTCAGAGCAGCAGCGGCCGAATTTCAGCCTCTGTCACAGAACAGAGGGATTGCGGCCCGTTCTCTACTAATGTTCTGGCCACTTTAACTCTGCTACTGTTGGTGCTGCTCAACCCTGCAGCGTCCCGGGATGTGCGCCCCACACCCGGCGTCCCAGCCCTCACTTCCAGGGCCGGCGCATCTCTGTCCTTTGTGTTTCTAACGCCGCCAGCCGCCTGCCGCCCCACGCGCTGTGGAAGCACCGGTCTCAGTCTGGATCCAGTGAGCGCACCGGGATTCCGGTGTTCCGCAAGATGCCTGGTGGCGCGTGCACCCGGCTCACGGTCTCAGTCTGTTTTCTCGCAGGTGCTGTTCCGCGAGCCCACCGGCTCCCCCGTGCAGGTGGCTACCGCTTCCCGGCGCCCCAACGCGGTGGCTCCCTCCCCCTTCCGTTTATCTTCTGATATCTGTGCAAGGTTTCACGCTCCCCGCTTCGTACCTCAATACTCAGCGCTGGAGATGTTCATTTGTAGAGATCCAGATGCATCTTCCTGCGTCTCAGGCTGGTTCCGTGGATGTTCAGGCTGGTCTGGTACCTATCCAGCTCGACTCAGGGGACCAGCTGAAAAAGGGGTCCCCTACTCCTCCGCCATCTTAACTCCCTCTTTGGTTTGTCTCCTAAGCCTGAACGCGGAGCCACAGCCCCGTGCCCCTGGGACCGTGCACCAGGTGGTCATGCCAGGCAGGGCCAGGCACGACTGCCCTCCCCATGCTGAATCCGAGCAGCCTCTCCACGGCCCAGCTTGGCCTCAGTCTTTGGTCTGCGAGTCCCCTGGGGATATTAGGTCAGCCACCTAGCGGGGAATGGCGGCAGTCGAAGGATGGGGCAGGACCTAACAGGCCGCGGTGACCACCAGACCACACACCACCCTGCTCAGCCCCCGCTCCTTTCAACTGCTGCTGTGGGTGACGGTCTTTTTCATGCTGTTGGTGGGGCCATTTCAACTGCTCACCGAGTCTTTCCCCTTCTCCATTCCAGGTCTTTCTCCAAAGAACAAGGCTGTCCAGAAGAGGGAGGTGGGTGGTGGAAGGGAGAGGCAGCCTTTGCCTAACACAGTTGGGAGTCAGTGAGTAGAAAGAAGGAAATGGAGAACTCTGTAGCACGTTCTGTGTGTTCCCTAGTGGACCCTGGGAGATGGAGCCCTTACCCGCAGGGTTAGGCGGCTCAACAGGGGCCACCGTGTGGCTTTCCTTCATCCCTCACTTCTTACTCCTGCTCCTTACATCACCCAACAAACTCCCTGCACCCCACCCAAGACTGAAGGTGCTCTGGATGCAACCTTTCCACGTCTGTGGCCACAGTGAAGAAATAACAAGAGTAGGATCCAACTTGCTCTTGCATAGTCACCGCCAGGACCCCACCCGGCCTCTCCAGCTGCACTGCGTCGGGTCTCGTGGACATACACGCTAAGATGGAGTTTGGAGGGCAAGATTTGGATTGCAGATAGGGATCTGGGAAAGGCAGGGCAGAAGAGGACTGCGGACAAGGAGAAGTCGAGTATAATTCAGCCCCTACAAACCCTCGGCCCAGCCAGCAGGCTCTGCAGCACACAGGGCCCTGAGTAGTCCGGCCTTGGGCCTTTGTCCCCAGACCTCGCTGAGTCACGGGAAGGGCGTGACCTTGGATGTGGGGCAGCAAATTCTTCCCAGAGCGGGGAGCTGGTGGCGATCCCCTCATCTGCCACATGGCAGGATGGTGCTGTTACTCACCGCCTGGCCTGTACCCCTATGTGCAGGGAGAGACTGGCGGCAGCGGCTTAATGTGGTTTAGTCTTCGACAACCAGCGCATTGCCTGGCTCGGGTGGACAACCAACAGCTCCTAAATGATTTAATATTAAATATCAATGACTAAGAAAGCTCCTAGTATGTTCTTCATTTGGCAGGAAGAGCTGGAGCCCAGGGTGATGGAGTGGCCTTCCCCAGGTCAGGGCAGGAGAGGGGCTGATGGTCTCTAATGCACATATTTGATTCCAACTCCCCTGATCCCTTCTACTGCTCCCAGACAACTAGACCGATAATATAATGTGTTCTCTCATTTTGATTCTCTGCTGGACATGTACACCCAGAAAGATTTACAGCCATATTAAAAATAACAATGAACAAAAAATCCAGAACCATTAACACCTATGAGCCCCAGGGCTGGAAGGCACAATGACAATGCCCACACCCCGTGAGGAGGGGAGAGGTTAGGCTGTTGCCTTGTGTGTTGGATGGAGCCAATTGCTCTATTTCTTGAAAGGTGATCCCAAGCTCTACTTTTAACAGAGATTATTCTAGACCAAGTCTATATATTTATATATAATTTTGCCTCTTGGCTGATGAAATGATGCACCTTCTCTGCCACCCTCCCAACTCTGGGGAGGCACATTCGAAGGAGGGCAGGTCCTTTGGGACGGCACCATAACAGAGCTAGGGATGCCCTGGGTCCAGGAAGGGTGGCATGTTTATCTGCCTGGCGGGCTCCAGTGTGGGGTTGCATGCGGAGGCACAGGCATGTGCTTTCACGGTGTCCTGACCATTTAGAGAACCCATGCTGTGATTGAGACTGTCTCTCTCACAGACCCTGCCCCAGCCCAAACCCCAACGCTGCCTTATCAAGCCACCAGCTGCCATTCCAGGGGAATCTGGTGATTAGTTCCTAAGTTTGGCCATCTGCAGGATGTAAGAAGAATAGAAGGAAGCTGGGGTCTTGGCAGCCACATTTATAATTAGCAGTGTGATGATTTTCAGGGTGCTCGCTGAATGGAGCTTGAATGTTCGTGCTTCACCACGTTGCTGCGATCGGGGGCTTGATAATTACAGCCGTTTGTGCAGAGCCAAGCACCTCTCCCTACGAAATAGCTGCCCCGTGCGGCTTGCTCGTCAAGTTGAGCTGAGTTGCCACAACAGGCGGCAGGAAAGCCCGTAAGTCAACGGCATGAAAGGGCGCTTGGCGTATTTACAGCACCGACGTCGCAGGTCCCTTTCATTTATGCACTGGTTCTTCTGGGCCACCGGTCAAACTCCACGGCCCTGACATATTTCCGAATCTGGGCAGGGGGAGGGGAGACGCTGGAGTAAAGCTGGGTCCTTGCATCTCTCTGGGAAGCACCCCCCAGGGAAGTTTGCAAGCCTCGAACACCGTGCTGTGGGGAGGCCATGGGACTCTTCACACCCGTCCTAAAGAAGACGGGATTTGGAAACAAGTCCACTAGCGTCAAGTGAAAAGGGAGGCTTGTGAGGCCATCGTATTGTCCCTCGTGGGCTGGCCTCGTCCCCGGCTGTGCAGGGCTCATGGGTGTGTTCTCATTTTGTCCCTGCTGTGGAGTGTCCGGACAGGCGTTGGGGGTGGCTTCCGCTGAGGCCAGGGAGGTGCACGAGGGCTGCGAGAACATCTTTGTGGAGATCTAGGAGTCTTCAGCGAGGCCGTGAGGATGGCAGGTCATTGCACACAGACGCACAGATGCAGGCACACCTTCTCGCTTCATTCGGAGACAAAAGGAAGCACGATGGTCAGTGGGAGAGCACCGAGAATCTCTCGGCGTGGAGGGAGGGGTGAGACCCACAGGGGAGGGGAGGGGCCCAGGGAGCATGCCCTCAGGGAGCAGTCCTCCTCCTCAGGGGTCATCTCGCTCACTCCAGACGGAAACCTGAGGGTCAAGTTTGCACCTGCCCCGGGCTGTGCTCCCAGCCCTTGTCTGTGGATCAGGCCACCCTCCTCTCTCCTTCCCTTTCTAGGGCTTTCCACCTGGCTCCCTCATCCGCCTCATTAGTGACATGTGAATATCCCATGGACCACTTTCTCCATGTCATTTGTTCCCCGCAAACTCTGCAAACTCAATTAAAACTGAACTGAGATTGGAGAGGCCTGGAAAGGCAGGCAGCTAAACCGTGGATTCTCGTGACTGGGGGGTGAAGCAGCGTACACCACACCGGGCCACCCTGGAAATGCCTGGTAGCAATGGCCCAGAAACCCCGACCCAGTGCCGACCCCAGGGGGAATGCATCCTGACAACAGGGAAAAGTCATCGGCTTTCGGGAAAGGACGTCATTTTCTCCCAGCAGCTGGGGTGTGTGCTTGTGTGTGTGTGTGTGTGTGTGTGTGTGTGTGTGTGTATGTGGGGGCGGGGGAGGGATTCAAAAAGACAGGCACAGCCAGATATGGCCAGCATTTAGAACAAACATCTTATGGGTTGTTTAAATTAGAGACAGTCACAGATAAAGACATATTTCATCCAGCTGTTTGCTCAGGACTTAGCCCTAATTCTATCTCAAACGCTGTTCATTGTTTAAAGTCTTTATATGCCGAAGTTGTTCCCAAGCCTATCTTCAGGGGAAGAAGCAGAATGCTGATAGCATTGGGGAGCTGGCCTGGCAGGATTGGGTCTCAGGAAAAGAAGGAGATAAACGCCCGAGTGGGAGGGCCCCTCTCAGTGACCGGATTCTGTGCAGTGGCGAGACCTCAAGCGACACCACAGCTCCAGGCTGCCCCCCGGGCCCGCTGGGCAAAGGGGCCAGAGCAGCTGGGGCCACCGAGGCCTTTTCCGGAGCCAGGGCCTGGCCCTGAGGCCAGGTGGAGGAAGAGGAAGAGGAGTGGCTTCCCGTCTGTGTGAGTCTCTCCCAAAGTAGGGCCCGCTGGCCCCGGGCAGGAAAAAGATGGCCTTCTCTGATAGGAGCGCTGTTTAATTGTTTGGAACAATAGATTCGAGGCTTGGTAAAGGCATTATTTGAACTCAACTATTTTGTCGCCTTATGAGAAAGCTTATTATGTGATTCTGATCTGATTAGTGTGGAACTGAGCTAAGTGATAGATGAAGCAATTGCTTTCCTGAAATACCAAAACCACAAGCAGCCTGGGTTTCATCTTTGCAGTCATTCGCTGGGGTTTCTGAAACAGTTTAGGTCAAAGTGCAAAATAATATATTCAAAAGAGAGGGATCAAATATACTCATGGCCCAGCCTCATCCCTATACATCTGCATAACAGCTGGCCTAGGAAGGGCTCGCGCGGCCCGCAGACATGTGAGAGAGGAGCACAGTGCCTGGAAGCCAGGCCGGAAAGCGGGATGAGGAAGACAAAGGTGGGAGCAGGAACACGGTGCTAGAAGCCGTCCAGGAGTGACGGCGTTTCAATGAGGAGACGAAGGGTAAATGTCTGGGTGCGAGGCCACCACACCTATCCAGGTACAACCAGGTCCCAGGCCCAGATCAGACTCACAGCACGGTGCTCACGGAACGGTCGAGGAACAGGGGCTCTTGGAAGCTGTTTCCAGGGTGGTGCCTAGTTGGTGTGGATGACTTGTTGAAGGGAGAGGGAGAGAGACTGAATTGGTGGTCAGATTAGAGCGGGTCCATTGGAGATGGAAACAAGGAGGTCAAAGCCAAGAGCGCAGAGAGTAAGCAACAAAGTCAGGAGAGGTCAGGGAAGGTGCAGGGCTGGGAGGAGGATGGCGTGTTCGTTCACAGTGGGTCACCTGAGGTGATCGCCTGAGTGACAGGCCTTGATTCCATCCCACCATGTAAGGCCACGGTAAGACTGCTGTGGTCCATTGTGAAACAGACTGTTGGACGTGTGAAGCCAATCCAGTTGTTCAAGTAAAAAATGAATTCACCACTATTCCTATATAAATTGCATACCCGTCTGAAGGGGCACCTGAAGGGTCCAGGAACATCTCTGTGAGGTAGAGAATGATTAGGAGATTATTCTTCTTCCCCAAGGAAAGAACATTTGCTCAACAGAAGCCAGCTGAGTGTGTTTATGCATCATGAATATTCATGATGGCTAATGCTAGTTAAGATAGGTATGTGCGATCAGTGTCCGACTATGAAAAACTCTAAAGTGGGGGGTCTCCAACTCCCGTGCCTATCTGGTCCCAGGCAGAAATATAACAACGAGTAGAAAATAAGCTTATTTCATAAGGAGTCTATTTCGGCTATCAATTGCCACATAACAAAGCACACCCAGGCTGAAAGACTGAAAGCAACCGTTTATTATTATCGCTCCTATTTCATGGGTTGACCTGACTCAAAGTCCCAGAACGTTACTTCCACATTTTATGGATCAAGCAAATCACTAAGATCAATTCAGATGCAGATATCTTTGCTCCTTATTCCCTGCGTTCTTGCCTCTGAACTTCTTGTCTTTACATCCAACTCTCTCCAAGATCTCATTCACCAACCAGGCACACTCTCTGAAGACCACCACCATCTAGCACACCAGGACCTCACCATCAGAAAAACTGAGTCTGGGGCCAAATTGGGCTGTAGATAATCCGGGTGGCCTCACAGCAAGACGTTTCACCTGGGTTTCCTCATCTGTAAACCCTGCCTGTTGTGGAGGGGTGACTGGTCACGTTGCAGAAGAGAGTCCGGAGAGACAGTGCCATGGCGGCCATCTTTGGAAAAACCATCCCCTGCGGGGTCTTCGATTGTGTTCTTGCGGAAGGAATTCACTTGGCTTTGCACATTAATTGCATCGACATATTTTGTACAAAAAATAACTGTGCTCTCCCCTACTTTTCTCGAAATACAGGTTTAGTTTTCATTTTCCTTCTCTCGACAGAGAGGTAATACAGTAAATATTTCACTTTTCTTTTACCGCGTCTAGAAGAGGCGACAGGGCAGACATGGTGGCAAGTGGCAACGGAGACTATTGCAGGGAGCTCCTAGGGAGTGGCAGGGACTGTGGAAAAGCGGAGCCGTATGTCCCACGTACCAGAGTGGCCAGCATCAGCTGCGGTGATGATTATCATGTGAGAAAGACTGTTGGTTACATTGCCTATAATGTACTCTGAAATACTTCAGCACGTTCTGTGTGATACATACGTGTGTACAATTTCGTTTTAATCATGCCTTAGGTGCAGTTAGTTAACAATTGAAGTACCCTTCAAATTAGAAATCCATACTCCAGGGTGGTTAGTTACCATTTGAAGGACCCTAATCAAAGGTCTACATTCCAGACATGCTATCTGAACTGAACATGGGTCCTTAATAATCCTAAGCAGGGTGACTCTACCTCCTGGTCGACGTCGCTGCTTTATAGCCGACATTCAGGCATAATCGTACACAGTGCATGTGCCCACCTGGGCCTCTGCCACGTCGGGATCCCATGGGCACCGCTGAAATCAGGGAACCCATTTGCATGACTGAATCCCCTAGGGTCACACCTGGCCTGCAAAAGAGAGCAACCCCAGAGCTTTCGGCAGATTCAGGCACTCCCCTCATACTTTGCAAAGCCTTAGTGAAGGGAGTGTCTTTCCGACCTTCTTGTGGTAGTCGTGGGGGTGGGCCCCTGTGCGGGTCACACGTGATAAATCCAGTTCCTTAAGTCCTTGGATTCCCTCCTCTACCTTATCCCAGGGATCCTCTGGCCTCTCGACTTCATGAAATGTAGACCACTGTTGAGTCCCAAGTTCAGTCAACCAACAAGTCCATTGTTAACAGCCACCTCCAAAGGCAGGAGCCAACACATGAAATCCAAAAACCAGTAAAAATGCACTGATAGCAATGAACTTGTTTCTTTCTGCTAGTATCTTCCTCCCTGTCTAGTCTACCACGCTTGAAATGCAGCCCCATACTTGTTAGCCTGTTAGAAAAGTCATGCAGTCCTCTTGGTGTATAACTTATTTCTCCCCGGGCCATCGTGTGTGCCTATACCCCTGCAGGATGCTGAGACGGAGCCTCGTATGGGTCCAGCGGCACCATGCGGCCGTTATGGAGGGGCTTGAGGAGAACAGGCATCACTTTTCAGGGCATCTGCCCCACTGGGGGAAGGCTATCACAGGGTTTTTAAGCAAACAAGTCTAGTGTCCCTGGAATCTGGAGCACAAACCCCACTTGTACTGGTAAGACCTGGATGCCAGTTTCATGTGACGATCCTTCCCACCAGATGTTCCCAGTCTCAGTTTCAGGAGCGTATTTTTCCCTCATTTAATGCTCTGGCTTTCACATGAGAAACTTGATGAGATTGTGAATATAATCTCTGTTGTAATTCAGCAACCAATGCAATTAAATTTTGTGTTTAAGTTTTAGCAACGTGAGCCCTAGGACAACGAGAAATAAGATTCTTAGGGCTCTCCAAGAAACTCCCGTCTGTTGGACCATGACTTGAGCTGAGAGCCAAAGACCCTGAGCTTGTCATTTTCTTTCTCTCCGTGCTCAAGTGCACTGCGAAGGATCCAGCCATCCCACACCATAGACCTTAACAGTCATCACTATTACTATAGGGTCAAGTGTAGCAGCCACTTGGGCTCCCAAGGCACATGCTTAATTGGCGCTTCATCATAATCCACCACAGGTAATAGCTTGACTAATTGTGAGGGCACTGTACTGTGGCTTACTAGCATGTCATCTCCCATTGCTAGTGAGCTCAGCAGCATGCTCAGACCAAAAGGTACCACCAAACCCATCCCCAAATCCTATCCTTGCAAGTCTATCTCCTGAGACCACTCAAAGTTACAGCCGTTTATCAGTTAGGGTCCCATCAGAACAGAAAGCACACAGCAATTTGTACAGGGAAAGTTTAATATAAACAACTAGTCACAGGAGACTGGAACAATGGGAAATTGATGAGAGTTAAGGAATATTCCAAAGAAATGCAAAATTGCAGATCTAAGGTGCAGCCCTGCCCCTAAGATTAAGATAAAGCACCCAGGTAAGAGATATAGCCCCTCATCTCCCAGGCTTGGGTTCCAGGCCTCCTTGAAGGAGAGGATGTTCCTGTGGTTTCCTGGATATCTGAGAAATCAATCACTGTAGTGCCATGTCAGTGGAACTTGCTGGAATTCCACCTTCTAAAGTGCTGGAGGAAGCTGTCCATGAGAAGGTGCTGTGCCTCAGAACTTAGGAAAGTCATGCACAGAGAGGTAACTCCCTGGTGGCACTCAGCTGCAAAGCTGCTCACGGGCTGCTTGGGGGAAGTTGCTGGCCACTGGGCACTGCTGGCCACCATGTGCCCCAAGCCCCAGCTTCTGGAGAAACTCCATGGGCCAAATCCTGGAGAGGAGCACACCTTCCTCCTCCAGTGTCCCTCCCAGATTCTGTATTGACAAAGCATAATCATGTTCCAGCTGGCTAAGGAGAAATAGTCACAAGGTTCACCTCTATTATAGCAGAGCACGTAGTGAAGGATGGATTCGAAGACAAGTTGCAATAAACTGAGAAACGGACAACCACTTTCACACTTGCAAGAGTCCTAGTTTAGACAGTAAGTTATATAGTTAGCTTGATCATTAGCAATGATTTCTTAGAGATGTAGTGAGTACGTTTCATGCATGTTCTTCCATCCTTCAATGAACGGGATTTGAGAATCTTACAGGCCTAGTAGCCCAGCACTCGGGAGGAATACCTTCAGTCTGCAGCTCCATTCGATTCTTTGGCTCATAATTGACTGACTTACGATCTTGCCTAATCTCACCAGAAGGAGAGCTGAATCTGCTGTTAGAACACTGTGTCATTTTTGTCTCCGAGTTCCTGCTGAGAGGAGAGTAGGAACTTTGCAGAATTTGCAAAACCAGGTACGGGGTTTTTTGCATGCTCACTAATAAATGCTTCCATTTTACAGCTTAGTTCTGCTTACCATAGGGCCCAGTGTTATCAGATCTTCCAGTTTTTTAAGAAACACCACAAATCTGGCTTTTCGGGGAAATCTCCAAGTTTGTAAATGTTGGCAAGTGAATTTGGCCCATGTTGTTAGCCGAATAAAATCCACGTTGGCATAACCTTGGATAGCTTACTTAATCTCTCTGTGGTTCCATTTCTATAGCCATCAAATGGGACTAATAATAATAATAATACTTCATAGGGCTGTTATGGACAAGTACGGGTATATATTTAACACTGATCAGGGACTAGGCAACAATAAGCACTATGTGTGTTGCCCATTAAAACATTAATGAGTAAATCTCTGCCAGCCATATGTCCAGGGGCTCCCTACGTTTGACCTCTCCTTTCCAGGTTCCCATGTTGCCCATTTGCATTGTTCTGTTAGTGTCACCTGGTGAATCTACGGAGGGGACAGAAGTAAGACTCTCAATAAATAACACAGTGAAGGAAACAACTTTCCCAATGAGCTGGAAGAGTATACACGCTGAAAGAAATCTTCAGAACTCCCTCTTCTCAACACGACTGCCTTCTCTTCCCATCTGCTGTTCTGCTGTCGCGAGGCTAAAAGCAAATATATGCATTGCTGTTGCCAGCCACTCGGAGCTGACTCGGTCCAGTTCTGGGCACAGGGTAGGTGCTCCGTGAAAGTGTTGACTTATCTGGACATAGTAAACGCATATGCTCATTGGAGCTCAAATGCCAGATGCGTCATCTGGAAGCCATCTTGCCCTGGTACAAATGTTAGCCCAATACTTTGGCATAAAAGCACTAGAGATCAGCCTAGTATTTCTATTTGAGCCTGGCCCACTGGTTAAAATCTTGAAGCTCTAATCAAGGCTTTTAATCTCTCCTCCATGGCAGTCAGAGTGGTTACCTCAGGAGTAGATAGATCTGAACCTTGAGTGCAGGCAGAAGACTGTGGCTTCTTTAGAAGCCTTATTGCTTCTCCCTTTTCTCACACCTTTTGTCTCTGAGAACTGAAGACAGGTAGGAAGACGGGTAAGAGAGAGGAGCAACAGATCTGTGACTAGGAGGCTTGGTATTAGTGAAGGAAGGAATTGTTGGAGGAGGCAGGCCATCTCTGAACAAGGCTTTCGGCTCTTAACAAGATGGTCAGGGAATAGGATTAGTCAGCCCTTTGGGGGAAGCCATGCAGGGAGCAATGCCAACCTCTCAAAGCCTTTCTACACTCAAATGGGTATAATTGCGATGTGGGCAATGGGACCCCCTGTTATGTCTTCTCCAGCTTCCCAGGGGGTCACTGCACCCACACTCTCTGCAGCCCTGGTCCCTAAGGATTTCAGGCAGTTTTCCTCTGGGCGCCGCCATCTCAGGCCCCAACTTATGCATAACATTTCCAGCCAATGACTTTCTCGGCCAACACATTTAGTGGTAAACAGAAGTAAAGTTCTCACTTCTGATCTTCACACTCAATAGTCAATGCTCGCAATGTTTGCACAGCCCTCCTGAGCTAGAGGTAAAGTCCATCAATAGGGGTTTTGGCTAGAAACAAGGAGGGACCCTCCTACAAAAGGGAGGACTTCCCTTAAAAACCTTTCCACCACAACTGACCCCCAATCCTGAAAGGACTCAGGAAGCCTTTCTTCAGAAGACACAACTGGCCTTTTCGTTCCAGATTCTCAGAGGAAAGTGATCATTTTCCTGAAAGGAAGGGATCCCTGAAATCCAGCCCCTCTTATACCCTGCTAACAACACAAATCCGGTGGGACTATTTCATTCACACTGGAGAAAACTCCCAGGAGAAAGCATTCACAATATCATATTTTAATTCCATTTCAACTCTGCAAAGCATATTGATTCAAAGCCTGGATTTTAAAGTCAGTCTTCCCCGGGGTTGCATGCCAGCTCTACCACTTTCTGATGTTGAAGAATCGTCCCTCCTCTATACCTTGGGTACCTTGTCTTTGGAATGAGGACATTAACAGTCCCTCATCCCTAGGAGTGTGGTAAGAAACAAGTGAAATAGCAAACGGAAGCTTAGGAGAGTGCCTGGCATACAGTAGGTGCATCATAAGTGGTGCCTATCACCATTGGGGCTGCTGCTTTAGCTCCTATTTTCTGTTTTTTATTTGACTAAGAGGAACCAAGGTTTGCATGGGGTATAAGGCTGTGGGGCTATGTAGATGTACTGGCTTGAGCAGCAAAATATAGAGTTTCAAGTAAATAGGAAAAATGGAGGAAAGAAAAGCATAATACAGTTGAAAACCATTGAACTGGGTTCAAAAAGGTTCATGCGTGTTTTTATAGAGCAAACATCTAAACGCTGCTAGGTGCTTGAAACCGTACTGTATGCTGGGAATGAAAATATGAGCAAAATGTAGTGTCTGCTTCCTTCAAGAAGCTCAACACCTCGTACGGGGATTCGCGGGTCAAGAGGCCAGGAGAGCACAGCGCAAATGACTTTGCTATTACGTGGTGTGAGACGGGAGGTGCTGTGCACAGTGGCTTCTCAGGTCCTTTCAGGATGGGAGAGGGGTCAGCTGTGGGAGGGCTGTAGGGAAAGTTCTCATTATAGGCGGTCCCTCTGTCTTTCTCTAACCCTTTGATTGATTTTGCCTCTGGTTCGGGAATGCTGTGTAAGCATTGGACCAGTCGTATCCTGGAAAGGTATTCTGCACAATCTTTGAGCAGAAAGAGCTTCTCGAAAGAAGTGGCATCTAAGCCATAAATTGAAGGGTGAATTCGAATTAGGTGTAGAGCGGGGAAGATTGTCCTGGGCAGGAAAATTAATATGTGCTGATGCCCAATAAGGGGCAAGGGTGGCTTGAGGAACTGCGGGTGATTCAGTGCAGCCAGGTGTTTGGAGCTCCAAGGATTAACGAGAGCGATCAGACCACCAGTGGTCTTCTAAGTTACACCGCACACCCTGACCCTTGTTTGAAAGTGGTAGGGATCCAATGAAGGTGGCGTGACATTTCAATGTCACTCTATTGCTCCGGGAGAATGGATGTGAGAAGCCAGACGGAGTGATCCGGGTTAGCAGAGGACAGAGCCTGCGACATGGCAGTGGAAGTCGAATGGAGAACCACAGAGTGATCAGACAGGATGTTTATAAGTCAGAACCACAATGACTTGGAGATTTAGTGGATTGGACTGGGAGCAAAGGGAAACTGAAGGGCTAAGGCAAATAGCAGCTTTCTGGTTTGGGCAGCTGGGCAGATGAGCAGATGGCTTTCGGGCTTGCAGGGAACCGACATGGGAAAGGTTTCAAGGATGTTGTGCTGTAGGTGCTTATGGACACCCAAGTAGAGATGAGCCAAAGGGTATATGGCTCTGAAGTGCAGGAAAGGGTTCTGCTGAGAAATCTCACACACACGCACGCACACATGCACACAAACACGCACACACGCACGCATGCATATAAGCACACATATGTGCACACGTGCATGCACGTATACATATATGCACACACATGCACGCATGCATACAAACACGCACACACGCACACATGCATATAAGCACACATATGTGCATACATGCATGCACATATACATATATGCACACACACATACATGCATGCACATGCGTCTTGGCTCTGTTCTCATGGCTCAGTGAAATATTATCAAGGCTACTGGGGTTGCTGGGTGAGTACCTCTTCCCTCCAAGCCACTCTTCAAAGGGACTCCTGTGGTCCAGAGGATGGATCAGCGTCTCTCAGGGATCTAGTTTCTCATCCCTACACCCGGCTGACGGAGAGCCCAACAGTGAATAAAGCTGTTACCCTACAACTCGTCACCATTCGAAGCAGAGAACTGCCTCTCGGGGACGGGATGGGGACACAGCTAGTGCTCCGTGGTGACATGTCTTGGCAATAGGTGACCCCACACGGGGCAGGCCCCCTGTCAATTTTGTCTTAGCCGCTCTTTCCTTGTTTTTAGGGGATGAATCAGCTCCAGTAGGGCTCCCTGTACTCTCCCCCGTAACTGCGGATTGGGATGACTAGCTTCCTCAGCCAGCATTAAAGTGTGTTAAATGTTTGAGGGAATGCTCTCTTTGGTGCTTAAAGCTCACTCCCACCAAGCATGCTCCAGGAGCCCACGGGAAAAATAAGTCCCTTGCCATCCACCAGATGTGTTTATTGCAGAGGGAAGAGAAGCCTAAGCAATTCTCCCCAAGTGGTCAGAATCTTAACAAGAGTAGGAATTCCCTTCACATTCAGATATAGCATTAACCACACCCATAAACTAAATCTAAAAACAGCAGACATAATAATAAAAAGATATTTATGGAGGCAATGTATGGGAGGTAATAGTAAAGAGACTCCCCCCCCCCATCTCCCCGTCAGTCCCGGAGCTCTGTAGTCCTGAGTAACTGGCAACCTTCCATCCTCGTAAACTCCAAGAGCTGCTGAGTTCCTAGCACATGGCCTCATGCCCCTGGGGCCGTGGGTCCTCGCAGAAAGGTGAAAGGACCAGCTCGCATACATTGTGTTGAAACAGGGCACATATTGCATGGAGCACTGGGTGTTATACGCAAACAATGAATCATGGAACACTACATCAAAAACTAATGATGTACTGTATGGTGACTAACATATAATTTAAAAAAATAATTAAAAAAAAATAAAATGAAAGAGGTCTTTCACATTCATACTAAAGCAGAAAGTTTCCCCGTGTTTATGGGAAATCACGAATGTTGTGTGTGTTTTAAAGTTTTCATTTAAGTCATGAGCAAAAACATCAGATCCACTCGCAGGCTGTCCCCAGGCCATAAGGACAGCCACCCATTTCCAGGCATGGGAAGCCAAAGACTCAGGGCGGGGTGCGGGACGGGGAGGAGCAACAGTTTCTGAACGAAATCCTGGAGGATAGCCTATGGTGAGGGGTGAGGAGGAACAGAGTGGCGGCAGCAGGGGGAGAAATAAGAACGTGCTAAATTTATGTTCACGTTACCCCTTTCTTTCTAGATTTCAAAGCTCTGCATATACCAATTAAACCTGGATCATCATCCGAGATGAGCAGCCGTGCCCCATTTCACAGATGGGGACAGCGTGCCTGTGAGTGGTAAAAGCCACAACAGCAGTAGAGCTATGAATAGAACCATGTCTCCCCCCCCCCCTCCGGCCCCCAGCTGCCCCAAGGAGGCTGCTTCCGTCCCTTCTGAGTGAGTTGGAGCCAAAACCTCAGACTGGAACAGAAGCAAAGTCAACCCAGCCTTTCCTGCCCTCCCTGCTTCAGGGGGAGCTGGGGCTCAGCCCGCTGCTGCTGCTGCTGCTGCTGCTGCTGCTGCTGCTGCTGGGTGGGGAGGGGTCTTTGGAACCAGACCTCGGAGAGGCAGGGCTCCCATCTGCTCTTTGTGGACATGGAATCTCTCGGGGTGATTTCTGCAGAGCAGAGTTCGTTCCAGGCCCTGGGCTGGATGCTCCTTTTGCAGATGCGTAGGGGCCGTGTGCTCTTTGTGTTCCTGGCCATTACTCTCCCACCCTTGAAGAGACTCGGATGAGAAGCACATAAGGCGGCTTCGGTGTGTCGGTGGCTCAGAAATGATGAGGGGGCGGCAAAGACACAAGATTCGATCCTCGTCTTTAATCCGGCACCAGCACCAGCACAGCTGGTAATTTGCTTCCTTGGGACTTTGGTTTCAGAGAGGACGATTCCATTTAGAAAGGACGCGGTGTTTTCCCATCAGGCTGATGAAACTGTCTTCCCTGGATGGTAGGATGCCTGCAAATTTGAAAACAGGAAAGCATTTTGCTTTGCTGCAATTCACTTTTTGGTTAAATAGTATTCAAAGAGGTAGGTAGGGAGATAAAACTCATTCTGTCATTTTCCAGCCCTGAGGGAAAAAAGGAAAGAAAGAAAGGGTAGCAAAATATGTAAAATAGTGCAATTGTAAGATAGAACCCCAATGCTGGTCTTGGCTACCTCCCATTTTCTAAGAAAAGTTCAAGCAGTCACTTAATAAGCCCAGAGTCTAAAACAGACACTGATTTTGACACTGTCCGTTTGTGTGGAATGTGATAAAAAAAAATCTTAGCAAAGCTATTAGGGCAGTAATTACTGGGACCCTTGAAGTTCTGTAAGCCCTATAAGGGGTCTTGGGCTGCTGTCCACTGCCGCATTGGAGATTGTGGGATCATCAACGTTTCTTTCCCCGTCTTTTGTTTTCCAAGCACAGAGGTCAAATGCAGAGCAGCAAAGCAGGCAAAAAAACACGTTTGGATTTTATTGTTGTTGTTGTTCCTATCCCTTGCTTGTTTCCCTCCTTCCCTGTCCCCTTTGTCAATTTCCCTCGTACTCTCTGTAAACTTTACCTCCCCCCTCCCCCGCCACCTTTCTATCATTCCAATCTTCAGATACTTGCCTTCTTTCTTGATTTACTAGCACAGTACATCTCAGCTGTTCTCCAGAGTGATGATGTTCTGGCTAAAAAATACACACATGCACACACACAATCAATGTGTGCTGGAATGTTACAATGTCTCTAAACCCAGCAGAATTTTTCCCCAGGAGAGGTAGAGGAGAAATGCATCCGCAGACTGCTGGCATGACCCGGAAGGTAACTTCAAGGAGAGATTTCAATTGTGATAAAATCCTTGCCCCCCAAGCTGTTACAACCTCAAGCAGAAGCACTGGAAGCAAATCTGCTGGGCTCCGTTATGACCAACACCCGCTGGACTCCCAAAACAATGCATCTGGAATGAAATGAAGTAACAGATTAGCGGGAAGGCCACATAGTGGTGGGAGTAACTGAGAATGAAGCCTTCTGCAGGTCATATCTACATATGTTTGAGATTCTTGGTCACTGCTCTGGGAAGGACATGATGCTTTCTGCACGGAGATCTTTCACAGAATAGCTATGTCTGTGGTGCACGTGTGGATGAGAAGAGCCCGAGGCGAACAGTCCCAGGACCCTGTCAACCTCTATGGGAGGAATTCTCAGACTGGCACCCCACAAATAATCTCCAGGACAAAGATTCAAGTGCAATAACCTTCTTTGGGATGGTACCCAGGAAGCACCTATAGGACAGTAAGCAGGGCAGAAAGGAAAGGTGACTGACAAAGGGCAAAGTAGTTCCCACAGTGGGTGCCTTGGACTCCATTTTGCTGTGGAAATGTAGGAACCGGTGTAGAAAAGGCACTTCCAGATGTGCCCTGAATCCAATAGGATACAAGAGCTGCTGTCGGGATACATGGATCCCATGGCACGTTGACTCCTTCTCTAGGTGAACGACGTTCACTCTGGAGGCCAGGGAACGCCTTCAGGCAAAGAAATTTAGGCGCTGGCCTGCCACAGCCTGAGATGGTCTTTCACAACTTTTAATTTCTCTGTTACAACAACTGATTAAATGAAATTCAGAGTCACGTGTCTCTTTGGTTAGCAGTGCTTGTATATGGGGATCCCAAGTTCTGTGGATGGGGAGTACAAGGAATTTAGAAGATTTAGTAGCTGAGTCATCTGTGAAGGGGAGAGCCACACCTGAGAGGGACTCTGAGTAAAAGTGTTCCTGTGCATTATTCTATGGGTCCTACGGAAAAAGGAAAAGTGATATGCCAATTGTACGGATATTTCTCTATAGAAGGACAGCAGAGGAGAATGAGGGGCTTTTCCTGACAGTAGCTCTCCTCCTTAACCCACCAGCTGGAGTATTCTCTAGGCTCCCTAAACACCCTGAGCGCCCTTTTGATAAAAGCCAGCCCTTAGCACCTGGGTGCATTACTGTGCGTCCCTTTTCTCTCAACATACTTTGAACCAGCATTTCGTGGATAATAAGTGTACCCAATAAATGAGTGAATCAATGAATGGGTCCTGAGTCCTATCTCTCTAATGAAAAGCCTGGTCCTTGACAATTTGACAGTGACTTACTTGGAGGTTTCTGATAATTTCGTATAACCAAATGGGTGACGACATAGGACAGCAACAACCATTAGCATTTGGCTATTACACACATCCGTCATGAGAACAAGCCTGTGAGGACAGGGACAGTGTTTACCTTGCTCACTATCAACTTTTTAGGGCCTTGCAACCAGCTGTGTTGGATGAAATGAATGAATGAATGAATGAATGAATGAATGAATGAACAACCAATGTGAAATCACAAAATGGTGTAGTTGCTAAGAGTGCAGACTTGGGAGTTAGGTTGCCTGGGTTCAAATCCCACCTCTGTCCTTTCCTAGTTCTACGATTTTGAGCAAAGTATTTAAATTCTTGGTGTCTTGGTTTCATCTTCTATAAATGAAGTTAACAGTAGTATTTATCTCACAGGACTGTTGTGAGGATCAAATCATTTAATGCATGTAAAACATTTAGAACAGTGCCTAGAGAATAGTAAGCCCAATATAAAAGTTTGCCGTTATTATGGAAGGTTAGAGTCTCCTGAACATCAAGAATTAGTTTCCAAAAAAATGGAAATATGGCCAAGATAGCCATTGTCTTTAAATAAGTTCCAAGTCCTACTTTCATCATCTGCAGAACTTTGAGATTTCAGAGCATACTACTAGACAAATGAGTTTCTGCCACCTCCAAACATTTGAAAAAATACAATCCCTATCAAAACCCCAATGATTTTTTTCAGAAATTTAAAAAAATTCATCCTAAAATTTATATGAATTTTAAGGGACTCAGAATAGACAAAACAATTTTGAAAAAGAACAAAGTTGAAAAAGAACAAAACCTCACATTTTCTCTTTTTAAAACTTACTACAAAGCTACAATAATCAAAACAGTGTGGTACTGGCCTAAAGACAGACAGATAGTCCAGTGGAATAAAATAGTCCAGAAATAAACCCTTTCATATATGGTGAAATGATTTTTGAGGAAAGTATCATTCAATGCAGAAGGGACAGTCTCTTCAAGAACTACTGTTGGAAAACTGGATAGCCACATGTAAAAGAATGAAGTTGATCCCTTACCTTATACCATATACACAGATTAACTCAAAATGGATCAAAGACCTAAATATGAGAGTTAAAATATAAAACTCTTAGAAGAACATGTAAGAGAAAAACTTCACAGTATTGGATTTCACAATGATTTCTTGGATATGACACCAAAAGCCCAGTCAACAAAAGTAAAATGTAATACATTGGACTATATCTAAATTAAAAACATCTATGTGTCAAAGGAAATAGTCAGCAGAGTGAAAAGGCAACCCATGGAAAGGGAGGAAATATTTGCAAATCATACATCTGAGAAGAGACAAATATGCAGAATATATAAAGAACTCCTACAATCAACAGCAACAGCAAAAACCCAAACAAGTTGATTTAAAAATGGGCAAGGAACTTGAACAGACATTTCTCCAAAGAAGATAAACAAATGGTCAGTACATGAAAAGATGCTCGACATTACTCGTCATCAGGGAAATGCAAACCCGAACCACAACGTCATCTACCTCACACACAACAGGATGACTACTAGTTAAAAAAAGGCAGAAAATAACAAGCTTTGGGAAGAATGTGGAGAAACTGAAACCCTTATGCTACTGCTGGTGGGAATGTAAACTGGTAGAGCCACGATGGAAAATAGTCTGGCAGTTCTGCAAAAAATTAAACATAGACTTTTCACATGATCCATAAATTCCAGTTCTGAGTATATACCCAAACTCATTGAAAACACTTGGAGAGATATTTTTGCAAACCTATGTTCATAGTATTAGTCACAATACTGAAAAAGTGGAGGTGACCCAAGTGTCCATTGGTTGATGAATAGATAAACAAAATGTGGCCTATACACAGGATGGAATATTATTCAGCTTTAAAAAGGAAGGAAATTCTAACATGTGCCACGACATGAATGAACCTGGAGGACATTATACCAAGTGAATTAAGCCAGTCACGAAAAGACAAATACTTGATGATTCCACTTATATGAGGTATCTAGAGAAGTCAAATTCATAGAGACAGAAGGTAGAGTCGGGGGTACCAGGGGCTGCAGGCAAAGGGGAATTGGGAGTTGTTATTTAATGGGTACAGAGATTCAGTTTGGGAAAATAAAAAAAGTTCTAGAGATTAGTTTTACAAGGATGTGAATGGACTTAACACTACTGAATCACACAGTTAAAAATGGCTAAGATGATAAACTTTATGTGTATTTTATCATAATTTAAAAACTTTAAAACCCACACAAACATGAAAAATACAGGGTAAGCGGTGGAAAGCTAGACCAGATATCAGGAGATTGAGATTCCTGTCCTGACTTTGGTTTTAGTGCATAACTGAGCTCAAACAAATGTGAAAAGCAGTACTAGAAAATCATTTCGAACATTTTTTTTTTAAGATTTTATTTATTTATTCGACAGAGATAGAGACAGCCAGCGAGAGAGGGAACACAGCAGGGGCAGTGGGAGAGGAAGAAGCAGGCTCATAGCGGAGGAGCCTGATGTGGGGCTCGATTCCATAACACCAGGATCACGCCCTGAGCCGAAGGCAGACGCTTAACCGCTGTGCCACCCAGGCACCCCTCGAACATTTCTTAAAAGGATGGTATTGTTATTAATGATTATCAGCATAGTTACATTATTAAAACACTGTACTATCGAAACAAATATTTTTTCCCTGACAAATTTTAGGCAAAAACAGACGATAGAGAAGCTAACCCCTTGGTTCAGATTAACACCCTAATAGAAGAAAGAGGGCAAACCTGAAAAATGCAGTAATTTACTTAAAAGCAATTTTAAAAGAAAAAAAGAATAATAATAGCAGTAAACCTGTGACACAGACTTCATTTGCTCTTAGGAGTGAATTTGGATGGGTCTTAGAGCCTTATCCCATAAATCAAAACTAATTTGAGAATGGATAATTTTCTTTTTCATATGGTATATTTAACTCTTATCAGATGGATACATAGCCAAATAAGTAATGACATGTGCACCGTAAATTAAGCCAAAGTCATTTTCTTCCTTTAGGGATTTAATGTGGGTAAAGCATCATAGAGGGATGATTTCTTCAGACACTCAACCCCTGTCAGAAACTGCCGGAGACCTGAGTTATTAACATAGTATAAAAGAAGAAATTTGGTCCTCTTACCCACGTGCTCCCCCTTAGCCCTGTTAACTGGACTCCAGCGTGCCCCTGTGTAATGGGCTTGTTGCTAGGTAACAGACACAGGGACCCCAGAAAGCCTTTCCTCAGGGCTGCCTATAATTCCTACTAAAGCCCCAGCTTCTGCAGCCTGGAAACTATTTCCATTACTCATTGTCTCTGTTGCTCTTCTTCCCATTTGTTTTTGTTTACAGATCCCAATTTAACAAATGAGTTCATACATCTTATGCCATTAAACAGCTGTGTAAAATAGAGACCCCACTTTAATGGTATTGGTTTACTCCAACAGGTAATTTAATAAAGAGTGTTTGGCTACTGCTATTTGTCTCCACTTTGTATAAAGAAAAGCGTTAGGAAAAGCAACCATATTAAAATGTTTCATTACAATGGAATGCTGTTTTAAATACAGGTTTAACTGGCCAAATAAATAAATAAAATTGTGATTTCAAAGCACAAATGTTTGGGAGCCAGTGGAAATATTTGAAAATGAACGGGGCATTAAATGGTATTCAGGAATAGCCTTCATAGGTTAGATGGGGAAATTGCACTGTGGGTAGGTAGCAGAGGACCGTTTTTTGAAGATCTGCTAGACATGCCGAATGCCGTGATATCTGTAAATTATTTTAAAGTGGTTCAGCAAAAAACACAGATGAAGCGGGTATGACGAAATATTAACAATTATTAGAAGTGGATGGTGTGATGTATGGATGTCCGTTGCCCTAGTCTCTGTATTTTTATATGTTTGAATTTTTTTTAATAAAAAGTGATTCATAATAAAAACAGAGAAACCCACAACTACCATCTTAGGTGGAAGATCGTGTAACACAGAAGGTACATTTTTTTTTTTTCCGTTCCTGAAAAGACTGAGAAGGATTTCAGAGGGAGGTGGACTAGCGGTCTAGAAGGAAGGGGAGGGAGGAGGTGGGGAGAGAAAAGGTGCATGGCGCTGGGGACCGTGTGGAGGGAAGCGGCCATTAAAAATCCCCAATGTTGAGGAACAATGACTTGGGAGTTCCACTAGAAACCGTTTATGTTTCTGAAATATAATTCCCTCCTCTATGAAACACAATTATTCAGCAAGTTGTGCTATGCTCAAAATAATTTGTGAAAATGAAATATGAGTCCGGTGTCAACTTCCATGTCGTAGAAAGAGTCAAAGGGGGTACAGGACCACAAGGCCAGCCATGGACACGCCCGTCTCCATTGAAGCTGGAGTCAGAGGTGATCATGAGAATTAAGATCCTTGAGGAGTCATGGAAACCTTCAGAAGGGGTTCGAACTTCTACAGAGAATGGAATTGGACTTGAAGCAATCTCAGGGGCTCAGCTTACATTGGGACAATAAAGTTTAAACTCCCCTCAAGTCTAAGAAAATGGAAATAAAGCATTATATTATCCTATTTGTAATAATGTAGGATGTGCATTAATTTATCAATTAATCAGACCATAAAATAAGTAGAATACATTAACTGTGGCAGTCACTCAATACATATTTACTGAGCATGACTATGTTCTAGGTATGTTTTCATGAGCTAAAGATGGGTATAAGCAGCAGTGGGTTTTGTCTTAAAAGAAGGATAGGTTCTGGAGATCACTTGAAGGTAGAGCCAAGAGAATTTGCTGTGGGACTTGACCTAAGACACAAGAGAAAGAGAGGAGTACATGATGACATCACCGTTGTTGGCCTGAGCAACAGGAAGGATTGAATTATTAACTGACGTGGGGGAGACTATGGGAGGAGCAAGTTGTGGTGGGGCGGGGTGGATGGAAGGTCGAGATCCGGGTACGTTAAGCGTGAGGTACTATATGACATTTAGAGAAGATGTTCAAAAGGCAAATGGACATATGAGTCAGGTGTTTACAGAAGTCTGGGGTAAAGATGTAAATTACGAGTGTGTGTGGGTGTGATTATAACTATTTTAAAGGTGCCCAGGAGTTGTTTAAATCAGGTATGGTAAGGGACGCCTGGGTGGCTCAATCAGCCAAGTAGCTGCCTTCGGCTCAGGTCATGATGCCAGGGTCCTGGGATCGAGCCCCATGCCAGGCTTCCTGCTCAGCGGGGAGTCTGCTTCTCCCTCTGCCTCTGCCCGCCCCCAGCTCATGCTCTTCTTCGCTATCTCTCTTTCTCTCTATAAATAAATAAATAAAATCTTTAAAAAAAAATCAGGTATGGTAAGACAGGCAGAAAGGGAAAGGACTATCATGAAGGAAGAAGTTGGTTACCCTCACAATTCTCTGGAAGCAGGAGACACAGCACACAGTGTCACATGGGGAAGCGCCAAGCCGAGACGGAGGTGCAGAGAGACGGAAATTGCAGGCAAGAACCTGTATTATGATTTTTGTGGAAAGGAATGGATGGCTAAGACAGGGTAAGCAGGGTAAGGTAGGACCAGCTAGCTGGAGTAATTTCAGCGGGCTCTGAGCACAGGGCCTGGATCTACAGGTCTGACACCTGGCCCGGGGATGAGCCGGGTAGGTGGAGAGTGGCTCTGGATTGGTTGGTTTGTACTGAAAGGCAAGCTCACGGCAGGTGAGCTGTTTACTGTCTCCGGAACGGGCTGGCCCTGAGAGCAGCAGACCCTCCAGGGTCAGCGAGGCCCTAGATGTCAAAGCATCAGCGTGCAGAAAATAAAAGCCATGATTATTATAACAGTATTTAAAGTCCTGAGAGTGGAAAAGATCACAAAGGGTTGGAGCCCTGGGCACTTGAAGCAAGAGGTCAGCAAGATAAAAAGGGTCCAGCTAAGAACACCGATAAAAGGGGGGGAAAAAGCCGGCAGAGAGTTTGAAGAGAAAGCAGCAGAATGTGGTATCCGAAAGTCAAGTGAACAGTTTCTGGGCGGAGGGAGTGAGAAACTGCCAAAAGCTACTGAGAGTCCAAGTAAACAACAGGGGGTCATTGGTGACATTTGCAAGGGCACTTTTGGTGTAGCAGTTGAGGACAAAAGCTCAAATGAAGCAGATTTAAGAGCGAATAGGAGGGAGGGAGAGACAGAGTATCAGCCATTCTTTCGTGGTGTTTTTCTGTAAAAGGAGCACAGAAATGAAGTAGAACCTGGAGTGGGGTCAATAGAGACTCTTTTTTTTTTTTTTTTTTTTTTAATATGGGAGGGAAAACTGTGTACAATCAAAGGAACAGGAGAACGAAGAACCTGGGGCCCCCAAATAGACAAGAGGGGCCCAAAAGTAGGGTCCGGGAGCCTGAATGGGAGTGTGGACAGTGGAACCGTAACGAGGGGGGAAGGAGGAGCACCTGGGCCAGCCGGCAGCCACTGTGACGATGGGATTGCTTCTACTGGCTTCTGTCTTCTCAGGGCATCTGTGATTAGCGTGAAGCTTGCTCTTTGCTGTGGATTTGAGGGTCTTAGTTAGCTGGATGGGAGACAATCGGATTCACTCCAAGTGAGAGAGACTCTTCCGTCTTTTCTTATTTTTGGCACGGCATTGTCAAAGAAGGAAATTGAAAGAAAGAAATGCAAACCCAGAAATACAGTAACATAAACATAGACGAGCATGATCCTGATTAAACTGCTCATACATCTTGTGAACAAATGTACGTGGCAAGAGAAGGAACTGGAAGTGAGAACCATAAACATTTTAATGTTTCTTGCAATAAGCAAGAAGTTAGTTACTGACCAGAATATGCTAAAGGTAAAAGGGGAAAAACACAAAAACCTCAAAAAACTGTGGATTCAGCCCTTGACTGCACCAGGAAAAGCTTCACAGCCTCCCAGGGAGTTCGGAAGAAGTGGCTTAGGAGGACGCGCGGCACGCATGCCCTCTGTACTAACATGCTTAACCTCTCAAATCCCTGACACATCACAGTCTTGGGAATTGCGTTCCTGGGATGGGGATGCCTTTATTCAGGCAGCTTATTCTTCTGACCTTGCCGTTGCTATGTGCCAGTCACTACGACATGTCCCCTGCTTTCCTCTTATAAATAAAGGCAATTTACTCATCAGCTGTCAAACAGTGCCTGAAAACACCTATGTTTTTTCTTTTTCTTTTTCTTTTCATGTGTGTAACTGAATCCTCTGCGTGGGTGGGGTAGAATTCACGGAGGTGATGGGACGGTGACGTGCATAATGTGCTCACACTGCAGGTAAAGATCATGTCTGCAAGTGGCCTGTCCAGTGGTGCAGACGCAGCTGGCCGCCTGCCCTCGGCACCGTGGGCCGCAGCGCTGCCCGCTCATGCTCCCCGAGATCTGGGAGGCTGGGCCTCATCGGCGCGGTGCCCCATCCGACTCACCCAACCGACGGTCTGCCGGCACTGACAGGTGACGGCTTTCCCCATCCAGTGGATTCCCCCACCACTTCCAAGAACCTACGTGCTTTTCAGATGCCCTGTGAGCTTATTCATCTCCCTCGTGTGACTATTTGACATCCAGATCGACTCAGCCGGGCCCTAAAAGTCATTTAACCCTTAATGAAGCCATTGGCTGCCCAGGAGGCAGCCATTTTCAAGCCCGAGTCTCTCACCTGGATCGTGCCCGTCTCTTGCAGAGACAGATCACAGTTAGCCCTCTCCCCAGCAAAGATCTGGCAGACCCAGGTTTTATTCGTGAAGAAGGCTCCTCTGCTATCTTTCTACTGGTCGCAACTCCGATTTTCCAGGCGTCCTTCCTCATCATGCAACTGGATCAGAGTTAAGAAAAAGAAAGCTCCCACATCTGGAGTCCTCTGAGGTCCTAACTGAGTCAAACCATGGGCAGACTTGACTGTTTGCTCTTTCTTCCCATGGAAACAATGCACACAGTGCAGCGGGGGAAGGGAGTTGTTAGTGTTTACCGTGGGGACAGCCAACCCTGCTTCCCCGTTCTCCTGTTCCGGGTGCGGATTACAGATTAATCCTTATTCAGGCACAGAAACTCTTGATTTATGCCACTAATAAGTATGTGCTTCGTGTTGCAGCCAGTGTGAACTGCTCAGAGTACGTGATGTGCCGGTTGTAAATTGATGACCGTATAGTGTAGATCACGGGTTGCTCAGAAGGAAGAGACGGCGATGTGAATCACATTCGTATGATAGAGCCCGGCTCCAGGATGCGAAATCCAGCCGGCGTGGTCAGGCCCTCTTCCTGTCCTCCAGGTTCCCGGCTCATGATCCACACCCAGTTTTTGATTTCACTAAGAACCCATAGACCCTCTTTCACTTTGTCGTGAGTCTTGTTTATGAATGAAGCTATACACCAAGAACCCCGATCTCACAAATGAGGAATTGCTCCATTATCTGCCTGCCTTATGGGGAAACGGAGGTCCCGATGCATTAAGAGGGAAACTTCAAACGCCACATGAATAAACTTTGACTTTGTACAGAAGGGTACAATGCGTTTTCCCACGTGTCCACAGAAACACGTTTATCATTTCCACACGAGAAGCAACAAAGGCACCAGGAAGCCCAGCAAAGCCGGGCACACGGACGTCATTCTCTTTGTCCAACCTTCTTCTGTAGTTCACTTGCCTTCACTGATCGAGATCTCACAGGAATGTGTTGAGTTAATGGTTCAGTTTTGTTAATTGCTTCATTGGGCTGCTTTTCAGAGGCGCTTGCCTTCAACAGTCCTTGAAACGGAACACGATTAATGGAAAGTCACAAGAAACAATAATGAGGTTGAGGTGCCTTTGCATCCATTCTGAAACTCTGAGACCCCCTGGAACTGCATTTTAGTGCAGGCGGCAAGGTAATTGAGCTTTGCACAAAGAATGACATGAGATGGGCACTTGCAGGCTCCGATAAGCTGTAGGAGGGGTGCTCCTTGAAGTGATTACACCCTAACATTTGCATGATTGCTAGAGTTATCTTACAATGATTTTTAGAGTTTGTATCAATCATAGTTTTTCCCAGAAAACGGGGAGCATCACAAACCTGGTTTCCCTTTCACATTGTGCACCAACTAGGGATGATCCCACCTTTTCTCAAGTTCTGAATCATGACATTAAATAGCCCAAGAAAATCAAAACCTGGCACTCCACCAGGACTGTCAGCTGAGATAGAAAACCTGATTAGCAGCAAATTTGGCACCTGAGACTCCTGCAAATGGGATGAATTGCCAAAGGCGTGTCTCGCTGCGAGAACATTGCCTTTCCATTCGGTTATAGCAGAAGTATGCGTTGCTAGATATGGAGCATTAATTGTTTTCTTAGGAAGCTGCAGTCTAAATATAATTTTTAGTACGTGCCTTTGTAAGAGGCATTTTATGTAGCTGGATCTATATATCGCAGTTGACTATTTCATTAAATGCTCAAACTTTCAAAGAAATTGTGCCATATTTACAAATTATCTAGACTAGCAAAAACCATATAGGGCATGCTTAGGTTAATTACTACCGGAAAGATTTTGGAGGTCTTGACATATTTTCAATTTCAATACGAAAAACTCTGCATTGCTAGGAGTGTTATGCCAATAACTAATTTCTTTAGATGAAAATATATTGCTATGTCACACTCAGCTGTCAAGATGGGGGGCTTGAGTCTATAGCGACATGGCTTAGGAAAGTAGGAATTTCAAACGAAAAGTTCTGGAAGACACAAACAAGGTCAACCAACTCATTCCCCTGACTCTGTTTATCACCATAGCGACTACATCTCAAACATTTATGTTTCTCGTTTCCTTATCAAGTGAAATATGAGGTGAAGGTGATTACCGCATCTGGTAAAGGGTAAGGAGAGAGTTCACAATTAAAAATGTAGCACTAAGTGTATCCAATACGGCATTTTTGTCAGTTTTTTGGTTGGTTTTTGTTGTTTTTGTTTTAATCACACACTTTTTCACCTGCACTCCCAGAGCCTTAAAGGTCGCTAGAGATGTCTCAGGGGCCATTACAGGACACAACTGGGAAAACACACAAACTGTCACTGGGTCTCCTGCTCGGCATTCTGAAAAGAGCAGCTCCACATTTACCTCCCTGTAATCCCAGGGTTTAAGAAAGAAGTGTTCTGCTATTTAAAAGAGTTTGAAAAACAACTGGGTTGTTTTCATCTCTTTAATACCAATTAGACATTAAAGGATATTACAGGAAAAAAATTCTTTAAACAAGGAAACCTAGTCATGACATTTTGTTAAATTAAAAAAAGGTAAAAAAAAGAAGTGTGAACATGATAAGCCCTTTTTGCAAATATGCTCATATTTACACACAAAAAGAACAAGATGATAAAATAAAAAATCTAAATCATATTGAGAGCTGAGTGTTAAGGGAGGAAGGTAATTTTTCTTTTATGATGCTTGCTGTTCAGTGTTTCTGTAACTTTTTGTTTTGAAATAATTCTAGATTCACAGGAAGTTGCAAAAATAGCACACAGAGGTCCTTTACCCCAATGTTAACATCAACAGAAACATAGTCATAGCACAGTGTCAAAGCCAGGAAATTAACATTGGCACAACCTACACACCTGATTCAGATTTCTCCAATTTTCCAGGGGGATGTATGTGTGTACTCTTTGACCCTTCAAGTTCCCTCCACTCTTAAGTCGGCTTTATCAGATGTTAATTCCCTCCCCTTCATAGTGTAATTAACATGTCCTCTACATATATTGAGAACAACATCAGACAATTTATAATTTTTGCTTCAATCATCTACCATAATTTAGAAAATTCAGAGAAGGGTAGTCTATAATATTTACCCTCGTTTTTATGTTTTCTACTGTTCTTTCTTCATCCCTCACATTCCATGTTCCTGACTTTTATCATTTCCTTTCTGTTAAAAGAAACTTTTTTCTTTGTCTTTAGTTTTGCCAGAGGTCTGCTCTCCTTAGCCATGATTTCAGTGCTCTGAACAATTTTGTACTCTGCCCTCCTCAGCAAAGTATTGGCTGCCATCTTGGAAGAGCGGCCTAGGGTTAGCCAAGGTCTGCAGAGGGGATATGAAACAAACCTCAAATGCACTCCACTGCTTCCTGACCTACCAGATTAGGACAAAGAACAAAGGGCTTTCTCTTCAGGGTGGTGTCAGTATTATGTCAAATGTCATAAAAATGACAGCTCAAAAAGCCACCAGCTGGTCTGTCCAGGAAGCAGTCAATAGTGACATGAGGAAATTAGGTATTTATTAGGAATCAGAAGATCCAACTTCAAGTCCTGTTCTGACGCAGTGAGTGATCTTGTGTGAGGTGCTTAAGCTCTTTGAGTCTGCACCTTCCCATCTTTAAAATGGAAACAATGAGTACCTATTTACATGGTTGCTTTGAGCTTAAATTTGCTAACCTCTGGTCTAGAGGAATTCCCCATTACTGATCAGATCTCTAGAATAGCAAACTCTCCCAGGAGCTTCATTTAAAGATACGGACATGAAAATTGGGAATTCCACTGATTTCATGGGAAGAACAGTTTTAGAACTTATCCAAATGGGCCCTTTGGGGCAAGGGGGAGTTTTGAGCAATCATTGATTATACAGTTGAAGGTATTGACTAAATAGCATTCCTAGGTCCAAGCATAATGGATGAAGGAAGGATGTTCACGGAAATCCCATCTGTCTGAAAATGGGAGAAATAGGATCTCATCAATTGCTTGTAGGAGAAAAATATCTTTGGGCAGGAACCTCAAGGTTCCTAGGAACTAGGAACATGTTTTTATGCACTTTTTAAAATTGAATTTTTTATATTGAATTTTTTATATCAACCTGGATTATTCTGGTTGAAAACACTAGCCATTGACCAGAATCTTTTCTAAGCCTGCACACTTGAAAACTTCTTTTGTTTTTTATTCATTTTTATTTGTTTGGTTGATTGGCTGGTTGTTTTATAGTCCCCACTGAATGTATTCTGTTGCAGTTCTCAACAACACCCTTGGCTTTTTTAGGTTTAAGGGGAAAAAAAAAAAAGCATGTTAGCCTAAAACTAAAATACAAAGTAGGTATAAAAACATGAATCTGCAGTTGCATCTCCTCAGATTTCAATCATTTCAATGTATTAATTACTATTTTTCATTTATTTTGTTTTGTTTCAAGAAGTCATTGTAACATAAACCACATCTGTTAGTAAGTTGCTCTAAGTCTCTCCATCTCTACTCAGGCCCTGCTTTGCTCAGTGACCTGTGCACGCTTTTATGCTTTTAGGTAAGCTGAAGGTTACAAAGGAGGTCCTCAGTGATGTTCATAAATCCACTGGATGTTTTCAGCCCTCATTTTATATGGCCTGTCACCTGTATTTTCCAGAATGGGCCACTCCCTCCTTCCTCTGGCTTCCATGATGCCACTCCTTTTCCTTGATCTTCTTTGCACACTCACTGCCCATCACCCAGCGATTAATGTAGGACTTCCTCAAGCCTGGGCTCCTCTGCCTCACTCCATAGGTCGTCTCTCCTCTTGGGCAATCTCATCAATAGCTTTGGCTTCGGTTGCAACAATGCACCAATGACCTCTAGCTGTTGATCTCCAGGCCAGACCTCTCCTCTTTGCCCCAGACCTAGTGATCTGATCTTCTGTTCTGTATCTCTCTTTCGATTCTCAGAAGTATCTCAAATTCATTATGTCCCAAACTGCATGAGTGACGAGTTCTACTATCACCACCACAACCTCTATCTTCTTGAAGTTGCCTCTTGCAGTGAACAGCATGAGCAACCATCCACTGGTGTGGGCCAGAAATACAAGAGACCTCTTTGGGTGGTTTCTTTCCTTGTGTTCCTCCATATCTAACCTGTCATGGAGAACTTACATTCTGACCGTCATTCAGTCCAGCATCTCCTCTTCATTTCCACTGCTGTCAGCGTGCATCAAACCCCTGGGGGCCCTACTATGAACCCGGAGTTGGCCTCTCATGAGCATGCTTGCTCTTCCCTAATCCATTCCCAGAAGAGCAACAAAAATGATCTTTAAGAATGCAAACCTGAGGGGCACCTGGGTGGCTCAGTCTGTTAAGCATCTGATTTTGGCCCAGGACATGATCTCGGGGTCCTGGGATTGAGCCCCACATCGGGCTCCATGCTCAGCACAGTCTGTTTCTTCCTATGCCCCTGCCCCTGCTCATTCTCTCTTTCTCTCTCTCTCTCTCTTTCAAATAAATACATAAATTCTTTTTAAAAAATAATACAAACTTTACTCTTTTAACAACCCCCCCCAAACACACACATACATGCACCACCAACCAGAACTATTCAGTGGTTTCTTATTGCCCGTCAATAAGACTAAAATCCTTAATTTGATCTCATAGCACTGCACAATCTGGCCTCTTCTCAGCTAAGGTTGCACTCACTTCTGTCCTTCACACATGCTGGGCTTTCAGAGTAGAAGCATTTCCCTACTCCCTTCCTTCCTTCCTTCCTTACCTCCTCCTCATTTTCATGGTCTTTGTTCAAATAGCACCAGTGCAGGGGGCTCTCCCCTGATTTCCCAGTTTGGGTCTTATGCAGCTCTCTGTATCTTTTTTCTCAGTAGTTATTATGTTTGTAATTACATACTGAATTTTGTAATCATTTGGTTAATTTTTATTTAATTTTATTCCCTCGCCAGACCATGAGCTCCAAAAGAGTAAGTCCGAAGGGCTTAGCACGGTGCTTGGCGTGTGGGAGGCACTGGAGAAGTTTCCCATGAAGAGAAGGAGGGAGAAGGGGAAGTAGGGAGAGTAGGGGTAAAGGAAGTAAGGGAGGGGAGGAGAGAAAGAGGGAGCAGAATGAAGTAAAGGAGAACAAATCATCCCTAGAAATGGTGCCCAGGGAATCACTCCATCACCCAAACCCCATATCAAGTCCCTTTTTTATCTTAAAAGAGGAGGTTCACACACCCGCGTGCCCACTGTGGAAACATTCTCCACTTGAGCCCACAGGCTTAGAGGGGTTTGTCTCTTTCACCGTGAAAAGCTCTGAGATCCAACTACTAGAATTGTGCTCATGGCATTTCTGAGCCCTTTTCATTGTGTCACTTTGGTTGAGACAGAAAGTACAAGACCTGTACCCCTTTACAGCAAACCTGGTGTCCCTGAGACTCTGGAAAGACAGAAGATGAATAGACATGTCACGACTTCTCACCAGGAGAGTCATCTCGAGGCCTAAGGGAAGTTCTTATTAGAAAATGTCAGGCAGCATAGAGGTGGAATGATTTACTGTACAAGAAAAATGCTGAGGAAATCCTCCAACAAGAGTCTTCACAAGAATCATTTGGCATTGGAAGATAAAAAACACATATTCTGGAGGGGAAATAATTTTTTTAGTATCTGGTAAACAAAATTTGCTATTGTACTTTGATAACAGGATAGGTAGGCCCCTTTGCAGGAAGATTTGCTACAAACTGTGGGCCTGCATATATGCATGAGGTAGGAGGCCTCGGGACGGCAGGTGCATCTTCTCTTTGTCTTGATCAGGGCTTAGGACTCAGGGTTGAAAAATTGAACTCATTTTCTGGCCTTATAAATATTAAAATGCAGTTTTTAATAGAGCTGGAGATCTTCATCTTCAGGGCTCTCCAATTGGTCTGTATATTTCTACATCATGTATCGTCCCTGGTTCCTTCTCTGAAGCCCAGAGAGGCCGTCCCAAAGGCGGCGCACAAGTTCACACAAAATAAGTGCTTCCAGGAAAAGAGAGGTTTACAGTTAGAGCATCTGAGGAAAGCAGGACAGAGACCCAAGCATGTAGCTCTGAGACACCTGGGGAGAACTTGGGGCCAAAAGAAGTGGAAAGCGAGGCCCAGGACACCAGAACATGACAGGCACGAAGGGGGGATGCACCCCTCACCAGCCGTGCTTGTTTCAGTTTGCTTTATTAGAACGTTAAAGTAAAACCGTTTTAGGTTCAGAGCAACATTGAGAAGAAGGTATAGCAATTTTTTCAGCTACTCCCCTCCCCCCAACATGCACAGCCTCCCCCACTATTACCATCCCCCACCAGAGGGGTGCAGGTGTTACACGTGATGGACATACACGGACCCATCATAGACACCAGAAGTCCCTGCTTGGTGTTAGGGCTCGCTCCTGGTGTTGCACGTCCATTCTGTGGGTTTGGACTAAAAGGTCTGACATGTATCCACAAGACAGAGTGTGCACACTGCCCCCCAAATCTCTGTGCCCCACTATATCTCCCTTTTCCCAGACCTCACTTTTTTTTTCTCCAATCAAAACTAGAGCCTCAACATTGATCTAATTAACCACATGTGAGAGAAAGTATATTGGATTTGTCCCCTACAAATATATGTCCCCTAGAGATTTTTTTTCCTTCTTTTGAGGTTGAAAGATAAAGCAACATAATGCCACACAACTAACTATTTTACATGTTGACTCTTCCAATTAAAAATACCTATTTGGGACAGGAAGGCGTGTCAAGTGTCTCCTGGTCGCCGGCCTTTTTCAATGGGAAATAAGGATGGAACACGCCTTTGCGTTCATCATCCTGGCGGAAACTTCGTTATTATTCCTGCTGTATCTAGAGCCCCAGATGGATTTCATCTCATTTTGTAGTCTACGCTCTGAAGCTGAAATGTTGAAATTTTGCTGCCACTCATGTCTTATGTTTTCAGAATGATCCAAAACGTAAGAGTAAACTTTGTCTATGAAATTATGAACTTCCTTACACAGCGTTTTATCTGTTGCTAGTTTTCGTTATTAATTTAACAAATGGGAGCCATTAGAAGCAAGACTGAAATCATGTGTTGTTGCCCTGATTTGCTAAGTGACTATTCCTTGTAGCATTAACTGAAAGATATTAATTATATTTTGAAACTAATAATCAACCAAATGGGATTCATCCCTAAAGTGCCAAAGCGCAAAGATGTTCAACCACGTTAGTTAGACAAAAGAGAAAAATGACCATTTTAAGGGATGCCAAGAAGCCATTTCCTAAATTCTTTATCTTTTCTGAAACATTATTGTTAGATGTATGTAGATATAAATTGTTAGATGTGTGTATATATATAAATATAAATATATAAAGAGCAAGCATAATGATAAAAACAACAACAACAAAACCATCCTTTGAATTACAGTGAGAATCAGTTTAAGATTCACAAATTTCTTTTACCACTAATTTGAACATGCTGGCCAATGCAATTAGACAAAAAGAATGAAATAAGAGCTACTAACAATGAAAAGAAGGAAGCAAAACTATTGTTCTTTTTCGATGATGCACTTTTACATATTGAAAACCTAGGATTAACATACAAACAAAAATTAGGAACAATAAGGAAGCTTAAAAGGTAATCATTTACTAAATGAACATCGAAAAATAAGATATTAAAAGGAAAGATATCAAGTCTCCCTAATTTAATCTCTGAGTTCAATATGTATAATTCCCAGCAGGATATTGCCTGGTTGACATCTGTATCAATGGCAGAATATTTGATTATATGTCAAAGAGAAACAACAAGTACCCAATAAATACATGAAAAAAGTTCAAACTCAGTACAAATTAAACAAATACAAAATAAAACAGCTGATGGGAATGTAAATTGATACAATTTTCTAAAGGGTACTTTAATAAAATAACCTAAAGATGTTTCAGTAACTGTGTCATGCTTCCCACAAAGCTGCCTGTAAGAAAAGTACTGTCCTCTCAGTTGGAGTGGCCCCTGACTACTCCCTGTCCAACATGCGACATCCAATCTGAAAGGAAGTCATGTTAGTTCTACCTTCCAACTACATCCAAAATCTTACCACTTATCACCACTTCCTCCTCCACCGCACTGGTCCAGATACTATGAAATATCACCTGGACTGTTGTAATACCCTTCTGGCCGGTCACTGTGTTTCCAAAATTACACACACACACACACACACACACACACACTGCCATATTTATTTTCAGCACTGTGACCAGGAGGATTCTTTTAAAGGATAAAGCAGATCATACTGTTCCTTTTCTCCACACTCTGAAGTATCCCAACTCACTAAGAGAAAAAAAAGAAAAGTGAGTCCTTAAGATGCCCTATAAGGCCCTCAAGATCTGGTAACCACTCCCAGTTCATCCAGCTCAGCCTCTGTGGCATTACACCTCCTTGTACTCACCTGCCAACTCATTTCGTTCCAGCCAGGTTGGCCTTATCACTGCGCCTCAAGCAGGCTGCGCAGGTGCTCACCTCAGGCCCTTTGCACTGGCTGTGCCTCTGCCTGGAACCTGTATGGTTTCCCTTCAACTCTTCTAGCATTTGCTTAAACGTCACCAGCTCAATGAGGCTTATCCTGGTCACTCCCTGCTGTCCCAGACCTCCTCAACCCATTCTGGGATTTCTATTTTTTACACCTACGTATCATTTTCTAACTGGCTCAGCCACTTAGTTTCAGTCTGTGTTGGTTATAATCTGCCCCCTCTAGATTATAAAGTTCACAGTGGCAGAGATTTTTGTTTTGTTCACATAGATCTGGTCCTAGCACACAAGCAGCCACCCAGGAATGTTTGGTGAATGAATTGCTGAACAATATTTCAGAAGCCTTCCTGCCTGGTAAGGTTTAAAGAAAGCACTGTAGTAATCAAATGGGACTCACAGAAGCGTGGTGCTGTCTGACAGTCAGGCTCCAGGAACGCTGGGGAAGGCAGGAAGGAAATGGTTGGTATTTTCCTACGCAGGTCTAGATACTCATCTGTTATTTATTCAGAAGATTCTCTGGCTGATTACAAGCCCACACCAAATTCTTAGCCACAATAAAAATAAAAACAACAGTCAGAACTATACCATGAAATTAGCCCCTTGCGTTTATACCATTTCACAACTCACTAGTGGTTGTATTGGATCTTAATGAAGAATCCATAGGCAAAGTAGACACCAGCTATTTGATGGATTAAAAATACTACTTTTTACCTTGAGGCTTCTTCTCCTTTTTTGATTATTATTATAATCTTTGTTTTGGATTCACTATTAAGAGAGGTTCAATTATACTGAAAGGATATTATGGAAGGTAAAAATGGCTGACGATGCTTCAGAAATTGTCCAGAACAATTGGATAAGGGTGAAGGGTTTCGTATTTGTCATTTTTGTCACAGATAATTAGTTCAAAGCTGAGAATTTATATTTGATTTCAAAGCTACTTAAAAGCTCCAAAGAAGATTATTTTTCAGCCTCTTTTAAAAGTCCACTTTCTGAAACCAGCCCCGAACTGATGGAAGTTTTACAGGAACCTCAAGGACGATTAGAAGTCTGAGAACACTTGGTTTGTAAAAGGCCTATGAGTTGGAGAGGCTGAGTAGGGAGCCAGGCTGAGGGCAGAAGCAGAGAGGAGAGTGGGGACCTTTTGTTTCTGTTGCTTCAAGACCATCACCGCCAGATCTGTCAGTCACCTCCCCCGGCCCCCCAACTCCCGAGTTCTGAGGCTGGCCTATGGGCTTCAAAATAGGCACAGACGTCACCATTTCGTTTTATTCTATAGGTGTCCTGTAACAGGGGAGGAGACAATCTTTGCTAAAATTATGAGTCTACTTCTTAAAAAGGACTTTCATTTAGACTTTTGGAATTTTCCTTAGCCTGCAAGATTCAAGTTAAAAGACCAATTCACTCATTTTTTTCTTTCTGTGTTTAATGTATTAGCAAAATACGCTCAAGATTGTGCGTTTACGGTTGTGAGTTTATGGAACAGCAAAAACAACTGGCTTAAAGTTGATCCTGTTATTTTCATCGTTCAAAAATTTGAATCCAATTGGTACTTTTAAGCCCATGGTCACCACACAGCCTGCCTTCGGACGGGACAAGAGTGTGTGTGTCATAACCAAACATCTTTGCATCGAGGTCTGCTATAATGACATATATTGATACATATTACAACGTCCATGTTGTAAGTAAAAGCTACTTCTGACACAAAACTATACTTTCAGATCTATTTGTATTTGATATTTGAGAAGAGGAGAGATGGGGACTTTGGTAATGGAACATGGAGAAAGTAGAAATGAATTATGATTTCAAGAAACATTTGAAGTGGCAAACTTGGGAGGAAATTATCCTGGTCAGGGCCAAATACGTGAAATGCCAGCGTGTGCACATGAGTGTGTATGTGTATGTGTGTGTGTCGAGAGTATTATCAATGAAAAAGTGGCTATTTGGGTCACCTGGGCAGCTCAGTTAAGTGTCTTGCCTTCAGCTTAAGTCATGATCCCAGGGTCTTGGGACCAAGTCCCACGTTGGGCTCCCTGCTCAGTGAGGAGCCTGCTTTTCCCTTTCTCTCTGCCTGCTGCTCCCCCTGCTTGTGCTCTCTCTCTCTGCCAAAAAAAATAAGATCTTAAAAAAAAAAAAAAAAGAAAAGAAAAAAGTGGCTATTTTATTTGATTAACCTTCAGAGTCAACTGATTAATCACAAATGATCTGTCGAGAGTCTCTGAGCAAAATATTTGCCATTAATTACACATATTTAACATTTACTAAAACTCTCAACCTAACTGTATTTAATTTTAGGGAAATAAATGTAGCAAATTTCTTACTTAATGAATTGAATAATGGTCGAGTATCTTCCTGTGGTCTCCTGGACACTGGGAAAAATACTTGTTAGGCTCTGCAGTAAAACAGAAAGAGTCAAGGGGTTCATGGCTTCTGAGAAAGCTTATTTTCCTAGGCTTTGCAATATTACTTCCAAACATAGTAAATATCACCGTGACAAACAACAACTACATATGTCGCCTCCTCTGCTCCCCAGACAGCTGGACAGGTGGGCGACGATACGTTCCCCCTGCAGCAGATGCTGAGTGTGAGGCACCAGGGAGCGGTCACTCGCCTGAGGCCCGCAGCTGGAAAGGACACTGGGCCGAGACCGTGTGATGGCCTGTCAGGTGGCCTTCCTCCTGCACTATTCGCCCCCTTGACTTACAGTCTGATTTTCCAAACTCAGAAATGTCTCCTGAGTCTGGAAAACTTTAACATAGACAAGAAAACATTCATTAAAACAAATTTCATGTCAAAGCTAACTTCCACCCAAAGTGTATGTTCTCCTAAACGTATGTGTTTCAACAACCAAGAGCATAACTTTCCAGGATGCTTCAGACCATTTGGATAATAAATTATGGATCTTCAAGAGCATTTGAAATGTGTCTTCTACGTTCCACATGCTAGTCCTGAGGCTGGGCCTACGAGGGTAATCTAGCCCCTGGCTTTGTTTTAGTGTTTGTTTGTTTGTTTGTTTTAAAGATTTTATTTATTTATTTGACAGAGATAGAGACAGCCAGTGAGAGAGGGAACACAAGCAGGGGGAGTGGGAGAGGAAGAAGCAGGCTCATAGCGGAGGAGCCTGATGTGGGGCTCGATCCCACAACGCCGGGATCACGCCCTGAGCTGAAGGCAGAGGCTTAACCGCTGTGCCACCCAGGCGCCCCTAGTGTTTGGTTTGTTTTGTTAATATTTCATTTATTTATTTGACAGAGAGATAGACAGAGCCACAGAGCACAAGCGGGGTGGAGGGGATAACAGAGGCAGAGGGAGAAAGAGGCTTCCTGCTGAGCAAGGAGCCCGATGCGGGACTCAATCGCAGGACCCTGGGATCATGAGCTGAAGGCAGACGCTTAACCAACTGAGCCACCCAGGCACCCTGGCCCCTGGCTCTGAAGAAGGTAGTTGGAGAGATGGTGGCTGAACAGGCAATGTCAACATTGCGTAGCAGGTGCTGTGACAGGGGTTGGCACAAGGTGCTCTGTGCTCACAGAAGGAGGCACCAAACCGAAGCGGTGAAAGGAGGGTTCATGGAAGTCTTTCTGAGGAGGTGGCATCTAAGCTGAGCATGAGAGAGTACAGTAGGAACAGGTCAGGTCAGATGAAGAAGGAAATTCTTGGAGGCAGTGCTATGGGTGAAAAAGGAGGTTCTTGAAGGGAACACCATGAACACAAGGTCCCGGGCCAGAAAAGCCAAGGTATTTGTTAGTGAACATGTGATACTGTGGGAGCTTAAAGGGTTTTCACATGTCATCCTGAGTGCTACTTTTTCAGAGGCGCCTTCCCAACCCCCATGCCATTTACAGTCAGTTCCCCTCCTCTTCCATGTCAGAACATCGGTTTCAGAAATTTGTGATGTGCGGATTTCTGTGTGTTTGTGTGGCTGCTCTATTTCCCTCCCATTGGACTGTGAAACCTATGATGTCAGAGACCAGGGTGTTTTGGTGCTCTGCTGGAAGCCCATGCCCACCCACCTTAGCACCTGTAAACAGCAGGCATCTGCTAAGTACCAGGCAGGTCTGCAGCTGGAGATGCGTTTGAAGATGTTGGCAGGTAGAGATGCTTCCAGCCTGAGACATTAGCAAGAACAGGCAGAGAGGTTGGGGCAACACACAGCACACCTGAGCCTTGGTATGACCCCTGGGGAATATGGCTGGAAGCTCTGTCTCCAAGCATTTGTGAGATGCTCGGCAGCTGGTCCAGGGAGGGCGGTTTTCCCTGAGATGATGGGATATCTGAATGTTCCATCATTTGTAGAGTTGCACAAAGGTGAGGTCCAAGCAAGGCATGGCCCTGAGTTAAGACCCAGCCGCACAGAATGAAGAGCACACTTGCAATCTGTGCCTTTGGTGAGCTGATGACCACCTAGGATAAAGCCAAGTCCTGTACCGACGTGACACAGATACACTGAGTGTATCGTCCCCCGACCCAAGAATCTCTTCACCTTGAACACCTTGATGGGCAACAAACCATGAACACATGTAACTTTATTCAAAAATGACTGCAATACTTCATCCGAAGAGAGAATTTATAAAAACTGCCACGTGAGCCATAGAGTGGCATGGAAAGCCCCCTTGCCCCGGAGGAGAAGCATTGAGGTCCTGGGTCCACGCACTCTCTGTGACTCTGGGCACGTTATGTCACCTGCTGGCCTCATTTTCTCATCTATAAATCAAGGGATGGTTCAGCTGAACTTTCTGGCTTTTGTAGATATAATAAACATCTTACATGTACTCAGGCTTTTCTAGCATTGCACTTCTAAGCTCACAGCATTCGGTAATATCGAACGAAATGTATTGTTTGCAATTCTGCTGTAGTACAGCGTGATCATAGAAGCAGCACTCTTGTCTTGGAGTTTGTTTGTCCTTTATTAAACACTAAATTCTACATCCCTATGCTTTCCACCATCTCTTAAAATCACCGGTAAAACGCAGTTAACACTCAGAAACACAAGTCTGAGCTCATAAAAGAACTCATAAAAACACACTGAAATACTTTCAAAATGAAATACAAAATTGCTCCTAACTATTGAGAAAAAAGAGGCGCAAGGCCCAAGCTTTCTAAACCCCCCTACTCTGCGTATTCCCACATACATCTGCACACCCCACCGTCCCTTCCCTAAGGGCGGAGACTTTCCTCTGTGTCCTTGAGCCGGCTCCCTTCTGCTCCTGCGGGGACCTTGCTTTATCATTTATCCCACTCCCTCTCCTGATGTATCTTCATCTTCTGTCTGTCGAACAGTTCCCTCCACTCAATCTATAAACATCCCAGCTCTCACTTTCCGAATATGCTGTATTTCATCAATTCTAAGACATACATTTTTCACACTTAATAACTCTGAAATCAGGATGTTTCTTACAATGAAAAGACCCTTACAATTCTTAAGAAGGATTTTTTTTCTTTCTTGGAACATAAAATGGGGATGTGCCTTTCAACTGATGATATTTTAGGTTGGAGGCAACATAACACAACGCCCTTTTTTGTCCCCCCATAACACCTGCCTTGGGTTAGGCTTTTTGAGATGGTCAGAAAAGATAGGCGATCTTAGTTAATGAGGATTTCGTATAAGGCACCACAGACTGAGAGAGGAAACAGTCCCAGCAGTACCCCCACCAGGAGCACTGGAAAGTGGTGGCTCATTGGTGAACAGCAGGTGCTCTAATGATTCGAGACAGCTCAGATGGTCCAGAAGCAACTCTCGTGCCAGCTCATGACTCAGCTGCCCCATCTCTGCTCTGCAAAGTCAGCCTCACATTCAAGATCCCTCAAAGTAAAGATAAGATTAGTTTGGCCAGTCACCATCTGTGCCATCAGCAAGCCTCTTTTGCCAGGCTAATGGCAGCTTATATAGATTAGACACCCACCCGTTCCAGATTGAATTAGGTGTGGCCGGAGCAGGGACAAGACAGGACAGCTCAGAAGAAGCTGTGAGTTAGGACGTATTCAGAACTTAATAGGTTTATCTCCATGTGTCCCTCTAGATGACACTCTATTTTCAGATTCCCTTTGCAATCCAGGCTTTTTAAAGCGTGGTCTAAACTTGCTGTCCCCACCTCCAATCTTTAACCTCATTCAATCAGATTTCCCTCCCAATGCCTCTGCACAAACTGCTCGAGCTGGACTTGTCCTCAGCATGACCTTGGGTTTGATTCTCCAAGGAACACCTTGTAGTGTCTATCTTACCAGCCACTGGGGCTGCTATGGGTGGCCCCCCTAGAGCCCCTTCCTCAGGCCACACACCCATCGTCTGGGTGCTTCCCATACTGACTGCCGAGGGCTCACAGAAAAGCCCCTCTCCAGAGAACAGCCCTGAGCTGATGGGACTGCACACGTGACTCCTGACTCAAAAGGCTACCTCGATGCTGTGGGGCTGGCCATGCTCCAGAGGGTCACGTGGAGTTGGTTTGAGGCCAGATGCTAACCAACCCCACATCTTTCCTTACCTTCTTCCCTTATTGGTCCTTTGCCCCTCACTTCGAGATTTTCTCTAAAAGCACTTCTTCAAAAATCACCTGTCCAAGAGTCTCCACCTCGGGCAGTTTCCAGGAAACCAACTAAGACACCTCATGCCTTGCAAATCTCTGCTACATTGACTTCCTCGTTACCATGTTCCCCTCCTGAGCTGCGTCCCTTAATCCTGTGTCTCCTACAGTGACAAACTCAACTCTCCCCTTCTCCCACTCCACACAGTGGTTCCCAAAGCAGCAGACCCGACACCCTCATTTTCAATAGCAACCATTTCCCAACACCCCTTGTACTGCCCGGAGGCAGAGCTCAGAGATGACATCACTGCCTGGTACGAGGCTCATTTGCTGAAAGCTGCAGTTATACGTATGTGTGTATGTGTGTGCATGAAAGCATAAGAAAATGCCAGATAAAATTTGAATACAAACATACTTTAACATAAACAGTAATTTTATCAGTTCATTATTAAGATCCATGAAACACTTCCTTCAGAAAATGCTTTGAAATATGAGAAATCAAAATATAAATTAGGAATAAAGAATGGTATAAGAGTGAGGAACAAGGGCTCTGAAACCAGACTGCCAGGGCTTGAATTCCATTAAATTTTATTTCATAGCTGTGCAGTCTTGTGCAAGTTGCCTAACCTCTCTGTGCCTCAATTTCCTGATTACCTACTTGAAAAAGCTTTATAAGAAGTAAATTTTTTAAAAAATTATGTGTGCCTGGCATATCATGAGTCTTAATTTATGTTTTAAGACAGTAAGTCCTATTTTCTTTTAGTTTTAGCACGGTGTTGACAACCTCTTCTTTTCCCACAGAAGGCCAGATGGTAAATATTTTAGGCTTTGTAGGCCCTACACAGTCTCTGTCATACATTTTTCTTCTTCTTTATTACACTCCTTTTGAAATGGAAAAGTAAGGTTTGGGGGCCTTAGGTTGCTGGTCTGTATCAAAGACCACACACAGTTAACATGCAAAGAAAAGGTTCCATTTGCACCCTTCTCATTCTTCTCAAAACTGTAAAACATCTTAACATAAAGAGAAGTATGGAGAGTAATATGATACTCAGGTACCCTTCCCCCAGTCATAATAATGTTAAATTTTGGATATTTACTTTACTTTTCCTCTTTTCTGACTACACATAGCAACCATCCACAAGTTACTGTGTACCCTTCCCATCTGGGGCAAATCACCAGAATCAGTGGCATTGTCTCCGTGGGCCTGGTGTTACACTCTAGTCCCCAGACTCCCATGTGGCTAGGTGTGAGCATGTGACCAAGTTCTGGCCACAGGACCCTGGGCGTCAGTGATCATGTCACTTCCCTGCCCAGGTAGTGACTCGAGGATTTGCCTTGCATGCGGTCCTTCTCTCCTTCTCCGCCTGAAGACAGAGGGACCGAGGACCACAAGGCGGAAACAACCAGGATCCTTGAATGGCCACGAGGAATGAGGAACATCAACATTAGATCATGATATAAATGAAAATAAATAAGCATTTTTTGAGTTAAAGCCATTAAAATTCCAGGGCTTATCTGTTAGAGCAGCTGGCGTTATATGAATTTCAACATGATCCATGGTTTCATAATTTTACTAAATGTGTATTTATCCATATATAATATATGGTACCACTTTGTATTTCAAACATTTAAACAAATGGGAAAAAAAAACCTGCTACGTAACATTCCACAACTTGCTTTCTTTTTTCTTTTTCTTTTTTTTTTAAAAAGATTTTATTTATTTATTTGATAGAGAGAGACAGCCAGCGAGAGAGGGAACACAAGCAGGGGGAGTGGGAGAGGAAGAAGCAGGCTCCTAGCGGAGGAGCCTGATGCGGGGCTCAATCCCAGAACGTCGGGATCACGCCCTGAGCCCAAGGCAGACACTTAATGACTGCGCTACCCAGGCTTTGCTTGACATCATGTCTTTGAGATCCATCCGCACTGGTAAAGGCTCACACTTTGTCCATAGTAGTCATTTGTTTGATTTAAATAAGCTCTCTTAGGTCTATAAAAATGAACTAAAATATCTTAATTCGTATTAAAAATGATAACACGTTCAAATCTCTAAATGGTTTTAAATTGTTTTCCGCTGGCATGGGATCAGCACGCAGTCAGCTCGTGCCGCGCACCGGCAAGGTAGCTCGCTTTCATCGTCCTCCCGCACACGTCCTTTTCCACGCTTGCCCCCAGCCCCGTCAGACAGGGGAGACAAGCGCGGCCATGAGGAGCTAGGCAGATAGAAATGAAGAACCAGCCCTCGGAGGCAGAGGCGCAGGTTGAAATGCCAAACACCTGCTAGTCCCGTGACCTGGGGTACATCACCGGACCGTTCAGTCATTCGATGTCTACTCCTCTCCAAAGTGGGAAACAAACCTGTAGCTCTATCTTTGGGTTCTCATGAGGACTAAACGAGCTTTTACAAGGAAAGCACTTAGCCCAGTGTAGGGCACATAGTAAGCATTCAATAAATGTCACCACAAGGGGCGCCTGGGTGGCTCAGTCGGCTAAGCGCCGGCCTTCAGTTCAGGTCATGATCTTGGGTCATGATCACGTCCTGGGATGGAGCTCCGAGCATTGGGCTCCCTGCTCAGTGGGGAGTCTGCTTGTCCCCCTCCCTCTGCCCCTCCCCCCCTGCTCATACACACACTCTCTCTCTCTCTCTCAAATAAATAATTTTTTTTTTAAAGTTACCACCATAGTCCCCTTAGCAGAAAAATGTGATTCTATTATATGTAGTGAACATAAAACCGCCACCCTGAGCACACAAGCTTGCTGAAGGCAACCGAGCTGGACGGGTGTTTTCCGAGTCTTTCTACCATGTCTCTCCATTGTTCATTTATTTTGTGACCCCCGGGATCTATTAACACCTACAAAATATTGTTGGGTTTGGTTTCTCAATTGTGAAGCAAACATTTTAAATTTCAAACATTCAACCAATTTACTATTTTTTTTTCCTAATGAGTATTTTTAAAATGTCGGCCATTAGTGAATTTTTGTGGTGGTGCATTGGCCCCTGCTCTCCAGACCTTACCCCTGTCCTGCGTCAGGGACACACCTTCATCTTTCCTCTGAAGAATCCCTGTTCACTGAAACCCAAACTCTTTTTTTTTTTTAAAGATTTTATTTATTTATTCGACAGAGATAGAGACAGCCAGCGAGAGAGGGAACACAAGCAGGGGGAGTGGGAGAGGAAGAAGCAGGCTCCCAGCTGAGGAGCCTGATGTGGGGCTCAATCCCAGAACGCCGGGATCATGCCCTGAGCCAAAGGCAGACGCCCAACTGCTGTGCCACCCAGGCGCCCCTGAAACCCAAACTCTTACTGCAAATGCTTCACACGCAGTTTCTTTTCTTTCTTTTTCAGTGATGAGCGTGTTTTCTATTTCTTTCCTTCTCCTCCAGGTTAAATCTCTAAGTTCCTCCTATAGCATTTTCATCCTTCTTTACACTTCCAGATGTGAGCTTCTGATCCTAATTTGCTGTCAACTGAGATGTCGCTGAACTGTTAACAGCTGTTTAGTTCAGTATTAGTGGTTTCTTAAAACCAAATGTGTACATCGAAATTCTGGTTTTTTGTTGTTGTGTTTTGTTTTGTTTTGTTTTGTTTTGTTTTTTACAGAGAGGGTTAGGAACACCTGATTTTATTATTAAAAACAAAACAAAACAAGAAACATCTTCTCAAGGTCATACCACTGATACGGAGCTGATTTGGGCCATTACTAGGTCTTTTGACTGCAAAGCCATGCTATTTCCTCCAAGTTCCACTGCCTCCCTAAGCAATTCCCAAAGGGGCCTTTGCTCCTGTCCACACGGTGATATGTCTATTCCCATAATAAGAGAAAGCTTTTATTCAAGCTAGCAGGATCGTGGAATTTAAAAGTGGGCAGTGTCTCCAGAAGTCAAAGACTGAAATGTCAACCCAGCGAGTTTCCTATTAATGAGGTTTTATACCATTCTTTATTGACTATGAGCTTTATATATATTATATTGTCTTAACAACTTTGCGAGGTAGGAAATATTCTCCCCTACAGATGAGGAAACAGCTTGAGCAAAGGTAGCATGTGTGCCCAAGGTCAACCCAGCAGGTACGCAGCAGAATTGGATTCGTATCCACAGGAGCCTGACTCGAGAGTCCTCAGCCCCATTCTGCCTCTCTTAAGTACCAGCGTACACGCAACAATGCTGTGTTGTGACATTTGCCATAATTTGTACATTTCTCCCTTTTCCCATCTCTATTCCACACTCACGCACACCCTACTTATTTTTTATTCTTCATGTACATAGATGAAATATATATGGGGGAAATAACATAAAATATTAGAGTATTGGGCGCCTGGGTAGCTCAGTCCATAAAGCGTCTGCCTTCAGCTCAGGTTATGATCCCAGGGTCCTTGGATCAAGTCCCACATCAGGCTTCCTGCTCAGCGGGGAGTCTGCTTCTCCCTCTACCCCTTCCCCCTGCTCATGATCGATCTCTCTCTCTCTCTCTCTCAAATACATAAATAAGATCTTTAAAAAAATATTACAGTATTTTATGGAAATAGACAAGATGAAAGGGAAAAGTAAACTACCACACAAAGAATCAGTGATAACCTCAGAGGAAGGACTTCAGAGAGAGAAAAATCTAGCTTGTTTTCCTAATTTCTGGTCATTAAATTACTTATCATCCTGGATTCTCGTGAGTCATTCTTATAAATAGGACAGCTTCTACAGGAAAGGCGAAGCAGTGAGCAAGGACAGAAGGAAAGACATTCCGGGCTGGCAGAAGAGCAGAGGAAGCCAGGGCAGGAGGCTTGGGTGCCCCAGTGAGCACCGACCAGCTGAGTGAGACCCTCTTCCTTGTCTGTTTCAGTGGGGGGGGGGCATCTTCCCCAGAGGGAGCTCTGCTGTTATTTAAGGACCCAACAGAATCAGCAAAAGGCCTAATTGGTCCTACTTACTATTAGCTATGTGCAATTCCACCCATTCCATTCAATGTCTTAAACCTATAATTCTTTCATTTCCTGTCACAGAAGCAGAGATCGCACCATACACTTTCCATGGCATTTCAAAAGAAATACTTAGGCTTTTTCAGCTCCCTTGACTCTGTGCCTTCCACACCAAGCCCAATCCAAGATTCAAGAGATAGTATCAGGTTCAGGAGCATTAGGTTGCATGAAAATAGGGCACCACATTTAGACGTTCTCCCTGGAGACTCTGGAGAGGCGATGTGAAATGGCATGCCTAAAGATAGACACTAATTGACGAACTTAAGATAGTTGACCAGAACTGCAGATTAATTATCTGCTGTGATGGAGAAAGGGAGTCTACTGGATAGCTGTGTATTTTTAGATGTCAGGTCAAATGGAAAATAAGTAAAGAAAAGTAGTAAGCTTTTAAAAGGTGTATTTGTGTGTGTGTGTGTGTGTGTGTGTGTGTGTGTGTGTGTTTTTCTATGAACTGACTGAGGTGGACAGTCTGGTCAGCAAAGAGGTAAAAAGATAAGGTTTCTTCCTTCTTGCATCAATGAAGATCAGTTTCCAGTCCTTTCCAGGGTAGGAAAGGGAAGAATCTTGAATTAAATTCACCTTTCTTACACAGTCTTCTAGTTTTAAATGTACCAAGACTCAGAAATCTCTTGTTTCCCATGTCCTAGAGATAGCTGGTTTGGCTTTCTTAAAATTGCTTTATGACAATCTTATAAAACTAGATAAAACAATAACAGAGCCTATTTTATTCATCACATAACAAGAGAGCTAATAATTTAGAAGCTTTTATCACAGGATTCCCAGCACGGTTTTCTTAAACTGAACTTTATGGATAAAGTATGTATGTGTAAAAACGGAGTCTGTTTGAAGCGTGCATTTCCATGAGTTTGGACAGTTCTATACACTTGAGAACCCAGCATCACGACAAAGACACAGACCATTTCCATCACTCTCAAAAGATTCCTCCCATCCTTTTACAGTTTCTCCCTCCCTCCACCAACAGCCACAGGCAACAACTCACTTGTTTTCCCCGCAATTATTTTTAAGGCAGGCATTTGTTCGTCTCAACTTCTGGTGAGGAGTAGGAAATGGCCACGGGACTATAAAGAAATGGCGGGATGATTTTGAAAGGCTTCCAGTCCCTTTGTCACTCACAGACGCTGCTTCACTAAAGGTGAGGGGGGAGCTCCACGTACTTTGTCTTTTTCATTTTCCGAACGCCAGGTTGGACGGACAGCGCTAAAGTAAAGCGGGTAGCTCCGAGCATCCGAGAAAAGAGGTGCAAGTGGGGAGACCAGATGTGCCCTCTCTCCGCTCTGCTACATCAGACAACACAAACTGGATAGCTGCAAGTGTTAGCCTAAGTGTGAGTCCTGGGGGTTGGGGGAGAACTCCAGGCTACGCCAGGTCGTTTCTACCTGTGTGGTTTCAGATAAGGGAGTCCACTGCCCCAATCTCTTCACTTCACCAGTAAGGTGAGAAGCCGGGACTGAGTGAGCTCTGGATACTCTTGTGTCATTCTGTCCCTAGAAAGCCTGTCCCAGCAATGACACACTACAATGTACATACCTTGTATACCTTGTATACGCCACCTGTAAACATCCCAGAGGACAATACTGTGTCTTCTTTATTTTCCTAATGCTAAGTTGGACAGTTAGGTCCAATTTGTAGGCCCAGAGAACAATCGCTGTTCTTAAGCACTTTGAAAATATTTCTATGTAAATTGTGGTCAACCTTTTTGAGGGTTGGGACAACGGCAATAGGAGAAAGCAGGTTACTAAAGTGACGTTGCTAAAAAATGTGTAAACTATTTTGACCCACAAATCTACGTGCAATTTTGAACAAGGCCTTTAAATCGTCAGTGACTGTGGGTCGTTATAAGTCAACTTCAGCAATTTGGAATGAAAATCGAGAAGAGACATTTTGTAAAAGAAATATTTTACAGCTTTCCCTATCTCTTGCAGAAATTATCCTTTAACCGAGGTTGCCTGAGACAAACATTAGTTCAATTGTCTTTCTTGGCTCTTTTTAACCTTTATTTTAATGATTCTGTCACTCTGACCTTACTTTGAAAATTAAGAGGACAATGCATAAAAAGTAAACAACATTAATGTCTCTGTATCTTATTGAAAAATACGATTACTCCTGAAGGAACTATTATGTTTACTTTTTCTTTAAGCCTGCGATATTTTAACTCAGCCTGTGGGTCACTTTTATTTCAAGAGGCTTTGAAACCAATAAATACAAACAATTAGAATTTTCTAAGACTTATTTTAGCAACAAAAGAAAAACAGAAGAAGACTTGAACTCTTTCAGAATAGCCTGTTGCAAACAGATGACTCCATCGTACAGAGGCAACTGTAATACTGTTCCAAGACAGCATATAACTGAAGGGATAATTAAGGTTATAACATCTACTTTATTTTTTTTAAATATTTTATTTATTTATTTGTCAGAAACAGCACAAACAAGGGGAGCAGCAGGCAGAGGGAGAAGCAGGCTCTCCTCTGAGCAGGGAGCGCAATGTGGGACTCGATCCTGGGACCCTGGGATCATGACCTGAGCTGAAGGCAGATGCTTACCCAAAGGAGCCACCCAGGTGTCCCTCATCTACTTTCTTTAAATAAGAAAAAATATTCAGAGAAGGAGCAAGTCAAACTTGAAAAGCACTTTCCTGATTTTTCAGGGATAATTCCACATTTTCTTCTAATTCGTACAGTTTCCAACTTCGGAGACATAAATCTTGCAAATGTACAACTCAGCTGTTTGGGGCTTTCTGATCCAGTGTGTGGATTACATCACTTTTTTCCTCTCTTGATGATTACCTTCTGCTACGTCGCATGAAACCTCACGGAAGTCCACTTTGCAACTCATTATTATGAAACATTTGATGGCATAAGACTTGAATCTCTTAATTATAATGAAATTCATGGATTTTTGGCAGCAACTTTAATGGAACCTAAAGAAGTCACAGGAGTTTTTTTAGATCCTCAGTAAATCAAACCTAAATGATATATTTTTTAAAAAATTTACCCCATTCAGCAAATTAAAGACAACGAGAAAAATATACTTTAACAACAAAGTTGCATGTTTTCTAACATCATTTCGGCACATGAAAATAATTTCTGAATCTCAGCCGAACTGACAGTTATTTGATTTACGTGTCGGCTCTATAAATCTATAGGTTTTGTTATCTCATTTAAAAGTTATCATGGATATAGCATCCTCTAAAGCCAGCCATGTAGATTTTATTTTCAAAGGTCATATTAGTATAAATTGTGCTCATGTAGCAAAGTTATATATCAATTAAGAAACTTAAACAGATATGTGTAACATATATGTATAGAGAGACACACGTAATATCGCTATATATATATATATATATATATCTCACAGATAGCTTATAAATGTTCTAACAAAGACATTTTAACCATGCATGTATGTTTTTTGTGCTTTTTTAAACCAGTCTTTCCCTGGTGTTAGACAGAACTATTCCTCCAGGGCTGTGGAGTGTATTCTAAATTTTTTGGTTAAGTTCTTACTTGTCCATCAACTCATTTTAGATGAGCTTGATTTCTTTCAAATCCTGAGCTTATAAGCCTCTGCTAATTTGCATAGCTGTGCATGCAATCTTAAATGTGAAAAAGATTAACAGTAGTGAATTGGAACTTCCTGGAAGAGGGGTCAGCAACTTTGGTTGGTTCATTCCCCGTGGGACGTGTCTCAGGTGTCAGGTCTCTTGAATGGACACCTCTTACCTCTGTGATTTGCTGGAGACAGACAATGGGCTCCGCCCGCACCAGCCAGCGGGCTCCCAGTCAGACCGGCAGAAACACCAACAATGCCTTTATTCACAGCTCCCGCACACTAAGTAGGGGCAAAGGCGTGCCAAGGTCAAGAGGGGCTGTAGCTATCAAGACAGAGGAGCTCGAGTGTCACAGTGAAGCCAAAAACTTGTACCTGCCACCGCTGCAGCCATCAGGGTGGATCAAGGCGCTGGCGGGAACTCCCTGCCCTCCAGAGACGGCCTCTGGGTGGAGAGGCCACGGCGACAGGCCGTGAAGACGGTGAGGTTCCAGGCACCATCTCAGTCCTCCACCCAGTTCCTTGGCCGCAGGTGAAGCCAGCTTTTAAGCAATATGAAAAATGTCAAGAAAGAGCAGAGGTTTATTAGGAAATCAGGAAACTTATCCCGAGGGGGTCACATCCTCTGGGCGATGTGCCAGGATAAGCAGAATTTCGGCCTCCTGGAAGCCATGTTCCGTCCATGATGAAAGAATCTATTAGATTCTTCATAGCACTATTATTTATTGGCCATTTGCTATAAAACGTGCATATTTATTGAATACTTGCTATAAAATATGACCTCCGTGAGCTTCTGAGGGGGGTGTGTGTGTGTGTGTGTGTGTGTGTGTGTGTGTGTGATTTGGGTTGGTTTTTTTTTTTTGTCGGTTGTTATTTCGGGAACACCAAGCACAGCACCTGGCCCGTCATGGACAGTAATAAATATGTTCTGGAGGAGTGATTGTTTGAAGCACTGCCCACAGGCCCTAATACTCTACATAATTATTTCACTTAAATTTCAGCAACTCAACACAGGTACAATGCACCCCCAGCTTACAGATGTGAAAACTAGTCCCAGAGAAGTCAGTTTGCCCAAGATCCCACACCCAGAGATGAAAGTCTTAGAAATCAAACCCTAGCAGTCTGTGTGCAGAGTATGTGCTTTCCGCCATAAGGACTCCGACACTCAGTACTTAGTGAGTCATACGTAACACTTCTTTTACACCAAAACATAACCAACCTTACTCTGCTCCACATATTTCATGACTAGACTGGTTTCCCTGCTTCTGGAATGTTTACTATAAATGTTCTGACACTTTGGAAATATTGCTCTCAGATATGCCTTTCTTCTCTGTCGGTCTCTTGAACTGCCTGTGTCTGGGTCTCCAGTGAAGTCTGAATCGACCAATCTGAAGAAGTCAGCTTCTAAAGATAACTGATAGACTTCAGAGATGGCCACAGTTGCCACACTGTGGGGAGTCCTTACTCTTACCTGGATCACCGACTTGTACTCATAATGGAAGATGAGTTGCTTTTCTTTCGGAGTCTTTGAATGAGTTTGGCCCCAAGGTGGACACTGTATTGGAACCTCTGGAGAACAAGTTTCTTCAGCTTATGCTTACATGGGGACTGTGTGCCGAGGGCCATCATCTGTTACAACTAATGAGCCAAAACCCTACCCTCAAGTGCTCGCTCGAAGAAAGGACGAATAGCCGAGCTTCCGTGACTGCTCCTGCCTGAGCCAATGGCAGCGGACAATAGATTTGCAACACCGGGCACTTGAATTAGGAGCTGGGCTGAGACCATACAGGCAGCAGACTGGCTATAAAGCAATGTGATTACTTTTGGCTATGATAGGACTGGGCCATGTGAGCTGCAAGTGATAAACTCTATAACCCGTTAGTGTTTCTCAATTTTACCCATTTTCCATAGGAGGGTATGATTAGCTTTTTTTTCATTTTTTCTTGAAGGATTACTTTCACATTAAGATTGTCTTTTTAAAAAGTTTTATAATGGTCTTATTTGCAGTAAACTTCATTTATGTTCTGGGAATGAGGCTTGGGCTCACAGCAAAATACTCCAGAATACCATGGAAAGAAAGGAATAAAATCTACCTCCAGGACTTTTTAAAGTAATAGTCAAGATATACAGAAAGAGGAATAGGTTATTTTCACCCTCAGAATTCATGCCCCACTGGAAACAGTATGAACTGGGCAAACCCATCTGCAATAACTATTTGTATTTTGGACATGTTCAATGCATAGAGATTAGAGAAGAAAAATGTATTACAATTTACCAGTCCATAACCATTAAAATAAAGCACTCTGTCTGAAAGTCAGACTGAACTATTCTCCTCTATCTTATTTCATCCAACTGTCAAAAAATCCAGGAAGGTAATTTAGAAAGTTAAGCTAGAGAAGGGCTAAAGTTTATTCATGATCTCATGAAATAAATATTACAGGAGACGGGGACAAAGAAGCATGTGTGCTCTAATCCAGATGTAATTGTTGGTGTATCAGAGAGAATATGCATTCTTGCCATCTGGAAAAGGCAATATTAGGTGGGGGGGGGGCACCTGAGTGGTTTTCTGAGGAAAGGGTCCACAACTTCATCAGGCTGGCATGGATGGTTGTAATTTATTAGCTTATGAATCATGGTCTAGTAAGTGTCGAATCTTTCCCATTATGACAACATTTACCTACGAGTCATTTAGCCGGGCTGTCTGAAGGTGATGTTTAGATCCCAACAGCACCTCCAGTGAGAGAGTCAGACCTGGATCTGTGGGAGTAAAATCATCCCAAACGAGCCAACATAAGTCAACTTGCCAGGGAGTTGTTAAGCACACAGAAGAAAATGTTGTGGCCCTGAAAAAAAGTTGATTTTCCTCCCTTGATAAGCTGGTCACTCTCAGAGATATCTCCAGGTGTGATCTTGACCCTGCCCCCTGCACAAAGAGCAAAGAAACCGAGAGTGGGAATTTTTTCTCTCAGTATTGCCCACGGGCTTCCTGGTCCCAACTATGGTGGCCCCTCCATCTATGGATGAACGGATACACCAAATGTACGTCTATACAATGGACTCCAAAAGGAAAGAAATTCCGATACATGCTACTTTATAGACGAGCATGCAGGACGTTATGCCGAGTGTAGTAAGTCCGGTATCGTATGAGGTATCTAAAATATGAGGTATCCAAAACAGCCAAAATCATAGGGACAGAAAGTAGGATGGTGGTTGCCAGGGGCCGAAGGGAGGGCGGGATGGGGAATTACTGTTCAATAGGGAGAGGTTCAGGCGAACAAGATGAAAAGACTTCTGGAAACGGATGGTGGTGATGGTTGCACAGCCATGTGAATGGACTTCATTCCACTGAACTGTACACTTAAAACTGTTAAGATGGCAAATTTTATGGCTTGTGTATTTTAACACACACACACACACACACACACACACACACAATTAGGAAAAAAACAACAAAACCATGGGACCCACCTTAAAACCACTACATCAGAGCTCCAGAGGACAGGGCCTATACATTAAAGTCCCCCACATGGTTATGACATATAACTAAGGCTGCAAATTACTGCTTGAGAGCAGAATTTCTCATCTTGGCACTGTTGCGGTTTGGGGCCCAAAATTCCTTGTGGAGGAAGGAGGTGTCTGGTGCATAGTAGGACCTCGAGCCGCATCCCTGGCTTCTACCCGCTTGACATTAGAAGCACTCCCCCCACCAACCTGTGACAATCAAAACTTCCAGACAATGCCACATGCCCATCTGGAGAGGGCAGGGGCCGAGGAGCCAAATACCCCGACTGAGAGAGAGGAAATCTAGTATTGATAAGGGGGAAAAGTAATATTCTCACAGTGATCGCCCGGCCTCTGCACTTCAAGAGGGGAAACTTTGCCCCCTGGGACTGGGTCCCTAGTGGACCACTGCATCTTCTTTGGTTCTACACATGCCGAGGTCTGCTCTGCTTCTGTAGGTTAGTGTACAGGGAAAGTTCAGGTCAGGACTGAGACCAGATCTGACTGAACAAGTATCCTCAAATTTTTCTGTCTTTCTCCCTCAGTGAGAGTTGTTGGTTTTGTTTTGTTCCGTTTTGCTTTGCATTAAAAGGGCAAGAATGTGACCTTTTCTTCTCTCTGGTTCAACTTCCATTTGGGGCTCAGAGGCCTCAATATCAGCAGATCATTAAAACATGGACAAGGTATAAGGCAGTGTGTGTGTGTGAGAGAGAGAGAAAGAGAGAGAGAGAGAGAATTTGGGGGCACACATCAATTCTTCTCAAAATAATCTTGTCATAAATCATACCACTTAATCCTCACTAAAACTCCATAAGGAAAAAAAATATCACCCTAATTTGACAGAAGAGAAAACTGAGGCTCAGAGATGTAAATATATGGTATCTAAATGTATCACAAAGGTGTATCCAGAGCCCAGTTCAGATCTGTCAGATTCCAAAGCCTATGTTCTTCCCACCGTAGCGCATTGCAATGGTTCCCTTTAACCGGGAACTTTTCTTTCACAGTCTGGACAGTGTGTTGGCATCTCATCGGCTGCCCCCCCCCTTTACCATTTGCTTCACCAGCGTGTACATCTAACATCCATTAGAAGATTCACCACCGATCCTGTCAGAAGGGCCAACAGGCAGCTTCCAGGAGGAGACTTGACTGCGTGCACGCCTCGAAGCTGTGGCAATTAGCTCGCCAGGGATCAGATGGTATTTTCTGCTGAGAACCTGTAGCCAGTCTGATAGACACATCTTGCCAGGGCGCAGGCGGCAGTGCCCACGACCTTGCAGCCATTCCGTAGCCCCTGAAGTGTCCCAGCATTTGATGTACCCGAGCCCAGCCGTCATCCATCATTTAATCCATCCATTTGGCAGTACTTTCCCTTGCAAGAGCAAAAAGACCATCGTAGGTGTGTGTGCCAGTTGCTGACACTGAGAGTCAACCGTCCCCGTGAAAGCTCTGGGGCACCCTGAGACTCCACCCGTCTGGAGCAAAAGCACCACATTTGCAGACGCCTGTGGTTTGCCTAATTACATTTTCGCAAGCCCTTGGAAACCGGGGAGCGCCTCAGCGGCACCACGCGCGTGGTCTAATGAGGTTTCCGAACCCTATGTTATGAAATTGTCACAGGTTATTTGTCAGGAAGTGGCTGCCTTGTGAATCTAGCAGCCTTAAAATTTGGGGTACCCACATTTTAATAGTAATTCTTCGTAATTATAAAAAACACCGCATGACTTCAATCACGTGCAACAAGTATTTGCTGAGCATTCATTTCACAGGCACCTGAGCTTCCCAGGTCTTTTTGTTCCCCTGAGCACCCTGGCGGGATTGAAAAGTGAGAGCCATGTCCTTAAATTTGAGAATGAAAGGCTGGTTTCCTAATGAAAATAGAGACCTTACCTTGAAATGAATTGGTCAGTTTCGATTTCCTTTCCCTGTAGATGAATTAACTACCCTATGCTCTTACGTTGAGCCTTTTTACAAATTATTGTATTCTTATCATAGTTTTTGGATTCATTCCTTTTAATGTGTATTTAATGTAAGTATGATCATCCCTTGGTTATTAAGGGATGGATGATCTGGTGGGTGGATTATTCTCACCCTTGGCTGGCCCGTTGTTTCCCCCCTTCTTTCTTTTTTAGGGCTCGTTGCTTCGTAACCCCGCTGTTGCTAATTATGAGTTGTCTACGCTGACTGGAGCATTGCCACAGCATCCCTGCCTCTGCCCGGGCTCAGTAACACCTCGGTGGCCAGGGGAGCCTCCTGTTGCCTGTGCCACCGGGCCTCATCTCAGAGCCGGGGAGCCCAGTATCGGCACCTCTTACCCACTAGCAGGTGGGGTTTGGAAATAAACTTGTACCAGGCTTTGTCCTCAGATCCCACTGCCTGGGGTTTAATGATCTCTCACTATTTACAAAGGCCTCCTCGTAGAACTTCCCCAGTTTTTAGGGGAGGGGTATCTCATTGTCCGTATTCCTTCTACGGCAATCTCCTGGGTACTCGGGGTTTTCCTGTCCTGCTCTAGGGACAACCCAGCCTGTATGCCAGAGAATAATTGAGTTAAGTTATTAAGAATTTGGAAAGTGCGGGAAAATAAACACACACACAAAATAAGTGTAATGGCATGACCCAGCGCTAACCCCGGTTTTCAGGCCCTGTGTGTATGTCTATGTCTATTTTATGAAAAGGAATTGTATCATAATGCTGTTCTATTAACTGATTTTAATTAACATATCTTATTATTATTTTAACATGACTTGAAACCCTGCTAAGTAATGCATCATATGACTGTATCATTACATAACAAATCTATCGCAGCCCATTTAGGCTGATTTCTTCTTTTTATTACAAACAATGTGCAATACAAAAAGATTTTCAAGGATATTTGTGCATGTCTTGTTATTTCCTTATGATAAGTTTCCAGAATTGGAATTGCTGCATACAAAGGAGGTATGTTTTAAGCGAGGGCTCTCTTCGTGACCTGATCCTACCAGTTCTGCCTCCCATGGCTAGATTTTCCTAAGTCCTGCCCTTGTCAGCTCTGCTGCTCAGACCCTCCTCGGCAGAAATACATGAAGACTCCTGGATGCCCCACCCCCATTACTGAAAGCACAGCTCAGGGGTCTGCATACCTAACCCTCTGCACAGGCGTTACGCAGGAACAGGACAGACATGAGCCACCACCGAGCCTCACATGATCAGCCACCCTGTTGTGCTAAAAATGTACTGAGATTTGTTTCAATCAAGTATAATAGGACAGCAGACATAGAAATGATTTGTCAGGAAGGAAGAAGTTCACACTCACAGATCCCTAGAGCTAGGATGCACACTGAGTCATACAGGGACACACAAGAAGTGCCAGGTCCAGCCTGAGACAGAAATGAAGAGGGGAGAGCATGGCCTAGAGCCGTGTGGGGTTTTTCAGGGAAGGAACGGGCAAGGCAGGGTAGGTGCACTGAGTAAACTTAGGGTTGGATCGTTCGAATAATTTCAGTGGGCTCTGGGCTATACAGGGGTGGTTTCTAGTTATCTGACACCTGCTTCTGGGGTAACTCAGGGCAGCGGGAATATAATCATGACCTCCTTTGGAAATAGTGGCATCGATATTTACTAGAATTGAATTAGAATTTTGCAACCTCTCCAGACCTGATTACACCCCCCACGCCCCTGAATCTCCTAACCACTGGCACTAGGGCTCCTGACACCCAGATTGGGCTCTAACTGAGACTTCCTCTGGCTGAAACAAGAAGGACCGAGACTCTGCTGGATTCACCTCCGTGTCAGTTGACCCAACGCTAGGCACAAAACAGCTAAACTAACCAAGCCCAAAGCAGGTTTGCTTAGGCTCTTGCGCTCTATATAAAGCCGTCTGCTGGGGGAGAGGCTGAAATTCTTGGCAAGATCATATTTATGAATTAGCTATGAATTTCCAATATCCCAGCATCCATATCACTTCATTAGTATGGAATCAAAAATTCTAATTATGGAGTAAATGTTTTTGAAAAGGGGAGAGAAAAAGAGTTTTTACCACCATCCTTGTTATTTCTCTTGTATAGGAAAATCTAAAATTGGACCAAAAGGAAACGGGACTCTGAGCTTTCAGCATTCTCCCTATGACTGGAGTACTACATATTATTATTTCTATTCATAGTTTACATTGCTTTTGTGGAGCTGTTATTACTGGAAACAAAAACACAACAATAACCCTTTGAAATCTTTTCCAGCAAATTCTCTAAAGAGGTAGGCATCTTCCCATCTCATCTCAATTCTTTCCTAAGAGGTCAGCTAATTTTTCCTTTTAAAATCATTGATATTTAAATCCACTGTTTCTTTACTCTTTAGTTCCTTGCCAAGAATTGTCAAATCTCAAATCTCATCTTGAGCGCTGAGGTAAAAATGTCCTCATCTGTTGTGGAGGAGGCAACTGTTCCCTGTCACCCCACGGGGGATGGCAGCACCTTCCCCCTCCCAGGCCGCCCCTGTGTTCCTTCCCGCCTCACCTGCCCCCCTTCAGGCGCGCGCAGGCCCCCAGAGTGCCCTGTGTAACCGCCTGCAGCCTTTGTGCCCTTCGTCAGCGCGACAGCCCCAGGCCTGGGAGAGACATCAGTAGCACAGCGGCGGGAGGTTGGCTCCTCATTAGCCTTTTCAGAGCCGCGGGGCTCAATCACCAGGCCTTTTCTTCCACGGGCAACAGGTGAACGGACCTCGCAGCCTGCGGCATCCGCGAAGCTTTGAGAGAACTCCTTGCACCTTGCACTGTTGTCACCTGCGTGCCCGGCCGTGCTGGCGTTTCAACCGCATAGACCGCAGAGGCACCGTTTTCCTTTCTGAGGCCCCAGACATCTATTGCCTGCTCCGTTCCAACCGTGCGGGCCGGGTGCTGGGCTGGAGTCATTCCCATGGCTCCCCTCACCGCCCCCCCCCCCGCATATAAATCAGCAACCCCCCCCCCCCCCATGAGCAGCAGAGACCCATTTTAAGCCGTCTCTTGAAGCTGGTTCGATGTAGCAATGTCCTTGTCAGAGATCAGTTTCTCTCGTCCCTTTGTATGCCAGTGAAAAATTCTGGAACAGTAGCCCCGAGAAAGCTTTTCTTTGCCCTCGCCCCTGCCAATGCTCCTGCGGACCCCGGGTCTGCCTTCTGAGGCCTGCTGCAGCTCAGGGGGCTCTCGCGGCCGCCGGCTCGCTCTGTGCCTTTGTTGGCCGTGTGAATGTGCATTCCCGTCTGTTTCAGCCGCGCTCCCTCTAAAGACGTTTTCTAAAATGGTAAATGCTGAACTCTAGCCAGCGTGAAGCCGTTTCATTTTGCTTCAGCCGGACCCTAAATACTAAAGCTCCGACAAAGACATTCAAACTGTGTTTTAGAAGCGAGAGAAAGAAATACAAGTTTTAGAACACTTTGCAGGAGTGAAATTTCGATCTTTGCAACATCAGTTTTGACTTGTGTTTAGAATGGGTTGCAAGATAATACGAACTGGATTCAACTACAGAAAATGGGACAAAAGGCCCAGACATACCATTATTCAGTGTTTCTAAAACGGCATGGAGAGGGCTTTTAGCAGGATTTCCCCCTGCTTATAAAATGTGTACCCTCGTGCCAAGAGGAAAAATGTGAGAGCAGATTACATCTTCTATCTGATGTGACAGTCCCTTTCTTTACCGTCTTCGTGATGTTTGGCTCTGCAAACAGCAGCAGCAGCATGTCAGCTGCTTGAAGAATGCTCCGCACAGATTTCAGTTGTAAATAGGTAATCAGTCTCCCACGTGGGCAAAAATGGGGTGATCTCCCAAATCTGTACGGAGCTCGTTTCTCCGTCCCTTTGAAAGAAGCTATGTGCTCGGAGAAATCTCTGGTGCTCATCGGAAGCGTATGTGGAAAGACACGCACATGGAAACGGAACTCATTATCCAAACACGTTGTCATTAAACCAAGTGAGACTCCTCCGGGGACTGAGCCCCGAGGGAGGGCAGGAGGGAGAAAGCTTTTCCTGGAGAGTGGTTTGCTGAAACATTTTGTTTCGTGCCCTATGATTTGGGAGCAAAACCTGGATTGCAGCAGGAAGCCTCCTTTTCTGGAGCTCGTTGGTCTGTAGTCTTGTAGTGCAGAATAATTTCTGTTGCTTGTGTTTTGGGGAACTAAGCATCAAAGGGTGGGCTTTTGCAGAGGAGGTGGGGATGTCCCGGGCTCTTCGCCTCTTTGTCATCTTGACCATCCAACCAGGATTGCCCACAAATCCTGTCTGATCTGAAATCCTTATTATTTTGTATTTTATCTGGACTCTGGCTAGTTTCTGTACTCCCGAGGAAGCAGCTCTAAGGAAGTACGTATCCATGCCTCCAGGAAGTAAGGCAGGAACTCGCATGTTGGACAAAGGGTCTGACTATGAAAACAAAAACAAACACAAACAGAAACAAGCCCCAAACACATATTTTCTAAAACTGCATGGTTGTGATGATCTCCATGACTGTAGCAGATTCCACTTTTTTTTTTCTTTTTCTATCTATGTTACTAGGAACAAACATGTTAGAGAATGGTGTCATTTTTTAGGATTGGCTTAAAATTTTTCCAATTTAACAAATGATCAATATTTAAGTAATTAGATGAAACTGGTGATATGTATTTTGTCAGATGAAAGACGTGATTAAATAAATGTGGATTTCTCTAGGCAGTTTAGTAAAGGGCATCATTTCTAGTTCAGGAAATCACAGCCATTCACATCCCATGGTAGTAACATTGCACACAGTTCACTCTCTGGCTTGTGCATATGACCAGGTGCCCGGTTAGTGACTCGGGCTCCGCTCGGAGCTTGGAAATGAACACGGTGGAGAACGGCTGCTTTGCTTGGCTGAGCACCGACCCTCCGTCAGGGGCTGGAGGCAGAGGCTCAGACGGGATCAATGTACAGTTTGCAGCAAGAGCTAAAGAGCTTCAATTATGTATCAATTATACTTCAAGAAGAAAAATTGTAACAGAATATGTTGATAGAAACATGTAAAAAGTAAATGATGTTTGACTTACAAGAAGCAACACCTGGGAGCTGGGGATAATTTTAGATTCTGAAGCTCACAGAAATCAAACTGAAATCATCCAATTGTTTATTTGAAGGTGTAATCATATCAACGTAGCTTGTTCTAATTTTTAAAATTCAGGAAGTATTCTTTTGTGTGTTGTTGTAACAACCCAAATAACAAACATTACTACACAGTTAAGGGCCATATGCCTTCTCCGTGTTTGTATTATTTTGTTTTGTTCTTACGTATACCCAGAAAAAAAAGTGACTGATCCGTTTTAATGATTTAATTTGAAAAAAAAAAAAAGAGTTTCGAAATGTTCAGCAATGGCTAGGAGAGATTCCTTCATTTACAAACTTGTTCATTTCGCCCCTCATCCCCTTCTCATGTTTCCTGACGTGGTCTAAATTTGGAATGGTATAAAGACAAAGGAGGGAAACAAAAGGAGTATGTCTAATAATTGGATTGTATTTTGACAAGCTAATTCTCCACAGATATCTGGGCTGCCAGTCTAGCTGCTACCTGGCTTCACTTCACAATAAACTCTTAAGAGCTACTTACCAGAAAGATCCTTTTTGAAGACAAAACAGAGTGTCATCTTACATCAGAAGAAGGAACTACCTGTCTCTCAGAGTTGCTTTCTGTGTGGACAAAGTAGCTACATCCAGTGTCTGAAATACCAGACAGGATTAGGAAATTAATAACTTTTTATCCATACAAGAGAGAATGTGACTGTGAACGGCTTCACAATGCTTAATTTTCAACGCTGTAAATGGAATTTAAACTGCGGGCAATAAATCAGTGACACCTTTGATTCATTATAGATAATCAAGAGGAAGTTCTTCTGATTATCAGTGCTAACAGATTCATAGCTCCTCATTTTCTTCAAACACCACAATCCATCAAAAGGAGGGACTGGCCAGTGGTGGAGGTGGTGACAGTGCTAGATGGTGGGTCACAGCTACCCATGGTCGAGTGTCCACTGGGAGCCAGGCACTTTAGATCTATTTCACGGTAGCTCTACACAGGGATGCCATAGCCCCAGAGTGTGGACCGACTAGGTCTCAGGCAGGGTGACCTGGGAACTTACTCACCTCTGGGAAATGAGGGTGGCGATGCTACCTATCTCCTAGGCTTTTTTTATTATTATTATTTAAGATTTTATTTATTTGAGAGAGAGCGCGTGTGCGAGAACAAGCATGGGGGGAGGTGAGCGGCAGATTCCCCACTGAGCAGGTACACCCATCCCCCCGCCTCGACTCAGGTACTCGATCCCAGGACCTTGAGATCATGACCTGAGCCGAAGGCAGACGCTTCACCGACCGAGCCGTGCAGGAACCCTCCTCCCAGGCTTTGATGAAGCCTGTCTCACCCAGCATAGGGCCTGGCACAGTCCGCTCTCAGAATAACTGAGCCAGCAGTAACCCTACAGAAGGAGAAAGTGTAGCTCAGGGGGACTAAGGCACCTGCCAGGAACTGCTCGGTCAGTAGACAGTAGAGTTGAGACCCAAAGCCAAGCCCTTCTGACCCCAAAGCCAGCACTCTGACCCCTTGGGTCCCTGCTCCTTGAGGGCTCCATGCCCATTCCCATCTATTTCAGGCATTCACACTGCTTCTCTCCAGACTCCATGAACCTTCCCCTTGAGAAAGAACTGGATGGAAATTCATGCAGATAGAGGCCAGGGATTTTCATTTTGGGGGCAGGGGGCTTATTGTTTTGGGGTTTTGTTTTTGGTTTTTCCCAAAAGATGAACTATGATAATTAGAGCTAGACTCTCTTTTCCACATAGAAACCTAGGTTTTGTTTTTGTTTGGTACTGTTTGTTGCCCCAGTGCGGGGCACTAATGAAGCAGTGAGCCATCGCCTTGCCCGGGACTTGGCCCTAAACGAGAACACACAGCCTCTGTATTGGTAAGACCATGGGGAAGGTCATCTGCTAACAGGCTTTCTGAGTATGAGTCTTACTGCTGGAGAGAGCCAGCAGGGTTCACTGCTTGAGCATAGACATGGGCTCTGCAAGCTGGCAGTTTCCTGGCCATGAGATTAGAACCCTGGAATAGCCCCACCTGTCCCCTGAGTCCTTTTTCTCTTCCTGGCCTTGACTGGAAGCACCAGGGGCTCCATCCATGGAGAAGGAAGATCTCCAAGACCGTTGTTATACTACCCTTGATATTGACAGAGGTTTCTCGTTCTTTCCCTTTGCAGGTCAGTCTCATTGGTTTATTTACTCATCAGACTCATACAGGGCCAGCCTGATGGCAAGTCCTGCAGGGAAGGGTGTAAGAAGGATGCAAAGAAAACATTAGTTCAATACAATAGACTCCTGTTGAGCCCCTGCTCTGCACGGAGCAGGAGCTAAGGACAGAGGTGCAGGAGTGAGCAAGCTCATCGGGGACTTGCATTTACATATCCGAGGAGCGAAGGGGTCAAATGCTGTGAGAAGTAAGTAACAACACCTGTGAAAAATGATTTTTCAAAATGTTTTTCAAAAATGTATGAATTTAAAAGAAAGAGATGGTTTCTGATTGGAGCGATCGTGGGGAGGAGGAGCTGGGAACCGGTTCCTGGAGAAAGCAACAGGTGACGAGATGGGCCACGGGGGCCCACAGTAAGCCCAGCCTGGAGATTGCCTGCCTCCTCTTCTTGCCCCCAACCCTGGAAGCACCTGCAAGGGGGCAGCTGCCGCCCTGCCCACCCTCGTGCAGGCCCTTCCTCCACATCACAGAGAGACCCCAATAAGCACTGACCCTCAGGCCTTCTTTAGGGCATGTCCCCAGAAACCCCTTCATCTTACCTGCTGAGTTTTTCTCCAGGCTCCTATGGACTTGTACTGAAATGTAGCTTTTCCTGCAATATTTACTTCTGTCTTTAAAAGTTCAAGCTCTACTAAGGTTCCTGCTCCTTTACCTCCAGGAGGCTCCACAAAATAGCATAAATACTATTTTCGTCTGCTCTGATACATTTCCATTTCTTCCCATTTTCACATATTCACGTATCTGAAAGCAGGGTGTGAGCATTGATAGCATTGAGCGTTGACAGCATTTTACAATTAGAACTGGCAGCAACTTTTTAAATTAGTGGCACATAGAATAATGGCACATTCTACAATTAGTAGAACCTCAGATTTAATCAAATACAGCAAATTTGTTGATGCAAAGCAGTGCCTGGGCAAAGGGGTAGCAGCCCGTATTGCTGGTACGGAGCATCCAAACCCCAGCATAGCTGTGGGTCAGGGACATGGGCTGCCTCCCCGCCCCCGAAGATATGAGAACGTCTGCATGGCAACCAATATTTCCTTTTATTTCCAGGCGAATTGTGAGCATGTGAGTCAAAAGACTTTCACAGCTATCATCACACAAAGGGGGAAGCCTGCTGTCTAGACATAGACTATAATTACTATTATTATTTAAAGTCACTGAAATGCCTGAATTGCAGAAAAGAGCAAAAGGGCTCATATATGCCAAAAGCCCTATTATGGTCCCCAGTAAACACCTCCCTCTTTCATGTGACATCTATTCCACCCTTCGTGGGGGGTGCTGATAAAAGAAGCTACCAGAATCTCGGAGAAGTTTGTGGTTGATAAAACCTGTAGACAGTATTTCTTTAGTAAGCTATTTTTTTTAAGTGCTCTCAATTTAGTTTACTCTAAGGTCAATTAAAGTCTTGAAATGCCTATGCAGGGCAGCCCAGCATGCTGACACGAACAAAGAACTTGTCAGTATTGCATTACATGTGTGCAATTGTCAACAGATCCTACATAATGCCCCTGCTTTTGTATTTTAAGAAATACAACATATGATTCATACTTAGATCTATGTTGGTCAAGGCACAATATTTGGAAAACAACCATAAGGCTGCGACAGTGTATATAAACATTGGAAACTGCTTTTGAAAATACTTTGGCTTCCAACATTTTCTATTTAGCTGCTTTTAGTCATATTTATCAACATATTTGCTCTTCTTACTAACATCTTCCTCCTACTGCTTCTCTCTACCGCAAAAAATACCTTCCCTTCATGGGAGGACTGGGGACCTGAGTGTAGGTCTGTGAGACCCCAGAGTGGAGTTGGTCCCCTCAGTCATTTGACTCATTTCAGCCATGGGGTCTCTTTCCAGCCACAGCGGTGACCTACGGAGCCCCACCTGTGTGTAAGGACACCCTCACCTCCGCATGACCATCCAAATCGAAAATGACACAGAAGTCAGTCTCTGGGGGCTACACAGTAGTCGTACTCCTACCAGCGTGCTCTGGGTCCAATACTGAGGTCCAACTTGGCCCAGGCCCAGTGTTCTTCCTGTGCCTCCCATTCTTACACATGGAAGCTGGGTTCCTGGTGAGTTGCCTCATTTCCTCTGACTCCTGAAAGGACCTTTACTTTCCCACCTCTGCTGCCAAGGCCTGAGACTCTCTTTTCTGAGTCCAGCTGGGTGGTGGGGACTGCTCCCTCACACAGATCTGCCCAATGCCATTGACTTCGCTGCCTCACCTTCCTGAGGATGACCTGCCCTGTGTCCCGCTGGTACTGCTCTTCTCCGCCACTTGGGACCCTTTGCTATGTCATCTATGTCATCCAAACCGCAGTCCTCTCAACTGGGTCCCGTTTGCTTTCATTGCCACCAACATTCCAGCTACTCCATGGATGCAGGCTAGCCTACTAGGTCGATGCTTTCTTTGGTAGCACCTGACACTGGGTCTGTCCTTCAGTTGCTGTCCTCAACCTTCTCAGTTGGCTTTCTGTGACTTACCATGCCTCGTCCATTCCCTTTACTAATGGCATATCTTTCACCTAGAATGCCAGGCCATCTCTCCTACTACCCTCCATCCTTCATGTCTGAGTACACGATTCACTTCTTCTGTGAGTGTTTTTTGTTCATTCTTCATAACTTTCAGTAGGAACCCATCACACATTTGTTGAATGGGTGGGACAGCAGCATGGGTCAGACGAAGGGTACCCAGGATATACTGAAGGCAAAAGGAGGAGACGAGTGTGTATGCTGTATAAGGGGGCTGGCAGAGGACCACATGAGGTGGGCAGGACTCTAGCCGTGAAAGGAAGGGAGGATCAAAGCAAGCCCCATTCTAGAGGGCTGGAGTAACCTTTATAAAAGCAAAGGACCCAATTACCAAAAAGAATTCTACAAGGTACCATTCATTCAGAACCTTAGCAAGAAACCAGTCATGGGAACCAAGATATCAAATCAGGAAAGGATCAACACCTCCGTTCATTGAACTCTGAACCTCCTGAGTTCTTGACCAAGGCCTTTGTATGCTCTGCCATCAGCACGAGGTGGTGTATGTCCCAGGGACTGAGAGCCTGGGCTGGTGTCTGCCTTTGCAGTGCTCTGGTCTAGTGTCTCTCAGCCTGCACTGCACGGAGCAGTGTCTTCATGAGACGATCTAGGTGTGCCGGCTGAACTGATTTCCATGATGGGAAGATGTCTGGGCAATGCTACATAGTCAACAGTCGTGTGGTGTTTGAGTGTTCTCTCTGTCAGATTGTGATACTGCCTGCATATCACTTAATGTGCCTCCCAGAGATGTGGTTCCTTACAGCCTATGATTTAATGGTTTCTAGAATCTAAAATCCCATTCACATTCATGTCTTAGGAGTTTCCGACTTCTGATATCCATTTGTGCCCCAAAATGTTATATAAGTTTAAATTTTTAATTTCTTTCATTTCCCGTTTAAAATGGTAAGTGTTTACTCTGTTTTTGAGAGTGTAAATTGGCGCAACCATTCTGGAGAGCAATTTGGTAGTATCTAGTGAAGTTAAAAATGCCCGTAACGTAGTGCTATGGACTGAGTTGTGTCTCCAGCCACCCTAAAATTCCTGTGTTGAAGCTCCAGGCCCTAAGGTGACTGTACCTGGAGATAGGGTCTTTGGGAGGTGATGGAGGTTCAATGACGTGATAAGAGTAAGGTCCTAATCCTGTAGGACTGTGGCTTGTAAGAAAGAGAGAGAGAGAGAGAGAGAGAGAGAGAGAGAGAAACCTGGCATGTGAAAACCCAGCAGGAATGTGGCTGTCTGCAGGACCAGAAGAGAACTCTCACCAGAAAAGTGCCCATGCGAGCCTGATCTCCAACTTCCGACCTCTAGAACTGTGAGCAAATAAATTCCTGTTGCTTGAGCCCTGCCCCCCACCATGTGCAGTATTTTATTATGACTGCCCGAGCAGACTAAGACACCTATCCTATAGAAATTCAGAAATTCAAGTTCTGAGTATGTGAACAAGAGAAACATTGAATGTGAGTCCAAGGAGTCATGTACAGCAAAAATGGAAACCCAATTAGCTATTCATAAATAGAGGAATAAAGGAATACATTATCTTATATTGATAAAGTAGAATACTATAGAGTGGTTACAAATAGCTAACCCACTAATCTGCAGGTGTCATGGACTATAGCTCAGTATTTTAGCAACGAGTAAAAAAGTCAGGTTGCACATGGACGTGTCAAATATGGTAGCGTTTGTACAAACCTTAGAAACACAAAGCATCTTAATTGCATAAATATGCATATGCAGGGAAAATACAGAAACATGGTGGAAAGGATATTCACCAACTTCCAAACGGTAATTCACTCTAAGATGAAAGGGAAATGAGAAAGGTAGGGGTATCACGAAGGGCCTCAGTTGTAGATGTGTTCTGTTTAATTTTTATAGGTGGGTTGATCCATCCTTGTTTCCTCCCATTTACTCTTGAGCTCAATCCAGTCCCGATTTTGCCCTGATCACAACACTGAAACAGCTCTTGCAAAGGTATCCAACCACCTCTATACTGACACTTCTTGGTCCACGTTTTACTTGACTTCATCGGGATTAACCCCTCCCTTCTTGATATCATTCTGTTACTTGACTTCTGATGTCACTTGCCTCTTTTTTAAGTTTCTGTCTTAGCTCCTCCTCAGCCAATAGTAGGATGTCCATCCATCATCCCTGGGCTTCTTCCACTTTACCCGGCATCTGTCTCCAGGTATTCTCACGCCACTTACATGTGGATGACTCCCAAAAGCTTATGTCTGTCCTTGAGCTCTTCACTCATATCAACTGCCAACTTGACATTCTGACTTGGATGTCTACTAAGTATCTCAAACTTAGTGCATTCTAAACGGAGCTTCATGACCTGCACGCACCCCTAAACCTCCTTATCTCTTGGTCTTCTTCATCTCGTAAGGGTTCCTACATCGTTCCACTCCTCACGTTGATATTCTAGGGGTTGGTACTTGATTCCTCTCTTCAACTCACTCCACTAATGCTTCACCAAGTCTGGTTAGCACCACTTTACTTTTCCCCATCTCCACCATTTCTTGTGTGGATTATGAGTTAGTCAACCCTTCCCTGGTTATCTCTGCTTTCATTCTTACTTGCCACTTTCCACAAGCAGATTAAAGGTTTTTTTGTCTCTATTCCTGTTTTTGGGTCTTATATTTTTCATAATAACATTTTGTAATGTAAAACCAACATCAACCCCAAACCCCCACATGTATACCCATATACCCACAGAGTGGCTTAAGAAATAGAGTATTTCAAACTAGTGAAACTTTGGGTAGTTCCCCCTCATTATTCTCCCTTTCCTCACTATCAAAAGTAAGCATTAAGCTGAATTTTGTCATTCATGGGTATTTCTATACATTTTTATCCTTGTGTTTAATTTTGTAAACATCACATAATTTTTTTATATTTTAAACTTTATTTATGAGTATCATACTAAGTCTATTTTTCCACAGTTTTCTTGCACTCCATGGTATGTTTGTGAGATTAAGCCATTTTTATGCCTATGACACTTACTCATTCATTTTTCACTGCTGTATAGCATTCCAAATGTAAAAAATAATTTATCCATTTTCTGGGGTGCCTGGGTGGCGCAGTCATTAAGCGTCTGCCTTCGCCTCAGGGCGTGATCCCAGCAATCTGGGATCGAGCCCCACATCAGGCTCCTCCGCTAGGAGCCTGCTTCTTCCTCTCCCATTCCCACTGCTTGTGTTCCCTCTCTTGCTGGCTGTCTCTCTCTCTCTCAAATGAATAAAGAAAATCTTTAAAAAAAAATAATGTATCCATTTTCTGGTGGATATTTTGTTTCTCTCTCATTATTTCAAACAATTCTATCTGTTGCTATTGACTGAATGTTTATGTCCCCTTAAAATCCGTATGTTGAAACCTAATCCGCAAGGTGATGTTATTTGGAGGTGGGGCCTTTGGGAGAGGATTGGGTCCTAAGGGTGGAGCCATCATGAATGTGATTGATGTTCTTATAAAAAAGGTCCCAGAGAGCTCACCTGTCCCTTCTGCCTTGTGAAGGTATAGCAAGAAGTCAGCATCTGCCACCAGGAAAGGTCTCACCAGAACCTGACCACACTGGCCCCCTGATCTCTAACTTCCAGCCTCCAGAACTACGAGAAAGCCATGTCTGTTGTTTACAAGCCATGAATTCTATGGTGCTTTGTTCTCGCAGCCCAAACAGCTATGAACATATTTAAGATCTTTCCCTGCATCACATGCAAGAGTTTATCTAAGGGATATATTTCCATGGTGGAATTTCCAGACTGAAGAGAATGAGCATCTTTGGCTTTTCTTGATATTACCAAACAATTCTCCAAAATATGTTCTACCAATTTATTATCCCCCAGCAGTGTGTGGGCTTCTAGTGTTCCACACTCTTTCCAGCACTTTATATTGTAAGTTTAAGAATTTTTAACAATCAGATGGGTGTGAAATAGTATCTTGTACCTTTTTAAATCTAATTACCAATGGAGTGAGCAATTTTTACATGCTTATTAATTTCTAGTTTCCTATTCATATCTTCAATCCATTTCTCTATTGTCTTTTCTTCCTTCCTACTGATTTTTGGGAAAAAATAGATATACTCCATATACTAATCACTGGTTGGTTTTATGGTTGTTTCTTCACTTTTTAAGTCATGTTTTTGATAATAGAATTTTTTATTTTAATGCAGTGAGATTTATACATCTTCTTTATGATTTACTTTTTTATGCCTTGTTTAAGAAAGCCTGCCCTACTCTGCCTGCTGAAAACAATGTGAATCACACCACATCCAGGTCCTGCTCAAAATCCTCCAATGAGTACCTTCGTTGTGAATATGAAACCCAATTTCCCTCCTTGCCTAGTCTCTGACCCTGCTGTCCCACTGCTCCCTTGCTCACTCCTTGCTGCCTTCTCTTCGTTCCTCAAACATGGCGAGTCTGTTCCTGCGTCTCATCTCTTTTTACTTCCTGCTGCCTCGAAGCATCTTTACCTGCCTAGGAATATGATTGGTTTCTTCTTATCACTTGAGTCTCAGTTTGGAGGTCACCTCAGGGAGACCTCCTTTGACCCAAGTATCTAATGCTCTTCCCCCATCCCTTTCCAGAACGTTCCTCCCATTTTATATTCTTTAAAGCACTGTGGCACTGTGAAATCACTGTGTTTGTCTATTTGGTCTGTTGTCTGCACCCCCTTAGTAGGTAAGTGTCTCTGGAGCAAGGGCTTTGCCACCTGCTTCCCTCGGGACCTTCAATCATAGTGCAGTGATTAACACGCTCAAAGCCCCAAATAACTATCTGTCGAATAAGTAAATAAACATACAATGCGCTTAAAGGAATCTTACCAAAATGATGGGAAAGCAGCTATCTGTAAGAGTGATAGATGATAGTTGTGAGGTACCGACCAAGAGACCCAAGATAGGTATAACTCTTATTTTGGAAGAAAATACAGTAAAAATTGAACAAAAGCAATGAAAGGTACAATGAATTTTTTTTAAGTGTTTCTGAAGAAAAGGAGGAGCTGAATCGTCCTGCACCCTTGTCTATTCTTAACACAGCTGCCAGAATGTTCCTTTCACAGCATAAGACAGGTTTTTCTTCCACTCAAAATCCTGCAATGGCTCTCATGTCACTCAGAGAGAAAGTCAAACAGCCCTGCTGGCCACAAGGTCCTGTGGGATCAAGCCCCCAGGACTCTCCAAACTCCCTTTCTCTCCTCCCTTCTCCTCTCTGCCACTGCCACCACACAGGCCTTCTTGATGCTTCCCCTTCACTCTCCCTCTCCATGCTCGGCCCTCCATCCTCTAGGATAACCACCTGCCTCTCACCTGCCTCTCCTTCAACTCCTTGCTCAAATGTCACTTTTCAGTGACACCTGAACCAACCTTTTTAAAATGGCAATCCAGGGGCGCCTGGGTAGCGCAGTCGTTAAAGCGTCTGCCTTCGGCTCAGGGCGTGATCCCGGCGTTCCGGGATCGAGTCCCACATCGGGCTCCTCTGCTGGGAGCCTGCTTCTTCCTCTCTCACTCGCTTGCTGTGTTCCCTCTCTCGCTGGCTGTCTCTCTGTCACATAAATAAATAAAATCTTTAAAAAAAAAATAAATAAAATAAAATGGCAATCCACCTCTATCCAGTAGGCCCTTTACCCTCTTCCAGAGCACTGCTCACTCTTCAAAACATTGTATAATTCACTCTTTATATTATGCTTACTGATTGCCTTTCTCCGTGAGGATATCACCTCTGTAAAGACAAGGCTCTTGTCTGCTTTGTTCACTGACATATCCACAGCACGTGCTAGGTACTTAATATATACTTGCTTGAATGAATGAATTCATTCAACAAACTTGCGTCCTGGGAAAAAACGATACAGAGTGCTCAACACTGAGCCACCTTTTCGTAAATTTACAGAACCTCAATGGTAAGAAGAATCTTATGGGGACCTAGGCGGTAGAAGAAAACACATCTGGGGGACAAGGATGGGAGAGGAGCGTCGGCTTTTCCTCCACCATCAGCCCGGCATCCTGGTCAATGCCCGCCACATGCTGAGGCAGCAAGAGCTTGCACCAGCGTTGTGCAAGGAGCCCCGCTGTTCTTTGTGTATAAAGGCAGTTCGCTCTCAACCAGCCAAGAACCCAAAGGAACTAGAACTGCCCACTTTCTTTTCTTTCTTTAAAAAAAACAAAACACTAACTGGCTTTATTAGAGGATTCGTGAATCAGGCAGCATCCCGTCTAGACAGTAGAATGGTGCTCCAAGGAGTTGCACAAAATGGACGGTTTTCATGCAAGGAGGGTGGGGCCAGGAAGTTATTACCAAAGGAAAGGACTGTTTTAGACAAGGCTGCTTTCCCTGAAAGGAAAAGCAAGGGGGGTCTTATCATGCAGATGACCTCATCTTTCTTTGGGGAATGGAAGGGGCCCAAGTCGCAGACTCACTGGCATTGACTGAAAAATTCCTGACGGGTCAGTTAAGACCACATTTCTGGGGGAGGTCCAAACGGCAGTGAGGTTACGGATTAAGCCCTGGCTTGAGAACTCGGTCTAAGTGACACCATTTTGGGCCTGTCAGCCACCACTGTCTGAAGTAGTGTGTCGAGAATGGCACGTAGGAAGGAGAGACAACATTGTTGGCTGTGGGGTCTCTGTTCCCCTAGAATGGTGGTGTCACTCCAGCCTGGGACGACAGGCCTGTCATTTACTGAGTGAGTGAGTGCTGCGCGTCTGGGCTTTTCACTTCCTACCCAATGAAAACCTCACACTCTAGTTGTTGAGAAAGATAGCCCTGTTTTTTGGGGTTTTTTAATTATAATAATATTTTTTATTATATTATGTTAGTCACCATACAGTACATCCCTGGTTTTTGATGTAAAGTTCGATGATTCATTAGTTGCGTATAACACCCAGTGCACCATGCAATACGTGCCCTCCTTACTACCCATGACCAGCCTACCCCATTCCCCCATCCCCTTCCCCTCTGTTTTATACCCGAGAAGCCCGCAACAGAGCAGGGTGAAGCTACTCCCCAGGGTTTGCGGTAGCAGAACGAGGATTAAGTGCTACACAACATTGTAAAACGTAACCTTGCACCCATCAAACTCCAGGGAAACACTACCTCCTGACCTAGTAAAGTCGAGACCACCATCGTGCAAAAATAATTTCCAAATCTCTTTCTTCGATCTCTAACTACTCAAAAAAATGTCAGAAAGCAGAATCCCCTCCCAGAAATAATACTGAAGGGATTGGGACTTTCCATCTAGAAAAGAATGGATGCATGCGGGGCTTCATGACTATAATTTTTAATGTTGTGAATGCCGTGGATAAAGTTGACGCACTTGAAAACCCGAGAACAAATAACAAAGAGTGATTATGGTCAGTTAGAGGCAAGAATACCATGTTTTAAACTTTAAAGTACCTGAAAGGCTAGATCTTAAGTATTCCTACCACCAAAAAAACCCTCAAACCAAAACAAAACAAAATAACCACTAACAACTAGTTCTGTGACCCTATAGAAGTGTTACTAACGCTATGCTGGTATCCTAACGCAATATGCAAATGTATCAAATCAACGTGTCCTACAACGTAAACTTACACAATGCTCTATGTCAGTTCTATGTCAGTATAAAAAAGATAAGAGGGACAGCTTTTAACGGTCTATGATAGACTTGTGTAATCCTTACCCAAAAAAAAAATGGGAGTGGCAGGAACTACAAATAGATTCAAGCTGTTTGGACAAGTTGAAGAAGCTCGTGCCCCACCCGAGTATTTCCCAGGTGAGCATGAAATCCTTGCAAGGAGAACTTGGAATCACAAAGACCTGGATTTGAGTCTTATTCTTTTTTATATATATCTTTTTCTTCACCCCACATGCTTGCTGTTAGAAGAGAGCGATGATTTGTTTCACTCTACTCTTATGACTGACTTCATTTAATTTGTAAGGAATTATTTATTTACATCGTTTCTGTTGCTACCTGATAAAGAAATATTGCATCTTTTACGAAAAGGTTGGAAGCCCAGACAACAAAACAATAAAGAAAACAGAAATATAGCAGAAACGAAATAGAGGTAATTAGACTTGAATCTGACACCCCTTTCTTTAGCTAACACAATATATTAGTGCAAAACGGAGAGTAATGGTTTTTCATTTACCTTACTATTTACGATCATTATGGAAAATCACATAATCATAGTTAGGGAAATCTCTGGTTGAAGCCAGTGCATAAAAAAGGTTTTTACTTGAACTGCATCACCCTGGTCCATTTCCAAGCAAGTCGTTTCTCCGCACAACAAAAAATGTTTTTGAAAAAAACTAAAAATGTTACAAGCATTATTCTTTTTATTTTAAATGTGTATATTTTCAAATGATGTGTGCAATATCTGCCACTGTTCTAAAATCTTCTCTCATTCCTTCTGCATCACTGAAGAATATCCTTCCAGGAGTTAAAATTTCAGAAATTACTGGAACATGCTGGAGCTACTTGTCGTGTTGTCGCCCTTTAAACACATTTCGTTGTTGAGTAAGACACTATGGAATTTGGTTTATTTTTACTTTCCTTAACTGGACCTGTATTATGAAATGAGGATTGCTTCTTATTATTTCCTACCATTATTATTTTTTAATTTGAAATTTTGGAAATTATTATTCGAAGTATTATTTTTAAATTTTTGAAAAATTTTAAGCTTATGAATTGTAGTATAAGCAGCATAATTAAAATGAATTAAGACATTATCACTCATCAGCACCGTGGTTCCTCAGCTGAGGAACTGCACATCTCATGCCTGAGAAGGAAATAAAGACAAAGGTGAGCCAGGAGCTCAGAGCCGCCATTACGGACTCCAGCCTGGCTCTTCTCAGGCCCCTCAATCCCAGATTGATCTCCTCAGCTCCTCTCTCCAGGCATAGCTATCAGGATGGGTGCAGAAGAAGCAGCCCTTCTTGAGGGCTTGAAGGGCTCTGAGAGCTCCATGACCCATGACTCCTGCAGGCATTTGGGCCAATTAAGGCATCTCACCCATGTGTCCCAACATTTCTCGCTCCTCATCATCCCTGACTGAAACCATTGTCAACTCATGCTCAGAACCACTGTTCAGACAAATGCAGTTTTGATCTTCCTCTGTCAGACTTGCAACACAAGAAGCCCAGAGTCAGAGCAGGGATAAGCCGAGTTTGGTGGCCACCTCATGAGTTGCACTGTCTGATAAAGCAGGCACTAGCCACTGTGGTTTTTCAAATTTAAAGTATTTAAATACAAATAAAACTTAAAACTCAGTTCCTCAGTCTTACTATTTCACATACTCCATGGTCATCTGTGGCCAGTGGCTGCCATATTGTCCCACACCAAGTATCTCCACGCAGATCACAGAAGATCTCAGTCATCGCAGAAAGCCCTCTTGGACGGAACTGCTCTAGAAAGTATTATATGTCCTGAAGCTGATGATTTGGGTGAGGACTGCTGTTAGGTCGATCTTACGGAAGAAATGCTGATCTTGTTCTGGCTCTGTCACCAACCTGCTGTGGATTGGGCTATGTCATGGTCTCACTTACGAGGGCTTTCTGGAACTAGATTGGGTCCACGATGGAAGAAGGGAAGCGTCACATGGCACGTGGGTCCTAGAGCCCTCATTTCTGCATGGCTTTGTATCGAGTTGCTTTTACTGAACTGTGGTTTTGTATCATGTCTTCCACTTCTGTGAGGACAATCATATAAAATTCAGTACTGCATTCGTTTCAGGGATATTTTTGAATATTCTAAAAATTATATTACATAATTTTCTCTTTATGAGACCCAATGGGGAAATTTCTTTCAGGTCTTAGGACTAAGACAAAATGTGCTCCTCATAAGCAGCCAGTGGCATTTAGGTTTCAAAACAATGTGAATATTGTAACTAATCTCATTTTCCTTTTTGTTTCACTGCAAGGAGGCTCAGAGCAATAACATTAGAAGCAGTTAGGCTGCATTTCTGGTGTTCATTCCTCTTTCCTAACTGTACCTCCAATAAAAGCTTTTTGCAAGCCATCAAAATATTTTGGAGAATGAATAGGAATTGGAAGAAATTATTTTATTAATTGAGGGAAATAAATGTTTAGAACCTCCAAGCCCTCAAATACATCATGAAATGCATAACCTAGGGGCGCCTGGGTGGCACAGCGGTTAGGGGTCTGCCTTCGGCTCAGGGCGTGATCCTGGCGTTATGGGATCGAGCCCCACATCAGGCTCTTCTGCTATGAGCCTGCTCTTCCTCTCCCACTCCCCCTGCTTGTGTTCCCTCTCTCGCTGGCTGTCTCTATCTCTGTCGAATAAATAAATAAAATCTTTAAAAAAAAAAAAAGAAATGCATAACCTAAAGTCCATGCTAAGAGAATCCATCTGTTGGGAAAAAATCCTTACAGCTATGTGTTGTAAGCAGACTTGACCTTAGATTTGGAAGTTTGGTAGAGACATATTTCTGGAGTCCAGTAAAAAACTAAAAGAGATTGGTGTGCCTGAATTTATAAACTCGAATGTTCCAGAGACTGAACAATGAAAATATATCACTGTGTTTTTAAACAGAGGGTTTTGTTGTTCTGGTTAAAAAAAATTTTTTTTGAATGTTTCTAAAACTGTTGCATTCAGAGTTCTCACCATTCCCACACTAAGCATGATCTAAGAATATGCTACTTATTCTTAATTTAAGGCCTAAAAAACAATACTGAGTATTCTTTTTTTACACATCTGAGATCTCTTCCTTTCATATTTGCAACAGAAATGAATGATCGATTGTTAATATATCTATGTTTTCTCAACCATTGTGCCAAGTAAAGGGCACAACAAGGAGGATTATTTAAATAATAATAAATGATGTTTACTGAGAATTTAGTATGTGCCATGCCTTCTAGATGGATTGTCTTGTTAACGAACTATGGGATAGGTACCACTTCTATTCTCATGATAGAATAGATGAAATGTGGGCCCACAGACACTCGGTGAAAGATGGGACTCCAGCCTGCGACTGGCTGCTTAGCCATGACTCCATGTAAGTCCTCAGCAGAGTATGAATGACCTGACTGCAAGTTAATGGTGAAGTTAAGAAAATCCCAGAGAGGGCCCCGTTCTCACCAACCCTATACCCCAAAAAGCCTTCCTGAGCTCCTTCTCCACTGCCCAGAATGAGTAAGAGTGAACCAAAGGCACGCACGCAAAGACCCAGGACAGATGGCTGCCCAAATAACAAGGAGAAGCATTGCTGGCCTGGCTTCTTATCATCTAATGTTGACATTTTTCATGTTGCTTCTCCTTAAAGAGAGAACAAATGCAGTTTCACTTCATGCAATTAATTTGCTTATCACGTATTTAATAATAATCATTGTGATTATCCAAGTATTCTGATAGTTGCAACCCTGACTAGGCTCAGTTCTCCTAGCTCTGCTTTTAATTCTATGAAGCAAGGATGGATAAAGGCTTTCTTATCAAAGTGCCTTAGAATTTGAGGACGAGCGCAACAAACAAACGCTGAACCGCCTTTGTATCCAGCTTAAAAGGCCAGGAATTTACCAACGAAGACTCTATCCATATGCAAAGGCTTAATCCAAACACAGCTTCTATAACATAATTAAGAAATCATACTTGGGGCCAACATTTTACCGTTCAAAAATAATTAAATGCTAACAACTGGCTAAGCATCTCTCTACACAGTGCGGTCCATTTCATCTTAGAAGATGCCTTACTTCCCCATAGTATGAACATGAGGTGACCTGTCCTGCTTTTCAGGTTGAGTAGAAGTGGTTGGGGAAGAGAGAGGTTGGGTCAGATCCCCCTTCCTTCAGTGTTTGGGAACTCGAGCATCTCCGCTGGAAGGAGGCTCCGTGGGCTGCCCCAAACTGCACTGCAGCCCCAGGGGATGGGACCACCTGTTTGGGAAGGAAGGATGCCAGGCTGGGCTTGCCCAAGCCCTGAGTTCTGGCAGCTGCCTCTTACCATATAAAGGTTCTTGCTGGCCTGCAGGGAAGCTGGGTAAGCAGCCCCTGAGGAGCTATAATTCAGGCATGTTTATGAAACCATCCAGCTCTCTTGGAATCTTCCTCCACCATATTTAGACTTTGGCTTCTATAACTCATTCCGTGTGAAAGCAAAGCAATTGCCTGCATTTCGGTCCGAGATTACACTTGCTGTTATAAATCGTGGTGATCCATTATTGTCTGTAAGTATACAGATAACTAGTTTAGATACATTGATTTGATTAACATCTGCCGGGCTCCCGTTACGTCTGTTACTTTAGCACTCCCTCCTGACCATGAAGGAAAATCGTGTTCCCTGGGCTCCCCCTCTTTCTCTTGCTCTCCAAAGAGAAAAAGAAATTGTCTCTAGTTGACCAGTGACCAGGCACCCGGGATTGCTGATAGAATTTCCCAACCCCTCATCAGCCTCCTGACTCCCACCTCAGCACACACCTGACTGCTCAAAGACAAGTGTGTGGACAAGCACGCCCTTGACTTCCCATGCGCTCTGGCTTTGTCAAGGCTGGCCGTTCAGCCACAGAGCGAGGCATGATTGAGTGATAAGCCAACGTAAACAAGAAATACTTCCAGGGGGAACTGGTATGGGTCCTAAGAGGACCCTCTCAGAGAGTTTGCCGTAGGAGGGCCCTCAGCAGACTTGGATGGTTCTTTCCAAGCAAACAGGCAGATCAAAAGCAAAATGATCAAACAGAGTCTTAACAAAGACATTGGGCCCGAGTGTGGTGAAGTGTGAATCTTAGAGCTCTGCTTATGCTCCAGCTCCTTGGGGAGTCAGGTACAAAGGCAAATTTTATTGCAGTAATGAAAAAAGCCATTGATTTACATGGTACTGGAAATGCATCTAGGCAGATGAAAGAACTCAAACAAAACAAGAACTAACATGCTCTCCTCCTGTCTCCTCCCCCCTCCTCCTTTCGGGAATGTGAGTTTGGAAGGGGAAAAAAACAAAACAAAACAAAAAAACAACCTAAAAAACGATTTGCGCATGAGGCAGATAGCAGGGGTAAGTATCAGATGCTGCCTGGCCCCACCCCTCAGATCCATCCCGCTGGTCAGTATGGGCGGGGTGGCAGGAGGAAGGCCTCTTGCCAACGCTAGCTGTCCTCACTCACCCTGGTCCTCTGCTCCATGGTTGCCAATTACTTGGATAAAGATAAAATAGGCATGGAGAGTGTCAATTCCTTGTTTCGCCTGCCTGGCATCCGAACCTCCTTCCTATAGTAGGGGAATTGCTTGCATAACAAGCCCCGATGGAGGCAGAGCTCACCTCCAATAGTAGCTCCTGAAAGATACTTGCATTCCCAACTTGCTTCCAGCCAGAGTGCATGTAGGTGACCCAGGCCGAGTCACTCTGGCTAATGCACCCCCAGTTTTGAGCCAGAGGGTGGGAACTCAGAGAATGACAGAGGCAGATCCTTTCTGGTGGCAGGAGACGGCCCGCGGCAGCAGCTCCGGGTTTCCGGGCAGCTCTGGCACACCACAGGGTCCATGTCCATGATGCAGGGCCACTGGCCGGCCAGGCTGGGCCATCGAGGCACAAGGGCAGTGACATCCTCCACACTTGGGTTTCAGCCCCTGGTTTGTGATGGCATCTTTCCTGCTGCTCAGACTACTGCTTCTCTGCCACGGCCCAGGGCTCTATGGCTTTCCCAGGGAACCTGGGAGTCACCCCACATCTTTGCGATCAATTGTTTCTCTATTTACATCAGCCAGAGTTGATTTTGTTGCTTGCAACGGAGAACATTGACTGGTAGCATGCTTTTTAACTCTTCCAAAGGCATGAAGCTGGAAGGAAAGCAGTCTATCGGATGACAGAATTAGGACTAAAAAGATCACCAGGGCTGAAAGCTAACAAGACGACATCAAACAGGAAATAAGTGTGCCCCAAAGTCGGAGCCAAGAGCAAACTCTGTGAGATCAGACTCGAGCAATAAGTCTCTGGACTGAGTTGGAAAATACACACTTTCAAGAAACAAAGGGACCCCTTAAGGGTTGATGTTAATTTTTTTTTATCGCATTGCTACTCAAATATAAAGAAACATAAAATTAGGTATAAAGTCCTTATGATTGTGGCTCGTTTACAGTTATAAAACCAAAACAAATTTACAAATTAATTACAAGCAGAACTACAAAAGCAATAACATTCAAATTAACATCATTAATTTAATGCGAGAGATGATGATGTTTTGCTGAAACTGGATCATTGCTCACCACATGGTTCTGGCACCAACTGCTGAGGCACAGGGGGATCCCGATGTGGGGGAGGCCTGTCTGTAGGCTTGGAAGCTAGGAATCCACTGAGCCCAGCACCCCCCCCCCCCCCACATTTCAGCTTCCCCCTAATCTCCCACAAGAGTGTTCTGTCCATATAGCTGGGCTCTCATCTTACTGCCCTGACTTGCACCGAAATTCCTTCTTCCCTCAAAGTAATCTCTCCTTATCTGAGCTTTTATGCCCCGGGATGGAACTCATCGGCTCAGCATGTTGACCCTTGATTAAACCAGCTGAGGCCAGGAGACAAGATCAGATGGTGCTAACATGATAGCGGCCTCAGCATTCATGAGGATGGGGACGGGGTTCGCAGTACGGTGCTGCACACCGGCTTCAGAGAGCGCTATGCCACACCCAAGTCCTGCAGCTCTACTCCAGCACACACGCCGTGGGGATTCTGATGCAAGACCATTGGGACACGTGCCTGCGGATGTTCACTGAAGCATCGTTTGTGGTGGCCGGGTGTTGGAGGTGACCTGGTTCCCGTTACTGGGAAAGCAATCCACAGCTGACACACACCATGGTCTACCAGGTAACAATTAGAACCAATGGCAGTTCATACATCAAAGTATGTGGACTTTTTTTTTCTTAAGATTTTATTTATTTTTTCATCAGAGAGAGCGAGCAAACACAACAGGGGGAGCAGCAGGCAGAGGGAGAAGCAGGCTCCCCGCTGAGCAAGGACCCCGAAGTGGGGGTCGATCCCTGGACCCTCGGGTCATGACCTGAGCCGAAGGCAGACACTTGACCCACTGAGCCACTCAAAGTATGTGTCCCCAAAGTATGTGGACTTAAGAAACACGGTAATCACTAGAATGAGATTGAAAACACTGCTTACATAAACTAGAGTTAACCTACAAAAAGCAATATGCACTTTGCAAGAAGGCATGCAAATACAAAGATGCAGATTAAATTTAAATATTTGCCTGTAATAGTGAGATGGGAAGGGTAGTGAAGTCTGCTAATAAAAGACATCAAACATAAAAATAAACAAACTCACTTGCTCACCAACAAATGAGACGAAAGCCTTACAAACCTAGTGATAATAACATCCGTGAACATTAATGCTTAATGAATGCTTGCGTCAACCCTTTGTACCCAAGGCAAAAAAAAAAAAAAAAAAGAGAAAGGAAGGAAGGGAAAGAAGAGAAGAGGAAGAAAAAGGAGGCAAGAAGGAAGAAACGGAGTGCTGGATACTCCAGGTACCTGCCCACACATGCAGATTACAGACATTCTTTCTAATGCCTTATTTCACATGATGAGAAGAAGCATTTGGAAAGTTGCAATTAGAAATTTCTGCTTTGAAAGGCAACAGCAGCATTGTTTGATACGTAGTAGGACCAACTATCTGGACTTTAAGCAGCGCCTACCAAAAGCCCACCTAATGTCCCACAGATCTACATCTTCAAGAGGAACCCAGCCATTACTCTGGCTTTGACGTATCCAAATGCTAGTCTACCAAGCGTGATTTGAAGGTAATGAACATGAAGCTATTCTTTATTGCATAATAAGTTCGCACACAGCTTTATCTTTTCAAGCCAGAATAGGCTGTGCTATTTCAGTTCCATCTGAGTGAGATACCCTAGTCATGATTCATGAAAACATTTCATTAACTGATTACAGATCTTGTCGCTTCGGTGGGGGAACCGAGAAGTGCACTTCTGACCTGAAAATCCTTCGGTACAGATTGAGTGACACACCAAGTGTCACAGTTCCCTGTTTGGTTGCTAGTAAGAGAGGCTTAAAAAGTGACATTTCTTTCTAACCAGGCATCCACCACATATTAAATAAGGAGATGATTTCCATAGTCATCTTGGGATCTATGAAAATCTTCTAAGACTTTGCAAATGAGTTTTAAAAATAATGGCTTTGTGTACAAAAGAGTCACCACTGGTTGGTACTTAACGCCAAGGTATAAAAATAAGCTTGTTACGGTTTGCCACTGAATTGGGCTTTCACCTTAAATTAAATCACAATAATAAGGTCCTTATTCTCAATATGCAAATACACTGTAGGACCTCTTTCAGCTGCATGACGCAGCTACTGTCTTAAAACTTACCTTCTGTGTGGTCCATACTAGATAAAGTTACCATTTATGTAACTATCAGTTGCATTATTCATGATATAAATAGTTTGCTTCAAGATCTATGTGCTGGGGGCACCTGGGGGGCTCAGTCCATAAAGCATCTGCTTTTGGCTCAGGTCATGATCTCAGGGGTCCTGGGTTCAAGCCCCAATCAGGCTCCCTGCTCCTTGTGCTTCTCCCTCTGCCTTTCCCCTGCTTGTGCACTTTCTCTGTCAAATAAATACATAAAATCTTTAAAAAAAAAATCTGTGTGCTGTCCCAGTGTCCCAGTTCCCTTGCAGTCAGGTGGTGCCAGGTGAGTTTCTCTGGTCGAAAGGCTGTGAGTGACAGTGAGGAGTGTCGCATGTGATCAAAGGCCCTTAAGACCTGGAGTATGGACCTCACCTGTGAGGTGTTGGAGTGTCTGTCAGCCCGGGTCTCTGAGAGGCCACGAAGGGCAAACTCCCCACCGGGTAAGGAGGGGCAGATGAGAAAGAAACCTCTGCTCAGTTAAGCCACTGAGATCTGAGGGTTACCTGGTTACTACAGCATAACCTAGTCTATATTGACTAATATTCAAATTGAATGACTTAATTAATGAAGAACCTAATTTATCACATCCTGGGAGGAACAAAACAAAATTGAAAAGATAACTGGGGGTGCCTGGGTGGCTCAGTCATTAAGCGTCTGCCTTCGGCTCAGGGCATGATCCCAGGGTCCTGGGATCGAGCCCCACATCAGGCTCCTCTGCTGTGAGCCTGCTTCTTCCTCTCCCAATCCCCCTGCTTGTGTTCCCTCTCTCGCTGTCTGTCTCTCTGTTAAATAAATAAATAAAATCTTAAAAAAAAAAGGAAAAAAAAAAGAAAAGATAACTGACATTGGAAAGTTATCAGTGTTTTAAAAAATGGTAGATTAGTTTCTTGAACCCATATCACGTGACTAGGTGAACCATGAGTGAATAGGGCTCCAAATTCAGAAGAGGTGTCACTGGGCTGCGGGGCTGGAGGAAGGATTAATAAAAGAAAGTAATATTGAAGCTAAGCCTTGTAATGTCGGCCAGATTTGGAGAGGCTGGAGCAAAAATGTGAGTAGGATCTGTAATTAAGAATGGACTTGGGGTGGTCCAAAAAGAGTGGAAGGAGAGGTTCTGTTAGGAGAATAACTGAAAATAAAGTTTGGAAAATATCTTAGTATCATAACATGATATTACATGAATCAAGTTTGGGAAATATTTCAATATTATAATATGAAGTCCTTTAATAATTGAGCTTTGGATTTTATATGTATACTAAAGGCAACAGAGAAGAACTTGGCTTTTCAAAAATTAGGCTGAAAAGAGAGAGAGAGAGAGAGAGGCTAAATACTTTCCTACTTTATCTGTAGGTGAAAGTGGCTTCAGGAACTTAAACCCACATCAGTGCTCTGGGCAGCTCTGAACACTGGACTGAGTGGAAGCTAGAGGTTGGGAGAAGGTTCCCTGGGGTTGTGGTAATGAAAATAGAAGGAAAGGCAAGGCATGAAAGGTGTCATGAAGAATCAGATATTAGTGACTCAGCAGATGCAGAAAGCAAAGGAGAAAGATGATGATCAAGTCACTCATTCATTCATTCATTCATTCATTCATTCATTATCAAATACATAGTAAATACCCACCACAAGCCAGGCACTTTTCCTTGGAGGTAATGTGGGGCTTACTGGACATGTTAATGAGAGAAATGATAGCTTCTTTTATACTGATGGGAACGGTCTAGTAGAGGAGGAACTTTGACAACACAAGAGCAAGAAGAAATAATTACCAGAGAACACTTCTTGAACAGACGGAAGGCAACAGGATCCAGAGAACCACTGGAGGCTGTGTTAAAGAAGAAAATTTTATCTTATAATTTGAGGGATTATTTAGGTTTTACTTGTTTCCTGTTTCAAGCTAATAACGGAGTCTCAGAATGTTATCTATACTTTCTATTTTTAACTAAGTTGGATTTGTATCTAATGCTTCTTGTCGGCTACATTAACTCAATATTTTAAATACTTTAGAGTGCCTGTTCTAGAGTAGTGCTGGGAGATGATGTGGAAGAGGGAAGAACACTTCTCAGGGGTATAAACGTGTTTGATTGGTGATATAAGGAAATTGGATGGTCGATCTAGCAGTCTAACGGAGTGCTTCCAAGGAGGCTAAAACATTGCTTTACACATATCGCACCACCTTAAAAATCCTTCAGTCACTCTCCATGTGTAACGAGTTTGCTTTAATTGTGAACTCTATATCTGGACTCCTCGGCTGATCTCCCAATGCCTCCTCCATTCTTAGTGGAGTTATACGAATCGGACATATTCCCATTTCCTTGTTTGTAAAATGGGAGTAGTAATACTTCCCTGACCAAAGGTAGGTGCTCACTAAGTATGATTTTAAGCCAGCTATTATTGACTTATAGGATATTGTTACAACTTCTCCAGCATTCATTCCAACTCTTCCCCATTGGGTAGAAACCATGTGGTTTTGGTAGTACTAATTTTACTTCTAAATCTCTCTCTCTCTTTCAGCAAGGAGGCAACTGGGAGCATCTGGAAGTTATCTTGAGTTCATGAAGGGAGTCCATCTTAATATAAAGCTGACACAATGAGAGACAGAGGAGAGATGGAAAGGAACCAGACCCATGATAACATATTTGAGTTACTAGGATCAAGCCAACATTTAGGTCAGTTATATGAAGTAATTTTCATTGTTTTAGCCAATGTGAGTTGTATTTTCTGTTACCTTTGTCTTGAAGGAAAAAAAACAAAAAACAAAAAAACACAGACTCAAAATGTAGAGTAAAATTTTGCCATTTCCTAAAAGCTGAATGCTGGCGGGCAGGGGGAAGCCTTCTCCAGGCAGAGCCAAGGAGACGATCGCACTCCATCTCCTTGACTGGCTGCTAGGTTGGAAGTCTGTATTCACAAGTATGGAGGGGTGAGTAGTGGGGAAAGGCAATGGGTTTTTTTAGCCATAGTAATTCCTAAGAGCAGCTTACCGTGGCAAAGAGTTATAACATTGCCAAGTGTGTGACGTTGACTAGAAGACAGTGCGCCTGGAGAGCTCGTCATGCGGTGCTGCTGCACACCACGGGCAAGCGATCGTAGGTTTGTCCAAGAAGAGTAAAACCCAAGGGTCTTAACGTGTCGGGCTTTAACCTCTTCTCAGCGGATGATAACGACAACAAAAGGCTTGAACTGACACACGGAATAAAGTCCAAACCTTTTCTTCCCTGTGACAGCCACTGCGAGGGATGCCAGGCGAAAAGGATGAGCAAGATAGAATGTCTCTGCCCTCATGGAGCTTGGACGGCAGCACGAGACACAGATATTTAGATTCTAAGATGTACAAATCCAGGAATCATTCACAAACAAAATGTTAGTGGGACAGCTGTAAAGGAGAGGCATGCACGTAAGTGGTGAACGACAGTCCCAGTGCTCCCCGACATGCTCTCCTATGAATGGTGTTAGCGGCCTGTTGCCCACTCTTTGTCTCTTATCTTTCTCCATCTATTTGAGTAACTTGCCACTGATGATTTCATTAACTATTAACATCATTATTGAATTGTCAGTAGGAACCTGCAGGAAAATCATGAGCAAGTCAATTTAACTACCCGTGAACAACTCTTTCTTTTTTTTTCCTGGTTGAGAAGGCTAATAATGTCTAACAGCACTTGGTTAATTTTTATTTATTCAGTGGTTAAAATATGAAAGCGTTGGCAAGAGACAAGGAAATGGGCATACTTACGCAAAATCAGAGAAGAAGAAAACCGATACAACCAGTTTCAAGGACTATTGGGCAATAGCCAAATCATGTGTGTGTATTAACTTCCAATGTGTCTATTTTGTGACACAGAATTTCCATTTCTAGGACACTCCGCTACATAAATATTGATAGGTATACACAAAGATTTTTGTATAGAATTGAATGTGGCATTGTTGCCTTTGGTAGCTAAGTATTAAACACGACTGAAATGCCCACGTATATAGAAATAATTTATAGAACATCTATATTGTAAAATACTGTGTAATTGTTAAAAAGAATGATGATTTTTGTAGAGTGATACAGATCTCCATGAAATATTTAAAAAAGCAAATCATGGAACTATATATTGTGAGTTTTAATTTTTATAAAAAATGACTAGAATCATGTTTATCTGTGTGCCTATCTGTAATAATGTAAATAAGAAGATCTGGGAGGATACTGGCTATCTAGGATGGGGCGTGAAGAGAACCTTAGTTTTTTACTGTACCCTTCAAATTTTTTACATTACTACTAAAAGATTTTTTTATAGACAGGAAAACAATAATTGTTGTTTAACCATATTCTGGGGGTTCTGGAGGCTCTAGCCAGCATCATAAAAAATGCAAAGCAATTAAATATATAAATATTGAAAAGGAAGGCAAAGACCTATAAATTTGTGGTAAAATGATCATCAAATTGACAACTTTAAATTGAATCAATGGGGAAAGAGTTCAATGTTAGCCACTTATCAGAGAAACTCACACATGCACACACACATGTGCGTGTGTGTGTGCATGTGTGTGCATATATGCATGCATAATCACACATTAATGCAAAACTTTCTAAATCTATTGGCCAGAGGAGGAAGGTGGAGAGGTGGAACCAGGCTTCTAACCCTACCCAATATACCAGAACCTATACTGAAAAGTCAGTATGTTTCTGGAAAGTCTCACAAATGTCTCCAGATCTGGAGAGAAGCAAAGTATCATAAATCCTTTTCTTTTTCTGACTGAAGAATGGCAGAAATACCTGCTGGGAAGAAATTGGAACTTGGGGAGCAGACACGGGAGGTGTTGGGACAGGGCTAATCCTCATCTTGCTAAGTGGTAGGGGACTGTCCGCTGATCCTTTCTGTGTCTGAAACACGTTGGTTTTTAATAGTACAATATTGCTGAATGGTTGTCATAATTACATTCCTTAAATCCAGAGAAAAATGTTATAAAATAATACATGTTGAGATAAGGACTTATTTATAGAAAAGCCAACAATTCTTTTTGGCTACCCTTCAGTTCCTTTTTTTTTTATTATTAAATTCAGGTAAAGTTAAGAGTACTATTTTTATTAAAAACAAAAATATTCTACCTACTCTCCGCTTTTCTGTCTGCCCAGCACATACATGGACAGATGTCTACAACGAGGTTACTTGAATGGCACGTAGCAGTATTTTGGGACTTAAGATAGTGTTTTGCATTTCCCCTTCATACTTCTCCACATTATTTGAGTTGTTTATAATGATCGTGTGTCACTTGTACACAATCAGTATGATCAGAAACATTTCCTTCTGTCTTCGAGCTGAGAAGTACACTGTGGGTTTTCTCTCCCATTTCAAAAAAAAAAATTGTCTGGTCTATTTTATAAAGACCCCTATAATCGTGTTGTAAAGTCATATTATGTTCCCTTTTTTTGCTTCTTATGTAATTTGTAATTATCAGTTGCTGCGGCATGTTGCTGAGAGGCAGTGGAATAGAATGGATAAGAGCATAGACTCTGGGCGCCTGGATGGCTCAGTCGGTTAAGCGTCTGCCTTCAGCTCAGTTCATGATTCCAGGGTTCTGGGACTGAGCCCTGCATCGGGCTGTTTAGTAGGGAGAAGTTGTTTGTTTCGTTGTTGGTTTCCTTTGTTGTGCCTCATGAAAATTTTTTTAATTAAACTCATGTCTTCATGGAGGAGGATGGGGAGGAGGCTTCAGTTACCTGTGGTCAACGGCGGTCCAGAAGCAAATGATCCTCATTCTGACATATACTCAGGTCAGTAGCAGCCTAATGCTCTGTCACATGCCCATGTCACTGCCCTCCCTTCATCCCATCACATAGGCAACTTCTCATCTCACAGCATCACTAGAAGAAGGGTGAGTACAGTACAGTAAGTTATTCTGAGAGAGAACCACATTCACATAACTTTTACTGCAGTACATTGTTATAACTGTTCTATTTTATTATTGTTGTTAACCTCTCACTGTGCTAATTTATAAATTAAACTTTATCATAGATATGTGCAGTTAAACCTCGAGCTATGCCAGCTTGAACTGTATGGGTCTGCTTACACATAGTTTTTTTTTTTTTCCAGTAAATGCAGTACAGTACTATAAATGTGTTTTCTCTTCCCGATGATTTTCTTAATAACATTTTCTTTTCTCTAGCTGACTTTGTTGTAAAAATACAGTAGATAATACATATAACATACACATTAGGTGTTAACAGATGGCTTATGTCATCGGTAAGGCTTCCAGGCAAGAGTAGGCTATTCCTAGTTAAGTTTCTGGGAAGTCAAAAGTTGTACACAGATTTTCAACTGTGCAGGTGTCGACACCCCTGACCCCATGGTGTTCAAGGGTCAACTATATGTGGTTTGGTACTCTCTGCAGTTTCAGGCATCTACTGGGGGTCTTGGAATTGACCCCCTGCGGCTAAGGGAGAAGACTGTGTCTCATCAGGTCTTTCCTTTTCCTTCTCATGAATCCTTGAGAAATGAAGGAGAGATCTCTGGCTTCCCCAGACAGAGTCTAAAAAGGACTCACTCTAGTCTGGGGCCTCCCCAGATCATCTGGCTACCTTATGATCTGGGGAAGATTGCTGGACTCGAATCTCCTCTACATCTCTCCACAGATAGCATATCAGGGTGGCACAGCCAGTAAACTCCCCTCCCATGAAAGACACAAAGTTCTGAATCAATTTTTCTTTTATTAACCCTTCATGTGGAGTTTCCTTGTTTTTTAGTTTCTTTTTTTTTTAATTTTTTTTTATCTTGGAGTTTCTTTCTTATTGTAAAGTAATAGATACTCATTAGTTTAAAACTTGGCAGAAAACATTTCAAAGTATGAAAGATAAAAATAAATGTTTGAATAGTTGGGAATTCCACCATTTATAGAATCGTTTAATCCTTAAATATTAATATGGCTCTTGAGCTAATAATTGAAAATACACGAAAGCAAACAAAACAGGAACGTTAATACCACATCTAAAAATCACAATACAAAGAAAGGGGGGGTGAAAATGTCTCAGATAAAAATAGCCATTATTTTAAGTGATTTTAACATTTCTTAATAAGCAGGATTCCAATATGACATTTGGACTAACGGAAGATTCCCTTACCCCATGTCCTTTGTTAACCAGGATATAAGCATTTGGGAGTGATAAATATACTCCTTGAGGGATGAATTTTAAAGCAAATCAGCTATGCCAAATAATTATCATGTGTGAAAACTAGTCTCATTTAATTGTTGGCATTTGGTTTGCCGAGCTCCTTTGTGGAAGTTATGCGTGATGTTTGCCCCTCCTTCCTTTCCTTTGACCAGTCTCGTTCCCTTAGACAATCAGGAGCTAAGATTGTCACTTCACACAGAGAAAGAAGACAAGGAAGTAAAACCACCAGGGTAATACAGGTGCTATTTGAAAACTGTGATGACGTGCGGATAGGGGCTGATTTTCCAAACAAGTCAGTCATCTTTTACTGCTAGAATAAATTAATAGCTTAATCAAGATAAAATGTTTAAAACATTGATAATAACAAGCTTGCCTTATATATATCTTGGAGTCAGATAACTCTTATTTGTTCATCATAAACAACTATTTTTTATCCTAGCTTATGTTATGCATAATAATTATGTTAATGCATTAAAATCACTTAAAATGAAATATTCTGGGTTTTTTTTCCCCCAACCCATCCAAAATAGTGAGATTTTACTGTATCAAATTTTCCAGGAATTTGCCTTTTTTCCTATAGTTGTTATATATTTTTTAATTACTCACAATATGTTTCCATTACAGAGAAAATAGGAAATAGAGCTAAGTTTTAAGACATTTTAAAAATTTGGAGGTCTGAACTCAAACCATATGTGAGAAATAAAGTGAAGATATCTACCAGAGATGTTAAAATGAAATTTGATTTTATTTCCCAGGACTTAGTTAGGTACTTAGAACACACAGATTTATCACACAACCTTATTTTATTTTAAAATGATTTCATGTCTGTGCACGTGGGTGGCGCAGTTGGTTAAGTGTTCCAATTCTTAGTTTCGGCTCAGTTTGTGGTCTCAGGGTTGTGAGATCAAACCCTACATCAGGCTCCATGCTGAGTCATGCAGTCTGCCTTAAGACTCTCTCTTCCTCTCCCTCTGCCCCTTTTTCCCCCCACCCCACTCTCTCTCTAAAATAAATAAATAAATCTTAAAAAACAAAACAACAAACTTTAAAACAATTTCAAGCTGGGGCACCTGGGTGGCTCAGTTGGTTAAGCATCTGCCTTCAGCTCAGGTCAAGATCCCAGGGTCCTGGGATGGAGGGCTCTCTGTTCAACAGGGAGTCTGCTTCTGCCTCTGTACACATTCTCTCTCCCTCTCTCTCTCTCTCTCTCCCTCTCTCGCCTTCACTGTCTTTCTCAAATAAATAAAATCTTTAAAAATTTTTTTAATAAATTTAATTTAATTTATAAATAAATAAATAAAATGATTTCATGTTGACTGTGACCATCCACGTTGCTACTAGTTTTTTCCTTATTATTAACCAAATAGAGAAGATGTTGACTAATTCAACCCACAGGCTGAACTATACTCAATTAGTCAGAAACAAGTGATTTTTAATTCCATTTATAAAATATCCAAGGGAAAACATGCCTACGTTGCCCAAATACTCTGTTACTAAATTTCCTTCCTGCCCTGAATAGCTCTACTATTAAGAAGTTTTTCATTACAATCCATTTAAATCTCTTAAAGCCTTAACTTCACCCCATGTCTTCTCATGGGATCAGTTGCATTTGAATCTATAGCCTGTGACTTGCACTTCTATCAGGGCATTTGTCTCAGTTTCTAGACGGTTTTTGGCTTTTCCTTGCCTATGATCCACTCGTGTTTATTTGTTTGACAGAAACAATTGTTGAGTCGTGTGCATGTAACACATAACTACACATTCTACTTTCAAGCCCAGTTTCTAAAGTTTTTGGTAAAAATTTGTAAAACTTTATAAAAATCACACAAGAAATGCATAAATACATTCTTACCATAAAAGATTTAAAAATATCGACGTAGATCAAGTGAAACACTAACACGTCCTCTCACATCTCTCCACGTCAACTTCATAAGCCGTTTACTCTCTACAGTATCCACCCAGTTCCCACACATTGTCAACCTGTTTTGATTTTTTTTTCCCCCAAGACTCATTTAGGGCTTATTTTCTCTGTAACAGTAGAAGAAATACAGTTCCTCAGAAACCAAATGCGAGTCATAATCAGTAGATAAAAGATTTTTATGTCTTCCCATCGGGGCTCAATACTCACATCATTGACCCAGCCATCTTGAGTCATACCAATGGTCCATTGTCTTCGGTGTCCAGTCTCTGCTAATGAGCCAGGACGCTCTCAGGCCGAAGAGCTCAATAGATATCCTCAGCAAAACCCCACCTTAGCCTCCCATCCCTCACAAAGCACTCTTTAGCTTCAATTATGTACCACATACCTATAGCATTTAAATAGTATTTCTCATTATCAATGGATCCAGTAACTAGCTGAGTGACATTGGGAACATCACCTAACCTCGGGGGCCTCATTTTATCATGTATAAATAAATCAGGTAGTCAGATTATGCCATTTCTAAATTTCTTCTCTGCCCCTAAAATTCTTTTATGAGAGGCTTAAAATAAGACAATGATATTAGTAAGAATAATTTATAAAAACATAGCAAGTATTTTTCCCTAAGGAATTCTTCACCTTGTTTTCCTGTTGAAAATATTGGTCAGTGATCTAGAAATGATTCCCACGCTTCAGTCCAAGTGAACCAAGGAGTCTGCACTGAACTGTAAAGTCACTGAGAGGACAGCAGCTAAGGGGACAGACTGGATTCCAGTTTGAGGAGAGGAGCACCAGTTCAAAGTCAGGAGAAATTTGTCAAAAGTCAAGTTCCACAGATGAGGCAAGGCCATGAAGGTGAAAGGAAATCACATTTCCAAAATGGCCAGAAACTGGGTATGAGAGTGGGAAAAAGGATGGCGTCATGGTGGACCGCACGCGTCTTTTCACATTCTGTATTAGTTATCTACCGCTATGTGAGAGATTACCCTAAAAGTAACTTCTTGAAAAAACATTTATTTTCTCATATGCTTTCTGAGGGTCAGGGAGCTGGAAGTGACTTAGCCGGATGGCATGGCTCAGGGTCTCTCGTGAGGCTGCAATCAAGCTGTTGGCTAGGGCTATAGTCTTCTAATTCTTGACTAGGGCCAGAAGATCCACTTCCAAACTCACTCACATAGCATTGGCAGGAGGCTTCCTCTCCACGTGGGCTTCTCTATAGGGTTTGTTGCAACATGATCTCCCCAAGCCATGTGAACTGAGAGTGAGGGGGCAAGAAAGAGAACAAAATGAATCAACAGTGTCTTTTTAATGTAATCTCAGAAATGGCATACGATCACTTCCACGATATTCTTCTGGTCACAAACACCAACACCATCACTTACTGCGATGAACACCGAGTAATGTATAGAATTGTTGAATCACTCTATTGTGCATCTTGAAACTAATATAACACTGTACATTCATTATAATTTAATAGAAAAGAAAGAAAAAAATCTCACATCATCTTTTAAAAATGAAAATCCAGAGATTATTTAAGTAACTGCTATGTAAATATTTCATCTGATCACATTTACTTGTTGAAAATCTTTTCTCCGTCTTTTAATAAAATTAAAAATAATGTAATATATAATTAGGAGGATGTATGCAATTTTAGCCCAATTTATTTCACTAGGATAAGCAAAGGGAGCCATAGGAATTTGAGATCAAGAACTAATCTTTAAAGAATTGAACTTTTGAAACCAGTGTGACTCCCAAACAATAGACACTTCAAATTCATGAACCAACCTTAGTAAAACTATGTAACAGGATGGCAGGACCATGCACTGAACATCTCCAAGTGTGTTATGATGCCTTGGGAGAACGTTAGTGCTGATGCCTAATCTCTTGCTCTTTTGAATTTTATTTTATCTTTTACAAATATGAGGAATACAGCAGGAAGAATTATGCATATTATTTGAGTTTTCCAAATTGGAAAAAGAAATTGAATTGGTCTGTTTCTTTTGATGATTACTTAGATTTCATTTCAAGAGTATGCTGAATGCAGGTCCCTTTAATACAATAATAGACAATAAGCCATCTGCTGGGTAGTATCTTCCCAACTGCTGATGGCCTCCAAGCACAGAACCCTCTCAGCCATTCCCAGGGTAACTCAACTGAGAAGAAAAGTCCTCGAAGTGGCTAAATCACCATAGAACTATGCCACCCCATTTCTCACTCTCATGCGTTCATTCTCCCCTCATGGATCCATCCATTCAAACCGCTACTGTTGACTTTCTGTTATTTTCCCAGTCCTGGGCTCCACATGAGAGACCTTCTCACCAGTATAAATCTGACCTAATCTCAGCAAGGTTACAGAGCCCTCATTTCTAACAGGCTTTCCTCAGTTGTGCAGTCAGAGAAACTCAATTCATCAGCTTGCCTTGAAACTACCTACAATAAAAAAAAAAACAAAAAAAAAAACCAAAAACAGTGCCTTGGGGTGCCTGGTGGCTCAGTCAGTTAAGTGTCTGTCTTTGGCTCAGGTCATGATCTCAGGGTCTTGGGATCGAGCCCTATATCGGGCTCCATGCTCAGCGGGGAATCTGTTTCTCCCCCTCCCTCTCCCTCTGCCCATTCCCCTGTTTGTGCTCTCCCTCTCTCTCTCTCTCAAATAAATAAATAAAATATTAAACAACAACAACAAACAAACAAAAAACAGTGCCTTTTTTCATTGACTTAATCTTTGCTATTTTTAAAGGAAAGTAGCAGCCAAAGCTAGGAAAAGCCCAATAGCACATTCTTATACTGATTAATAAATGAGCCTAATATTTATTTTACATATATGCCTGCTAAATAATAAATCTGTATAATTAAATCAGAAAAAAAAAACAGAAACAGTACTTTTTTTTAAGATTTTATTTTTAAGTAATCTCTACACCCAGCAAGGGGCTTGAACTTACAACCCCAAGATCAAGAGTCACATGCTCTACTGACTGAGCCAGCTGGGTGCCCCCAGAAACAGTATTTTATTTTATTTTTTATTTTTCTAAGAGATTTTGTTTATTCATTTATTCTAGAGAGAGTGGGAGAAAGAGACAAAGCATGTGAGCAGGGGGAGGAGCAGAGGGAGAGAGACAGGCAGACTCATTGCTGAGCATGGAGCCCAAGGCAGGGTTCAATCTCACCACCCGGAGATCAGGACCTGAGCCAAAATCAAGAGTTGGATGCCCAACTGACTGAGTCACCCAGGCAACCCCAAAATAGTACTTTTAACAGTTGCCTTTTACCCTCATCAGGGTGTTGCATAATAAAAATCATCTCTGTTAGTTGGGTAGTGTTCTTAGTTCAGAGAGTCAGTGCTTACAAGTGGACAAAAGGACTCTCTGGATATGATGCCTGGTGCTGTTCTCACTTCCCACACCCTGCAACCCAGCATGACGTGTCAAAGACATGAGAAAAAGTGCAGAACTAGAATAGAGGATTCTGCTCATAAATGGTACAACCATTGTCAGTTAGCAGAAGAAGTTGTTTTAGTTGGAAGGGCTATTGGAATGCCCCAGGGAAATCTTCTGATTCTTTATTGACTTAATTCAGTCAGGAGATACACTGCTCTATGAACCACTGACTTCATTCTCATGAGGTAGGGCAATTAGTTAGAAAGAAAAGAAATGTACTGTTTGAAAGAAAGACCATGAGAAGGGACACTCCTTTGCTTGAACTACGAACAATCCATTAGAGGTCTAATAAAAGTTGGCATTTTTTATAATATCTGAGGTGGGATGAAGTGTGGGAAGACGGGCACCTCTGTGTCATTGCTGCATCCAAGGCCCTGCATTTTCCCACTCAAGCCTGTGAGGCCATTAACCCAATGTCCTCCAGCTCATTCCTCTTTCCGCCACATTTTGACCTCTGGAAAATTAGGTCAGTTAATACTTTAGGACATTTATCAAAATGATAGTTCTGAACTGATTTAGATAAGAAAGAATGAATATAATTTTAAAAGGTTTCTTTATCATGTGTGATATATTTATCCATAGTCATAACTGAATGAGAAGAAGAAAGAGCATTCATCGTGAAGTGAGGAAAGAAATAGTTTCACCATTAGCAAGAAAGATAGACATTTGGTAAGCACCTAACTGCATATCAAAGAGACTCACACATCTTATTTCCTGTCTTCCAGGAGCTGCCCACTGTGAGTGGGAATCAGGTAAATGAAACAGGAACTATGGCATAAAAGCAATAAAACAATCCATGAATATGCAGTGCCTTATTTCCATCAAATCCAAGTCAAAAGTGATTTAAGGCTAGGGGTTAGGAATAGCAGTCTATCTGCGGTAAGACTAGGGAGGCTGGGGGCACAATTTCAATTCTAGTCAAGAGGGAGAAGTTTTCGACTCTTTCTAATCAATACAGAATTTTCCTTAACTGTGTACCTAAAACAGCAAACTGTGATTGGAAACAATGACCAGAGGAAAGGGTCGTCATTGTTTCTTCTTAGTCAAGCAGAGAAAGACAATTATCATATGGTTTCACTCATTTATGGAACATAAGAAATAGGAAGATCAGTAGGAGAAGGAAGGGAAGAATGAAGGGGGTGGTAAAGAGAAGGGGGAATGAACCATGAGAGACTGTGGACTCTGGGAAACATACTGAGGGCTTCAGAGGGGAGGGGAGTGGGGGATTGGGATAGGCCTGTGATGGGTATTAAGGAGGGCACATATTGCATGGTGCACTGGGAGTTATAAGCAAATAATGAATCATGGAACATTACATCAAAAACTAAGGATATACTGTATGGTGACTAACATAACATAATAAAAAATTATTATAAAAAAAAAAAGAAACAAGGAAGAGACAGATCCCTGTGCTCTGTTGCCCACAGAGGGCCTGCACTTGCCCCTGGGGGACCCACCTGCCCTGTGCTCACAGACCAGAGGCTGAAGGCTAGAGGGCCTAATGTCAGGCTGCCTTGGGGCACACTCTGGAGGTGAGCCCCAGAAGCAAAAGTCAGGGAAGTGGGAAAGACAGGATGAGTACAAACCACTATGGTGTGTGCTATTGACTTGATTGCTTCTCTGTACACTTGAGGCCCAGGCTCATTGTAGGAAAGTCCCTGAGACCCCATGCAGAAAGGAGCTCTAAATTGTCCCACCAAAAGATGGGAGGCTGGTCTATTCATTTATGATGAAGATGCCAAGAACACACAATGGGGAAAGGACAGTCTCTTCAATAAATGGTGTTGGAAAAATTGAGTAGCCAAATGCAAAAACATAAGACTTGACCATCTTACAGCATACACAAAAATAAATTCAGAATGAATTACATGCTCGAACATAAGACATGAAACCATAAAAATTCCAGAAGAAAACATAAGGGGTAAGCTCCTTGACATCGACCTTGGGGATGATTTTATGAATTTGACACCAAGAGCCAAAACAACAAAAGCAAAAAAAAAAAAAAAAAAAAAAAGGTTTGACTATGTCAAACTAAAAAGCTTCTGCATAGCAAAGGAAATTATCAGCAAAATGAAAAGCAACCCACTGAATGTGAGAAAATATTTGCAAACCGTGTATCTGATAAGAGGTTAATATTCAAAATACATAAAGAACTCATACAACTCAATAGCCAAAAAAACAACAACAACAACATTTGATTGAGGAAGTGAACAGACATTTTCCAAAGAAGACATACAGATGGCCAACAAACACAAGAAAAGATGCTTAATACCATTAATCATCAGGGAAATGCAAATCAAAGCCACAATATCACCTCATACCTGTTAGAATGGCTATCACCAAAAACACAAGAAATAACAAGAGTTGGTGAGGATGTGGAGAAAAGGGAGCCCTGGTGCTGTTGTTGGGAGCATAAATTGATGCAGGCACTATGGAAAATAGTATGAAGATTCCTCAAAAAAAAATTAAAAATAGAACTTCAGTATGAGCCAGGAGTTCACTTCTGGGTATATACCTGAAGGAAATGAAGAAAGAACCTCAAAGAGGTATCTGCACTCCCATCTTCACTGCAGCTTTATTTATGACAGCCAAGACATGGAAATAACCTAAGTGTATATCAGAGGATGAATAGATAATGAAGGTCTCTCTCTCTCTCTCTCTCTCTCTCTCTCTCTCTCTCACACACACACACACACACACACACACAGAGGAATATTATGCAGCCATAAAAAGGAGGAAATTCTGCCATTTGCAACAACCTGGATGGACCTTGAGAGCATTATGCTAAACGAAATGTTAGGCAGAGAAAGACAAATACGGCATGATCTCACAAATATATGGCATCTCAAAAAACAAACTCATAGAAACAGATTGGTGCTTGCCAGAGATGGGTAGGGTTGCGGGGGGGGGGGGAGTGAGGGAAATTGATGAAAATGGTCAAAAGGTACTCACTTTCAGCTATAAGATAAATAAGTCCTGGAGATGTAATGTATAGTTAACAATACTGCATTGTGTATTTGAAAATTGCTGAGAAGAGATTCTTACTACAAGAAGAAAATGTGTATGCTTGGTGATGGATGTTAAACTTATTGTGGTAAGCATTTCACCATATGTATATATCTCAAATCAGTATGTTGTACATCTAAAATGAATACAATGGTAAATGTCAATTATAACCCAATAAAACTTGGAGAAAAGAAAAGATAGGAGGCTGGGCATTATCAATTCAGTCCCAGCTCCTGTTGCTCCAGAGTTGTTCCTGAAGGCATTAAAACCTTGAGCTTTCCAACTACAATGTCCCCACCTGAACGAGTGAGCCCAGCTTCAGAGGAATTTCTAAGGTAAGAAACAGAGGTGTAAAAGGTGCTTGAGACAGGACCCTGCAGCATTCATGGGAACTGTCCACTGCACCTGCAGCTAAAATCCAAGGCGGGAGGTGGGGTGTGCTATGGACACCATGCGTGTCTGCTGGCTAATCTTTTGCAGCTGTCAGATCTACTCATGTCCACATTGGATCCACTCGGTTGGACTCACCTGTCCTAGAGCACTTATACAAAGCCCCAATGAATTCCCTGAATTCCAGATATGCATCTCCCTGTCACATTATAGCAGCAACAGTAGCTCTTCATGATAATCAGAATTGATTCCTCCAGCTAGTATAGGAACTCTTTCCTTGCCTGGTAGTCTCCAGTCTTGAGACCAAATGGCCCAGGCTGCAGATTCACTATAGTCTAGCTTCCATGAAAGCCTTACTGTGCCCAGATGAAAGCAATCTTCTGGAACCAGAATTTTCAATCCATTAGAACTTAGAGTCACAGGATGGATGGGTGCTGAGAGTGATGGTGAGAAGGTCAATCCTACTTTCGTCCCTTAGTTCCTAGACTCATGAAGTCTAACATCAGAGATGCAGCACTCCTCCATCCTGAAGGACAGAATCCACAGGCGCATGCCTTCTTGAAACCTTGAATAAGCTATTCCGGTGTTCTTACTGGTAATGAGATATGTGGGAGAACCCACTGTATCCATGGCTATGTGCCCGTTGTCATACTTCTTTTGCCATAAAATGGGCCCTTTGGTGCAAGACAATGTTATCTGGGACTCCATGCCTATAAACAAAGCACCCTGTAAGCACTCAGACCACTGTGCTTACAGATGTGCTGCAGGTGTGGAATGCAAATCCAAATCGAGGGTAGTCGTCAGTTTCAATAAAGACAGATCTCTTCTCCTTCCAGGCTTGACTGTGTCCAGTGTAATTTACCTGCCCTCAAGAGGCTGGCAGTTTAAAAATCTTAAAAAGAGAGCTCCTGATATTCTCCCTCAAACCTGCTTTACCTCCATCTTCCCCATCATAATTTATGGCAACTATATTCTTCTAAAGCTAAAAACTAAGCCTAAAAACTTTGGGATAAGCCTGGACTTCTCTCTTTTTCTCATGTTCTGTAGGTGATGAACTAGCAAATCATGTTGGGTCTGCCTTCAAAATATATCCAGAGTATGGTCTCCCCAACTTACCTCTGTCAACTTTTATCTGGATTATTGGAAAAGCCTTTAACTGGTCTCCCTACTTCTGTCTCTGGCCCCATGAAGCCTATTCTCAATCAGTCATCTGGACCAATCCTGTTAAAACACAAATCCTATCTTGTCATCCCTCAGTTCAAAACTTTCCAACTGGGGGTTCCTGGGTGGCTCAGTCATTAAGCCTCTGCCTTCAGCTCAGGGTGTGATCCCAGGGTCCTGGGATCGAGCCCCACATTGGGCTCCCTGCACCACCGGGAACCTGCTTCTTCCTCTCCCACTCCCCCTGCTTGTGTTCCCTCTCTCACTGGCTGTGTCTCTCTCTGTCAAATAAATAAATAAAATCTTAAAAAAAAAAAACAGAAAAACTTTCCAATGACTCTCAGTGTCAATGAGAGAAAAAGTCAAAATCCTTACAAGGGCCCATATATCCCTATGTGATCTGAGTCCTTGTGGCAGGAAGACTCCCATGAGGCCCTGTGATCCTTCTTCCTAAAGTCTAGCCTTTGTGTGATCCCCTCTCTTTGAGTGTTGGTGGGAGCTGTGACTGGCTTCCAACCAATAGAATACAGCAAAGGTGCCAGACGTCACTCCTGTAATTACATTTATGGAACTTTATGTAACACTCCCTCTGCTTGCAGACTCTCTCTCGCTCTCCTGCTGGCCTTGAATAAGCAAGCTGCCACGTTGTGAACTGCCTGTGGAGTAGGCCATCTGGTAGGCCTAAAGCTGAGGGTGGGCACCACTGAGACCCAAGAAGAAACTCTTACAGCTCTCAGTCTTACAGCTGCAAGGGAATGAATTCCAACAACCGGAGCGAGCTTGAATGTGGATCCCTCCCTAGCTGAGCCTACAGATGAGAACACAGCCCAGGTGACACCTTGCCTGCAGCCTTGTGAGACCTGAGCAGAGGACCCAGTCAGGCCGAGCATGGATTCCCGACCCAAGGAAACTGTGAGCTAAAAAATGGGTGTTGTTTCGAAACTCAAAGTTTGTAGCAATTTGTTAGCAGCAATACATGACAAATGTAGTCCCGCTTCTATTCTGAACACAGCTCCTCCTACTGTCCTCATCTTCCACTCTGCTTGAGCTGCATAAGCCTCCTCGTTGTGTCTCAGATGAGCCAGGCACTTGCCCATCACAAGGCCTTTGCATTTGCTGCACTCCTCAGCTTGAGATGGTCTTTCCTAGGATATACACATGGCTTTTTGTCCTCACTCACTTCTTGTTTTCACATAAAAGGTATCTTCTCAGTAGGCCTTCTCTAGCCAGCTTATCTAAAATTTCACCACCTTCCCTTGTTTTATAACTTCCTTCCCTGCTTTATTTTTTCTCCTTGGAATTTATCATCCTATAACTTACTACATACTTTAATTATCTATCTTACTGTCTTTTCTCTCTCACTAGAATGATAGTTTCATGAGGACTGGGATTTTTGTGATTTTGCTCTGTTTATTCCACAGTGAATCCAGCCTGCCACACTGAACACTCTGTAGCAGGTGCACATTGAGAACATATCCTGGGTTTAGCCAGGATGAGGAGATAGAGGGACAGGTGGTCTGTGTGTTTTCTGGGGAATGATTACGCCATGAGATCAAGCCTAGGAGAGAAGTGGGGACATTCAGGGGGTGGTGTGTGATTTGAGGTCTCACTAAAATCCGGGAGCTCCTGGGCTGGGCTTACTAGATATTCAGGAGACTAGATAGTGATGTTTGGAGAGGTGATGTTTGAAATTGACATGTTGGGAATGTGCAAGGTCTGGGGTGTGGCTTTATGAGTGGGTGGCCGAGATGAGGTGGAATAAGAGATTAGTGGCTGCAAAAGATTGAGGAACTGCGAGACCAGTGTGTTGGATGGACAATTTATTCATTCTGAAGTCTCCGAGAATCGTGGTAGGGTTGCGAGGGACTCAAGTGTTCAAGTCACTGAAGAACAGAGGAACATAGCAGAGACGCTGGCAACTCACAGCTGTGATCTAGGATGGCTGTAAGAGGGGAAAATCGCCTTCACCTGAAAGCTGAGGAAAACAAGAGTCCTGTGGTGGTGGCCAGGTTTTTGTTAGGTCGGGGACTGCAAAGCTACCACCCTTGGGCCAAGTCTGGCCTGCTCCTGATTTTGTAAGTAAAGTTTTATTGGAACACTTTGTTTCCATAATTTCTACGGCTGCTTTTGCTCCCAAATGGCAAAGTTAAGTAGTTGTAACAAAGGAAACTGTGTGGCCCGCAGAGCCTAAAATAGCTACTTCGTGGTCCTACACAGGAAATGTTTGAGGACCTGAGTTAGAGCAAGAAGGGGAATAGAATGTTCAGGCAAGAGGTTGAAGATACACCGGGAATCTGCTGGTAACAGACTATGAATTTCAAAGGGACCTTTTGGAATGATTTGGGAGGAGGGAGAAGGGTGGAAGATGAGGGCGCCTTAGGACAATCTGGCCAGTGATGGTGATCTTGAGGCTTGGACTTCTGATGGTGACCAAGGCAGCCAGGGAGGTGAGAGGCATGATGAGCTGGACCCTTAGGATGCCCCAGGCTGGGGCAGCTCCATATGCAGGGAGGAGCTGCAGCACGTACAGGGGCCTACAGCAACTGAAGACCTCGGAAGGTCGACTTGCCCTTGGCCGATGCATAGGAACATGCAGCAGAGAACATCTGTGGTGTCTGGGCTTGCTCGCATCTGGTCTGGGGTCAGCTCCCAGAACACAGGCACTGCCTAATTCCTGAATGTGTTCCTGGAATTCAGAGGAAGGGGTGGAAGGAAGGAGAGAGAGAGGGAGCAAGGCAGGCAGGTGAACCAAGAAGCCATGTAAATAAAAGTTAAAATGACAACTCTGGGTTACATATATTAGTTCTAGAAATTCATAAGCCAGATAAAATATTAGCAAGCTTTTCATATTAAAAAGTGTCTTTATGACCTTAGACAATCAAAGTAAGAAATCTTATGATCATCAGTGCTCAGTCCTGTTCCAGGACCTAAAAATCCATGGCTCAGGGACAGAGATACACCGTGTATCTTATTCTCCTTTAATGCATTATCCTTCTAATCAACTACCTGTAGCCCTAAATAGTGATTAGGGCACTCCTTTAAAATTTACCCAGACTCTTATCTGCGTCAGAACTCTTGCAGGATAAATGAGTAACACATGGCCTCTGGCTAGCCCTGGCAGAACTGCTTTCCCGCTGTTAACTACAACTTCTACCTGTCTCAGCCACAGGCAACCTTTCCCACCTTCTATCAGAATAATGAAGGGGAAGGCATTGCTTTTCCTGTCTCAGCCCCACTGTGCTAAGAAGATCCACGCTCTGCTGCTTCCAGTCCTCTTCTCCAGCTTCCCGTGAGGATACACAGTTTTGTTACACCCCCAGAGAAACTTAACCCAAATTCCCAGTAGGTAACCGCCAATTCTAGAACACTCTACCCGTTAATGACTGCATTTTAATACATTTCCTTTTCATAAGAGTAGAACAGCCCCCTCCCTTCCCTTGTAGTCAGGAAGCTGCCTGCTGGATTCGCATACTGTTAAATATTTCTCAGCTCTGCTGCCTTTAGCAAAGGCCTCTCTCCTATAAACTTGCTCAGAGCCAATGGGCACTCCAACGGGAAAAATAAAAACAAGATTCTGAAGAGATTTGATGTCAATTTTCAGCACAGATGATCTGGTTTCATCATAGATATTCTGCAGGGAAGAAACCTAATTCCAGGGTGGAGAGTGAAGTCACTCTGAGAGCCGAAAGTTCTGAGAGCCAAAAATGACATCTGAAAATCATATTTGTAAATGTACCCAGAGGCTATTGCATGATGGGCACCCACAGGAGCAGGACCCCAGGCGTCTGCCTGTGCCTCAGGCTGCTTGTGTTCATTGGCCCAAAATAGCAACAGCAAGTTTTCACTTAGGCTTCCACCCTCATTCCCCCCAGCTACGAATGTAACTCCCAGCCTAAGGATCAAAGCGATTCCCTTACAGAGAATGTCTTCCATCCCCTTTACGGGCAAGTCTGAATTTTGTAGCAGGACACAGTCTGTTCTTTCTGGAGCCAATGAATTTCTGTTATCATTCTTAGAGCTGCTGTCTCTTGTGTTACCGTATTTACTTTTCTTTACTTCCTTTTGTCTGTGTGCTTTCTCTATATTTCTTGCCCATTTCTACCTTTTCCTCTGGGCTTTGGAAAGCCAGGGGAGGAGCAATTCATTCTAACATGGAAGCTCTTGGGAAGACTTAACAGAATGGGTAATATTCTAGGGAAAGGAAACAGTATGACCTAAGTCACTTGGTATGTTCCAACACCGACGAGCAGTTTACTATGGCTAAAGTGAAGGATATGTCCAACCTTGGGTCAGACTGTGAACCTTTATCCTAGAGGGAATGGTCAGCCATGAAAGATTCCCTACCAGTGACATTACTAGGTTGAGGCTGTAGAATCATTTGTATTACAGAGGTCTGTAATAGTCATCTATGGTTGCATAACAAATCATTCCAAAATTTAGACTTCACATAGCAAAGACTTACTATCTTCTAGTTTCTGTGGGTGGGGAATCTACCACGGCTTAGCTGAATGCCTCTCTTCAAAGTCTCTCCCAAGGCTGAAATCAAGGTGTCAGCTAGGATGGCAGTCTTCTGATGACTCGACTAGGGAAGGTTCCAATTCCAAAGTAACTCAAGTGGTTTTGGGCAGGACTCATTTCTTCACTGACTATTGCTTGGAGGCCTACTTTGCTTCCTTGACATTTCTTTCTGGGTTTTTTTCTGTGGGATGCCCACTTTCTGTAGGCTTCTCTGCACAACAGCTCACAATCTGGCAACTGGCTCCATCAGCATGAGCAACTGAGAGAGCAAGTAAGACTGAAGTTAGAGTCTTTTTGTAACCTAATCTCAGAAGGGATGTTGTATTATTTGTGGTGTGTTCTGTTCATTAGTAGGGAGTCATTAGGGCCAGCCCCTCCTCAAAGGGAAGAGATTACACAGGACATGAACACCAAGAGGTAGGAATCACTGGAACTCATCAGAAAATTGGAGGGGGTTCAGGAGACACTATTATCTAGAATGGAAGGAAGAATGGGATTTCAAGAAGTGGGAAGTCATATATGGCATGGAGATGTCAATGCCCTCCAGCCAAAGCTTGCCAGGAACCCACTTGTAGTTGAACAAGCTGGGGGTTTACTTGTTGCAGGAGGGAAGGCACACACCATGGGAACCATGGGGTCTCTCAGTAAAATGGTGTTAGAAGCTATTATGGGATCTGGGCTTTGGATGAGTAACTGGGGGTGGAGGGTGTCTAAGGAAGCAGGGGCTTACTGTGAACTGGATGTTGTCAGAGAGCAGGGACAGTTCTGTGATTGACTATCTCAGTAAATCTTATCTACAGGGGAGGAGAACTAGAAGGAGGACAAAGTTGTAATTGGTCAAGAAGAATCAATCACTTGTTTTGGCTGAGAGAGAGGGTGTTTCGTATTTTATGTGGCACAGTGACCTTGCTATTGCCCGTTTTTAAACAAAACTATGAAGTGGACTGTTTTGGCTCATTTTACCATGGTCTAAGGGTAGTCTTATCTGAGGTTACCATTCTGTGAGGCTGTTTATGTCTTATAGGAGAATAACATGACCTAGTCATGAGTGACCAGCCAGCTTCAGAAAGTCAGGGGAAGATAAGTAGAGGATAAGAACATGGCTCTGGAACCAGACTACCTGGATTCGAGTCTGGACTTCACTGCTCACTAGCTCTGTGACCTGAGCCCATTGGTAAACCTCCCTGTACCTTAGTTTTCCCACGTTAAAGTCGAAACTATGATAGTATTATCTCGTTGGCTTGTTATGAGGATTCATGAGTTAATGTACGTGTAAAGTATTTAGAACAAACCTAGCATGTGAGAACTACATGCCTGCGGATTATCGTTATCATCTGTGACTCCTGAAGGGGCGATTCTGTTAGAGTGGTAGAGGGCAGAAGCCAGACTGCGGTGACCAAAGATAAACAGCAGTGGGTGAAGTAAGGTCAGCATGTGCTGAACAGCCCTTCGAGAGGGACAGTGACAGGAAGATCTGGAAATCATGCAGAAAGAGGAAGGGAGCTGGTTTATCTGAGGTCAGTATAGAGGAGGGCCTCTCGAAGACTGTGACAAATGAAAGATCTCATGCCCTTCAGGTGATCCTTTTTTTCCAATACTTTTGTTGAAGTATAATTGACATCCAGTAAATAGCACCTATTTAAAATACACAATTTGGTGAGTTTTGACATACGCACACACCATAAAACCATCATCACAGTCAATAATGAACATCTTCATCACCTCTTGGTAATCCCTCCCTTCTTCCCCCCCCCCCACTACCCCCAGGTGGTTCTGATGCTGACGTGTGAGAACCATAGGGGATATGAAACAAAGTCTGTCATTAAAAAGACCTAGAGTCATGGCTCAAAAAATAGTAATAAAGATGAAATCCTAACAGCTAGGAAAGGAAGGGAATCGGAGATAAGTGACAAGACCAGCACCTGGGAGAGCCTGAGGAGACCTGCCAGCCCCAACGCTGAGAACAGGGTGTTCGCTAAGCTCTCTCACCAGGCCACCGGGGCAGGGAGCAGTGAGGACATTCAATGAGCTTTCCAAAGACCACCACTCACGTACTTTTGCTAGGAAAGTGCTCCAACTCCAGGTCTCTGATCATGGCACACCCCTGCTCAAAACCAACGGGGGCGCCTGCTGACACTCGGTTCTGGCTGGGGTCATGATCAGGGTTGTGAGATTGAGCCCCTTGCTGGGCTCCATGATGGACATGGAGACTGCTCTCTTGCATGCTCTCTCTTTCTCTCTCTATTTCTCTCTCTCTCTCTAAAAGCAAACAGACAAACAAAAAAACCATTCAATAGACTCCCTTTTCTACAAGGTGCAGTCAAAACAACTCGACAAATGAACAAACAGCAACAAAACCTTAGCCTGACTTCCAAGACTTGGTACAATCTGGCTGCCCACCGTCCAACACTCTTTCCCTCTTTCCACTCCAGTCTGCTCGGATCTTGTCCCATGGGTTCGCCTCCTGTTCTGCAATATGCTTCCTCCTTTCCTTCCTTCAGAGAGCGGGTCCCCCTCCTGGAGCGTCGCCCCCGCCCCGGCCGTCTAACCACAGCTTCGCCCGACGCTCTCTCTGTCGGCACAGCCGGCATGACTCTCTTTGCTCTGCATGTGTATATGATATTCTTGTCGAGAGGGGCAAATCCCTGACGGCAAGGGTTGTGTGCACCTCGCCGTTGCAGCCCAGCCCCGCGCTGCCTTCAACATACTCACTGAATGTTTGCCGACGAGTCAATGGACGAACCGATGAATTTGCCCAGACCTATTCATCTTTCGTTTCTGTGACTGTGGCCGTCCACCAGGGTTTTTCAACCTTGGCCCTTTGACATTTTAGGTCAGATAATTCCGTGGTGGGGACCGTCCTACGAGTTGCTGGGTATTTAGCAGCATCCCTGGCCTCTACCCACCGGATGCCAGGAGCTCCGCCTTCCCAGACAGACAAGCAAAGTATTTCCAGACATTGCCTCCTGCGGCTGGAGGGGGAAGGAGAGCATAACCCTGATCGAGACCCTTGAACATTAACTTCCCAGGTTTTCCTGTAAAATATTTATTGTAAAAGGGAGAGTGGCAATGATCTAATTCAGGTCAAGGAAAGAAGGAAAATGTTTAACATTTGGAAACTTTCCTAAGTCCTTTTCTAAGTGGCTTTCTCCCCATTCCCCACCCCCCTTCCTTTCTACCTGGTGCTTTATTCCCATAGACAGTCCATCTATTCCTGCTAACAGCAAAGGAAAATAGAAGCAGAGCAGTGAAGCTTTAAGAATGGAAAGGCTTCCAGTAAGTTGGTATGTTGAAATAGGGCGCCTGTTAGGTTCCTCAGCCTGAGCTCTGCAGGTACCTCTCACGTTATCGCCTCATCATGCCTGCTGTGTATGATCTATAACCGTCTGTTGTCAGGAACCCAAGACGGTAAATCACTTCCCCCCATTTGTTATGAGATAAAACATTTCCCATCTTGACTTCGTGTGGACAAGTTCCGAAAGTGACAAAGTCAGAAAACACAGATTCATGCTCCGTCTCTCTGAGCTCACCTAGACCTGTGCAATCTTGAGTATTTCCCCTCCATCTCATAGATCCAGTCTTCGTTTTAATACAGTCATTTTCTTCCTTATAATAATATGATGTATGGTGTTCATTTTGCAAGTCTAATCCAATGAACTATTTGCTCAATGGGCTATTAAAATGGGGGAACAGCCTGCTACCCTAAGCCTCTGTCTAATTGCTCCGAGCCCGGGCACCCCTCCTAACAGCACCACCCGCTGCCCCTACTGTTATGCCCTACAGCTGCAGGCAGGTTGCTGCCTTTCTCCTCTGCAGCCTCTTCTTCTTCCCACTTCTCCCTCTTCTTCTTTATTCTCAATCTACTTCACGCTGACATTCTCCTTTGATCCTTTTATGCTTTATAGACCCTTTGTCTCTGTTCTCATACTCAGCTTCTGTCTGTGTTATGTGCTTCAATTTCAAATCACCAGGAACATAAGCTGCATATCGCTGTTTTCCTCCTTTAGTCACAAAAGCAAAGAAAAAATAAAAAGGAACTCATCTTTCTGCCTGAGTGAAGCCTTATTCATGCGGTTAGTCGGTGGGTCTGTTGCTCAACACCAGCTGGAGTGAACACTGGACACGATCATCTTAATGAGGGAACTTCTGATGCAAATGAAAAGCATATGCTTGAGGGAAAATAGCCTGGAAAAATATGGTAAGATACCCATCAGGAGGAAAATCAAACATAATAATGATATTCTCATTGTGTTGCTATCATAACAATACTCAGCCTTCCACAGAATACTAGAATTTGTCCTTGATACAATGACTCTGAAGTTCCGTATTAATTTTGAGTGTGTCTCACACAAATGGGAAATATCTTTGATTTTGGTCATTAATAAGCAGTGAGAGATTCAGCTAGCTGACGTCAGAACAGCCTTTCAGCAAGATTGCCCCTAGAAGTCGGCCCCATGGTGAAGGATTCTGCCATTCTGTGCAGGTCACTGTGTCCACATCCATCTGTTTCTTTCTCTCATTGCTATGGGAGCATCCAGAGCTGTAGACGGCATAAACTATCCAAAATGGAGGAACGAACACATAACCAGAAATGGGAGTATACGTATGATAGCAGCTTAACAAATGTCACGGTCCAGTTTGGAGAACAATGATCCACTCTTCATTCCTAGAGAAGCCTTATGCTCTCTCCCACTGGCCCTGTTCTCCTTTGAACTCTTTTATCATCTTGTCACCGTCCCTGATAACATATGCAGCCTGCAGAACCTAGAAGGAAAGATATTCTGGGTTCTTACTCCCAACTACCAGAAAAGTCTTTTTGAAACAAAAAAACACTTATTTATCTCTTCTAACCCCAGGGAAAGCTGAGAGTTTGACAGACAAGCAAGCTTAGAAAGGCAAATGTGCTTTGCCTAAGAGGGAAAGGTGATGGCAACTTTTGCAAATACGAAAACGTGGACTGCAGCCTATCAGAGAACCGGAAGTAAAACATGGAGACTTTATCAGTTCCTCCTGAGTAGATCTTCACAACATAGCCTCAGTATTTCATTTGATATGAGTTTGCTGAATAACAAATATATCCACATTCATATTTCAGTCCAAAATTTATTTTCCAAAACCAAATAGAAATAATCTTTAATATCCATGCTATTACCTTTCAGTAAAAATGAAGATATTTTTCCTTATGCATTTATTAATCAGAACATTTTAAAACTTGGCTGATTTTTTTAATTGTAATTTTATTCTATAATATAAAAGGAGTATCAGTAAAAAATATCTCATTTTTATTATAATATTGACATTTCTCTTCATGAAGAGAAGCAAGATAATGCCAATACTATTTTAGCCTTTCTCCTTTATGAACTCGATGAATTCATAAAGATAAATGTCATAAACAGAGATTAGCACTCATGCAGTATATATTACAAGGAATTGCATTTTGATCTGACAGGAGGTTTGGCTTTGCAATATTTTAAAAAGTACTGTAAAATTTCAGAGATTTTTAGTTTTTAATTTTAGCTTTTCAGCTGATGTAATATTTTCTTTCTCTCTTCTCTCATGAGTTTTCTTCCTCTCTTCTTTTTTATCCTCTGAATCACACTTTTTTTCTGAGACTGTATCTCTACCAACCATACATAAATCTATTGTATGTATTTTTCCCCATTCTCAATTATAATGGACCCTTGAATTGTAAAAACATGGCTAATTGTCAAATCTGGAAGTGAGAAAGGGAATACTCACAACAGTCCTGTTTGAGCTCTAGTAGACTTCGACGTGTGTGGTAGGAGTCCAAAGGCACCCTCAACACAGAACACTGCTAATGTGACTTTATATGTGCTGTGCTGTTGCTCAGAGCTCTGGCTTGATAAATGTAATAATGGGACCCCACGTTTATGCAGGAAGTAGATATGAGGACTAGAGCATGACCTGCCTGACCTGGACTTGAAACCACTAAGCCAGAGTGCGGGAAGATTGTATCGGCAGCTTGAATACGCCAAAGTATAAACTTTAGATGTTGGTATAATGTCAGCAGAAACCTGAATGGTGGGAAAGAAGTGATACTAATTGCACTGTGGGAAAAAATCTGATAGTGGTGTAGTAAGAAAAAGGTGCTTATGGAATGTTACTATGGTTCACTAAGATTCTTGAGAATTTGCCATTATGAATAAATAACCAACCAGTTTGCTTTTGAGAGGGCCCAGGAGCAACACTGAGTCATTATTTATTTAGAAATACCCCCAGGATCTGGGTAAAATATAAAGGCTGAGAAGATAGTGAAGATTCTGGACCACAGGAAAAAAGATGATATTAAATTATTTCTCCCCATCATCTGTTACAGTGTTCTTGATTCTACCTAGTGTAAAGAAGAAAGTTGATCCCTAATTGCATCACAAGAAAATAGAGTATGATCAAAGAAGTCTTTTTAAGGCAGTTAATAATTATGAAACACTAAAATAAAAGTTGACTAGAAGAGGCTTCCAAGATCCTTTCCTTTTTTTTGTGAGGGAACAGGGGTAAAGGGAAGGCTAACTATCATTTATTAAATACTTACCATGAAAAGACAACCACTTAAAGCCTCTGCAAATGGTCCTAAGGGCAAAAAGCAAATAAGGAAAACATTGATTCAAGAAAATCTATGAAAATTTGCTAAGAAAGATGAGAGTCTGTGGTGTTAGAGCCAAGATTCTTCTTTCTTCCCTCTCCCTGCTGCAACCAAGAACGCAGGCCTGTCCGCCCCCCCCCGACACTCCCCCCACCCAGAGCTCCCAGAAGGAGGGTTTTCTTTCCAAGAGGACAGAAACTCAATATTTCTCTCACACACACACCAACTACTTCCTGTTGAGGCTAAGTCCTAGGCGAGTATGATTGTGAGGTGGGGATTCCCTTCCTCTGAACAATTCTGACTCATGGGGTGAAGGCTCTACCTTGGGCACAGCTCACTGAGCAGTCTGGAGCCCTGAGAGCTCTTGCTTCACCTTGTGGTTCTGTGACAGGAGAAACAAGCAGAGAGAAGCTCAGGCTGCTGTTCCTCTGCACACCTCTCAGTCCACCTAGCACTCAGCTCCTGGCACAGCAGAACTGGAGGGAAGGTTGTCATTATCCCCACTTCAAGCTCCAGACTCCTGTTTTAGAGATTTTGCCTAGGGGAAAAAGAGGCTGTAAAACCCATAGCTCTCCATCTCTTCCTAAATATACTGACTTCATTTGCAACAAAGATGGATACGTTTAAACATCACATGCTCTCAACAACAGTGGAGGTTGTGGTGAGAGGCAATTGAAAAGAGATTCAAAATACTAGCCAAATTGTTATGCACCAAGACATTGTGGAAGCACTACAGCAGAAAACCTGCAATTATTAGTTTTACAACTAAGTGTAGTCAGAGAAATAGGGAAATAGAGCCTGATCAAAGCAACTGCCATTCCAGCATCATTTTATAAATTAAGATGTATATGGTGAACCCTAGCGCTACTGAAACAACTCAAGAAACATAGTGACAAATTAAAGTGCTACACTACAAAATATTGATTCACTATAAAAGGAAGCAGTAGAAGAGGGCTAGAGGAAGAAAAAAGACATAAGACATAAATATTTTTTAAAAAGGCAGACAACAATCCAGTTACAGCAATAATAATGTTAAATGTGAATGGATTAAAGAATTCAATCAAAATCAGAGATTGTCAGACTCAATTTTAAAAAGTAAGATCAAACTATATACTATCTGTATGACAGACACATTAGACTCAAAGATATGAATAGATTGAAGTAAAAGAATAGAAAAAGATATATCATGCAAACAGAAATCATAAGAAAGATGGAGTCACTATACTGAGAGCAAACAAAATTAACTTTAAAATAAAAATATGTTGCTGGAGATAAACATGGACATTTTATAATATGTATGAATTGGGAAGATACATAAATTGCATACATATATGCACCTAAAACAGAGACTCAAAATACATGAACCAACAACTGACATAACTGAAAGAAGAAACAGACAATTCAACCATAGTTGGAAACTTTAATATCTCGCTTTCAATAATGGATAGGAAATTGGGCACAAGATCAACAAGGAAATAGAAGACCTGGACAACTATAAACTAACTAGACCTAACAGACATCTATAGGAAATCCCACCCAACAACCATAGAATATACATTCTTCTCAAGCACAGCATGAGACATTCTCCGGGATAAACTATATGCTAGTTCACAAAACAGGCATTGTAACCCTTTGGGAAATAAGATTCAACAGTTCACAGTCTCAGGTAGTCTTCATAATATTCTGAAGCAAAAATAAGGTAAATTAAAGGACAGAAATAATACATAGTATGTAAACATAATAAAATACAAAGTATGTTCCCCAACAATAAAGAAATGACATTAGAAAGTAATAGCAGGAAACTATTTATTAAACTTACAAATATGTGGGAATTAAACACCACACTTCTAAATAACAAAAGGGTCAAAGAAGAAATCACAAGGAAAATCAGAAAACACTTTGAGATTAAGGCAAATGGAGATACAACATATCAAAACGGGTGGAATGCAGCTAGAGCACATCTTAGAGGGAAATTTATAGTTGCAAATGCATATAGTAAGAAAGAAAAAAAATTTCAAATCAATGACTTTAACCTTTTGTCTTAAGACACTGGAAAAAAAAGAGCAAACAAAGTCTAAAGCAAACAGGAAATAATAAAGATTAAAACACAAATTAACAAAAGGGAAGATAGAAAAACAACAGAGAAAATCAATGAAAGCAAAAAGCTCATTCTTTAAAAAGATTTTTTAAAAATTGGCAAATCTTTAGGTAGATTAACCTAGGGGGAAAAAAGGAGGGAAAGAAGACAAATTATTAGAATCAGAAATAAAAGAGAGGACATTATTATTGACCTTATGAAATTGTTTTAATGGATCATAAAGTAATAACATGAACAATTGTACAACAACAAATTAGATAAATTAAGTAAATGGCAAATTCTTTGAAAGATAAAAACTACTAAAACTTACTATCTGAATAAACCTATAACAATTGAAGGGATTGAACTGATAATCAAAAACTAACCACAAAGAAAAGCTCACACCCAGCAGCAGCCTCACTGCTGAATTCTACCAAACATTCAAAGAATTAATAACAATTCCTCACAAACTCCTCCAAAAAGTAGAAGAGAAGGGAATATATTCCAACTCATTTTATGAGGCCAGTATTACCCTGATACCAAAACCAAACTAAACAATCACAGGAAAAGAGAAGACCAATATGTCTTATGAATATGGACACAAATCATCAACAAAATATCAGCAAACTGAATACAGCAGCATATAAACGAATTACACACCATGACCAAGTGGGATTTAACTCAAGGATGTGAGATTGGTTCAACATCTGAAAATCAATTGAGATTATACATCATATCAATAGAATTTTCTAAAATCACATGATTATCTCAATAATTGCAGAAAGAGCGTTTGACAAAAATCCATCACCATTTCACAACAAAAACACTTGATAAAGTAAGAATAGAAGGGAACTTTCTTAACATGATAAAGAGCATATATGAAAAACCCACAGATAACATCTTACTTAATGGTAAATTAAGTATGGTAAATGGTAAATGGTAAATAGACTGGATATTTTTCTCCTGTGTCAGGAATAGGTGTCTGCTCTCATCACTTCTATTCAGCATTGTACTTGAAGTTCTCACCAGGGCAATTGGGCAAGAGAAGGAAATAAAAGGCCTCTAGTTCAGAAAGGAAGACCTACACTGTCTTTATTTGCAGTTGACATAATCTTGTATACAAAAATATCCTAAGGAATACATTAAAACAAAACAAAACAAAACAAAAAAACCCAGTGAAATACTTCTACAAGGTTTCAGGATTCAAGATCAATGTACAAACATCAATTGTATTTCTATACACTTAAACAATCTTAAATGAAATGTGGAAAACAATTCCATTTATAATAGCCTTATAAAGAATAAAATATTTATAAATAAATTTAACAGAAGAAGAGCAAGAGTTATACTCTGAAAACTACAAAATGTTGTTTAAAGAAATTAAAGATCTAAGTAATTAGAAAACATTCTGTGCTCATGGATTGGAAGACCATATTGTTCAGATGGCAATACTCCTTCAACTGATTTATAGATTCAACGCAATCCCAATCAGAATTCCAGCTGCCTTCTTAATAGAAATTGACAACCTGATTCTAAAATTCATATGGAATTACAAGGGACCCAGAGTAGCAAAAACAATCTTGAAAAAAGAAAAAGTAGACTCCCACTTTTCAATTTAAAACTTACTACAAGGTAACATTGATCAAGTTGGTGTGGTACTAACACAACAGTAGACATAGAGATTAATGGAATAATAATGAGAACCTAGAAATAAACCCATACATCTGTTGTCAACTGATTTTCAAGAAGGGTGCAAAGATCATCCAATGGGGTAAAAATTGTCTTTTTTACAAATGGCACTGGGGAAACTGGATACTCATATGGAAAACAATGAAATTGGACCTCTACATTACACCATATACAGGAATTAATTCAAAATGGATCAAAGGTCTAAATATAAGGCCTAGAAAACTCTTACAAGAAAACATAGAGACAAATCTTAATGGGTTTCATCAAATATAAAAAAGTTTGTGCTTCAAAGGATATTATTAAGAAAGTGAAAAGAAAACCAACAGAATGGAAGAAAATATTACAAACTATATATCTGATAAAGGATTTATATCAAGAATATATAAAGAATCCTTATAATTCAATAACAAAAAGAGAAATAACCCAATTTAAAAATGGGCAAAGTATCTGAGGAGACATTTCTTCAAGGAAGAATGACCAAATAGCACATAGACAGATATTTGATAACATAATCTTCAGGGAAATGCAAATCAAGTGTATGTACAATGAGATACTACCTTGAATCCACTGAGATGACTGGAATCAAAATTAGATAACAAGTGATTATAAGGATATGAAGAAATTGGAGCTGTAGGGGAGGAAACATTTTTCTCTACCATTCTAGATTCTTTTGGCTTGCTTATTAATTAAATTGACATAAGACAGATTAATGGCAGAAAAACAAATTTAATTAAGTACAGAAGGCTCACAGAGACATGAGAGGTTCACAGAGAGTCAGGCAATTAAGGTTTATAGGTCATCCTGAGCTAAGGAGAAGGAGAAAGGAGCCTGGGGTTTCAAAAGGAAGGAAGACAATTCACAGGAAGATGGGAAGAGCAAATGTTTTGGTAAGCAAATGTTTGTCATGCAGTGCAGAGACAATGGAACACAGGAAAGAATTTGAACAAACAGGTCCTGTGGAGCTCCCCCCAGCTTTCATACCTAGCCTGTACTCTTTGCAGCTATCTCCGGTGATAGCTCTCTTCCTGAACCAAGCCCTCTATCTGAATTCTCTTAGGTAGTTAAGGGGGGGGGGGGGCTGGTTAAAAGCTCCTGCTGAGCCTTTTGGGCCTTGATTATCTTCCCATCAAAATAATATGCATGCCAAAGTGGCACATTCTGGTAGACTTGTTCTAAACTCCTTAAGAAATTGCCAGTGAGAACATGAAATGGTGCGGCCCTTTTGGAAAAGAGTCAGGCTGTTTTTTCAACTATTACATGTAGAGTTAGCATATGACCCAGCAATTGACTCCTTAGGTAAATAGCCAAGAGAAATGAAAACATAAATCTGTATAAAAATCTTTTACACAAGTGTTTATAGTAGTGTCACTTGTCGAAGCCAAAAGGTGGAAAAAAACCCAACATTTGAATGGATACAGGAGAACAGTTAATTGAAAGTGGTATATCCATACAATGAAATACTCTTTGGCCTGAAAAGGATTAAAGTACTGACAAATGCTGTAACTTGGATAAATCTTGATTAAATGATGTTGGGGGGGGAGATGGCGGAGGAGTAGGGGACCCTTTTTTCAGCTGGTCCCCTGAATCGAGCTGGATATCTACCAGACCACCCAGAAAAACCCCAGAATCAGCCTGAGATGCAGGAAGATACATCTGGATCTCTACAAATGAACATCTCCAGCGCTGAGTATTGAGGTACGAAGCAGGGAGCTGTGAGTCTGCGCATAGATACAGGAAGATAAATGGAAGGGGGAGGGAGCCGCCAAACTCAGGTGCCGGGAAACAGTAGCCACCTGCACTGGGGAGTGGGCCAGACTCACGCACCAGCACCCGCTAGAGAGCAGACTGAGACCGTGAGCCTGGGAATGCACATGCGAACAGACTGAAAATCGGAGCTCCGGAGCGTGTGCAAACCTCACTGAAACAGAGAGGTTGGGAGCGGGCGCGGGAACTGGGGGTGGCGGGCAGTGTTAGAGACACAAAGGACAGAGACGTGCCAGCCCTGGAAGCGAGGGTTGGGAGAGCGCCTGTGGGGCGCACAACTCGGGACGCTGCAGGGGGTTTTGGCAACACCTACAGAAACAGAGTTAAAGTGGCCAAGAGAGCTCAGTGGAGAGAGGACTGTGATCTCTCTGTTCTGAGACAGAGGCTAGGATATGGCCACTGCTGCTCTGACTCTCAGAAGAGTCACAGAAAAACACCAGGGAAAGCCACCAGAGAACAAAAGCCCAGAAATACTGGTTCACATTGTGCCCATTCCCTCCCCCCCCCCAAGGGAACAGGGCAACTCTACCCAAACGTGCCTGAGTATCAGCACGCCAGACCCGTCCCCCAGAAGCCAGGCTGAAAAATCAAGAAGCCCACATCCATAAGGTCCCTATAAAACAAGTGCACTCTGCCTGGGTCCTGGTCAATAATTTGGGCTCTGAGCATCCCCGCAACCTCTCCTCATCAGAATGACAAGGAGGAGGAACCCTCAGCAAAGAAAGGAGACAGAGACTGTGGCCTCTGCCACCGAACTGATGGATATGGATATAATCAAATTGTCAGAAAAGGAGTTCAGAGTAACAATGGTCAAGATGATGTGTAGGCTTGAAAAAAATATTAATGAAAGTATTATCGAGAATATAGAATCTCTAAGGGTGGAAATGAGAGTGAATCTGGCAGAAATTAAAAATGCTATGAATCAAATGCAGTCTAAACTAGATGCTCTGACAGCCGGGGTAAATGAGGCAGAAGAACAAATTAGTGAATTGGAAGATGGGATGGTAGAAGAGAAAGTTAAAATGGAAATGTGGCGCAGAAAAATCCAATCTCAAGAATGTAGATTACAGGAGATTACTGACTCAATGAAATGTTCCAATGTCAGAATCATCGGCATCCCTGACGGGGTAGAGAAATAGAGAGGTCTAGAAGAGATATTTGGACAAATTGTAGCTGAGAACTTCCCCAATCTGGCAAAGGAAACAAGCATTTGTGTCCAAGAGGCAGAGAGGACCCCTCCCAAGGTCAATGAGAACAGACCTACACCATGTCACGTCATAGTGCAATTCACAAATATTAGATCCAAGGATACAGTATTGAAAGCGGCCACGGGGAAGAAAATCCTTACATACAGAGGGAAGAATATCGGAATAATGTCAGACCTGTCTACAGAGACATGGCAGGACAGGAAGGGTTGGCAGGGTATTTTCAAAGCTCTAACTGAGAAGAACATGCAGCCAAGGATCCCTTATCCAGCAAGGCTGTCATTCAGAATTGATGGGGAGATAAGGATCTTCCAAGACCAGCAGAAACTGAAGGAATTTGTGACCATGAAGCCAGCCCTACATGAGATATTAAGGGGGGTTCTATAAAAGTAAAAAGGCCCCAAGAGTGATACAGAACAGAAATTTACAATCTATAGAAACAAAGACTTCACAGGCAACATGACGTCATTAAAATCATATCTCTCAATAATCAGTCTCAATGTAAATGGCATAAATGCTCCCATAAAATGCCACAGGGTTGCAGTTTGGATAAAAAGACATGACCCATCCATTTGCTGTCTACAAGAGACTCATTTTGAACCTAAAGATACATCCAGACTGAAAGTGAAGGGATGGAAAACCACTTTTCCAATGGACCTCAACAGAAAGCTGGAGCAATTCTCATATCAGACAGATTGGATTTTAAACTAAAGACTGTAGTTAGAGATAGAGAAGGACACTATATTATTCTTAAAGGATGTATCCAACAAGTGGATATGGCAATTATAAATATCTGTGCCCCCAACAGGGGAGCAGCTAGATACATAAGCTAACTCTTAAGCAGAATAAAGAGACATATAGATAATAATACATTAATATTAAGGGACCTCAACACTCCGCTTTCATCAATAGACAGATCACCTAAGCAGAAAATCAACAAAAAACCAAGAGCTTTGAATGACATACTGGACCAGATGGACCTCATAGATATATACAGAACACTACACCCCAGAACAACAGAATACTCATTCTTTTCGAATGCACATGGAACTTTCTCCAGAATAGACCATATACTGGGTCACAAAACAGGTCTCAACCAATACCAAAAGACTGAGATTATGCCCTGGATATTCACAGACCACAATGCTTTGAAACTAGAACTCAATCACAAGGAAATTTTGGAAGAAACTCAAACACTTGGAAACTAAGAACCATCCAGGTCAAGAATGATTGGGTAAACCAGGTAATTAAGAAGGAGATTAAACAATTTTTGGAGACCAACGAAAATGAAAACACATCGGTGACTAACATAATATAATAAAATAATATTATTATAAATTAAAAAAAAATAGAAACAGAAGGAAAACTACCAAACTCATTCTATGAGGCCAATATTACCTTGATCCCCAAATCAGGAAAAGACCCCATCGAAAAGGAGAATTACAGACCTATTTCCCTAATGAATATGGATGCTGAAACTCTCAACAAGATCCTAGCTAATAGGTTCCAACAGTACATTAAAAGGATTATCCATCATGACCAAGTGGGATTTGTCCCTGGGATGCAAGGGTGGTTTAACATTCGCAAATCAATCAGTGTGATAGATCATATCAACAAGAAAAGAATCAAGAACCATATGATCCTATAAATTGATACAGAAAAAGCATTTGACAAAATACAGCATCCTTTCCTGATTAAAACCCTTCAGAGTGTAGAGATAGAGGGTACATTCCTCAATCTCATAAAAACCATCTATGAAAAGCCTACAGTGAATATCATTCTCAAAGGGGAAAAGCTGGAAGCCTTTCCCTTAAGATCAGGAACACGACAAGGATGCCCGCTCTCACCACTATTGTTCAACATAGTACTAGAAGCCCTTGCAACAGCAATCAGACAACAAAAAGGGATAAAATGTATCCAAATCGGCAAAGAAGAAGTCAAACTGTCTCTTTTCGCAGATGACATGATACTCTATATGGAAAACCCAAAAGACTCCACCCCCAAATTACTAGAATTTATAGAGCAGTTCAGTAATGTGGCGGGATACAAAATCAATGCTCAGAAATCAGTTGCATTTCTGTACACGAGCAATGAGACTAAAGAAAGAGAAATTAGGGAATTGATTCCATTTACAATAGCACCAAAAGACATCCGTTATCTCAGAATTAACTTAACCAGAAAGTAAATGATCTATATTCTAGAAACTACAAACCACTCTTGAAAGCATTGAAGACAACACAAAAAGATGGAAAGATATTCCGTGCTCATAGAACATAAGAATAAACATAGTTAAAATGTCTATGCTACCCAGAGCAATCTACACTTTCAATGCTATCCCGATAAAAATACCAAGGATATTTTTCAAAGAACTGGAAGAAAAAACAGCCCTTCAATTTGTGTGGAAACAGAAAAGGCCCCAAATCGCCAAGGAACTGTTGAAAAGGAAAAACAAAGCTGGAGGCATCACAATGCCGGATTTCGAGCTGTACTACAAAGCTGTGATCACAAAGACAGCATGGTACTGGCACAAAAACAGACACATAGACCAATGGAATAGAATAAAGAACCCAGAAATGGATCCTCAGCTCTTTGGGCAACTAATCTTTGATAAAGCAGGAAAAAAACATCAGGTGGAAAAACGACAGTTTCTTCAATAAATGGTGCTGGGAAAATTGGACAGCTACATGCAAAAGAATGAAACTTGACCACTCTCTCACACCATACACAAATATCAACTCCAAATGGATGAAAGACCTCGATGTGAGATAGGAAGGCATCAAAATCCTAGAGGAGAACATAGGCAACAACCTCTACGACATCGGCCAAAGCAACTTTTCTCATGACACATCTCCAAAGGCAAGAGAAACAAAAGATAAAATGAACTTGTGGGACTTCATCAAGATACAAAGCTTCTGCACAGCCAAGGAAACAGTCAAAAAAACTAAGAGGCAGCCCACGGAATGGGAGAAGATATTTGCAAATGACGCTACAGATAAAAGACTAGTATTCAAGATTTACAAAGAACTTCTTAAACTCAATACACGAGAAACAATTAAATCAAAAAATGGGCAGAAGATATGAACAGACACTTTTCCAATGAAGACATACAAATGGCTAACAGACACAGGAAAAAATGTCCAAAGTCATTAGCCATCAGGGAAATTCAAATCAAAACCACACTGAGATACCACCCAATGCCAGTTAGAATGGCAAAAATTGACAAGGCAAGAAACAACAATTGCTGGAGAGGATGTGGAGAAAGGGGATCCCTCCTACACTGTTGGTAGGAATGCAAGTTGGTACAGCCACTTTGGAAAACAGTGTGAAGGTCCCTTAAAAAGTTAAAAATTGAGCTACCCTATGACCCAGCCATTGCGCTACTGGGTATTTACCCCAAAGATACAGACGTAGTGAAGAGAAGGGCCATATGCACCCCAATGTTCATAGCAGCATTGTCCACAATAGCTAAATTGTGGAAGGAGCCAAGATGCCCTTCAACAGATGACTGGATTAAGAAGATGTGGTCCATATATACAATGGACTATTAACTCAGCCATCAGAAAGAATGATTACCCAACACTTGCAGCAACATGGACAGGATTGGAGGAGATTATGCTAAGTGAAATAAGTCAAGCAGAGAAAGACAATTATCATATGGTTTCACTCATTTATAGAACATAAGAAATAGCAGGACGATTAGTAGGATAAGGAAGGGAAGAGTGAAGGGGGGCGGTAAACAGAAGGGGGAATGAACCACGAGAGACTATGGACTCTGAGAAACAAACTGAGGGCTTCAGAGGGGAGGTGGGTGTGGGATTGGGATAGGCTGGTGATGGGTACTAAGGAGGGCACGTATTGCATGGAGCAGTGGGTGTTATACACAACTAATCAATCATGGAACATTACATCAAAAACTAAGGATGTACTGTATGGTGGCTAACATAACATAATAAAAATTATTACAAATTAAAAAAAATTATGCTAAGTGAAAGAATACACAGACATAAAAAAGACCACATATTATATAATTCCATTCATAAGAAATGTCCAGAACAAGAAAATCTGTAGTTACGGAGAGTAGATTAAGGATTGCTTAGGCCGGGGGGTTAAGGGTAAGAGAATAGAGAGGTGATAAGGAGAGGGTTGGGAGTTTCCTTTTGAGGTTCTGAAAATGTTCTAAAATTGAGCATGTTGATGGTTGCATGTATCTGTGAACACCTGAAAACCACAGACTTACACGCTTTAATGGGAGAATTGTAGGCAATGTGAATTATATCTCAATGAAGCTGTTAAAAGAAGAAAACTACCACTAGCTTAACACAGCACTAGCCATTTCTACATCCCAGTATCTCATTTTTAGGTTCCTCTTTTTTCAGGTGAGAAAACTGAGGCTTAAAATGTTTAAGTAGGTATGTCAAGGTCACCCTGTGAGGAAGTAGAAGAGAGAGCATTAGAACAGGAAAACTGACTCCCAATTCACTGTTGGAATTGAGAGTGACTGGATTCGATTATGCAGTGAACTAACTGCTTTTCCATATATTATACTATTTAACTTTTGAAACCTCTTCTGTGATAGGTAAGTATTACTTTCCTTACTTTAGAAATAAGGAACCTGATATTCACAGAAACTGTAAACTGGAGAAATTTCAAAGCCATTTTTTTTTTTTTTTGCTGAAAGTGCGATGCTTAGTCCACCTCATCAGAGCAAAAGGTCACCTGCCTCCACAAAGGTCAGCAGAAAGTAGCTAAGACCCAAGTATACAGACAGTCCAAGCATAATATTCATATTAAGTGGAAAACTTTTAACTACCTGCAGAAGAAAGAATAGACCCAAGCCTAGAAAAAATACATCTGCAGGTGAGAAACAATGTCATCAGCAGTTATTTTTTTTTAATGTTTTTTTATTATATTATGTTAGTCACCATACAGGACACCCCCGGTTTCTGATGTAAAGTTCGATGATTCATTAGTTGCGTATAATACCCAGTGCACCATGCAATACGTGCCCTCCTTACTACCCATCACCATTCTATCCCATTCCCGCACCCCCCTTCCCTCTGAAGCCCTCAGTTTCTTTCTCAGAGTACATAGTCTCTCATGCTTCATTCCCCCTTCTGATTACCCCCCCTTTCTTTATCCCTTTCTTCCCCTACTGATCTTCCTAGTTCTTATGTTCCATAGATGAGAGAAATCATATAATTGTCTTTCTCTGCTTGACTTATTTCACTTAGCATTATTTCCTCCAGTACCGTCCATGTTGCAGCAAATGTTGAGAACTCGTTCTTTCTGATAGCTGAGTAATATTCCATTGTATATATGGACCACATCTTCTTAATCCAGTCATCTGTTGAAGGGCATCTCGGTTCCTTCCAATATTTAGCTATTGTGGACAATGCTGCTATGAACATTGGGGTGCATATGGCCCTTCTCTTCACTATGTCTGTATCTTTGGGGTAAATACCCAGTAGTGCAATGGCTGGGTCATAGGGTAGCTCAATTTTTAACTTTAAGGGACTCCACACTGTTTTCCAGAGTGGCTGTACCAACTTGCATTCCCACCAACAATGTATGAGGGATCCCCTTTCTCCACATCCTCTTGTTGTTTCCACATCCAATTGTTGTTTCTTGCCTTGTCAATTTTTGCCATTCCAACTGGCATAAGATGGTATCTCAGTGTGGTTTTGATTTGAATTTCCCTGATGGCTAATGATTTTGAACATTTTTTCATGTGTCTGTTAGCCATTTGTATGTCTTCATTAGAAAAGTGTCTGTTCATATCTTCTGCCCATTTTATGATTTGTTTATTTGTTTCTCGCGTATTGAGTTTGAGAAGTTCTTTGTAGATCTTGAATACTAGTCTTTTATCTGTAGCGTCATTTGCAAATATATTCTCCCATTCCGTGGGCTGCCTCTTAGTTTTTTTTGACTGTTTCCTTGGCTGTGCAGAAGCTTTGTATCTTGATGAAGTCCCACAAGTTCATTTTATCTTTTGTTTCTCTTGCCTTTGGAGATGTGTCATGAGAAAAGTTGCTTTGGCCGATGTCGTAGAGGTTGTTGCCTATGTTCTCCTCTAGGATTTTGATGCCTTCCTATCTCACATCGAGGTCTTTCATCCATTTGGAGTTGATATTTGTGTGTGGTGTGAGAGAGTGGTCAAGTTTCATTCTTTTGCAAGTAGCTGTCCAATTTTCCCAGCACCATTTATTGAAGAGACTGTCTTTTTCCCACCGGATGTTTTTTCCTGCTTTATCAAAGATTAGTTGCCCAAAGAGCCGAGGGTCCATTTCTGGGCTCTCTATTCTGTTCCATTGGTCTATGTGTCTGTTTTTGTGCCAGTACCATGCTGTCTTTGTGATCACAGCTTTGTAGTATAGCTCGAAATCCGGCATTGTGATGCCCCTAGCTTTGTTTTTCCTTTTCAACAGTTCCTTGGCGATTTGGGGCCTTTTCTGGTTCCATACAAATTTAAGGACTATTTGTTCCAGTTCTTTGAAAAATGTCCTCGGTATTTTGATCGGGATAGCATTGAAAGTGTAGATTGCTCTGGGTAGCATGGACATTTTAACTATGTTAATTCTTCTGATCCATGAGCATGGAATATTTTTCCATCTTTTTGTGTCTTTCTCAATGTCTTTCAAGAGTGATTTATAATTTCTAGAATATAGATCCTTTACATCTCTTGGTAAGTTAATTCCAAGGTAACGGATGGCTTTTGTGCTATTGCAAATGGGATGGATTCCCTAATTTCTCTTTCTTCAGTCTCATTGGTCATGTATAGAAATGCAACTGATTTCTGAGCATTGATTTTGTATCCTGCCACATTACTGAATTGCTCTATAACTTCTAATAGTTTGGGAGTGGAGTCTTTTGGGTTTTCCATATAGAGTATCATGTCATCTGTGAAGAGAGACATTTTGACTTCTTCTTTGCTGATTTGGATACATTTTATCCCTTTTTGTTGTCTGATTGCTGTTACAAGGGCTTCTAGTACTATGTTGAACAATAGTGGTGAGAGCGAGCATCCTTGTTGTGTTCCTGATCTTAAGGGAAAGGCTTCCAGCTTTTCCCCATTGAGAATGATATTCACTGTAGGCTTTTCATAGATGGTTTTTATGAGATTGAGGAATGTACCCTCTATCTCTACACTCTGAAGGGTTTTAATCAGGAAAGGACGCTGTATTTTGTCAAATGCTTTTTCTGCATCTATTGAGAGAATCATATGATTTTTGAATTTTTCTTTCTGGATAAAATCTAAGATCCCGATCAATTTGCGAATGTTGAACCACCCTTGCATCCCAGGGATGAATCCCACTTGGTCATGATGGATAATCCTTTTAATGTACTGTTGGATTCTATTAGCCAGGATCTTGTTGAGGATTTTGGCATCCATATTCATTAGGGAAATAGGTCTGTAATTCTCCTTTTTGGTGGGGTCTTTGCCTGGTTTGGGGATCAAGGTAATATTGTCCTCATAGAATGAGTTTGGTAGCTTTCCTTCTGTTTCTATTTTTTGAAATAGCTTTAGGAGAATAGGTATTATTTCTTCTTTGAATGTTTGGTAGAATTCCCCAGGAAAACTGTCCGGGCCTGGAGTTTTGTTTTTTGGAAGGTTGTTTATTACTGACTCGATCTCTTCATAATTAATTGGCTTGTTTAAAAAATCAATTTCTTCCTGTTTCTGTCTTGGTAGTTTATAGGTTTCCAGGAAGGCCTCCATCTCTTCCAGATTGCTTAATTTATTGGCATAAAGCTGTTGATAAAAGCTTCTAATAATCCTTCCAATTTCATTGGTGTTGGTTGTGACCTCTCCTTTTTCATTCATAATTTTATTAATTTGGGTCTTTTTTCTATTCTTTTGGATAAGTCTTGCCAGTGGTCTGTCAATTTTATTGATTCTCTCAAAGAACCAGCTTCTAGTTCTGTTGATCTGCTCTACTGTACTCCTGGTTTCTAATTCATTGATTTCTGCTCTAATCTTGGTCAATTGCTTCTTCCTGCGTGGATTAGGTCTGTCCCTCTGTTGCTGTTCCAGCTTCTTGAGGTGAGAATATAAAAACTGCATTTTAGATGTTTCTATTCTTTTGAGTGAGGCTTGGATGGCTATGTATTTCCCCCTTAGGACTGCCTTTGCAGTATCCCATAGGTTTTGGACTGCTGTGTTTTCATTCTCGTTGGTGTCCATAAATTTTTTAAATTGATTTTTGATTTCCTGGTTTATAGAATCATTCCTGAGCAGGAAGGTTCTGACTCTCCAAGTGTTTGAGTTTCTTCCAAATTTTTCCTTATGGTTGAGTTCAATTTCAAAGCGTTGTGGTCTGAGAATATGCAGGGAATAATTTCAGTCTTTTGGTATCTGTTGAGACCTGTTTTGTGTCCCAGAACATGGTCTATTTTTGAGAATGTTCCATGGGCATTAGAATAGAATGAGTATTCTTTGGTTCTGGGGTGTAGTGTTCTATATATATCTATGAGGTCCAACTCGTCGAGTATGGCATTCAAAGCCTTTGTTTCTTTGTCGATTTTTTGCAATGGTGTTCTGTCTATTTCTGATAGTGGATTGTTGAGGTCCCCTACTATTAATGTATTTTTATCTATATGTCTCTTTATTCTGGTTAAGAGGTGGCTTGTGTATCTTGCTGCTCCCCTGTTGGGGATTATAATTGTCATATCCACTTGTTGGATACATCCTTTAAGAATAATATAGTGCCCTTCTGTGTCTCTAACTATAGTCTTTAGTTTAAAATCCAATCTTTCTGATATGAGAATTGCTACCCCAGCTTTCTGTTGAGGTCCATTTGTGTGAAAGATGGTATTCCATCCCTTTACTTTCAGTCTGGATGTATCTTTAGGTTCAAAATGAGTCTCTTGTAGACAGCAAATGGATGGGTCATGTCTTTTTATCCAATATGCAACCCTGTGGCACTTTATGGGAGTATTTAGGTCATTTACATTGAGACTGAATATTGAGAGATATGATTTTAATGATGCCATGTTGCCAGTAAAGTCTTTGTTTCTATAGATTGTGACTTTCTGTTCTGTATCACTCTTGGGGCCTTTTTACCTTTATAGAATCCCCCTTAATATCTCCTGTAGGGCTGGTTTTTTGGTTACGAAATTGGTCAATGACAGGCGATTCTGGAAGGTCTTTATTTCTTCATCAGTTCTGAATGACAGCCTTGCTGAATAAAGGATCCTTGGCTGCATGTTTTTCTCTGAAAGAGCTTTAAAAATGCCTCCCCCCCAACCCTTTCTCTCATTCCAGGTCTGTGTAGACAGGTCTGATGTAATTCTTATACCTTTGCCTTGGTACGTGAGAAATTTCTTTGCCCTGGCCGCTTTCAATACTGTATCCTTGGATCTAATATTTGCGTAGTGCACTATGACATGACGTGGCGTAGGTTTGTCGTGGTTGAGCTTGGGAGGGGTCCTCTCTGCCTCTTGGACACAGATGTTTGTTTCCCTTGCTAGATTAGGGAAGTTTTCAGCTACAATTTGTTCAAATATCTCTTCTAGACCTCTGTTTTTCTCCACCCCCTCGGGATGCCGATGATTCTGACATTGGAATGTTTCATTGAGTCAGTAATCTCCCATAACCTACATTACTGAGCGTGGATTTTTTTGAGTCCAGATTCTATTTTAGCTTTCTCTTCTACTAACCAATCCTCCAATTCGCTAATATGTACTTCTGCCTCATTCACCCTGGCCATCAAAGCCTCTAGTTTTGACTGCATTTGGCTCATAGAATTTTTAATTTCTGCCAGATTCGCTCTCATTTCCGCCCCTACAGATTCTATATTCTCATTAACATTTTTGTTAATATTTTTTTCAAGTCTACACATCATCTTGACCATTGTTACTCTGAACTCCATTTCTGATAATTTGGTTATATCCATATCCATTAGTTCTGTGGCAGAGGCCACAGACTCATTGTCTTTTCTTTGCTGGGGGGATTTCTCCTTCTCGTCATTCTGATGAGGAGAAGTTGCGGGGTTGTCCAGAGCCCAAATTATTGACCGGGACCCAGGCCGTGCGCCCTTGTTTTATAGGGATCTTAGGGATGTGGGCTTCTTGATTTTTCAGCCTGCCTTCTGTGAGAGGGGCCTGCCTCGCCGATACTCAGGCAACCTGTTTGGGTAGCGTCTCCATGTCCCCTGCGAGGGGGGATGGGGATGGGCACCCTGTGAGCCAGTATTTCCAGGCTTTTGTTCTCTGGCAGCTTTCCCTGGCGGTCTGCTGTGCCTCTTCTGAGATTCAGAGCAGCAGTGGCCAAATCTCAGCCTCTGTCACAGAACAGAGGGATTGCAGCCTGTTCTCCACTGATGTTCTGGCCACTTTAACTCTGTTACTGTTGGTGCTGCTCAACCCTGCAGCGTCCCGGGATGTGCCCCCCACACCCGGCGTCCCAGCCCCCACTTCCAGGGCCGGCGCGTCTCTGTCCTTTGTGTTTCTAACACCGCCAGCCGCCAGCCACCCCGCACGCTCTCGGATCTCCCGGTCTCAGTCTGGTTCCAGTGAGCGCACCGGAGCTCCGTTTCAGTCTGGTGGCGCGCGCTCCCGGCTCACCGATCTCAGTCCGCTCTCTCGCGGGTGCCCTCTGCGAGCCCGCCCGCTCCCCCGTGCAGGTGGCTGCCGCTTCCTGGCGCCCTAACGCGGCGGCTCCCTCCCCCTTCCGTTTATCTTCCAATATCTGTGCGCGGATTCATGTCTCCCCACTTCGTACCTCAATACTCAGCGCTGGAGATGTTCATTTGTAGAGATCCAGATGCATCTTCCTGCGTCTCAGGCTGATTCCGTGGATGTTCAGGCTGGTCTGGTACCTATCCAGCTTGACTCAGGGGACCAGCTGGAAAAGGGGTCCCCTACTTTTGCACCATCTTAACTCCCGGACCCAACATTTGGCTTTCAAAAGCAGAGGAGCTTAACTGTTTTCTGGATGAGGCAGAAGCTGGGAAGTGAAGGTCTGTCTGCAAAGGGGTAGTCAGAGGGTCGGAGGAACAGTCACTGCCTCAAATATATCTGGAGGTGCAGAGGCCACATGAGACTCATCAGAACCTGAAGATCCTGCAGTTGAAAAGGCTTTGGGATTGACAACCCTTTTAACTAAAGAGCAAAATCCTGGGAGATAGGAAACCAGTCTGGCTCTATTACAGAGCACAGTGGCCATTTCCAGTGGAGAGGGCAGATGCAAAATATCTTTCCCTTCGTAGAGTTATTCCGAGTGCTGTAGAACCAAGAAGACGGGTGAATTTGGAGGGGCTAACATGGGTGGAAACCATCCGTACCAGTCCCGCCACCACCGCCTCCAGCTGTCCCAGACCCTCACTCTTTGCGCTGTCAAAATGGCAACCTCATCAGCAGTTATTAATGAGTTGTGGTCTCAGCTTGCTAGGCCACAGAAAGGCAAAGACCAACCCCCTAAAAACCAGTTTTCAAATTACTAATTTGATTGTACAGTCGTGTGTGTTTTAAGCCTGCTTTCTATCACCACTTATTTATTTAGCTGAATGACATATCAGCTTCAAAAGTCCACTAATGGTGAAATAATCTTTTTCAGAAGGGGAATTGTACAAAATGTATCAGTGCTTTTAAAGAGAATAAAATGCTTACTAAGAAGATTTGCCTTCCGAAATTTTTGAAATTCAGGCCTACAGAGGCCATGCGCATCTGGCAGGACCTACCAGGTCAGTTCTCTTGCAGCTTTCTAGAGTTTTCCCAAGAAGGCCTGGAAGAACATGAAGCAGAGCCTAAGGCTGGGGACATAAAGGGGTGATGGGCAGCAGGAAGTGATTTCTGGGGTAGAAGGAAGGATATCCAGAGCGGGCTTGCTGATCTCATTATGCTCCCTCCTCCCTCCCCAGCCTGAGAAATGAACAAAGAAGCAGACAGAGCCTCATCCTCCAAGAAGAGAACAGAATCTGCATTGAAGGGCAGAGAAGCTGCAAATTCCACTTGGTTTTTCTTAAAGTAGGTCTTAGGCAAGAATTCTTATTGTCCCAGGGTAATGTTCCAGGTATAAAAGCATTGGTTTCTGTTTAAAGATAAAGTAACTTCTGTCTCTATGTAAGAGTGTAAGAACTATATTTAAGGGCCACCAGTCAGAAAAATCTTTTTGTGACACCATAGGTGGCCTGCAAGAGTGGATTTCACGGGAGCAGCTTTCCTTGTATGCAAAATATTTTTTTTTACATCATTGCCTCAGCAAGGCACCTTTTCTTTTTAAGAATCTTGGAATGCCAAATGCAATACGATCTTCTGAGAAGAGGGGAGAAAAACCTCAGGAGAGCTGATTAAATACCTGTGCAAGAATTGTCTGAGAGATTTAGGGTCCTTGGGCATCTTTCCAGGGAAGTCAGTCCTCCAACTGCCGGCTTGTCAGATTTCCAACCTTAGACTATTAGTGCATTCCAACTTAGGCAGGTGTAAAAAATCTTTAAGGTCCTAAAAGCTTGCAGAAAAAAAAATTAACAACCAGTTAAAGTTAACCAAAACCCTAACAAATACCTAGGTTATCTGTTCTCAGCGTTTTGGTTAACAGAAGCAAGCAGAGTTTTTCTAAAACAAAGTGAGACTGCCTCTTGCAGTGCAGAGGCCTGCTTCACTGGAGACCATATAAAGTGCCCTCCACCCTAGTGCGTCTCCTTGGCTTCAGCTTCAGCCACCGTTTTGGATAACTTTGGGAGAGAAGATGTGCAAAGCGGTGTTTCAGGTATCTGTTACTCTTGGTGGGAAAGGAAGCCCTGCAAACAGAGAAGGAACGTCTGCTTGGCTCATTCCCTCCCTCTCCCACCTCTGTCTCCGTTTTCTGCAAATGCTTTACCATAGCTTATCTAGACAGCGGCTGAAACAGGCCACTGATTCACTTTGGGTTGAAAAAGTGATCTCTGGAGGATAACAATCTCTTTAGTCTGTGATTGTAGAATTGTTACTCATTCTTTCTGTAATCCAAAGGAAAAAAGTCAACTTAGAAACAAACATATATATGAAAGTAGTCAGTAATAAAATTCTAAGGCAGTCAGGTGGTTTTTTGTTTATTTATAATATTAAATGGGTGGACATGACTTGATGATAGCGTGATATAACTTGCAGCTAATTGTCATTGTCCTCTGAACATGTCCTAGCTTTGGCTTTGGCCTCCTTTTTTTGGTTGGACAGTAATTAACATGAAAGAGAGATCAAATTTCTAGGTCTCCTCTTCACATTTCCCGACATTCTTTGGCCTTATGGACCCGTGGAGGGATTCTGTCAGAGTAAGGCTCTTGGCCTCTCCCACCAGCACCTCCACGGGAACACTTGTCATACCTCCCTGGACACCTTGAGGGAAGGATTAGCATGCTCGGTTCAGGCTCTCTGGACAGCTTTCAGGGACTGCCTGTCCATGGACTGAGCTCACCTGCACCCTCATTTCCCAGGCTGCCTCTGGGGGGGCAGCCAAGGGCATGGGAGGAACCTGGGCTGGGCAGGTCGTTGAGTGAGTTCAATGCCGGAGTTATTTAGAGTTAAGAAACCTATTGTACGCCCACATCTAAGTTTCATCCTCCAAGCCAGGATTTATTTGTGATAATACTGATTGTTTAAAGTCTCCTTCTGCCATAGTCAAATCCATAGAGACAGAAAGTAGAATGGTGGTTGCTAAGGTCTGTGCCTGTGAGAGAATATGAAGTTATTGTTTAATGGATATGTGGTCTCAGGTTTGCAGGATGAAAATGGATTCTAGGGATGGATGGTTGTGATGGCTGCACAAGAAAATGAATGCACTTCGGTGCTTACTACCACTGAACTGGACGCTTAACAACGGTTAATACGGCAAATGTATGTCATGTTATTTTATGTTATGTATTTTGTGTGATGTTACATATTTGCACACAGTAAAAAAAAAAAGAAAAAGCAATTTCCTCCTAGTTCCTTTGCCTATGTTCCCTGGGGCTGGACAGTTTCTGTTGATCATACATTTAACTTTAAGTTTCAGTGACTTAAAGGAGCCAGAAGCTAGAAATGCTACAAAGCAGACTTCATCCCATGGTCTTTTATTCTATGAGGGGACTTCTCTCCATTTCTTACCCACTCCTTTCCTTGAGAGGAAAGGTGACTCTCCCTGCAGGGCAAGCTCTCAATCGCCTTTGAAGCAGCCTGCCTGAGGAGGCTGCTGGGGAAAGAAGGCGTTATATCTCTGCAGGAGAGGTTTGGGGGTGTCCAGATTTTCCTTGAACTGGATGGGTTGGTGAAATTCTGAAATGAAGTATCAGGAAGCCAACGTGATTGTCCATTATGCTACATTCTTCAGTCTAGCTTTTACTAATTTGTTCATCCACCAAATATTCCTGACGACTTATGTGTGCCGGGCACTCTTCTGAGCACGTGGGGCAGGGTAATGAGCTGCTGTTTTTATCTCTATCTGCCCAGTTCCTGGTATTAATGCTTCATCGGGGAAGGAAACTCAAACCAGGAAAGGAAAGAAAAAGGTGTTATGTATTGAACCCCTTAAGCCTCTACAATTAACTTTTTTTAATGTATGATTTACTAATATTTGTTTATTCAATATATATTGAGTCCCTATTATAAGCCAGTCACTGAGATGAACAACAGCCTTTGTGAAGCTCCAAGTCTAACAGGAAAAAAAAAGAAACACCAGCGAGTACATTCAATACATTATAATTGATGGATATTGTGGTATGAGCAGAAGCAGGATTGCAATTAGCATATTCTTATTTTAATTAGCTCAATATGGAATACATATCAAATTCTCAATATACCCTTAACTGAAAGCAGTAATCCCCACCACTTTCTTTTTAAAATTTTGGCAAACACAAGAAATACGGAAATTTAGAAAGGAAGGCTGAAGGGTAACAATGACGACAAAAAACCCAAAAAGCTTAATCTAAAATTAGGACAGAGTCAGATATTATCATGCTTGGAGGTTAGTGCTAACAGGAATCAACATAAAATGGATCAGATTAGCCATCTGCAGGAATCATGGCAGGAAATAAGCCACCTGAGAGATGATTCACAAACATATTGCCTGCAATTTGAGGTTGCTTTCTACATCTCACCTATAAGGGAAGTCATCAATTTAAAATGTAACTAGTAGAAGATCAGTAGGAATTTAAGAAATTGCAAACTGTCATAAGGAAATGACAGAGGTTTTGGATGACAGATAAAAAGTATAGAAAAGGAATGGTATAGCAGAATTTGTCACAATCTCCAGGGAAGGAAAGTTGCTGATTCTAAAGACTGTTAGGGGATATCTCAGAAATATTCCTAGGACCAAGAAGAGCAATTCATCCTGTTTGATAGTTGGATACCCCCTAATTACAGCTGAGTCTGTTCTTTATCCTATGTTCACTAGTCAGCCTGCTGATCCAATGGATGGCCAAACACCAACTCCCATCTGAGTGGCTCAGTAGTCATGCACGAAGGACTGCTAACGATCATCCTGTTAGATATAATCCCCAAGGTAAATTAATGAATGGATATGCCCATTGCCAAACCATTTAGTGAGTTGGATTAAAGGGCCTGATCCTCTAGAATCTGTTCATCTTAGATCGCTAATAAAATTGATGTGCATTCTACGTGTGTTGCTCTCATTCAGATCCAGGTATTTCAAGCCATGGGGCATAAACAACTTGTCTGTCTGTCTGTCATTTTTTTCCTAATCCCCGCAACTTCATTCATTTTCCATCCACTCAGGCCCCAAATCTTAAAAACTTTCTTTGAAATCTCTTATCTATATCATAGTTTAACACTAATCACAACCCATTAATTTCTCCTTCTTATTCTTCCTTCCAAAGTCTAGGCCTTGAGGATATCATAATTCTGTGGTGGCAAAGTATTTCCAAGTACAAATTGATGTGATGACCCATGCCCACTCTTACTCCACCTAAGTCACCCATCTGCTCCCTAGGAGACCCCTTCCAGATGAGAGTTAGACAGGAGACACCCATTGTCACTGTGGACTCACTGCAGAACCAGAGAAGATAGGAAGTCTTGATTCATGATTTCAAAACCCTGGAGGTGATACTGAAAGATTCAGACCCACATATGTGACTTTCCTACCTAGACTAAAAAAAGAATCTTCAAGCTGAAAAAGAGGGCAGTGAAGGGAGAGGGTGGCAGAGAAAAAGAAATATGAGTGTGAGAGTTGTGCCCTGTCTTCTGCCCCCTCATGATGAAGCCTGAGAGAAGACATTGCTGATCCTCTTATTTAAGTTTAGGGACCCATAAACAGAAAGTTGTTCCGATGGAATAGGGCTGGGAGATAATAGTAACACTGGGAGACAAATCCCGCCCCCCCCCCATGCTGCCATCATCAAGCAGAACCTGCAAGGTGGCTAGCATTCGGATTCTAGCTGGAGACAATCCACCTAGTGTCACAGGCTGGAGTGGTGTGGATGGCATCTGAATCTCCCACAGCCCTCCAGTTCTGGAGACTGGGGTCATCAAAGAGAGGGACCTGCAAAGGTCCTTGCGATCAGAATAAAGGAACTTCTCATAAGGAGGATTCTCTTCTCTCAATGACTGTCCCATACTACATAGAGGACAACAAGAGGAGTGACCTCATGAACAGGCTCCACCATAGTGTGAAGAAAGTAAAATGAGTATCTCCCATGTCTACCTTCCTGCTCCTTTCACCATGTCCTGCAATGATGGAGTTAAAAACCCTGAAAAAAACAGAATAGACCTTATTTTTGCCTAGAAGTGACGAGAGTAAATTTTCTCCAGCAAGTAAAATGGAGGCTTAGCTCCAGAATTTAAAATGAATTATAGAAAATGAAGACAGTGATGGTCTTGTTTGTGTTGCTGCACACTTGACTAGGACCTTTAGAATTTGTACCTGCAACTCTCATATTACTAAAATGTCTTCTTAATCAGCTCCCTGCATCTATCTTACACACCACTGTCAGATTAATCTTCCTAAATGCCTACTTTAACAGTGCATGTGATGGCTTCCTGTTGCTTTCAGGATGAAGTCCAAGCTCTTCACCCCTGAGGCAATGTGAAAGGCCCCACACCATCTGCTCCCCAACTACTTTTGAACATTTTACCTCCTGCTGTTTTCGATAGGAATCCTCTGCTTCCAGAAAGCCATCCCTCTGACTTTCAGCCTCGATGCTTTGTTCATCATCTTCTCCTACCACCTTCACCACATCTAAAGTGTTCTCCCTGCTTCTTTCTTTTATAGAAATCTCAACATACCTCATCATTTGCTTTAAAAAAATGGTTTTTAAAGTCCATTCTTGCAGCTTTCTGAACACAACTATCCATTTGCATTCCACTGTGTCATAAGAAAACTAGTGATGAGTTGCCAAGGGAAATGAGAGGAAGGGCAGATTATCTCAAGATGGGTTTGTCAGGGAAGTCTTCCTAGAAAGTGTGCACATGTTTTGGGCCATAAAGGCAGGTTAGATTTAGATATATGGAGATGGCAAAGATAGGGGAAAGGAGTCTATAAGGAGGAGATAAAATTATAAGCAAGGAAATTGCCCACACATTTTGGGGATTGCTGAATGGTTGAGTCAAGCACAAGCTGAGTTTTATTTTCTTAACTCCTAAAATATTTGTTGTCTGTTCCACTTACTTTTGTATGTAAAGATTATCTCTGTCTATACCATATCATCTCTCTCTATATATAACACATTATATAAGTTATCTATCAGCCTACATATTGGAATGGTTCATGTACACGACTTGTCTCCAAGTAGAAAAGCATTGCCTGGCATGGGTGGGATGTCTTAAAAATCACAGGTAACTTCTGACTATCAGTCCCTCTGACTTTAATATTAGTAAAGTCATCTTTACTAACGACAATATGTGAAAAGTTAAGGAAACTTAGATTCTGGGTCTGAGCACTGAGCTCTCTGTAGCACTAATCGCCATTTATTTCCATTTAGAATTTCTAGGAAATGAAATATCTAATGTGGCAGATATACAGGGGCTTGGTTAACAATGATGATTACAGAATCTGGGTGTAATAAAAGCAACTAGAGAGAAGATAGTAGACATGAAAGAGAGAACAAGATCATCCAACATAAGGATAACTGGTTTTCTAGAAACAGAACTTGAAACAAGCAAAACAAAATAAGATGGTGCAAGCATATAGAGAAGATTTTCTTCTAAGTGGATTATCCAATGGAGGCTCTGATGCACAATATCACTGCTGAAGGAGTCAGTTCTTTGAGGGGGAATGTTGAGCTCCTAACATTACAAATTGAAGAACTGAAACTTTCTTTCCTACAGAAAAAATAAATACTGGTTAAACTCTTTTAGGATTAATTCAAGTAACTTTTGAGTTGAATGGGCTTTTGTGGGCTGGTTTCGGTGTGGAGTCAATGTTTTCAGAATTGTTTCTATGTGGAAATGTGCTCTGAGTGTCAAAGCCCTAATTTAGAAATAAACTTCTAGAATGTAAATCACTTTTTCATTTGGAAGCTATCTATATTTCTTTCGTAATGGCTTCAGAGTCGAGCAGAAAATTATACTCAGAACAGGAGTCTAGTAAATACCTGTTGAAAAAAGAATGAATGTATACAGGTGCTTAATTCTGAATTCACTGGGTAAGAAGAGTAATAGGTTTTGTGCTGGATGGGAAATGCTCACATTCTTCAAGTGATAATTATGAGAAATCACAAAAACCTACCACACACTAAAAATTATAATAAATCTTACCATAAGAGGGCAGAGATGGTGGTTCCAGCATGTCATTGTCTCCTCTTAGAAGCCATAGATGGGACAAAACTGTGACATGGATGCACAGAGTGAAAGGAAGGATTCAGAGGACTTTGGAAGTAAAATGGATATGGGAATCCACAACTCTTTTAGAAAAGTGTGTAACAATTTCCACTCTTAAGCCACAGTTGATTCATTTATTCATTCATTTCATTCATTTATGTATATTTTTCATGTATTTATTCAGCCAATGTTATCAGTTTTCTACCACTGCAGTAACTGATACCTTAAATTTAGCAGTTTAATACAACACAAATGTATTATCTTACAGTTACATAGGTTAGAATTACAGATGAAAATCAAAGTATCCACTGGCTGGGATCTCATGTGGAGACTCAGAAAAGAATCCACTTGTAAACCCATTCAGGTTGTTGGCAGAATCCAGTTCCTTACAGATACAGAATGAGGTTCTCATTTTCTTCCTGGCTGCCAGCTGGAGACTTCCCCTAGCTCCTAGATGTTCCTCTCTTGTCCCTGCATGTGGGCCTCTACATATAAGGGCCAACAGCGGGGTGTTAAGCCTTCTCATAGTTGGAATCTCTCTGAGACTTCCTGTTACCAGGATAATTCAGGACAGGGCCTATCCCCCATCTTAAGGTTCATAATCTTCATTATATCTGTAAAATCCCTTTGCCGTGAAATGTAACACATTCACATCCAGGAATCCGTGTGTGAACTTCTTTAGGAAGCCATTCTGCTTACTACAGCCAACAATAATTATTGTTGTTATGGGCCTTTTTTATTTTGAATGAATTTTAACTCAATCAATGGGGGAGGAGGGCTGATGAGTAACTGTTGAAGTCTGACCAAGAAGTGATCTCTTAGTCCCATGTTTCATGAACAACCTCACATTTTAGCCTTTAAAAAAATCATTTCCAATGCTTAACTATGTTAGTGGTTTTCCACTGGTTATTTTAAAAGTTACCAAAGTGAATTTTTTAACTTCTAGAATCATGAACAGCACACAGAAATTGCACCCAAATGTATAACACAGATACAACCTGTGTAATTTATTGCTAAATCTTCCACCATGTGGGGAAGTAAGGATTCTCATACACTGCTGCTGAAGTAAAATTCTAGAGTTTGATCTGGCAACATATAGAAAATCCCAAAAATATGCATATTCTTTAATATGTAAATTGCCATTCTAGGAATTTCTCTTAAAGAAATAGCAATGAAAATGGATAAAGCTTTCACTATAAAGATGTTCAAGAGAGCGTAACATGGTAGTAAATAATCAATACAATCTAATATACAACAACAAGAAAATGGTTATAACTTATATTTCCTCTATACAATGAAAGGATGTTTTATGATAAAAGTAGACAGGTTTGGAGATCTGACCTCATAGGAGACCTATGTCACCAAGTCAGAGCCAAATCTCAGGAGAGCTAGATAGGGCTCAGATTTTTCCTTGCCCAATAAATAAAGGACAGAAAAAACATCTGCATGGTGAATCTGGGCTAAGTTCTAGTATAAAGTAGGGAGCAGAATTTTCCCTATCCTTGGTGTGACATAGTTGTGGTGAAGGACTTTGGACAAGAGGTTCCCCAAACTCCAGAACAACCCAGCCAACCTGCACAAAGTTCTTGAGGAAGATCCAGACCTGGAGAGACAATGTGGTCATGATTCCTACATGGACCAGCAGAAGAACCTGACAGGTAGGAGAGTAAATCCATGTAAGCTCCCTGGAACTTTTAGATGCGACCCCATGTCAGGGAAAAATCATGAATTGACTGTGACTATTTTCTGCTACCAGTAGACTGGTAGAAAAAAAGAGTTGCAAAAATACATTAATATTATCTTTTATATTTACCTTTGCAATTACATTTACTGATGTTCTTTATTTCTTCATGTGGATTCAAGTAACTGTCGAGTGCTTTTACTTCAGCCTGAATGACTTCCTGTATTATTTCTTGCAGGGCAGGAATTCATCTGCTAGGAACAAATTTTCAGTTTTTGTTTGTCTGAGGATGTTTTAATTTCTCCTTCATTTTTGATGCATAGTGTTGCTGGATATAAGACCACATTGACAGTCTTTTTCTATTAGCACATGAATACATTTTCCAACTGCCTTCTGGTTTCTACAGTTTCTGATGAGAAGGCAGCTGTTAATCTCATTGAATATCCATTGTACATCATGAGTAATTTTTCTCTTGCTCTTTTCAAGATTCTTTTGTCTTTGTCTTTCAACAATTTGACCATGTGACTATGTTTAGATCTCCATGAATTGATCAAGTCTGAATTTGCTGAGCTTTATTGATGTGAAGGTTGGCTTTTTTTAAATCAGATTTTGCAAATTTTCAGCCATTATTTCTTCAAATATTCTTTCTGCCCCTTTGCTCTCTCTCTCTTTTCTTTCTGAGAGTATTATTTTGCATTTCTAGTACATTTCTTGTTATATCACAGGTCTCTGAAGCTGTTCATTTTTCTTCATCCTTTTTTCTTTCTGTTCCCCAGACTGTAGAATCTCAATAGACGTATCATCAGGTTTAATGATTCCTTCTTCTTCCAGCTTAAATTTTTTGTAGAAACCCTCTAATGACTTTCAATTTTATTTGTTGTATTTTTAAACTCCAAAGTTTCTATTTGGCTTTTTTGATAATTTCTTTTTATTGATATTCTCTGTGTATTGACATATAGTTGGGTTTTTTTGTTTTTTTATTTTGTTTCCTTTAGTTCTTTGAACATACTTACTGTAACTGATTTAAAGTCTTTGTCTAGTAAGGCAAGCATCTAGGCCCTTTCAGGGGCAGACCTGCTAATGGCTTGGTTTCCTGTGTATGGCCACACCTTCCTATTTCTTCACCTGTTTTACAATATTTTTTTAAAACCTGAACAATTTATATAATGTAATGTGATAACTCTGGAAATAAGCTACTTCCCTATTCCCACCAGAATTTATTGTTGTTACAGAGTGTTTGTTGTTGTTCTCGTCATTGTTTTTGCTGTTTGTTTAATGACTTTCCTGGACTAATTCTTTCTTCCCTGTGGAATGCAGCCACTGAAACCTGCTCAATTAGGTTAATGCTCAGGCGATGCTGGTCAGAGACTTTCTCAACCAATTGGCGTGAACCAATTTATTGGTTTGACTGACACATTTTCCACCTTCTCATGAGGGGCTCTGTGTGTGTATAGTGATCACCTTCACCACTCAGGCAGTTTAAGTCTGCCTTAGCCTTCTTCTTCTGTTTGTGCAGGCCTCAAGGCCACGGGTTAGAGACGGCAGTTCTCTGAGATCTTTCCTAGACATGCACACATCCCTACCTGTGAGTGTGGCCTTCAACATCCCAGGGTATGACAAAGCTTTTCAAAGCTCCTTTGGACATCTCATTCCCCAGATCTTCCTTTTAGCTTTTTTTATTTTATTTATTTATTTATTTATTTGCCACTTCTTGTATGCCCCAACTGTGAACTATCACAGCCTCAAGTAGAGGTGATATTAAGCAATTACTGGTGCTTATTTTTGAAAATTGCTCTTGGGGTTCTATGTCAGGTCAAAGAATGACAACATCCTATGAATGGAGCTTTTCCAGGAAGCTAAGGGACAAGTCAAATGGTGACAAAGCTGTGGGAATGGGATTTCATGAGGGGCTTCAAACTCAGTCAGCCTCCCCTGGAGTCTACAAGGCAAATAATTTTCAAGGTCCTGTGGCGTTGGGGAGATGGAAAACAACACAGTTAAGTTTTTATATTTAAAGTCTGACCATTTATACACTGCCCCCCCCCCCCCCCCACACACACACACACCATTTATATACCCAATATTGACATCAGAAAAACACCAAGATATATAGTGATTTAAATATCCCTATCCATTTTTGTTAAGGCTTACCTCAATTGCCCTGTTTTGGTTTCCTCATCAATTCTATTTTCCCTCCACTAATTTAATCCCCTTTCCTTTTGTTCAGTAGTGCTTGTTCATGCCCATGTTGTATTACTTATCAACCTGGATTATTCTTATTTTTATGCGTCTTCCCAGTATTTGCACATATCATAGGAACAAAAAAGAAAGGATCAAATGGACATGATCACCTCCAAAAAGCAATAACATTTAATAATAAGGTAAGAGGAAACCCTTCTGATTTTATCTTTTTTTTTTATGATAATGCTTTTAAAGTTTCAAAAAGATACAGTTCTGTCTCTATGAAGAAACCACATGGTAAAAAAGACCACTCAGTAGTAGAGAGTTGGTTATAAGTACTCCTGGAAATAAGGGCTAATTCAAGTTATGCCCACTATGTAAACAATTATTCAGAGCCACTCGGACAAGGAGAGAAAAGGAGAGAAGACAAAAAAGCATGGACAGAGAAAAACTTGAAGTATGAGTAAGTAGATCCAGGAGGTGGTAGATTTATGGTCCTCCCTGTTACCCATGCCTGGAACGGACCTTGACCATGTACCTCTCCTAAAGGAGACATTATTCTATAGCCAAGGGCACCCACATGGGTTCTAGGCTCAGCTCCTGGGCAGAAACAAAGACCAGTCTAGGACCAGTCTTACATAACTCTGAGCCTATTTCGGTAACAAAGAATAGAAACTAAAATCGCAAAAGATGACTTAATATGGAAGTGTGTCTTTTATAGACGTGGTAGAGGTGGAAGCCAAGTTTAGTCTCTTTTGATATTTAAACTGAATAGAAGTTTCTCTTTGGAACCATGCCACACTTGGAGGTTTTTCTCCATGTTGCAATGAACTCTTATTTCGCATTAGAGGTCTAATGGTTTGCAGCCCTGACCAAGTAGAAAAGAATAGATTCTGAATTAGGGAATAAATGTTATAAGAACAATGTAAAAACATAGCTATAGTGGGTTAAAAATTCTGTGCCATTCTCCTCAAGCCTACATCTCTTAGTTTTGATTAAAAAGATCACAGAGAATGAATTACTTAGATCCCTTCCAAAGGGGCTTGCTAGCTTAGAGACCACACTGATAAAACCAGGAGAATTAACTACACTGCATTTCTGATATGTGGCCCAAACTCCCTTTGGGTGAATGATGGAGTCTGGCTTTGGTTACAGAAATCACTGATTAGATTTTTCAGGTGGGGACAAGTAAGAATAAGCAAGAATATTGTACATGATGTATCTAATTGTGATCTTTCTTAAGCATATAACTCTATGAAAATAATGGCATAAATATGTATATTCATTTATACTAATTTCTTGGTATAAAAATAGGATAAAAATGGGAAAACATTAAAAAAATGTTTACACCAAGGCAAAGTAAATTTTATAATCATCAAACTTTGCTCAAGACATTAAATATAAATTAATTTTTCTCATCATGGCTAACTGGGAAATAAACACTCCAATCAGTTTGAGTTTCTATGTCCAGAACATTTTCAGTTCTGTTCGCTCATTGCACATGCTTGAAGACTTAAGAGCATTGGATATAAAAATTTGTCACTGTGGTCTATCCTGCCTTCAAGTGACAAAGCCTGTTTTATCTGCTAACTTTAATGACTGTGGATAGTTCCTTATCTGCGCTTGCAACTGGCTGATCCCATCCTTCTAGTCATGGTCTTGGACGACACTGGATGACATTCAGAACACCCTGGCTGTTTTCTTTTCTAGGGCCTAGAATTCCTCTACCTAGCAAAGAAGGCAACAACCTCGAGACCCCTCCATGGAAATGGTACTGTCCTTTAAATTGGTTTGCTTACTTGGCAACCACATGAGTGTATCACTCATTCACTGGAAATGGACTTAGCCACGGGAACTGCTTTGTTAAAACCTGAGTTCCCATGTCTTACAATCATTCACAAAGCTTTACACAACCACTTTTTATCCTGAGGGAGTTTTGCCCTTTCTTTTTTTCTTTGAATCATATTTTTATTATCCAACCTTAGAGATAAAATATTTACGAATATTCTACCCTCTCATACTCATGTTTACTTGTGAACTCCAGACACTTTGGGCTATAGTCAGAATGTCCCTATGTCCATGATATTAATTCTTCACCATTCAAAGAGCTCTTTCATCTCAGTCTCAAATGGGCTCTTAGCAATAAAGTCAGACTCTTAGGAGAACCAAGTGAAAATGAAAATTGGTGTTCTTTTAATTAATATCGTTCTAGCTTCTCATTGATGCGAGCCTCCCATCTGGATACTGGAAGACAATAGTGTTTGGTGAGAACTGGAACTGAGTCAAAAGGACGGCTTGTTGGCCAAACAATGAAAAAATCAAATGACTGGGAAAATGGGTATAAATTTCTAAAGCAGTGTCTCTCCCCACCAAAACATTAAAAAACAAAAAACAAACAAACAAACAAAAAAAACAAAAAAACCCAGCAAGTGCTTGTTAAGTAAGGGACAATTGAGTTCATTATATGAGTATAAACTTTAATTCAATGTTTTCTGTTATTGGATATATTTCTACCTTTAACTTATAAAACTAACACTGTGAGACATATTCATGATTGTTTCTTTTAAAAGTTCTTTCTTTTTAGAAAATATTAATAACATTATAGGCAAACCTCAGAATACTGAGGGATCAGTTCCAGACCACAGCAATAAAGTGAATAGTGCAATGAAGTGAGTCACATGCATTGTTTGGTTTCCCAGTGGATATGAAAGTTATGCTCACACTATACTGCAGTCTTTTAAGTACAATAGCATTATGCCTAAAAACAATGTATAAACCTTAATTTAAAAATACTTTATTGCTGGGGGCGCCTGGGTGGCTCAGTCAGTTAAGTGTCTGCCTTCAGCTCAGGTCATGATCCCAGGGTCCTGGAATGGAGTCCCACATCGGGCTCCTTGCTCAGTGGAGAGCCTGCTTCTCCCTCTCCCCCTGCAGATCCCCCTGCTTGTGCTTGCTCTCTCTCTCTCTCTCTCTATCAAATAAATAAAATCTTTTTAAAAAAACTTTATTGTTAAAATGCAGACCATCATCTGAGCTTTCAAGGAGTCATAATCATTAATCACAGATCACCATAAGAGATATGGTAATGATGAAAAAGTTTGAAATATTGTGAGAATTTCCAAAATGTGACACAGAAACATAAAGCAAACAAATGCTGTGGAAAAAAATGATGCAAACAGACTTGCTTGACGCAGGGTTGCCACAAGCCTTCAATTTGTAAAAAACACAATATCTGCCAAGCACAATAAGGCAAAGGACAATAAAATGAGGTCTGCCATTTTTGTCATATTGCAAATATGTTTGTTAAATATGAAAATTTTAAGCAATATGCTTGAGAAAAAAGAAGAAATTAAAAATTGCTCATAAAAAAATAAAAATTGCTCATCATCCCAGCACTTATAAAATTTGGTGTTCTGGCATACTTATTTTCAGAACGCATGGTATTCACAGTTGAAACCTTGTAGTACTCAACAGAGTGTAAATTATAAATATAAGGTAGATAAAATATCTCATTAAATAGTAAGTTTCCATTATTTGAATTTTAGCAAACATTTAAATTTCATCTATAAAAGTCATCTCTCTGTATTTCACCTCTATGTCTCCCTAAGTCCCTCAAGCCCAGTAAAATTTGGTCATTTTAGATGTGGTTTATATTTGGAATGACAACGACTCTGAAAATAAACAGATATTCATTAGATAACAACAGTTGGCAATCAAAGGCTTAGGCAGGCCTTGCAACTGATTTATAAAATTTCCTGAGCAAAGATAGAGTAATATGAACCCCTAAACCTTGTCCAACCTGGCCACAGTTTCCCCAAATGGCCCAAGGTTACTCAGAGCTGCCATGGTGTTGGTCACTAGGGAACACAGAGGTTCACATAGGAACCCTGGGGCTAATCTGCACCCTAGTGAGGACATCTCTTCCCTACGGATCAAACAATGCCAGCTTTCCTCTGCCCTCCAGCAAAATTACATAAAAGGAAATTATGCCTGACTTATCCACAAGAGTTTTTGAGAGTAAATAATGAAAAGGCTAAGGGAAAATTAATAGATTCAATTAATTTAAACCTTCAAAATAAAATCTGACTGTTTCAAAAGAAAGGCAAATGAGCCATTTCAGGTTGGGGAGGCTGTGATATTCCATTCTACCAAAGACATTTTGTTAGTATTGGAAACAGTTGGGGAATAAATAAGAAGGCATAGCTCTGCATGGTTCAGCACTGAAACTGATTCTTACTTTAAATTTTACAAAGTTTCCAAAAGGTGGAAATATGGTAAAATGTCTAAACCCGCACCTGACATCAGGTTCTCCTGTGAATCAATGCGCTAAGCCTAATGGAAACTAGAGAGAGATCGTTTGAAGTTGAAGTGAGTCATTGCGAGAGCTTTAGTCTGGGTAAGGAAGGACAAATTATAGGAATAATGACCTACACTGTGCCTGTTGGGTTACAGATTTATCATGGAACCCTATTAGCATCTTTGTGCTGTGCCCCTTGTTAGCTGCTTTCACACATATTTTTTACATAATCCTCAAAATAAATCCTGTAAAATTATGTATTCTCATTTTATATGTAAAGAAACTGGTGTTAAGAAAGTTTAAGTCATTTAGCCAAGGTCATAAAGCTAGTAAGAGGCCAAGCCATCCTTGAATGGTCTTCATAGACCTGTCGGTTTTAATGTAAGAAGAGGCGTGGAAAGTATTCTAGTCTTCACGTTGCAGACTTTGGCACAAGCTCTTACTCGGGCAACCATTGTTAAAACAATTTTTTAGACACCATCAGAAGGAATATTGGAAAGCAAATAAATCTTATTATCAAAGCACATTTTTATTTGGAGTAATATGTGCGATCTTAATGTATATCTCTTCCAAAACAAGATACGTCGGGGCTGGAGAAGATCCAGGAATTGGCAGTAAAAACAAATCTGCTCTTAGCGAGGTCTGTTCAACTCAGTCTATCTGTGATCACACGCTGCCTAACAACATCATCACAACAACAAAGTAAGTTCAAGTGCACTAATGTTATAGTAGTCTTGCATCTAAATAACAATTTGCATCTCCCTCTGTCTTCGCCCTTCAAACATGAAATGGATATCTGCTGGTTTTTTGTCTCCTCTCCCCAACCAATGTCTATTTGCAGATATCCTTGCTTTTCAGCAACACTTCCTCCTGCGCTTGGACTCCCTTTGCCTCATGAAAGGCTTTGCCCATGCTCCGGAAATTAAAGGGATGATCCTGCTGACTCGTCCGCATTCGGTGATTGGCTCAGATTTTGTCATGTGACTGAGGATGGTCAAATCAGAGTGAACCTGTTGTATTAGATTCTTCAGCTGTTATAACCAGTTCCTACAAACCTGGTAAAAGTAACAGGAAACTCCCTCCCTCCCAGTTCTTCTGAAATCTGCTTCATGAGACCAAAATCAAGGCGTCAGCAGGGCCATGCTCCTTCTGGAGGCTCCAAGGGAGAATCTGCTCCTTGCCTCTTCCGGCTTCTGGTATCTGCCAGTGTTCCTGGACTCCTGGTTGCATCACCACCCCCAGTGCTGCCTCCGTGGTCACCTTACTTTTCCTTTCCTGTGTGTGTGTGTGTGTGTGTGTGTGTGTGTGTGTGTAGTCTCCCTCCACCTTCTTCTTATAAGGACACTTGGGATTGCTTTTAAGGTCCACTTGAAAATTCCAGGATAATGTCCCCAGTGTCAAGATTTGTAACACAATCATATCCACAAAGACCTTTTATTCGTTATAAAATAATATTTCCTGGTTTAGGGAATTAAGCCCTTATATCTTTGGATGGCCGTTATTCAGGCTACTATACCTGGGCAGAATTAATGAGAGGAAACATTATCGTTTGTATTCTGGACTCGGGCTTTGAGTCTGTGGCCTGCAGACATCTTGCCATCAAGGGAATACCTGCCTGAGACTGACCAGCAAGAGAAAGTAGAGCCGAACACAGAGAGAGTGGGGGCCTAGTGACATCCTTTCAGGATTCTGTCAGGCTCTAAGCTAGGCCAGCTTCTGCACTACAAGTTATTTAAGTCCATAAATTCCCTTTTTCCTTAAGCCAGATTTTTTTTCTTTTTACGCAGAGAAGGACTAGCATAAATTACATTTCCGCTATTAGAGTATATCTTCTGGAAAACTATCTCACGTTAGGGCCATTTCGTAATCATAGGGGTTTGGAAATTTTCTATTTAAACCCAATACTTCGGAATACACGCGTGTGACTTTTATGAACACTGACTCAGAGTCAAAGGTAGAATCCAGGTGTTCCTGAGTTCTGTTGGGCTTTTGCTTTTTTTCGTTGTCCAGAAATGCTTCTTATTCTCTCCTTTCATGCTGTTTTTCTTTCCGCATCACCTGACTCCCACTCTATTTCTTTTCCTTTCTCACTTCAAAGGTTTCCTAATTGAAATGTGCCGAAGCAATTGAAATGTGGTACCTCGGTGAATTACTGTCAGACACTGTAACCTTTGGACCAGCTAGAATCTTGTCGTGAGAGGAGACAGTGTATGTTGGTGAAAGTTTAGAAGAAAGAGTAGCAAGCAATTTCACATTGGTCAAATTCTATTTGAAGAGAAAATAATTTTTACAAAGTTAGATTGTCAAACGGGCCATCGCTATTGACGATTAAACTTACCTCTTTGGTACTTATTCTTTCTACAGACAATTAACATTTTTGATATTAAATATTCCGAGTGCATAAAGTATGTGTTGCAGCTACAGAGATTTGGGGTAATGTGAAACAGCATAGCTTTCAAGATTTCATTTTTAGAAGGTGGCTTTTAAAAAGTGTGTTACGGTGTTTCTATTAACAAGATGGAGGAGCCTGGGCTGAGCAGTTCAACATTTGCAGGTGTGTGACCAGGTGAAAACTAGATTAAGGGACTAATAATCAATGTTGATCCAGAGGGAGGTCCTTAGGAGATTTGCCAAAGGCTCTCTTTTGTTTGATGTGTTTATTAATAACTTCAATCAAGCCAGAATGGTATGTTTATCAAATTCAAGTATGATATGAGCTGGGAGAGACCAAGAGTATACATCGACTGACAGAATCCAGAATGAAACTGACAAACTAGATCTTCAACTAAATCTAATGAAACCAATTTGAAGTGACCTCTATTTTAGATTAACATTCAGCTTCACAAATCCAGGATGAGGGTACAACAGATTAACAGCACTTTCTTAAAAACAAACAACATACTTTTGGTTAATTTCTTGATAAACATGACCCAAAACCTTTTTACCAAAAGAGTTAACGGAATCATGGTTCTTTGGCATATCAACAGAGTCCAGACCTGAGGGAATGACAGTGGCCTCCATCTGCATAGCTGTCACTGTACTTATAGTGAGAACCAAGTAAACTGAGTTTGGTCCAAAAAACAGTGGTGATGAATGGCAGGAAACCATGCCATCTGAAAGAACAAGGATGCTTAATGAGAAAACTTATAATTCCTAAAGCTTAAAATGTGTTTTCAAAATTTTGAACCACACAGAATTCCAGGCCCCATTCTCAGAAATTTGGATTCAGGAATTAGGTAGGAGACTACAGATCTTTTCACAAACCTCCCCAGGTGATGATCAGACCGATTAATTCTTAAAACTCAGATTGTATGACTTCCAGAGCATCTTCCAGCTTATTTTATGCTCCTAAGAATTTTTGCTTCCCGAACCATACATATATTTGAAAACGTTGTTTGAAATGGATCCCGCCTCAGATAGACCTAATGTGTTTACTTGTTGCCAAATACTGAGTTAGATTCCAGGGGATTGCTACTGCTTCTCACACCCTGCCCAGCCCCCAATCCCCAGGGAGGAGCTTTAGCAAATACCACACCCAGCTTGTAGCCTCCCAGAGGGAACATACAGGATGGGGCCTGAGAATCTATCATCTCTGAAAAGCTTTAATGATACATAGAATGACACATTCAATGAGACTTTTCATTTGCTAAAGAATTTTGTCTTTTACAAATGGACAAGTTTTGTTTCAGGGACTGCTTGGTTAGAAACAAAGGCTAAAAGGTTAACCAACACTACTTGGTCAGTTAATTAGTTACAATCCTACCCCTCCAGATATAGTGGGCATCCACTGACCCTCCACGCGTCTGCGTGTGTCACAGAGGGGTCTCGGGGATCAGACCATCATCTGTGCCCCCTTAATCGGTCCTCAGGAGTTCATGTGTGTCAAGCCCATTACTGCTAATGTGAGTTATGAACACTCAGCTAGGGAAGAGATCCTTGATAATTGTGGGACTCTGGGTTTGAAAAGCAAAGTCACATTTAATGTTTCAGACTTTTGTGAAGCCTTCCTGGCAGCCTTATTAATTTGCTCGTATTTTCGTAATCACTGTTCTTTCGTCTGAGTGGTTATTTTAAAATGGGAAAGGAACCTAAATTAGTATTTTACATTTTAAGACATACATTTGCATCCGTCATAAACTTTAATTTATACTTTGGCCAAATAATTTTAACAGTTGCTATAAAATCAGTTATTTAATAATAGTTTTTACTGCCATATTGAATGCAGCAGGAGACAAGCTTAATAGCCTCGTGTCCACAACAGATTTCCAGCTATTATTCGTACATCCCACATGCCTTTGACAACTCCACGGGCTAGTCAAGTTCCCACTGATTGCATTATTTGAATCTTGCTAAAAACTAGTTTGCCACGTGCACACAGTAGTTTTTTAGTGAATACATCTGTTTTTCCAACCTCAATTTCTTTTGCTTTCTCAGATTTACATCATTATAAAAACTACTGTTATTTTCAATAGAATAATTTTCCATAATCATATATGTGCCCCTTAATAGAACATCTGCAATTCAATTCTAAAGCACAAAGAGGAAGATGTGTGTAAATGACATTTAACATTTATATTTGTATTAGTAAACATAAGAGAAGATTTCAAGGGGGTTAAAAAAACGCATTTTAGACACATGCCAAGATAGTTAAGTAAGAAAATTTAAATTGGGCAATTTGAGAAAAAAAAAGTAAAAAAAAAAAGTATAAAAGTAGAACACTAACTTGATCTCTGTTTTTGGCATCTTGCTTTTTAAAATTATGTTCTTTTGCTGAAAGCATGAATACAGCTTTAATTGACTTATCCAAATTTGAGATAACTTTGTCTGAATTTAAGAAACTCTAAAATTATTAAATCCAATTAAGTGAAATACTTAACTTATCTAATTTATCTTTGTATCTTCTAGAATGCATAAATCCCAGTGCAGTACTTGACATGTGGAAACGGGGTACAATATGTGAGTGAATAAATGTAAGGACTTGTCAAAAAATTATTAAGACTTTTTGAACTTGATTGTTGGTTAGCTGACATGAATTTTTTTTTCAGTGATACAATGACCCTTCATCATTTATTAATTCAAGAAGAAGTCATTGAACACTCTTTATAGGTGTTTGAGATACATCGGTGATTTACTCTTTTTCCTAGAATATTTAATTAATTAAGTAATTAATATTGAAGTACAGTTGACACACAATGCCACACTAGCTTCAAGTACACAACACAGTGACCCAACAACTCCACATGTCATGCCATGCCTGCCACAAGTGTCACCACCATTCGCCACCAGTTTACTATATTCCCTGTGCTGTACTTTTCATCTCCATGACTTATTTATTTGATTACTAGAAGTTTGTACCTCTTAATATCCTTCATCTATTTTACCTACCCTCCCATCCCCTATCCCTCTGGCAATCACAAGTTTGTTCTGTTTCATGAGACTCTCTTTCTTAGATTCCACATGTAAGTGAAATCATATGGTATTTGTCCTTCTCTGTCTGACTTATTTCACAAAGTAGAATACCCTCTAGGTTCATCATGTTGTTGCAAATGGCAAAAATTCCATTCTTTTTTATGGCTGAGTAACGTTCCGTTATGTATCTATGTATACGCCACATCTTCTTTACCCATTCATCTATCAATAGACACTTGTGTTGCTTCCATATCTTTGCTGTTATAAATAATGCTGCAATAAACAAAGGAGTGCATATCTTTTTGAATTAGTGTTTTCATTTTCTTTGGGAAAATACTAGTAGTGGAATTACTGGATTATATGGTACTTCTGTTTTTAATTTTTTGAGGAACTTCCATACTGTTTTCCACAGTGGCTGCACCAATCTGTATCTCCACCAACAGTGCATGAGGGTTCCTTTTTCTCCACATCCTCTCCAGCACTTGTTATTTCTTGTCTTTTTGATTCTAGCCATTCTAACAGGTGTAAGGTGATATATCTCATTGTGGTTTTGATTTGCATTTCCCTGATGACTAGTGATGTTGAGCATCTTTTCATGTGCCTGTTGGCCATCTGTATATACTCTGTGGAAAAATGTCATTCAGGTCCTCTACCCATTTTTAACCAGATTAGCTGTGGTTTTTTGGTGTTGAGTTGTAAAAGTTCTTTATATATTCTGGATATTAACCCCTTATCAGATACATCATTTGCAAATATCTTCTACCATTCAGTAGGTTGCCTTTTTATTTTGTTGATCGTTTCTTCTGCTCTGCTTTTTTATTTTGGTGTAGTCCTACTAGTTTATTTTTGCCTTTGTTTCCCTTGCCTAAAGAGACATATCAGAAACATGTTGGTAAGGGCAACTCCAAGTTGGCGCTAATTCTTGACAAATAAAATAATTTTCAATCTTTGAAAATTTGTGATGCCTCAAAATAGTGTGTGGAAACAAATGAAGACCAGCCAAACGAGGACAAAAGGTATTTATTAAGATCTTGCTGTAACAAGCATGTCAGGCACCATCACACGTGTTTGCCTAAGACTCAAAGGCAGGTAGAGGGGTGGGAAAGCTTTATGGTGGGAAACAGAGATGGCCTCGGGTTTTTCCTGTTTGGACCATCATGGCATGGGCCAGCTGTAAGCAGACTAACTAGAAGAGAGGCATCCTTTGTAATTGGTTAGGGGTGTGAATTTGGCTTTCATCGGTTGGTCCTAGTTGGAAGCAGGGACAAAAATTAGAGGAGCTGTCAGTTATTAGTCAAGTTCTGGCCATTTGGGGCTGATTGTTACAAGGGGTAATGGTCTGATTTTCTATAAGTCTGACTTATAGCAGGTTGGCTTCCTGGGCTGGGTACTGTAGGTAATGGGTTGGTTTCCTGGACTGGTTGCTCACAATATGGGTCAGAGTTCTGCTTTTATTATTTGGTGGGGCTGTTGCCTATTTGTTAATTCAGGGGAAAGTTGTATAATCCAAGGAACAAAGAACAAATCGGGGTTGAGATACTATAACGTTGTCCCCTGTAACAAAAATGTAGTTTGGCAATTTAGTTGACTTTTTGAGAAATTTAGTTTATAGTTGTATTACAGGTACATAAGCACAAAATCTGTCATGATGAACACATTATGACAACACACACACATATATTCACACACACACTTCCTATTTTTAGGGACAATCACTTTCGACTCTTGGCCATTTCTTTAGATATTTATCTTCACATATCTAAATATCATGTTTACATACTGATAATTTAAGATTTTTCTATTGGTTGCCCACCTTGGAGGATAAAGATTCAGCTCTCTTTCACTGTGACCCCTCACCACCATCACCCCTTTGCCCTTATACAGTGGAACTACCACACTTCAGTGCTCCCATCTTCTCAATACAGTTATATCCTCATTTTGGTCAGATAAATATTTACTGTTAACATTATTATAACAACCAAATGCTGTTCACAGCTGAGACATGTTGTATCCTAAGATCATATTTCCTCTTCTTCCCAAGTTTTGTAATTAATAATAAACTTGCTTCATGCTGGCTTAATTTTCTGATTATCTAATTTCTGTCGGCAATGTATTCCAAACTCTACCTACAAATATTGAAATCTCCTCTCAGTATGTTTAAACATATTAAAGTATTCTATTAAGTCCATCTTCTTGGAGATATCTCTTGTGGACCTGCTGACTCAATCCAGTCTTCCTTGGGTCTTCTGCACAGCTGTCATCTTGAGATCTCCCTAAACTATAATCCTGAGAATTCTGTCTTTCCTGTGTTGAAACCCTTGTATCTCAAATTCTACGCCCTTTTATTTATTGATTTGTTTAGAGTAGGGGGGAGGGGGAGAGGGAGAGGGACATAGAATCTTAAGCAGGCTCCACCCCCAGCATGGAGCCCTACATGGGCCTTGTTGTAGGGCTTGATCTCACAAGCCTGAGATCATGACTTGAGCAGAAGTCAAGAGTCTGATGCTTAATGGACCGAGCCATCCAGGTGCCCTGTTTATGCTCTTTTAATTCTTCGTTTGATGTTGGTAGTTTCCTTAGAAGGAGTTCATTGTTCTGGAACTGCATATTTGAACATGTTTTAATTTCACCTTCACACTTTATTGTAGTATTGCTGAGAATACAATTCCAGACGGGAAATAATTCCCCTCCAGAATTTTGAGGGCTATGTTCCATTGTTTTCCAGCCTTCCGCATGCTGTTGAGAAGTTGACGTCATTCTGTTTCACAATCAATTTCCTGAAGCCATTTTTTTCCTCTCTGAAAGCTTGTGGAATCTTTTCTTTGTCTCACTGTTCTGAAATTGTGCAATCATGTGCCTTGGCCTGGCTCTATTTTCCTTAATTATGCTGGGCACTCAAAGGACTCTTTCAATCTAGAGAGCCATGTCCTTCATTTCCAGAAAATTTTCTTGGTTTATTTCCTGATTATTTCTTTCCCACAGTTTACTCTTTTCTTTCCCTTTGGAACTTCATTTTCTTGATGGTAAATGTTCCTGGCCTAACCTTCTGATTTTCTCAGTTTTTCTTTCCTGTATTTCATCTTCCTGTCTTTTTGTTGTTCTTCAATAGGAATTAAATTTGTTCCACTTTAATAAGTAAATTCATTAACTTTATTTTCCATACTTCCTACTGAATCTTTAATTTCTGCTATTCTATTTTTAATTTCCAGGGATTCCTTTTTGTCCTCTGGATAGTCCTTTCCTATAACATCCTGTTCTTATCTTAAAGAGGCTCTATCTCATTGCTCTAAAGGATGTTAGCAATAGCTTTTTTTTTTTTTTTTAAGTTTTCATGTTTCTATCCAATAACTGGTGTTGGTTTTTTCTGTTTATTATTTATATGATATTTTGTATTAGATGTTTTCCTCAGCTTTCTGGTGGTCTCTGGTTGTCTGCTCATATTGAAAAGTGGGGCATTCAAGCCCCACCCTGGTGCCTCTGGGAAGGGGTTCTTAACATTGGTATATGTGCTGTGGTTCCTGGGGTGCCCTCCACCACCCCCTGCTCAGTAACAGGGCCTTGCTAATCAGGTTGTCACTGGACAAAAGTGCTTGAGACTAAATTTACTATCCTGGCTTTGCCCAACCTCGGTGTCTTGTAAGACTGACAGTGAAATAAACCATGTAAATCCGGGGGAAAAAGAAATAAATAAAAGTGGGACATTATTTTATGGTTGGAAATTATACCTCAGTGGAGCACTAAACAGACAAAAGAAAAAAAGGGGAGTATTATGAAGCTGACAGGAAGTTCCAAGAATGTGGTGAGGCTTGTCACCATTTTTTAGCAACTTGTATGGTTTCAGGGCAGGAACCTCAATGTCTGAATTTACATCCTTTCTCTTGGTGTGGTCAGAGTCCTCAGAGAAGAATCTTCCCATCTTTTATCTGGAGAGTAAAATCCTGGTTGTCAATGTTCTGGAAGCTGAGTGGGAAAGCAGGGATTCAAAATTCATTCCTTATAGTGTCACTTAAACTCCATCTTCAACATGGTAATTCCCACTCTCAGGTATACCTGATGTCCCCAAGCAGTGTGGACACTGCCTGTCATGACTTTGCCAGGGCATTAACCTCTAGTCTTTAGCAAGAGCAGATCAGAGGTAGTTGGCTAGCTACATGAAGAAAGGATGACGTGGCCGGGGTGTGTTAATTACATTTAAACAAACTTAACCAATCCTTCTGTTTGCAGCCACGTAGACCCCACTTCCTGAAGCCTTTGGGTCTTTAGTGGTACAGTTCAGGGTGCTGTTTAGGATTAGTTTTCCCTTGTCTTGCTCGGTAAGTTGCCAGTCTTCTTTCTGCTTTTCCACTTTAAAAATTTAGTAGCTTTTGCTTGCTTGTCCATTTATTGTCTTTGTGGCCTAATTCCTTTGTTGTTGTTGTTGTTGTTGTTGTTGTTGCCTATTTCTTTATTATCATTATCATTATTTTGGGCTTTCAGAAGGAAGCAAAAATAAAAGTGTGGGTTCAATATAACATCTTTAACCCAAAGCACTGATAAATTCGTTGGACTTTCTGTTCTCAGTATCTTTTCCTGTAAAAAGGGAATGAGATATAGGCTCATGATACTATTTATAAGATATAATAATTTTCATCTGTAGATCGCTTTACACTATATAAAGTGTTTCATGTAAATCTCATTTCATCCTTTCGATACTTTCATAAATCAGGTAGGGTAGATATTCTTGGTCCTTTCACCTAAGTGGAAACCTAGGATGGTGGGGGCGCATGTGCCCAGAGGTCACCCTGCCAGCGAGGGGTGGAAATAGATGTACAGTCTCTGTGTGCCATGTGGCCTCATGGCTATTTGAGTGAACAGAGGACAAGGAGACAAGACAGCACTAGAGTTGATTCTGGAAACAGAAAATGTCTACACAATTTGACAAAAATGAGGGTATTTGACAGGAATAAAAGATCCCGGCTTTTGTCAAGCCAACAGTTAAAATAATTCCAGGTAAATCTATGGTTAGGGAAACAGAATGAAACCTAGAAATTTAATCGAGATTTTAAGACATCAAATCAGATTCCCTGGTAAGGATGCATATGACATAAGCCATTATCTAAGCACAAAGCCTTATTTCTTAAGGTTAAATACTGATTTTCTTATCTTAGTTGTCCTCTGGGAATCTTATTGCCTCATGACCATCCCTCTATATTAAAGCAGCAGCGAAACCTGAAGTGAACAGACAGTATCTACTAGGATCTCTCTTTTCTGCTGAAGAAAAAATACAGGTAACTTTGGGACATATCATCCTTTGTTTCTTTCTAATTCTGTCATTTTTTTATCTTCAGCCCCATATCCAATCAATTAACAAAGACCTATGGAGTACGCAAAAGAAGATGAAAAAAAAGAAAAACACAATGTCTGCCCTGAAGGAGCCATCATCTTTTGGGGAAACAAAACATCACATCGTAGCTATATTGTAGTGAGCTCGAGCTCTCAAACCCCATTAAATACAGGATATTCACATCCTGTCAAAATTTGTCATTAAAAACCATTCATTCAATTTATTCATTCATTCCACAAAATTGCAGTGTTTTCCTGTGCAGCTACTGAGCGATTGAGACTGACTTAGATTAGTGCCACGTTAAACTTGAGATTTTTGTGAGAGGTATGCCATCTTCTCAGACTATTCTCTGAAACTAGGCCATTGACCCCAGTGTCCTTGGGCACCTCTACCTTGATGTCTGGCCCCTTCTCTCTACTTTCAGGTCCTTTTTAATTCCAGCGTTTCACTGTGGCAGGAAGGGGATGGCTCTCCACCTCCTCTTCTTTTTGACATGAATTTCTACAGTATATCCTCCTCCTTCCTGAGGTGACACCATTCTGTCCTCTTAGTAGGGGTCATAGTGGTGTAGCAAGGAGAAAACCCTGCTTGGTGGAAATATAAAAAAAATATTATCCCTTTAACTTGCCAACTGAATGAAGCATTTTGAAGGAAATAAACAAGTGCTACATAAAAGGATAAGAGGAGAGACCTGTATTTATTGGGGTGGTTAGAGAATTGCTTTCCATAGAGAAGGCATTAACTGGAACCCGAAGGCTAAGATAAAACCAACCGTGTAAAAGTATGGTTCCTAGCAGAAAGAACCATAAAATAATTCCAAAGGAATAATATAAGTCACATCCTTGAAGTTGGTAATTAGGATAGGTGTGTAGGTGGGATGTGAGCAGGGTCTTTTGGGTGGTATTAGAGGTCAGTCCACTCAACAACCATTCCCAAATCCCCTGCCTTCCTCCACCTGAGAGGCTGGAAAAGATACGACTAAAAGTCCCAGTCACCACAGAAGTGAGGCGTGGCCATATAACACCATTTTTACTGACAAGATGTAGGAGAAAATCGTCTAGAGGGCCTCCCTTCACAAATAAAGTGCAAAAGCCCACAAGAAGTCATTTGGTCCCTTGCCTTTCCTCCTTCTTTCTGCCTGGAATGCAGAGGGAGGCACTTAGTTTTGCAAGGCTGAGCATGAGCGGTAAGACGGGAGGAACCTGGGTCCTCAATGGCACGGTGATATGGCTGTGTCCCCTGAGTTGCCTACCCCCACGTGAGAAAATAGATAATGGTGACTTCTTTTATTAGCATTTTCTAAGCAGTTGACTTAAATTCATAGTTAATCCTCTTAAGAACTTAAAAGAGTGAGTACCATTGTTCTTCCATTTTTAGATGAGCAAACTGAACCAGAGAAAGGTTGAATAATTTACCCAAGTTACTCAGCGAGTGCAGAAGTTGAACTTTGAACTCAGGTAGTGTGCTACTCATTCCTTTAGCCTCAGACCTTTAGCAGTTATTCTATATGCCAGTGTTGGCTGGGTTTTCTGTTACCCACCGATGATTGCAATCCTAACTCTATATTCTTGAAGAGTAGGTGACAGTTGGATGGAAGGTTTTAGATCATCATATAAACAAAGATCAGTGCAGGGTGTGGCCAAAGGATGGCAAGTTAGATAATTTGATGAAGAATTTATGGTTGGAAAAGAGACAAAGGTGAAGATGGAAATGCAGAGAGTGGTCAGGAAAAGGAGCTCAGGAAATTAGTATATTTGCCCACAAATTGCAGCCCTTGGTGCCCATTGCTTAATTGCATTGTCTTATCTTTAGAAGATCTAAGTCATTCTATTTTAGTCCTCAGTTTCACTTATCTCTAAAATGGGCATGATGAACATACCTGTCTTTTAGAGTTTTAATGCCCTTGCCAAAGGCTTTGTTCATAGTAAGCCTTCCGTAAATGTTTAGCCCCAAAATCATACTGAAATAAGTCTGAATGTTTTCCTGTAAAGCTTGTCTCAACTTGACAGTAATGACTGTCTAGAAATCTTCAATTTAAAATGCAACATTTGGAAACTTTAAAATATCTAAGATGAAGAGAAAGTAAAGATGATATTGTCTTTGATGTTAGCAGTGAAATGTTTTTTTCATATTCTACAGGAAACTCAGCCTTATTACAGATCACAGGACCTAGGACTCCATTGTTGCAATAATTTAATCTGAGGTAGGACTGACACTGTTGGTGTAACGTTTCTTAATAGAATTAGTCAAGCAGAGCTTTAAGGAACATACCTATTGACTTCAAAGGATTTGTTTTAAAGAAAGTGAAATAAAAAGGAAATACGAATCCACGGGGACAGGATACAGTGCCATGATTTCCACCCCAAGTTTTGGAAAATTTCACTAACCTCCAAACTGTGTTCTGAGAAAAACAGTTATCTTATACAAAGGCACAAGAACTAATATAAAACATTGGTTCAAAGCCTCTGGGGAAAAAAGAGGGACACAAAGACAGTCACTCTCTCCTTTAATGAAGCCCCACGTGGAAAGTAGCTGCTGCGTGGTGAGCGGGAGCCTGTGCCTTTGAACTGACCGTGGTTCAGGTGGCAAAGTGTCATTTCACACTCTCTGAGGGAGCTAGCAGACCTCTGACGCAGCCCAGCTCCAGAAAGAGATCACAGAAAATGTTTTCTTCTAGGACTTCTTGGTGACTTAAACACAAGAAGTAGAGACAGTGTACAGCGATCGCTGGAGGCCTCTGATGTAATCTTCCTAAACCGGTTTCTTTCTAGGTCTTTCTCCACATCCTCGGAACCAATCTGAAAAACACCCCCGCTGTGTGGGGGGGAGGGTGCTTACTGAGACTAATGTTGCCGGTGCTGCTGGTCCTGTAGAGAGAGCCAGCTTCCAGACAGGAAAGATCCTGTCTCGGGCTCTCCTGCGGGAGCTGAGGGGGGGGTGGGCTGCGGAGGGCAGGGCCGGCCAACAGGCTATTCTGGTCAGAGGGGTGCTTCTGTGTGGGCAATTGTTTCCCCTCCTGCAGGATGCAGCCACGGAAGGAAAGAGCACTGCATGACCTGTTTCCCCAGAGGGCCCCTCGGTATAAAGTAGCCCTAGTGCCCTGTCGGCACAGAGCAGGGAAGTTACCCTGAGAGGTGTCCCTCCCTGCACAGTATACAAAACGGCCCGCAGAGGCAGCAGAAGTCAGACTGTTCCAGAGATTCTCCAGCAGGTCACTTCTTGTACCTACTGTTCTGGGAACTCCAGTTTGGACATGGCTGGAGAAATGACATCTTCTAGGATATTGAGATCGCCCTGTAGGATCCATATCGCTATGGACCCCATGACTAAGGGAATTTTTTGAGAATATCAGCCTACAGACCTACTTTACCTAAAATAATGAAAAGGTCAAAGTTCCAATCAGAAACAGATTTTTTAAAAAAAAATATGACCTATTTGCAAATTGTGAACTTTCAGCCCGTGTAGTAAAATGGCCTAGAAGGGCTACATAATAAACTTTAAGTTCATTAACTGAGGGGCCTGTTTAAAAGAACATTCATGCACACTGACAACTCTCTTACAATGCATGGGGTAGACAGAACTGAAACTATTCTTCTCATTTTGCAGATGAGCAGCCCGGAAGGGGCTACCATGATAAACCACGAAGTTTTACTGCATATAATCTGCTGTTGGATCAGGCAGCTGATATAACTGCAGTTATGCCCCAAAGAAGAGTGGAATATCTACCTCATCTCTACCTGTACAGAACCCCAGCATAGAACTCTGTGCAACTAGACTCTCTTTAGTATTTGATTTTAAAATCAGTGGTTAATAACAAGAACTTACATGCCACTAATAGTGCAGCAGGAACTGTATTAAACACTTTACATTATTCTCTCATTTAATTCTCATAACTCTGTGCAATGGGCACATTTATTTATTTATTTATTTTAAAGATTTTATTTATTTGAGAGAGGGAGAATGAGAGAGAGAGAGAGAGAGAAGCAGACTCCCTGCTGAGCCAGAAGCCCAATGTGGGGCTTGATCCCAGGACCAGAGATCATGACCTGAGCAGAGGGCAGATGCTTAACCAACTGAGCCACCCAGACACCCCAAAATGGGCACAATTTTTACCTTCATTTTACTGATAAGGAAGCTGAAACACAGAGAGGTTAAATGACTTGCTCAATATCACACAGATTAATGGTGTGGGGGTTAAGGTTTTTAAAAAGAATATGCAAATGCATTGCCCTAGTATCAACATTTCAGGAGATTAATTTATATTCCCAGAGTATTGTGGGCAAAGCAAAGAACTAAAACCTATTACTTCTCCCCTTTTAATTAGGCCATGAGAAGGAATTCCTGGGGCATCTAAAAATCCATCCTAGTGATTTAAGCCTTTATACAAAAGTGGCTTTGAACTGTGCTTGGATGAGCTTTGCCTTTTGGCAGTGACAGGTTCCGACCTTAGGTAGGATATAAACAGCTACAGAAAAGGGCACCTGCCCCCATTCTTCCTTCTTCTGTTCAGGTGAGAACAGGGCTTCACTGGTGAAAGTTTAAATGACCTGGTTCCTTCTGACCCCTGTGAAAAACTAATGATGTGTTTTTCATTTTCATCTCATTCTCTCTGGTTTCATGTAGTCTCCCCCCACCTTATTTTCCAGGAATGGGAATACCTTCCAAGGCTCCCAGTGCATGCCTGAAACCACAGATGGTACTGAATCCGATGCATACTATGTTTTTTTCTATATATACATACCTGTGTTAGAAATGTAGTTTATAAATTAGGCCCAGTAAGAGATTAACAATTACCAATAATAGCATAGAACAATTACAACAATATACTGTAACAGAAGTTATGTGATGTGGTGTCTCTCTCTCTCTCTAAATATCTTACTGTATTGTACCCTTCTTGTGATGCTGTGAGAAAGTATGAGAAAGTACCTCCGTGGTGACACACATTCAGAAGTGAGCGAATCTGTGAAGTGCTGGGTGACAAGTTATCTCTGCTCCTCTCGTGAGCAGGTGCAATAGACTCCCATGGTGAGTGTGTGTCTAGTGCAGGGCTCTGCGTATCACCGTGACCAGTTTCCCCACCGCTGGCCCCTGGCTCATGCTTCCTTGAGGTAAAGACAAATGGGGGTGGGGAGCAGAGATTGTGATGCGATGTTCACTTCCAGCTTTGCTTAACCAGAGGTCAACGCAGTGAATAATCAGGTTTGTTCATTGCCTCCCAGTTCACACAGAGCTTTCACGTGTGATACCATTTCCACAAGCCAGGAAAAAATTAACTAATTTAAATCACACAGTTGGGACTCAATCAAGTTGCTCTCCAAATTCTGAGCTAGTTTTCTCTGTCTCTGACTTCCTCTTTTTCTCCTTCTTTCCCTCCATTCATCCTTCCTCCCTCCCTTCTTTCATCCATCCATTCCACTCTCCTTCCTTCTTATCATTCTTCCCTTTTTTTCAAGGACACGCTATAGTTCATCGATGAAAGAGAATACAGTACACCATTGCGGAAATCTGTACAAACATGCTTATTTACATTTCTTATCCCAAAATACACTTTCAGAACCTAAATACACTTCTAAAAAATGGGAATTAATCATCGCAGCAAGGCCTAGAAATGAGAATATGAGTGGCAGAAACAATGACAATCTTTTCTTTTTCTGCTGGGTCGTGATAGCTCCAATCAAGTGACTTTGGTGGGTATTTAAATGATTCTATCTATGCTTTTTGGTGGGCGTGATACTTTGGATGGATTAGGAACTTTCTGCATGTGGTTAACCTCCAAATTCAACATAACATTTCAGATAGGTAGGGATGGGCTATATGGTCAGGTCAGTTTTCTCCTCCTCCTCCTCTTCTTCTTTTTATTAATTTATGTTTTGACTTTAGTAGGGTGGACAAGTTTCACGAACAGAGTAATTGCTGCCAAAGACATCATCAATCATAAGGATAGTTGGCAATTCTGCCTGCAGACCCAGCAAAGTGGGTTCCCACCCTGGGTGTGTGCCTCACAGGGCCCTGGGTATCACAGCCTATACAAATGAGTTTATTAAGGGACACATGGTCACCTCTATCTCTAGGGATCGGCTGTTCAGTGATGAGAGAGCATAAAACATGACCCTAAACATCCGATCTCAAAACCAACTCTGTTTAGGCCCCAGAGAAACTTCACAACTTTCGTCCCATGGCCTTGAAACAGCACTGTGAGGGTTTTCCCTCAGATGGACATTCCTAGGCATGTGGATAATGTAGTGGCAGAGACATTTATTTAAAAGAAAAGTCAAATTAATTAAAAATCAAGTCCTTCCTTTCAGATAGCAAGAATATTAAACAGTCTTAAATAATGAGAAGTTTTTCCTTGTAGTGCCAACCATCAATTTTCTTGCATCTCTTCATGTTCTAATTCATGGTTCTGGAAAGAGTCACATATTAGTATAGTATTTGCATGTAGTTGAATATGGTGATTGAGGAATATGTCGCAAAATTAATAATATTACTGTTAAAATATATCATGTGAAACATGATACTGATTCTTTACGTTGACACAGGGGTCGATGTTGAGTGCTGGAATTGCTAATAGGTTTCCACTTTAGTAAAAAATTAATAAGGTATAATAGAATTTTCAAATGTTAAGTAAAAATTTTAAGCTTTTTCTGAATTAATTTTTATTTATTTCAACATTGGTATTCATAATCATAATCTGTAGTTTGCATTTTAATTCTGATAACTTTGAACCATTTGGAAGAAAATAACTTTCAACAATTATAGGATGGTAATTTTACTTTTCTGATTTAAAATTTTTAATTTACATTTTTGATGAAAATATATATTTAAATTTTATGTAATTTGAATATAGTGATCTTTTAGCATTGTTGTCCAATAGAATTTTCTGTGATAATGGAAAATGTTCCATATCTGTGCTGTTGAATACAGTGACCACTAGCCATATGTGGCTACTGAGCACTTGCTTGTGTCATTGAGGAACAAAACTGAAATGTGACTGGGTTCTCCATACAGAACAGTATAGCGTCAGATCACTGCTGACACTAGAATACAAACTATGTGACGATCTTGATTATATCAACATATTAGAGATTTTATTAAAGGGGAAAATCAATTTTATAAAATAAATATAATGTATGAATCATCTATGCTTTGATTACTTCTTCATATACGCCAGACTATCAACAGAAAATTTAGATGTGCATAGTGATATATTCAGATGTCTGATATTTTGCTGATTTTTGTCATATAAAAACTATAGATTTTCTTTTCTTTCAATATCGTTGTTAAATTTGTCAGGGTAGGAAAATACAACACATATATAATAACATGCTAACTTAATTAATAACTTCGAGATATTGACATATGATGCATCTCCATTTATATCCTCTTGCCCCAAGCCCACCAATATTAGAGACTGGCTTGAAAGCCCTAACTCTGACCAGCCACTCTGTAAATGTCATTATTGTCCCCTGAGAGCCATGAGTATCCTGTGGTTTGACTAAAATAAAAAATCTTTCCTGCTGAAAAAAGAAGTGAAAGCAAATGTCCCACTGGGAGGATTCCTACAGCGTCCCTTCCTTAGGGAAAGTCTAATCCATTCATTTTCAATAGAGGCCTTCTATTTGGGCTCAGAGTTGCTTTGGCCAGTTACCTATGCGTAAGAGGGAGTAAATAAAAGGTTGTCAAGAAATGGAAAGGGAAGGAGGCTTTGGTAAAACCTGTCATTGCTTGCAATGTGGATTGCAGGCTAATATGGGTAAAGGCTTAACACTGTAATGTTTAGGAAACAGAGATAATGCAAACTCATTGACCCTCCCACCAAGCTTTAAGTAATAGGAAGCAGGGACATAGTATCTTCAGGTTACCAGGGTAGCTGTAGTTGGAATCTCTGCAGGGCTTTCTCTCCTCTGGTGCAAAGAAAAGCTACGAGTGCAGCTGCCTCCCAACCCACCACCAAGCCACCTTACACATTCCTTGCCCGTGGGTGCTCCACACTAAGGCTGTTCCACACTTTCTTCCTGAGGACCCCTGGGGAGGGGGGAGTGAGCCCTAGTAATCCACAGTGGTAACCTGCTCATTGATATACCTACATTGGCTTATTTTCTTTTTCCCCTTTGTCTCACTTCCCAATTCCTCTTGTACTGCTTCCTAGGATTAGTAGATATCACTTGCACATATATCCTCACCTCCAGGTCTGTTTCTGGGGGAGCCTAGCCTAAGAAAACCTCAGCATGCACCATAGTGCCTGGCATATAGTATGACCTTAACAGGTATTTGCTGAAAGAATTAACGTAGTTTGCAAAGGAAATCCTACCCTAATATTAACTTCACCCAATTTAAAGAAGTTATTCAGAAGGAAAGCAACTAGATTGACTTTTACCTCCTTATCTGGATGTTCCATGCATCTCCTAGCATTAAAGTTCCATTGGCCAGCACATTACCATTCAACAAGGCAAATTTAGGCTCCATCACAGTGCATACATGCCCTTAACAAAGGGAAAGCCCAGGTTGCAGATTGGCCCATCCTCACTTGCTGATCCTTTGAGGTAGCTGGCTCCCTTCCTTCTTTGATACTTCAACTGTTCATTTTGTGTTTAAAGATAAGGCTCAACAAGTACATATTTGTGAGAAGTAGCAGGATGATGTAAAATCATTAAGTAAAAGATTAATACAGAGCCTTTTAAAGAGCACTTCTCATAAGGATCCAGTAAGTGGAATTCCTGAAGAAAGGGGAGTTTTTGGTTGGGACACCAAAAGCAAAAGTACTCTAGTCCCTAAATTTGACCCGGAGAGGCTCTTGTCCGTAGATTCAGGGGCCCGCTGGAGGCCGGGTGGAGGTCAGCGTGGGAGCAATGTCCTTTTCGGGCCATTATAAGCACCAGGTGGAAGCAGAGCAGGAGAGCTCTGGGGCACACCTGCATCATGGGTTTGCCTTTGGCCCTTGTCATTGCCCGTGCTAGAACACTGTGTTACTTTCCTTAGTTACTTCGGTTTCTAATTTAACCTCTTTCCGAACCCCTCTAGTGCGTGTGTTAGCTAGGAGTGGCGTCTCCAGCTATGTGGTGTTGGCTCAGTGTGCTTATTCTCAGGGAAATAGAAGAATCACTTTTTTTTTTTTTTTTTGGTAATTTGATAAAGCGAACCTCTTCACTGAAGCATCAGAAGCTTTTAAATTAATAAAATAATCATCCCAAGCACAAAATGGTAAATTAAATATTTCAAGACATGGTTTGATTCATTACCCACGCCTCCTCCGCCTCCTCCTCACTCGTTCCCCAACAGTTTGCACCTCATACAGAAATCACGGGTTAGGTCCAAAGCCTCCTTTCAGCGTGACCACTGCCTTCGGGGCATTGCCCGCGGCTCGCTCCGGCCCACGCGGGGCAGCCTCGCAACTGCGGGGGCCCCGGGGACAGGCGCGTCCGTCCCGCGGGGCCGGCCGGGAAAGCTGGTGCGCGGCGGGGTCGCGGAGCCTGCGAGCGCCCGCTCCGTCCCCGGCGCCCGCCAACTTCGCTCGGTCCGCTGCCCCTCCGAGCCTCCTCGATCTGGCGGCTCGCCTTCCCCGCGGCGATCCGGGAGCGCGGGCCCTGCGACGCCGGGGCGCAGCCGGCCCTGCTCGGCGACACTGCCGTCCGGCGCCGAGCGGCGGGGACCGAGGTGCTTCGCGGCGCCGGCGGGGCCGCAGGCCGCTGGTCCCGCCCGCCGCTCGCACAAACTACTAGCGGCTCGTGACCCGGGACAAACTTCTGGCTGAGGCGCAGCCCTCACACGGTCACCCTCCCGGAAGCCAGGCACGAAGCAGAAGCGGCGGCTGGGGAAAGGAGGGAGAGGGAGAGGGTGGAAACGGTGTCGCCGCTCCACTCCGCGCGGGTGACGCCGCACGGGCGGCGGCGGCGGCGCTGGCGGTGGCGGCGGCCGCCCCCAGTCGAGCTCCCTCCCGGAGGCGCCGCGGTCGCAGAGCGCCGGGGCGCGGGCCGGCGGGGCTGGGCGCTCACGCCCTCTAGCGGGCCGCGGAGGCGCCGGGCGGCCGTGACGTGGGCGCTCCCTTCAGCCGGCCTGCGGGGCACCGCCAGTCAGTCGGGGAGCAAGAGCCCCGCGCAGAGCCGGCGCGGGCTCGGCCATCGGCGCACCGCCGCCCCCGGGGCTGGGCTCGCGGCTGGCGGCGGAGAGGCGGCGGGCAGGACGCGCGCGCCCACTGCCACGGCCACGGCCGGCGCCGGCGGCTCGGGTCCCGAGCAGGGGAAGGAGAGCGGCGGCGGGTGCAGGCGCCGGAACGGAGGGCGGATTTTGGCTCCGCGGGCGCGCCCTCCGCTCCTTCTCGCAGCCGCGCCAGACGCCGAGTGGGGCAGGCGGCAGGGGAGGAGGACCCAGGATCCTCTCCCTTGGCCCCTGGAGCTGCCGGAGTTCGGACGTCTGCAACTGTTGGCACTTTGGGGCTCCGGTTCTGTTTTTGGCTGTTTACCTTTCTCTTCTGGCTGCCTGGAAACCCAAGCTCCCGTCCGCCCTCCGCCCTCGCGCGCCCACCCAGCGCCGCCTGGGAGCGGCCCGGCGCGCACTCGGCAACATGAGGAGACTTGGGACATGCCTGGCGACTTTGGCCGGACTTTTGCTAACTGTGGCAGGGGAGACGTTTTCAGGTAGGTGGGGACCATTTGTGCCGCCGACGGGGACGCGAGGGCCGGAGCGGGGGCCCGGGACGCCGGCAGCTCCCCGGCCTGGAGAGCTCGAGGCGGGCAGCGGGTCCGGGGCGGGGGCGCGGCGGGCCCGGCACCGCTGCTGTCCGTTAGCCCGCGCTGGGCGAGGGGCCGGCGGGGAGGGCGGGCACCGGCAACTCGGGCGGCCGGAGCGGGCGAGCCCCGAGCACCGGCCTGGAACCGGGACCCTCGTCTCGCCTCCGCCTCTCCGCGGCCTGGGCTCGTGCTTGGGGTGGACCGCCGCCACTCCGAGTCCCCGGCCGGCTCCTAGAGGAACAGCACAAAACTTTGCTTGAAGTTCGGCGCCGCAGCCCTGGGCCGCCGGGCGTGGGCGCTGCGCGATCCCTACGACCCGGAGCAGCTGCCCGGCCGGGTTGCTGGTGCCCGGCTGCGCCCGCGGCGATCGTCCAGACCCGGCAGCAGCTCCGGTGGTGCCGTTCGCCCGGCGCCCTGTCCTTCATCCCGCCGCCCCCAGCCCCTGGCGGGCGGTGACGCCGGCTTATTGAGATGGTCGCGCGGCAGCCCGGGAGAGCCTAGGCGGGCGTTCCTCGTCGGTCCCAGCGGGAGGACCCGGCAGCCCCGGAGGGAGCGTCCAGGCTCCCAGGCCCCGGGCCAACGCGGCCTTGCGCTCTCCCGGCCCCACCTACCCGCCTTCGGTCCCCTGCGGAGCGCCGCAGCCAGTGGCAAGTTGTTAACCCAGCCCCGCTGCCCGGGGTCCCAGGTGGGAAGGAGAGGGACTGTGCGTACAAGTGTGTGTGTGTGTGTGTGTGTGTGTGTGTGTGTGTGTGTGTGTGTCCCGGTGGGAAGGAGAGGGTCTGTGCGTACAAGTGTGTGTGTGTGTGTGTGTGTGTGTGTGTGTGTGTGTGTGTGTACGCGCGACTAGCGGCGCGCGCGGGGGCGTGCCGAGCCTGCAGGAGCCCCTGGCGGAGAGGACCTGTAGACCCCAGGGGTGGGGGTCAGGCGTGGGGCCCAATGGCGCTCGGTGTTACAGGGGTTACCTCTAGATTGCCATCAGTCCTTGGAGCACACGCATGGATTCACGGTAGACGCGTGCACATTTGCGCACTTTCTCTTCTATATGAGTTTCATTAAGGTCCACGTATAATGGTGGACCTGGGCTTCTTGTTTTTAATGTAATAAAACCCCCACTATTTGGCCATAAACTTGAGTTGCAAAATAGGTTTCTGTGTTTATTAGGGAGGAATGAGTAAGTTGGACCTTTAGAAAAATATTTTTTTTTTTTTTTTTTTTTGGTGAAGGGGTTTTTCACTGACGGTAAAATGAATATTCTAAACATTGGAGACGTTTGGCTGTCTGGTCTTCGGGAACTTAATTTCTTACTTTCTTGGAGTCCTTGGTACCCATAGGCATAGATGCCTGTGTCCTGCGTGTTGCTGAGCTGCAGGACCCTTGACCACAGTTGGCTGCAAGGATGAAAATGAGATTGTGCTTGGCAGTTTGCTCTGTACTGTGAAATGCGAACTGTCAACTTCAATAAAGAAATATCTTTTCCCTAAGTTTAATATTTCCTTAACTATCTGGTAGTTGCACGTGCTCCAGAGGACTTAAAACGACACACTGCTGTCTGATATAAAATTGATGCAGATTTTGGCCTTCATTCTTTCTTATTAGCAAATTATGGAGTCAACTCACCAGTTTTAGAGCCTTGTAACTCATTAGTGTTAGAAGCCAAATATGAGGACCTTAGTGATGGTTTTCTCTTTATTAAGATTCATAACTCCCTGCCTGGGATTTGTTTAAAGTTAAGCCTGACAAGTAGGGTTTGGATGGATTTTTAAGTTGTGTGCAGGGGGATGGAAACAAATATTTATGAAGTATATTTAAAGCATCTGTCCTTTATCATTAAAAAGGATTTCAGCATTAGGTAGGACGGACCTGTGTCCTTGTGAAGGCTGATTTAAACTGTCAAACCCAGAGACTTTTACTAAAATTTAACCATAGTTTTTGCTTTCAGAGGAAATATATCATCCTATTTGTTTGTTATTATACCATTAACTGGGGTGTGCTTTCTGAGTTATCCCAGTATGTTAGTGGGCAAAGGGGAAATGAAGCGCGGTATCCAAGAGATTGTGTTGAAATGTTGAAATTGTAACTATTTGAAGCTGGCCAGTTTTGTGTGTGCGATTAGATATGTTGCCATGCATTATGTTCTTTCTCTCCACTTTACATTTTAGATAGTATAGGTGTGGGGCTCCTAATGCTTTGGAAAAGTCAATTTCTTTGTGTATGTTGGGAAAGTGATGAATGACACTGATACTTATTTCTTTTTAGGATTCTTCTGGAAATTGTAATAATTGGCTGCTTTTCACCGGACACACCTGGTGTGATTGATAATCAATTTACGGATAGAGGAGATAGATTGTAAGCTCCTTGAAGGCAAAGTCAATATTTTTTTCCTTCTTGGTTCTCCATAAACCACTTAGCAGGAAGTCTTAGATCTAACAGGCAAGCACGGTTTGTTGAATAAAATGCTCATGTGAATGCTGATCGTTTGCAAACATTCACATTGTACCTGAATTAAACTGACACAGAAGGGAGGGAGAGGGATGATCGGAGGAAGTTCCGACTTGGCTGGCATTTCCCTGACTGTGAAATGAACATTTTTCACAAGGGGTTCTCCTTAGGCCACCCAATGGCCTAAATCATGAGATTTACATCCTGTGATCAGTGGCGGTTTTTTGGTGCGACTGAGATTTAGACACAAGGGACTTTGCTCTTCCCTTTCTGCAGTGCTCTAATCTCCTGTCCTCTTTGGGAAGGGTTTGTAATTTATATGGTTATTAATTAATCATTTCTGGAGATGGACTATAAGGAGTTTGGATTCCAGAGATCAGAAATAGAATGCTAAACTTATTGAAAGAAAAAAAAAGAATTCAGTTTGTGGTTCACGTGGACTTTATTTGCTATAAACATTTCATTTTAAAAATTGTTTTCCATCTTTACAATTTCTAATTTGTTAATATTCTGGGAATTTCTAGTGCCAATATTCTTATTGGAGGCTCAGTTTCTACCTTTTAGGCTTTTAATGGTCATTAAAAATAACTTTTGTAAAAAAAATTGAGTCAGACTCAAAGAAGTTAAATCATTTTACTTTTGTTTGAAATTCTCTTTTCCATGATGAGAAGCCAAATAGCTGGCAAGTTGTTTCTCTTTGACCCAATTTCTTAAAAGCCGAGTTGAAATATATATTATACAACAAAGTGTTTAGTTTTACATTATGGTAGATCTTATGTGTTAATTTCTCTTAAGCAAACTTTGGTTTGCAGAGATAGAAATACAAAGAGGTTTGGCCCTTTGTTTCTTCCACAGTATTTGGAATAAATTAAACCTTAACATAACCTTGTGAATCTGGGACTCTTGTGGAAAAAAATTATTTAAAAAATAATTCTAAGGATATTTGTGGGAAAACAGGCAACATTGGAATAAAGTCTATAGTTTAGTTAATAGTACTGTACCAGTGTTTAATTTCTTAATTTTGGAAATTCTATGAGGGTTATGTCAGATGTAAATGTTAGGGGAAGGTGCGTAAAGCTTGAAATCTATATATTTTTTGCAACTTATCTGTTAAGTCTAAATTGCTTTAAAATACAAAATATTAAAGTACCCTTTACGAAAAGTGGGAATAGATTTATTTAGCAGTGTGATTTATTTGTCTTTTTCAGATAACTATGATCATGACATTTTACATTTTTATGGTACTTTAACTAGATTGATAATTCATATGATGAAAATACTTCAAATTTGAATCAGTGAGCATGAAAGAAATATGCCAAGAAATTACTATAACATTTTTAGTGTTATGTGTATGTAGGGAAGTATTTATTGCTTGAGTGTAATAAATTGTTCTGATCTGGAAAAATTACAGGTTTTAGTTACTCAAGTTTCCAGAGGGTTATTATGCAGTTTTTTGGAAGTGAAGTTACTTACATATCGTGATATATGGGTAACTGTGTATATAACTTGAATAATTCTTAAAGAACTTTCCTTAATAAACAGGTGATCTGATTTATGCCTTCACAGTAAATAAACCGTGTATAAAGAAGCATAACCTTTGGTTTTGGCAAAAGTTGGTTTTAGAATTTAAGTATTTCTGTGTCAGTTACATAGAAGTGGATGGCTTTATTTGGATTTTTCCATGATAGTTCTGTAACAATTATAGTACATTCTAGGAACTGATAGGTTTTATGTGTCTATTTGGTAGAGGAACTGTGTTTTGCATTGAGTGTTGCTTCCTTTCAGTTTTTGTTTCAGGATTTATTAAGTTTTCTAGAATGAGCAGGTATCAGTTAAATGTCGTAAGAGGTAGTTTTCAGCTAGGGGTCAGGCATGTTAATAAGTAGTTACGTATTTATTTTGGCAGTGTAACATTTTTCTTAAGGGTGGTGTCTACCACACCATGCTCTTTAGTTTCATTCTGAGATTCTTCTCTTTGAAAACCCAACTGTTCCACAAACTTTCTTAAGTTTCTTATCTCTGTTATTATCTTTATGACTATAACACATTAACAAGTTTATTTTGTAAGTGAGAAAAGGCTTAATGACTAATGTGTTTCAAAGTCACTAGTGAAACATTTAAAAAGATGCAAAACCTATAAACCTCCCATCCTAAGAGGATGCAGCTTCTCTGGTTCCTAAAATACTGCGAAAATACTGCTGTGGTTGCCAGTTTAGTCATCAGGAAGCCTGAGCTTACTCTGTAGCTCTGAAAAACTCAACAGAGAAAAATAAGCAGGGCTGGTGTTGGGTGGGGAGCAGGAAAGCTTTAGTCACCAAGCTTGGGAGTCTGTAGTACCCCCACCATGGAATGGAAGTGTGTGAGAGGCGAATCAAAGGAAACAGGCATGAGAGGAAGAGTGTTACGCACTCAGGCATCAGTGGTGTGAATTCTGGAGGTCCTAGCAGAGGAGGGTTGCTGCCCTTTTACTCTCTCTGCTCTTAAGGATGGAACCTATGGAAAGGAAAGGGGAGATAATCAAAAGAGTGACATGTGTACACGTAGGTCATGCTGACATCTTGCACCTTAGTGGCGTTAGGTGGCCCTGGGGAGGGTGCTGGGGGTATGGAGCTCCTGTTGTTGGCAAGCTGTGTTCACACCTGTGCTTCCTAAAGTTTAGTGTGCCCACGGATCCCCTGGAGTGGCCCTTCCCGCTGTGATTTCTGGGGCGGAGCTGTGGTGATTTTGGAGTGGAAGGTTCATGGAGGGTCTCACAGCATCCCCAGGGAATCCTGATTTGTGGCCACAGTTTTAAGTAGTTCTGAAAGCGGTGTCCTTGGACCAGCGGCATGAGCATCACTTGGGCCCCCCTCCCAGACCTACTACTGAATCTGAAACTGGAGGAGGGGTGAGGGGGAATGGGTTCTTGTCTGTGCTGAATCAAGCCCTTGAGGGCATTCTGATGCTCGCAAGAACTGTTTTTCCGAAAGAACTGGGATCCTCATCCTGCGTGATCAGCCTCTCTTGATAAGAGTTGAAAGAGAACCGGGGTAAAAATAGACTTCACATTCATGCACTTATTAGCCTCCTGATGAACACAGCCAAAATTAAGAACAGGCTGATGTGACTGTGCTGCGACTCTCAGCCTGTTAGGTGAAACCGCCAGTGTGACATTTCAAATAATAGTCTTATCTGGGGAAGATATTGGATCCAGCCAGTTGTAAAACTTAAATAGAAAAAGTTTTCTATAATTTTACTTACCACAACATAAAGTTTTAATTAAATTTTGCAGTAATGATTAGCCTTTGGAAATTTCTCTGGGTGGATATTTTGTATAGAAGATTCTTGTTTTATTGTAATAAGTGCATGGCCCAATGTGCCTACAAAATAATGCTTTTAGTTCAAGTAAATATTTATTGAGTACTTACTATTTGTAAAGCCCCTTTATAGGGGAGCCTTGGGGTGATAGTGGGCAAAGATAAGAAAGATACAGTTACGATGCTTTGTCCATTTATTAAAAGTTCAAAATCCACTGACATAGAAACAACGACTTTGTTAGAAGAAAAGTGGAAATTAATGTACAAGAAATTTGGAATTTTAATGTGGAAATATGAAACTCTGCCTTTGGACGAGAACTCAACTTCCCGGTGGAAAATAAAAGGTTTTCATTATACATCTCTTTAGCGTCCTGCTAGTGCATATCCTAAAATGGAGCGTTGTATTTCTGTTACCCACAAAAGACAGTCATCGCCATCGCTGTCATTTAACACGCCAGGTAAATAAAAGCGATTGTGCGGTTATTGAACAGATTTATCTTGGAAACACTGTCACCAGCCTTTCAGAGAATCAAGTCACAGAGTGTGTTCCACAAGGCAGGCTGGCCTGCTTCGTGCCTCTCCTGCTGCCATCGTAGCTATCACTAGGTGTAGCTGCATCCTTAAACGCACCTGCCTGAGCCAGACCAGGCCCAGCCTTACCCACCGAAGGCTTCCGGCGCTCAGTTACTTACATTCGAAGGAAGGCATGCCATTCAGGGCACCTTCATCTGCTTGTCCACGCGTCTGATTCTTCTCTGTAAAATTAAACTCCTTGGTGGAAGTTGTAGATCCCATAGTCATCATTTTTAGTTGGTTGTAGTTCAGCACTGAGCCAAAGACTGCTTTAAACTTGCCTGTGATCATCTTTCTCGTTTTCCTTCTTTTTTGCTGTATCTTTGCTGCTATTCTATATGTAGCCGTGGAGCTAGAAGAAGTAGTATGTATTTGCCAACGAGGTACGAGTTCATGTTAACCTTCGGGCCCTTCTCAGTCAGGCTTTTTGGCAAGAGGCCAGAAAAGCCAGTGGGATGAAGAGCCATGGGCAGGTGTGTAACATTGGTAGGAAGCGGCTCGAGCACAGTGCTTACATCTGCAAGAGATTACTTCTGTGGCATTGTCAATTTAGGTATATTGTTCAGGAAGTCATTACAGTTAGCCTTGGAAATCCGATGCCGTGAATTTTCCTGCTTAAAACAGGGAGGACGAATGGGTCGTTAAAAACTTTTTATCTGAAACCCAACTGTTGGGAGCAAGGGGCGGGAGGAGGACCTGATGGAAGGCAGTGTCACTCACCTCATATCTGGGGTTGAGGGGGAGGACTGTGACCTGGAAGGCCAGAGAGCAGAGCCTGCAGCATGTGAGGGGGAGGATGCACAAGAGCAGACTTGTCAGGCACTTGTCAAAACAGATGTGTTTTTGGAATCTCCCTTGGAGGAAAAGGCCACCGTTTAACAGATTGATTTATTTCAGAATACAACAGCCTAAGCAGAAGCAAAGCATTTACTTTTTATGGGCTGCAAAGCATAAAAGCTTATAGAGCATCGGTTTGTTTTCAGATGGGTGAATATTCATTTTGATCTCGTTCCTGTTCCTATTCAATATGCAGAAAGCAGATTTATTGCATACAAGGAGAAGAATGTGTTTTAGTTTGCATTACTGTGGAAGTCAGAGGCCCCATTTCCTCTCCCAAGCTTCGGCAGGTTCACAGGTAGGCTTCTGACAGCAGGAGGTGGGGAATTGGACCACACCTTGTTGAAGGTCTGTGTTTGATGGATCCTGTTTGATCTCTCTTCTCAGTTGGAGTATTTTGAAATACTTTAAATCATGTCCCAACCACATGCTTGAAATGAACTCATTGTATACTCTGGATACAAAAGTATAACGTGGCCTAAAGCATTACTTTTATAATAAATACTCGATGGGGTGCCTGGGTGGCTCAGTTGGTTAAGCTCCCAACTCTTGATTTTGGCTCAGGTCATGATCTCAGAGTTGTGAGATCGAGCCCCACACTGGGCTCCATGCTGGGTGTGGAGCCTACTTAATGCAGAGAAAGGGGAACTGTCTTACACTGTTGGTGGGAAGGCAAGCTGGTGCAGCCACTCTGGAAAACAGTATGGAGTTTCCTCACAAAGTTAAAAATAGAGCTACCCTATGACCCAACAATTGCACTACTAGGTATTTATTCAGAGGATACAAACATAGTGATTCAAAGGGGCACATGCACCCCAATGTTTACAATAGCCAAAAAATGGAAAGAGCCCAGATGTCCATTGACGGATGAATGGCTAAATGTGTGTATGTGTATATATATATGTGTGTGTGTGTATGTATGTGTATATATATGTGTGTATGTGTATATATATGTGTGTGTGTGTGTATGTATTCCATCATATATATAACGGAATATTACTCAGCCATCAAAAAGAATGAAATCTTGCCATTTGTCATGATGTGGATGGGACTAGAGGGTATTGTGCTAAGTGAAATAAGTCAGAGAAAGACAAGTACCATATGATCTCACTCATATTTGGAATTTAAGAAACAAAACTTGACGAACATAGGGGAAGGGGAGCTAAAAATAAGACAAAAACGGAGAAAGAGGCAAACCATAAGAGACTTAACTATAGGGAATAAACTGAGGGTTGCTGGAGGAGAGGTGGGGGGAGTATGGGATGACTGGGTGATGAGCATTAAGGAGGGCACTTGATGAAATGAGCACTGGGTGTTATATGCAACTGATGAAATTCTACCCCTGAAACTAATATAGTAACTAACTTGAATTTAAATAATAATAACAAAATAATTGGAAGTGTTTTGACATTGAAATAAATGGTTCCATAAAGGAGGAAAAAAAAAGATTCTCTCCCTCTCCTCCCTCTCTTTCTAAAAAAAACAAAACAAAAACAAAAAACTCTATATATCTATATGTAGATATATATAGATGATATATGAAATGAAAATCAAATCACTGGGCAATCTATAGTGTGTATTAATTACTTAATAATATATTTGTTGAATGAATGCAGAAGTGAAGTTCCCTTAGGGAGGAAAAATATCAAAGTACTTATGCTTACTGCTTTTTTTTTCTATCAAGTTTGACTTCTTAAAGCATTTGGAATAATGTTAATAATAGACCCAGGCTGTAGGTTTTGTTCTTGGTACCCTTAGCAACTTAAAGGCATGTAGATATTTAGTTGCTAAATTTACAGGAAAAAGCATTACCTTTTGTTACTTAAACATATGAAAGTAAGCCTGTGATTTTATCGTGTATAATAAAAATGTATTAATCGGTTATGTTATAAAGCAGAATTTTGCTAAAAATGGAATTTATCATGTGGTAGGTTTATCACGACTCTAGGGGATTTGATTTTAGTCACTGGTAAATTAAAAGAACTATGGCATCATTGGTAAGATGGTTCCATAACAGGGAGTAATAGATATTCTCTTTGCTGGGTTTATTTCTGATTCAGAGTGAGATTACTGATGCCTGCACAGAGCTCACTCTCACACGAATGTCTGGCTCATCTTCATTAGAGCCAGCAGCTCTAGTTCCTTTGCAGTCAGTAGAGTATACGAAACTTCATAAAAAGAGGTCAGTTTGACAACAGTCTCATAAACTGTGTTCTCTACTTCCTTGATTCTTAAACTCTAGACCACTGAATAGGGTGTGGAATCTCCACGGTTATCCACGGGCATTATGTGCTTTGTGTATGTGATGGGGGTTCTTGTCCTGTTTCTCTTGTCAGTTAACATGTTCATCCCATTTGTGTGGCTTTTTTGGGAGCCCCTCCCTTTTTTCCCAGTGCTCCTGGTTGGGGGCCAGGAGCCACTATGCAAGCTTCTTGAGAGTCCTGTGTTGCTGACCCTTGGAAGGTTTGGGGGGTTTGTCCAGTCACAGAGGGACTTGGACAGCTGGAGGTTGTTAAGGTTCTGACGTCAACTCTGGCTTCCCCGGGGTTTGGAAAGAAGGGCAGAGGCCGCCGGGGCAGATCAGGTGTTCCTGATTTTGCAACAAGGCTTCTGAATAGCCTTGTCATCTTGGGTATGTTAATTTTTCTGAGCCTTGGTTTTCTTTTATGGAAAAGTACCTTGCAAGATTATTGAAAAGTCTAACCAGTGCCGTGATGTTAGGAGGCCTCTTGAGGTGACAGGGCTGTGTCTGTTCAGTCGTGAGGAAGAGAGGGGACTGGCCAGTTCTGCCCCATCCGTGTCCACTGTAGGTTTAACCATGTGAACCCACTGTTCTCGTAAGTCAGAAAGAGTCGAATATTGACAGTTTCATATGGTTCAAGCTAATAGATTCCCTTTCCGAGTCCAAGGCGTTGATAGTTGTGGTGCCTGGAGGCTGTAGAAGTGACAGTTATGTCGATGTGGTTGTACACCTACAGATGTTATAAGTACATGGCCAATACTATGTTTTAAGAGGGAAAAAAAAGCTGAAAATAGCAAAATGATCCCCTCAGAATTGGCACCATGCAAAGCCAGCGCTACTCAGTAGCCTGGAAGGTGGTGGTACGCACGTGCGTTAAAGTCACGTGAGGCTCCAGGCCTCATATTCCTGGCCCCACAGACCCACTGAGTCAGAATCTCTGGAAGGGGCCACAGAAACTGGTCGGGAAACATCCAGATTGTCTTGATGCCTGTACAAGTTGAAAGACTGTCCGTAAGAAAGTCACTGTGGCTCAGAGCCATGCCCTTTGGAGAACTTATCATATCTCTGATTAGTATTAAGAAAGCATCCAAAGATCGTCACGTGGATTTTTAGACCAAATTATTAACTGACCAAAGAGCATTTTCTTTTATGAAGCAGAGGCTTTCTGGTGTCAGAAGAGAAAGTGAATTACGAAACAAGGCATTTTATAGAAACTTGGCTGTTTTGTACCTACTTTTAACTTGGTGACCTCTAATAAATGTGCTATCAGTCTGGAATTTTTTTGGATATAATAAAAAAATATAATAAAGACATTTCAGGGTAATCAGAACACGATGACTTTAGATCTTCAAATTTGCAGCTTTGAGCTGCATTTTCAGATGACTCATTCATAGAAGAGGATGAGACAAGATGGCATTGGGAATAATATTTTCCAGTACTTATTCCTTTATCTCCTGTTCATTGAAACAGGGACACTGTAGAATAATTGGTCTTAGGGGCCCCATAAGGGGGCCAAAAGCTTGGCATTTTGATTGTAGTAGTTCCTAAAAGACTCACAAACCTCAAAATGGGCATACCAGTCTGTTAAGGCACTCGAAATTTCCACCAGCTCATCATTTTGACCAAGGAAGAGAGGTGCTTGTTGAAATGTCATGTCTGGGAGAGGTGGCTCATTAAGTCATCTTAATATGACATCCTCAGCTAGCTGTCACCTTGATAAGTTGACATATCCTTAGATGTCAGATTTCTTACTCGTAAAAATGAAGACATTCGATTCAAGGATCTATAAGGTCTCTCCAATTGCTTGAAGAGTATGAGGATTGTCATCTTAGTTCATATTAATTTGTCATATAGCATGGTGTTAAGAGAGTGAGACCTGGATCAATGGGTTATTTTTGATAGATGAGGATAGGAAAAATGTCTAGAACATTGGGTCCAATCTGAGAGATCGCCGGATATAGCATGAAGTTGCTTCTTAAAAAGAAGTTGAAGGGATGTCTGAGTGATTTTAGATGTTTCCCACATTTGCCATAGGCTGCCTCTGCACAAACGAAGCTCACTTTTTCCTCCATGCTTGAGAATGTATTTGCCATTCGTAGGTGCCACCAAAGGCTATGTGGCAAGTAGGCTGAAGGCTGTGATTTTCTACTTAAATTGTGGCAACAGAGATAGGCCTTATTTCAGGGGGTTGGAATTGATAGTAATAAGTGATAGCCATGCATTGAGCACTAATTATGTGTGAGGTACCATGCTGAGAGGATATGATACTTTCAAAACCATTGCTGCACAGTAGCTAATAAAAGCTTGGATGTGAGAATTGATGAAGGCTTTGGGAGGTGAAGCTGACTCCCATTTCTAGCAAAGCCAGGTCATCTTAGCGTGGGGACATGTACGTATAGCTTCCCTCCCCATACACACAGGTGCAGAATTGCCTTTTCCTGATTTATGCTCTGATTTGATGCCATCCATCTGTATTGAGGTGTGCTCTATGCAAAAGCATTTCAAACGGAGTGTTGTGTCTGTTAGAAGGATGTTGAGTGATGTTTCAGTACGTGATATAGAATCTTTATAATGGCTGGCTGGGGAGATTCCCTTCTGGGTCTTAGTTCCAGGAAAAGGTGTGATTTTCCTATGGACTTAGTTTCTTCTTGTGGACATAGCGAATTGTATAACCCATCAAGTTTTCCTCTTTATGTTGGCTGTTAGAAAGCCGGATTCAAATGTGTGTTCTATCATAGTGAGAACTTGTTTGAACAGAAAACCTCAGTCAAAGCTGGCCTTCATCAAACAGGGCATTTGTTGGCTCTTGTAACAGAGAAGGTAGTGGGTAGGCACAGCTCGTCCCAGGGACTCAACCCAGCCATCGGGGTTCAGAGTATTCTTCTCTAAACATCTTTCCTTTTTGTGTGAGATTTCTAAGGGGTTGTAGGCTGAAGCCTCCAGCTCCAAGCCCAGTGGGAAGAGAGATCCCCCAGAGGTACACAACACTTCTGCTAGTGGGCTTGCTGACTCAGCTCATATCTCCTGCTTCCTCCTTAACCTCCTGCTCTACTTGACCCAGCCGCCGGACCAGGCATGTGGCCAGCCTACAGGGAGCACATGGAACAAGAGTGAGGAAATGGGAGTTTTGTCCATGGAAGCACAGGTTCTGTGACCAGTTGAAGAGAGTGGTGGTGACAGAAAATAAATGAGTTCCACATCTTAACATCTGAGTCAGTGTTTCAAATGCAACTTGTGTGTGTGTGCGTTTCTTTTACTTCCTAGTGACACCACAGAGCATATTCAAAGCTCACTGAAAGTGAAGAATACAGGAGTAGGAAGATGATAAGGAGGTTATTATGGCCTACTATAGTACTTCTCCAACTTATTTTTTAAAGCATCAGAATATTGTCATTAAGTAAAATTTTACACAGGTGAAAAAGCATAAAAAAATATTTGGGTTAAACAAAATTTTATGTGGGAAGATTAAATTGAAGGACTCTCCAAATTCGAAAAAAAAAAAAAAAGGTATAATGGTTAGCTTTTGCTGTATAACAAAGCTCCCTGAGACTTGGTGGCTTAAAACAACTATTTTCTATTTTTCATATTTTATTGGGGGGGTGTCTGTTGATCTAGGCTGGGATTGGCATACTTTATGTGTATGTCTTTACTTAGCTGATCTTGGCTGGGCTGTCTCGATAGTTTGGGGTTAGTTGGTTGTAGACTGCTATAGGAGAGCCTTGGCTGGGAGCTGCTCTCTCTTCTGTGTACTCCTTTCTTCTCCAGTAGGCAGTTTCCAAAGACAGCAGAGGCTGCTAAGGCTTATGCTTGGGAAGGGCACCTCATCACTTTCGCCTTGTTCTTTAGGTCAAAGCCAGTCCACAAAGCCAGCCTAGAACAAGGGTAGGGAAGTAGACCTCACCCCTTGGTTCGTGGGGCAGTAAGACCACACTGTAAATAGTGTAGATACAAGGAGAGGTGGAGAATTAGGGCCCACATAGGGTCTGCCAGGCCCCAGTGCCAGTGCTCTGAGATACCTCTGCTTTGCAGGACGTAGTTGGGAAATCACTGGCAGCATGAGAAACGGGAATTTAAGATGGAAAGTTCTGTATTCAAGGGTCCACCCTGACCCTGTCATGTGAAAGGGAAGCTATTTAACCTCAGTGATCTCAGTTCCTTATCTGTAATTAGGGTCATTCAATGGCATTCTGATTCATAGGTTTGCCTCAGAGATCAAATACGATAATGGACTGTATAAAAGGTAACTTTTACAAACTGTTGTGCCTCTGGGTGTATTCTGAAGGTGACTATAGCCGGATTAAGCCTGAGCTCTCATCCCATCAGTTGTGAAAGTCACATTGCCTCTCGGAGCTGGTTTCTTTTTCTGTAAAGAGGGAATGATGTCTGCCTCCTCGGTCATCCCATGGAAAACATTGTGCCTGGTCTGTAAGAGCTGCTGTCATTGTTCTTAGAGCCCTATGACCACAGAATAACCTTGAGTCATTGCCTATGTGTTTCCTTTCTGTCTGCAAACCCCAGAGGGTGTGGTTCCTCCTCCCCCCCTGTCCCCTCGCCCCGCCCCAGGTTTTCTTCCATTTGTAATCCAACTCATAAACTTGCTGTCATTTCCTCTGGCTTCCCAAGGGCAAGGGCAAAGGAAATATGAACATCACACGCTAACTACGTGTGGGCCCTTTACATGGTATTTACTACCAAAGCAGTCCTATAAGGTGAAAATGGTAGCACTGTCATTTTATGGTTTATGGAACTGAGGCCCCAACACATTTTAAGTGTTGCACAGACAGTAGGTAGAGCACTTAATGGACCCCAAAGTGCTCCATTCCTCCAGTGCCTCTTAAGCCAAAGCCTGTGCTCCTGTCCCCACCTGTTGGGCCCAAAGCACATGTCATCATTTCCAAGTATACTTAATTGATTTGGTACAATTTCTCATTTTGATGGTAAAAACGATTGTAAAGTTGGCTTAGTTCGCAGTTGCTGTTTTACAGCTCTCTGAAATAGTAAATTAGAAGGAAAAGTACTTACCTTCTAAGTAACTTGAATGAAATTAATTGATTAGAGACATTATCTGTATCTTTTCACCAGCAGAGGAGGGCAGAATGTTGTCTTCTCTGGGGTTTCAGATCCTCTGAATTATATTTTTATAATTTCTTGTGTTTAACATCTGGATATCTGATTGTGGGGAGAAGTGTAAAATCCTTTGTAAATCTCTTACCTGTGTGTGTTAGTGGTCTCAGGGGCAAAGTGCCACTGAGGTCAGTGGCAATTTATTTTTAGACCTTTCCCTTCAGGTGGAGGTGGGCTGGCACTTGGAGATTGATGTTAATTACCTTCTGCAGAACAAATTGCATTTTGAGGTTGGACAAAGACAAAGGAAGCAAGTAGATCCAGATTTGAAGGATTTAAAACAATCTAGTGAGTTGGGTCTTATTGTAGTCACCATGGGAAAGAACTATTTGGTATATAATAGTTTACTTTGATTATGTGCTTTGCTTAAATCACCTTTTTTTTTTTTTTTTACAACATCATTAGGGACAATTACACCAAAATAAAGTAAAATAAGTAAATATTAAGAGAATATTAACATCTTTCACAGTGATTTAAAAAAATTAGGGATTTAGATTTTTTGCCAAAATCATATAAGAGATTTTGATCATTGTCAACAGATGCATATTTACTTTATTTTATTTTATTCTTATTTTGGAAAGATTTCTGAGCAGCTGGAGGTAAAATGAGGTGGTTCGTTCATTGTTAAGGATGAGGGAGATTCCGGGAATGGATGTTGGGGTTCTGATGTTTGCCTCTGCTCTCCTGTGGCCTGTGATTTGGGCCCAGTCTCCTCTTTGTGACTGAAGTCACAGAAGAATACAATGGATATTAAAATAACTACGGTGCAGTCCCCGCCACGGTAAGCTGCCTTTGCCAAGGCACAGCCTCGGTTGGCTTGGCTTCTCAGAGCTTCAGCTGGAGTTGGGAAGTTCTGCGGAGCTGACCTGTGTTCCTCCTCCTGCTCGGCCTGCTTTTAGTAAAAATGAAAACGCTACCCGCACCCGGTGATTGTTCTCTGTCTCTTTATACATAGGAAATTGCTATCAAGTTGGCTTTTTTTTTTTTTTTCTCTTGGGATGCTTTCTGAATGCATATTGTTTCTCCCGTGCTGGACCCAAGGTTATTCTTTCATGCGTCAGTTCTATAGATTAAAATTGAGCACAGAGGTGAGAAATCCTCAAAAACGGGAGGAATAGTCAAGAGGTGTTTGCAGGGCATATTCTTTTCCAAAGCATAAATAATATATAAATCGTTACCTAGGACTGAGGGTGAGGTGAGGCAGGAGAAGTCCTCCTGCCATAGTGAAGGGCTGTGGCTCCTGCGGCAGAGGACTCGTGGGTGAACTCGGTGCTGAGGCCCTGGGGGTGAGCATGTGCTGGGTACTGTGTTCAAGAAGACGGTTGGCTCACAGCAGCTTACAGAACAACTCGAGGGGCGCACACATAAGCTGAAGGCGGGCCTGGCGAGGGAGCCTGCAGCCCAGTGTGCAGGAAGGAAGAATTTCGAGGGAGGGCGCCCCAGTGGTTGGCTCAGAGGTGTGGGGTTGCAGCTTGCCTGTGGTTAAATAAGGCGCTGTCCATGAGGCCCGGGTACTGTCAGAGGGAAGGGAGAGGAGAGACCTTGAAAAAAAGTGTTTTGAGGTTTTTTTTCCCTCTTAACATGGGACATCTTCTAAGCAAGTGAGTTCTCTTTTTAAATTGAAGTATAATTGACATACACTATTTCATTAGTTTCAGGTGTACAGTGTGTAGTGATATGACATTTATATACATCATGAAATGATTATAAGGGGTCTAGTTATCATCTGCAAATGAGTTTTTGAGGTAATGGTCATCTACTTAGAGTAGATGTAGAAGGGAAGAAGCCTGGGAAATTGGAAAGGAGAACAAACTTGTGTGTGTGTGTGTGTTTTTTTTCCTCTCTCTTTTAATTAGAAGATCATGTTGTTGGTGACTTGGCATTTTTCCCTTCTGTCTCCATGCAGTAGGTCTTAATTGCTGCTGTATTTAAGGATGAGTTTGTATAGGATGGGCATTTGGCCAGAAGTTGGAAAAGTGTGAGGTATAAGGGAAGGTTCAGGAATCAAAAATTTGGCTTCTCTTTTATTCCCATGCCTGATAGCATGGTCCTAGGCTTTCTCTTTTTCTCCATTCCTTCGTTCCCAACCTCCATCTTCATCTCATGTAGTAGGTGGGTTTTAAAAGACAGTGGTGAAGTAAAGAGGTATCCGTCCCACTGGACCATCACCACTCTTACTGTAGTTGAATTATCAGAGACAGGTCCTTGGCATCCTGAAGGGTAGAAGATAGGTGGCTAGCATAGTGAATATTGATAGAAATAGAAATGGTAAGTGGACGTGTAACCACTACCATGTCTGTGTCAGGCACTGGTTGCTGCTTTATCTACTTTACTTCTAATCAGCACAGCAGCACTTACGGGTGGAAGTATTATAATAGAACAAAAGGGCAGGTAAGGCTTATTGAATACTTAAAATGTCTAGGCATTATTTTCTGTCATTTTTAAAATATATATTACCTGATTTAATACTGATAACCACCTAAGTTACCCTAACCATTTTCTAAGCCAGGAAATAAGCTCAGAGGCTAAGCAAAGTGACCAAGCTCAGACATGTCGCAAGGGGGAAGCTAAGGTTTTTCCTTGATCAGCAGGTGAGCCACCATGCCTGCCAGGTCTTTATATCAGACACAGTTAGAAGCACTCTACACCCACCCTGAGCTTGACATGCTTCTGTTTCAAGACCCAGGGTAGGCGGGTGGACGCCGTAGATGTACAGGGCATTGGGCCCTGAATAACAGGGTGCATGAACAGAGGAGAGCGCCAAGTCTTGGGACACTTAGGCTGGTCTTTTTTGTTTTGGAGAATGACCCACACCAGAGTCAACGGATGGGTTTACTCATTCTGGAGACTCTATTTTAACATAACCAACAAACTGTTAAGAGTCAGGAACAAAATAAGAGATAGGTACTGCTTCGTGAGATCTTGCTCTAGAGAAATGGTTTTTCTGAGCCAGGGGCCAGTGCTGGTAAGTTCCCAGATCTGTCGGCCATTGATAGATAGTCTTCTAGCCTCCTGACTTATGCTTGTGTATCCAGTCAAAGAATTTTAAAAAATTGGTCACTTCCTTGAACACTGGTAAGGTCACTTCTGAAATTTTGTGTCGTAAATTTATACAGTTGAGAAGGAGGGAATTTATGCTGTACAGTAAATACTGACATTTTAAGATAAAACTTGCAACAGTCTTTTAAAGGCATCCTTCAGAAACAACATCTAAATACCAAAAAAGATTCGAGTCTCTCCATTGTCCATTTAAAAATACATGAACAAGCTTGTATTTAATTGAGAGAAATTTTATATGCTTAATTTTTCTTCTTAAACCGCTATTTACATTTTATTTCCTCATAGAATCTTATCCCATTACAACATGTTTAAGCTTGACAGTCTTTTAGTGATTACTTATCAAACTTCTCTGCAGCAAAAATGTGTATAAATTGAGATTTTAAGTCTATCTTTAATTTTATGGGACCGTAAAGCACTAAGTGCTAAATTTTATCTAGTTGGATCATCACTCAAATTATTTGTATACAATTGAATCATGGTTAAAATTTATTGGAGTAGTATTTCAGATATCAGCTGGGCTTTAGAAAAATTAGTTCACGCATCTGTGGATAGACCTTATGACATTACTTACTGCTCAGTAGTGTTAAACCCAAATTCTGTTTCCACATTTTGTTTTTATAAATCAGTGTTGAGAAATTTGTTCATATAATTAGGTAGACAGGACCAGAGAATTTTTGTCATACCAGTGCCACTTTGAATTCTTTTCAAGTTACATGCCAAGATTTGTACTGAGTTCTAGCCTTAGAAATTATTCGTAATGACCAGTTTGATAAGTTTCATTCTTGAAAATGCTCAAAGCCAAAAATTGGAAACCAACTAGTTTGTAAAGACTTTGCTGTCCAGTCACGCACCTTCTTGTTTGCTGGGGAGTAGTCCAAGCAGACTGTGTAAACCAAGATTCATCAATGCCTGTTAATGACACCTGTTATTTTTAACTTAAAGGCACCTTGTTTAACCGAGAAATACAGAGATATCCAGAAATTATTGTGAAAACAAAAATATTAACTTTAATATACTTTAGCCAATGTATGTTTTAAATATACATCTGTATACATTTATATACCTTGCGTATACATATATACACATATACATATATACATACATATACATATCTATATACATTTTTCTTAAACCTCAGAGATGAAGATTCAGGCTAATCACTGAATGAAAAATATCTAAGGTATGGTTTGGTTAGCATAGCAGTCCTCCTCAAAGCTGTCAGTCACATCAGCTTTACTTTCTAGGAGAAAAGGTCTAACTTAGTTGTTAATTTCAAATAAGTGTTAATTTGCATTTTGACGACAAATTTTAAAAAGTGAAAAGAAATGATATGGCAGATTATTAAAAGCAGGTTAGTCAAGTTTAAAATGATGCAGATGTAATGGAATTAATTATATTTTATATTAAGTTCCTTAAATGATGGCAAATTTATTCTGTTTCTCATTAATTTATAGGAATGTAGTATAATGGGCACCTAAAATTCTGAGGTATTATAAAGTGAGGATTATAATGAAAAAGCATGCTGTTTTTCTGGTAAATATGTGAATGTATGTGTTGAACTCTGGTGTTTGACTTCTGGGAATAATTAAAAAAGAATCATGGGCATACTTTCAGAAATAAGTATATTAGTTTCTAAAGATAGCAGAACCCAACTTTTCCCATGTCTTTAACAAGAGCAGTATATGCTACTCAAAATAAACTGGCTCAGCAGAGAATTGACATAGCACATTTTTGTTAACATGAGATAGAAAATAGTAAATATTTTACAAGATGAGCATTGAATTGACTTTCATTGACCGATTACTTCATAAATGAATGTCTGATAAAGTGGATTTTAATTATATTACTGTAAAATGCACACTGAATCTAAACTAAATCTCATGTATTTTTCTTTGTGAATTTTTCCTGTATAATTTGAAAATTTTGGAAAGCATTGCAATTCTGTTTCAAAGAATCAGTGTCAGGAACATACATACTTTCGGTTGTTTGAAGGTTCTTTTATTTCCAGCTAATGTCCTGTTGTTGAGTGTGAGTATAAAAAGAATTATTACATTTAGGTACATTTAAAGGTAGTGTTTTTGCATTTAATATTTGCCGATGTTACTCTTTTTATAATTTCACCAGTTTCTCAGCTGTGAAATGAGTTCTTTACAGTCAAGGGAAGGAAGGTGTGTGGTGGTTAACTTGTGTAATATATCTGATTTTATAACATTCCACAAGGGCTAAAATATTCTATCTCTAGTACATTGTTTTACCCTTAAATGAAATATGGATATGACAGGGAAAGACACGAAACCCCACAGTGAGTGTCTGGCGTTTGATAAATCATTAAAGAACGCTTCCTTGAGAGCAATAGCTCACATTGTGTCTTTGATGCCGTGGATGCTTTTACACTCGAGAGGTGCACCCTCCTTTGTAAGGTGTGAGGTCTGTTGAGAAAGGGCGGACAGGAAAGGCAGAGCTATCTGAAGCTAGGATGGAAATCGGTGTCCTTTCCCCTGTAGGCGATGTGCATCCCTTAATTTTCTTGTGGCTGCAGAGATCTCCTGCTTTGTGACTCTGTTGGGACTTCTACTCCAGCCATGGAACTGATGGGGCAGGCCCCTATGGCTCAGGGTCTGTAGTCTTTTTCTTTCCAGATGGAGACCTAATTAAAAAAAAAAAAAAGTTAATTTTTTTAGAGCAGTTTTAAGTTCACAGCAGAATTATTAAGAAGAAGGTACCAGAGATTTCCCACATGCCCCTGCCCCTACACAGGCATAGTCTCCCTCATTATCAACATCCCCCACCATTTGGAACATTTGTTACAATCGATGAACCTGTCCTGACACATCGTTCTCACTTGAAGTCCAGAGTGTACATTAGAGTACTCTCTTAGTGTTGTACATTCTGTGGGTTTGGACAAATGTATGATGACGTCTATCCACCATTATAGTGTCATATGGAGTATTTTCAATGCCCAAGAAAATCCTCTGTGCTCAGCCTTTTTTTTTTAATGTTTTTTTATTATATTATGTTAGTCACCATACAATACATCCCTGGTTTCCGATGTAAAGCTCGATGATTCATTAGTTGCGTATAACACCCAGTGCACCATGCAATATGTGCCCTCCTTACTACCCATCACCAGTCTATCCCATTCCCCCATCCCCTCCCCTCTGAAGCCCTCAGTTTGTTTCTCAGAGTCCATAGTCTCTCATGCTTCATTCCCCCTTCTGATTACCCCCCTTTCTTTATCCCTTTCTTCCCCTACCGATCTTCCTAGTTCTTATGTTCATAGATGAGAGAAATCATATGATAATTGTCTTTCTCTGCTTGGCTTATTTCGCTTAGCGTTATCTCCTCCAGTGCCGTCCATGTTGCAGCAAACGTGCTCAGCCTTTTAACCCTCCCCTCTCCCCCAACACTAAAAGGCTAAAGCCGGTGACCTCTGGTTTATGATAACTCCATTCTGGTCTTAACTTAGTCTGTGACTTTGACATGTATTTTCTGCCTCTCTGTTTCAACTACCCCTTCTGAAGTCGAAACAGATCATCATGACTTAAAATAATTTAGATGTTAGGACTTCGGTTTTTGAGTCATTAATAATTGCATGAAAACCAAACAATGGAATGAACTCCTCGTTTGCCCTGAAAGAATCAATTTGACCTGAAAGAATCTTGCAAAAGAAAAAAAAATCATTTCCCATTCTGTAACTCAGTCTTCCAGACAATTGGCACTTCCCAGCTGAATTCTCACCTTGTTTCCAGGAAGCAGACAACAGGAAGCACAGAAAGCTGTAGAGATGATTCAAACAACCTGTGGGTTGCTCCAAGGCACTTTATGATTTGAGGTTTCCCCGTACACTCAGTGTGGTCTTTCTCATGGTTTCTTTAATGGGAAGTGGGTGGCAGTTATCTTATTACATGGATCTTGAAGCACAGGTGAAATGGTTGTTCAGGCCTCAGAGAGAGCCAGAGCTCAGGCTCCCCGTGAGCTCTAAAGTGAGGCAGCCAATCTTTTGTAATGTTCTTCTTAGGAAAATGATGAAGCACATTATCCCTTTACTAATATTCAGTCAAATTTCTCCCTTAAATTTCTTCAGACAATACAACACCAGCATCTTATCAGCATTTTAGCAATTTTCACACATAAGGATATTTATAATGTGATTTGAGTGGGACTGAAAAAGATGGCGAGATGGTGGGTTATCCAAGGGTCAGCCCGTTGGCCTGTGGTTGTTTGCAGAGTGATGGGGCCTGTGCGGGAGCGTGTGCACACCTGCAGTATGGAAAGGGATGCAAAAAGAATGGGGCTTTATAAAATATGATAAATCTATACTAATGAAATAAAAGTGGACATGTACAGAAAATCCCCTGCAAGAATATTCACTAAGGCATTTTTCTACAGTAGTGAAAAATGGGAAGAATTTGAATATCCCACAATAGGGAGTGGGTTAAATCACAGTATATGCGTGTAATAGAATGCCAAGCAGCCACCAAGAATCATGAGAATGAATATTTATTTAAGGATGTCAGATGATCACAACATAGGGATATGGGACAAAAACAGGTGACAAAATTGTGTATAGGAGAATGCCAGTCTTATTTAATGATTTTGAAATGTTTATTAAAGTCTATGGAAATATATAAAATAGAAGCCAAAATATTAATAGTTGTTATTTCTAGATAGTGGATTTATTAATATTTTTGCTTTCTTTTAACTTTTCTGCATTTGTCAGATTTCCTTCTATGTGTTCATATATCCATCTTATGATGAAAGTGACTTAAAGTAGTGATTATATAGGAGTCGAATCTATGAGTATTTAGCTCGGTAAAGATCTGTGATGATTTTGTGAGTATGAACTAGCAAAGTGATGATCCCTCCACTTCTAGCAACCGAATAGGAAAAGAGGAAAATTCTTAGATGGCACAATTTACCTCCATTTTTCTTTGCTCTGAAAGGTGTAAAGCACAAAACATAGAAATGTAGATGTGAAAACACATGCACCACAGTGTGATTTTTTTAAAACAGATCGTACCCTTAGCCAGTTGTCTTCTAATCCTCATTTGGCTGGCTTTTCCTCTGGAATTGTTTCTTTGCTAGAGTGTTAATGGATTGGTTAATTTGTGAGCAACACTCCTAATTGTATTAAATCTCTACAACCTTATTAAGCATTTGTGCGGAATTAGATCAGAGAGCTTAGGGAAGCAGCGTGCCAGTGGTCGGAGGGAGGGAGGGGGGAGGGCTGAGGGAGACAAGCAAGTATGTCTGTGCTCTAATTGAGCACCCCCCTAAAAATTAAAACAACACAGATTGAAAACCCCACTGCTGAACGTTCAGAAGTATTCTAAAGCACATGAAACAGATTTCTTGCTGTATGTTTAAACACCAGTTTAACACAGAGAGAGAGACAGACAGACACTGAGAGACGGAGAGCCAACTTGTTTTTATTTAGATCTGTTAGGATTTACTTTATTTGGGGGAAAAGAATGAGCAAGAATTAACAAAGATCTCAGGTGAGCTAGATTTTAATTCTGGGGGCCTGTGTTTATATTTAGACACCAGGCTACAGGTATTTGTGCTTAGAGAAACAATGTCAGAAAATATAATTGGACCTTGTCTATTTTGAAAACTAAAACAAACTGCCTGAAATAAACTGATTGTTAAAAGCCATGGCTGGCAGCTGCTTTCTTCTGCAAGCAGTGGGGACTGGGAGAGTGGATGAGGAGGCATTAACACTGACCTCTGGGAGCTCCGTGTGTCCCATTGCTTATACATACCTACTGGTGTTCCTTTCCCAAAAAAGTTGACTTTTTTCTTTACTCAACATTATTGCAACCACAATGGAGCTGGAAGTAAGGAATTTCAGCAGCCTGTGGTTTGATTTAAAGTTACTGATTCCTTGTGTTGTGTATTTTAGCACCCTCAAAGTAAGAAATACTGATATACCATTAAGGATAAAAAAACCATTCAAGCCTTGAAGCAGTCAGAATCTTTACTTTCTTAATAGTTCCACTATGCCTCACTAAGAGTGTTTTTCTTGTGTTCATTGTTGTTTTAGATCATACAGTTCCGTGGGTTTTTAGGGTCACCTGGGAAATAGAAAAACAAAGACTACGAGTAATTTTTGAAGTTTCACGTAATCATGTTTGTGCAAGCAACATGGGCTTGAAGGGTAAGTAAGATAGAACAATAAGGAAAGAGAGGAGTAGGTGATATTGCCTTCTCTACTCTCAGGGAGCGCCGCCACATCAGGAAATCTATGGAGATGTCCCAAGGGTGTCCCCCAACACTTTCCTGTCCTCTTCCAGGTAGGGTCTGCTGCTTCTGCTGCCTCAAAAGCTGTGGGAGGGGGGGCATGCCCCTTATTGCCACCAGTCTAGTGGTCTGGCTTCTCTCTGTTTCCAGCTACATTTTCCCACCTGTTCTAGACATTTCCTGCTTCCGAGCTGGCAGGCTGCTGCCCTCCTGAGGGGGGGAGCCCCACAGCCGGTTCCTGGCTCACAGCTCCCTGCACTGGTTCAGCGGCATTGGCGGCAGCTCTTTACTTAGTAGCCCCTGCTCTGGGGCTCTTGGCGAATTGGCCTGACCTTTATAGGCAACAGGGTCCTAGAATGGCGGAGCCTAAAGACTGGAGTACGTTAGAAAAAAGGGGTTTAATTAACAAATACAAAGATGGTATTGTGTGTGTGTGTGTGTGTGTGTGTGTGTGTGTGTGTGTATGGGTGCATGGGTGCGTGCTGGGCAAAGGGAATTGAAATGAGAAGATAAAATTGCCCTTTGCTTTGGAGCCTTCCATAGGGGGTCGAGAAAGCACTCTGAGGTGGCTTTGCATATTTGTGAGATGGGAAAAAAGAATATGGCTTTCATTATAACCTGGGCTTGAACATTTTCTAGACAGATGCGGCAAGTTACTTCTGTTCCTTTCAGATTTTGTAGGTCCTTGTAATGATGTAAACACATTTCACATCATTTTTCAGTCGGTTAAATATATAGGATGCTTCCTGGAATAAAATATGTGGCAAGGAAAGTGCAAACTGACTGCTTAGTTAATAATTGCTGGTGTGGAGTGTTCTGTTACTTTGCTTTTTTCCCCTAATTGGTTGAGTATTAATAAACTCATGGTTTGTTTCAAGGGCACAGCTAGTTTTTAATGGTCTTACAGAAATTTCAGGAAGAAAGCTAAAGAATTAACATAATAAATAATTATTGCTTCCAGAGTTTTTTGTTGTTAAGATAATAAAATGTTAAAAAGCAAGCCACTTGAGCGGAAAGTAATTGCCCTGACAAGCACCACATAGGCGGCATTCACAATGAAGCAGCCCTTCCCTCAATGTCAGCCAGATTTGCGTCCCACGTAAACATTTCCTCACATTATGGAAATGTACTTTTCCTATCAACAGCGGAGAATGAAACTCCAGGCTTCTAATTAATCTTGGCTGACGTTTGATTTCATACCCAAGTTGAAGGCAAGAGGCAGTGGGTCTTCCCCACCCCCACCACCATGTTCATGACCACAGGCAAATCTCTCCATTAATGTCAAATTGCATCTGTGTGTCTCATTGTCACTGCCACATGTCAGTCATTAATGCATTAGCAATCACTTACGTCCACTTTCTTTTTTTTTTTTTTTTTTTATTAATAATGATTTTTTATTATATTATGTTAGTCACCATACAGTACATCCCCGGTTTTCGATGTAAGGCTCGATGATTCATTAGTTGTGTATAACACCCAGTGCACCATGCAATATGTGCCCTCCTTACTACCCATCACCGGTCTATCCCATTCCCCCACCCCCCTCCCCTCTGTAGCCCTCAGTTTGTTTCTCATAGTCCATAGTCTCTCATGTTTCATTCCCCCTTCTGATTACCCCCCCTTTCTTTATCCCTTTCTTCCCCTACTGATCATTCTAGTTCTTATGTTCCATAGATGAGAGAAATCATATGATAGTTGTCTTTCTCTGCTTGACTTATTTCACTAAGCATTATCTCCTCCAGTGCCGTCCATGTTGTAGCAAATGTTGAGAACTCATTCTTTCTGATTGCTGAGTAATATTCCATTGTATATATGGACCACAACTTCTTAATCCAGTCATCTGTTGCAGGGCATCTCGGCTCCTTCCACGATTTAGCTATTGTGGACATTGCTGCTATGAACATTGGGGTGCATATGGCCCTTCTCTTCACTACGTCTGTATCTTTGGGGTAAACACCCAGTAGTGCAATGGCTGGATCATAGGGTAGCTCAATTTTTAACTTTTTAAGGGACCTCCACACGGTTTTCCAGAGTGGCTGTACCAACTTGCATTCCCACCAACAATGTAGGAGGGATCCCCTTTCTCCACATCCTCTCCAACAATTGTTGTTTCTTGCCTTGTCTATTTTTGCCATTCTAACTGGCGTAAGGTGGTATCTCAGTGTGGTTTTGATTTGAATTTCCTTGATGGCTAATGATTTTGAACATTTTTTCATGTGTCTGTTAGCCATTTGTATGTCTTCATTGGAAAAGTGTCTGTTCATATCTTCTGCCCATTTTTTGATTTGTTTATTTGTTTCTCGTGTATTGAGTTTGAGAAGTTCTTTGTAGATCTTGGATACCAGTCCTTTATCTGTAGTGTCATTTGCAAATATATTCTCCCATTCCGTGGGCTGCCTCTTAGTTTTTCTGACTGTTTCCTTGGATGTGCAGAAACTTTTAATCTTGATGAAGTCCCATAAATTCATTTTATCTTTTGTTTCTTTTGCCTTTGGGGATGTGTCATGAAAAAGGTTGCTTAGGCTGATGTCGTAGAGGTTGCTGCCTATGTTCTCCTCTAGAATTTTGATGGATTCCTGTCTCACATCGAGGTCTTTCATCCATTTGGAGTTTATTTTTGTGTATGGTGTGAGATAGTGGTCAAGTTTCATTCTTTTGCACGTAGCTGTCCAAAGAAGAAGTCAAAATGTCTCTCTTCGCAGACGACATGATACTCTATATGGAAAACCCAAAAGAAGCCACTCCCAAACTATTAGAAGTTATAGAGCAATTCAGTAACGTGGCGGGATACAAAATCAATGCTCAGAAATCAGTTGCATTTCTGTACACGAATAACGAGAACGAAGAAAGAGAAATCAGGGAATCCATCCCATTTACAATAGCACCAAAAACCATACGTTACCTTGGAATTAACTTAACCAGAGATGTAAAGGACCTTTATTCTAGAAACTATAAATCACTCTTAAAAGACATTGAGGAAGACATAAAAAGATGGAAAGATATTCCATGCTCATGGATCGGAAGAATTAACATAGTTAAAATGTCCATGCTACCCAGAGCAATCTACACTTTCAATGCTATCCCGATCAAAATACCGAGAACGTTTTTCAAAGAACTGGAACAAATAGTCCTTAAATTTGTATGGAACCAGAAAAGACCCCGAATCTCCAAGGAACTGTTGAAAAGGAAAAACAAAGCTGGGGGCATCACAATGCCGGATTTCGAGCTGTACTACAAAGCTGTGATCACAAAGACAGCATGGTACTGGCACAAAAACAGACACATAGACCAATGGAACAGAATAGAGAGCCCAGAAATGGACCCTCAGCTCTTTGGGCAACTAATATTTGATAAAGCAGGAAAAAACATCCGGTGGGAAAAAGACAGTCTCTTCAATAAATGGTGCTGGGAAAATTGGACAGCTACTTACGTCCACTTTCTACCCACTCGTTCCCTGCTGGAGGAAACAGCATTGCGGGAATTTTACTCTGCAAGCCTTTAACCTTGAACCTCTGTATTAATGACATAAAGAGCTTACTCAGATGTAGTGCTTCACACATTATAAGTTGCTTGTGTCTCTTCTGCCGGTTGTGAATCTTAATGGCTTGGTGAGGAAGGCCATAATACTCGAAAATCTTGGACACCAAAATTCAGAAAACCTGCATCGCTTACCTAGGGATTGGTGGTAGGAGAGTGGAGGAGCTGGGATTTGAACCCAGAACTTCTTCAGTCAGACATACTAATCATTTTCCTTTTTCGAGAGCTCCTTGAGGGTAGAATTAGGTCTTAACTTTGTCTCTCTATAACACCCCTCCCACCTCTTCCTCAGTTTACTCCTGTGGATGTTAGGGAAGTAACAGACACTTTTGATTGGCAAAAGCAAAAAAATAAAAATCAAATGTATAGAAGAGATAGTGAAATCAGTTTCATTTAATGTATCTGAAGTGAGGCGTAAAAGGATAAGAGAAGTAGTAACACAAGAATGAAACAGGAAGGTGGACACCATTAGATACCGATTTGAAGCTGCCTGCAGTCATGGGAAGAGGGAAATAGTATTCCCGCCTCCTTGGTTTCCATCGAAGGCTCTCTGTCAGCAGGTTGAGTGACGTAATGGGGGGTGTTCTGCTCATGAACAGCTTCGGTGTCATTGTAGCAGCAAAATGTCTGCAGCTCTTTTCTTTTTTCAACCTGACCTCCAAATTGAAGGAATAACTTGAAAACGAGTCCGGGAAGACAACTCTATGGGAGCAAAGATGTTGTAGAGCTGATTTGATTCAAGGACAGAGATCAGGATACATACCTTGGCAGAGTGAAAAAAAAAATGGCTTGTTTCTCAAATTATCTTCCAAAAATGGCTTGTTTCTCAAATTATCTTCCTTGAAGCCCATTTCTCTGCACTGCATTTTGACAGTCAAGGGCACAGCAGTACTGTCGCAGTGCTTGGAGTTCTAGGGTCTTTCCACTGTCTGAATGGCTTATCTGAGGACATCAGCCAGGCTGGACGTGGGCAGGAGCCAGGGTTCTCTTCAGGCGCAGGCAGGTCTTGGTTGTGATCCCAGAGCGCCCCACGATGATGATGGCAGAGGTGGTTTTTGCCTGGAGGAGTTTGGAGCAGGTGGTACCCAGGCAGTCACCATGGCTGTTAGGAAAACCTCAGGAAGATGCCCATCACGTCTCAAAATCGAAGCCACATCGGTGCCTTCCTGATGTGCTTCTGAGGAGGAATTGGCTGCCAAGGGCCCCTTTAGGAGTGAAACAGATTGACCTGAGTATGCAATGGCTTTTTTATTGGCTACTTAAGTGTTGGGGAATGTCTATCAAGCAGTGATTTCTGTTCTGGTCTAGTTAACGTTCATCTGCTTTTGGGGGGGGCAGTAATTAAGTGAAGGAACATCAGTTTACAATAGAGTCATCCTAGGAGAAGGTAGCAGGGCAAGGGAGGTCCTGGCATGTCAAAGACGTTTTATACAGTCTCAGGCGGTTACATTAATAGAAGAACATGGTGGCATAGATACTTCAATAACAATTGCTCCATCCGCAGTTTTAAACATGATTACTGTCAGGAACAGATGGAGATCTTCGCCTTGATTATGTAATGAATACTTCCGGTCCCATATTCAGGTGTTTGTCCTGCTCTGCTGTTCATCTGTGAATATTTGGTTATGGTGTCTGTACATCTTCTGTCCTGAGGCCCCATGAGGCTGAAGCAGTATAGTCTTCACTTATCAAGATAATAATAAAACATTTCCATAGTGTTTTGCAGTTTTTATTTTTTCCTCTCAAAAAATTAATTCTGTCCTAAAAAAAAAAAATACCATGAGATTGGGTAATAGCACTCGCATTTTAGAAATAGGGAAATATACTTAGGCCTGGCATGGCTAGTAACTAGCAGAGCCCAGGATGTGAACACTGACCTTTGGGGTCCACATCCAATATTCTTCCTATGGCCCCGCAGCAACTCCTATCTGGACTAGGAACATGTGATTCTTAATGCCTGTTCCCCATTTGGCCTGGAGCAAGAGAGGAGTGTGTTTCTTTGATGAAGCTTATCTTAACTCATGAGAAAACTTGGGACCTAATTATCCTTATGCAATCTCTCAGTCTTCTCATACCCAGAACTCTGTGACTTTTACTTACCTGTAATTTTAGTCCCTGAATGCTAATACTGTGCTAGGTAGTGGGGATCAAGGGGCAAGCAAATAGGCCTGGTCTTGTTGCCCTCATGGGCTTGCACTTTAGTGGAGGGGGCAAACAAGTACAGGTCAAATGACATAGAAAGATGGTTGGTACAAAGAAAGTTGCCCATAAACTGGGAGCTTATACAGTGGGGAAGGCTTGAGCTAATCATGGAAGGCTTCCTTAAAGAAGTGACTTTTGCAGTGATCATTCTTGTTGATAGTGACAGTGTATCAAAGAAAACATCACAGAAGAATTTCCCCCAGTTGTCTGTTTGATAGAGACTAGGAGAATAAATACTCATGTGTTAAAATGTCAAAATCAACTTTTTACTTTTAAAGGATTAAAGATACTGAAATGGAGACCCCAAAGTGAACAAAACAAATTAAAATGTAATAAATTAGTTTTAGAGTTACTTTTTTAAAATATTGTATTTTCGGGGCACCTGGGTGGCACAGCGGTTAAGCGTCTGCCTTCGGCTCAGGGCGTGATGCCGGCGTTATGGAATAGGGCCCAACATCAGGCTCCTCCCCTATGAGCCTGCTTCTTCCTCTCCCACTCCCCCTGCTTATGTTCCCTCTCTCACTGGCTGTTTCTATGTCTGTCAAATAAATAAATAAAATCTTTAAAAAATATATTGTATTTTCTTTCTAGATTTCCAGTTATTGAATACTTTTTCACTAAATATTTAACCCCAAGTTGGGACTAAATATATAAACTTGATACTTAAAATGGGTGGGTTTGTTAAAAAAAAAACCTGATAAATGTTGCACACTTAAAATCCCATTTTCCAGTTTTAGCAAATTACCTAATTTTTCTTATTTTGGAGATAACCACTAGATTTTGGGTTATTTATGTTTTTTCTATCCATATACTTTTTTCAAGGTATTATGTCCTCTCCCCAGTTAAATAGGAGGGTGCTCCTTAATCATTCCAGTGAAGATTTTTGCCGTGGAGGTGCTTAGTTTATAATTAATTGTTTTTAATTAAATGTGATCATTCTGTGTTCCTAATGCCTAGAATGGTGTGTGGCACCTGTCAGCCACTCATTTCTTCAATAAGTTTCATAAGTTTCATAAGTTACAGCATTGTGTACCTTACCTTTTACCTTAAAACCTCGTTAGTGGAAATTCCATATGTAGGTAGCCTTTTAAATGAATTTGGACATATATTTTGAATTCACATCTTCTAGGAATATTTTAGTAGAAACATTTCTTTATAGTTATTTCTTTACTTTTTATATATTGTGTAGTTTCTTTCCCCTTAACCTCTTTTTGTTAAAAATATATTTTTTTCATACAGCAAGTTTGGAAAACAGGAAAAATATAAAGAAAAGAATTTGTAATGCTGTCACTCATCATTACTATATTTCAATATATTTCTTCCCTGCTTGTTTGCAATTCATGTGTGTGTTTTAAAAAATTAAAGTCATATGTATATAATTCCATGTTTTTCTTTTTTGAACTTAGTCTTAAATTCTGGCCTTAAATTAACCTTAAACAATCTTAAACTGCATTTTTCTAGATCCTTAAAATATACAAAGACATCTGAGCGCGTATTTCCTTGGCTGCATAATACTCCCTGCTATAGAAGAACATGCTTGTTATGCAACATTTCGTGGGCTGGATATTGTTTCCAGGCTACAGCTATTATGCAAAATGCTAAACTGTGCTGTGATTAACATTTTTCTACACACATCAACCTTTTGCACATGCCTTATTATTTACATAGAATAATCACCATAAATGTGTTCGTGGATTTCTGACAAACTGCCCTCCAGAACGGTTGTATCTATTTCTGTTGACACCCCCAGAACACACCACAAATATTTCAGTCTTTGCCAAATTGTTTGACAAAAGATGGTGTTCCTTGGAAATGTATTGAAAAAATGAAAAAAAAAATATTGTTAAAGTTTATTGGCCATTTGTGTTTATTTATTTACTTGAGCTTTGCTTTTTTTCTATTGGAATCTTCATCTTATTTATTGTTTTCTTAAAATTCTTTGTAAGAATGTCATTTACCTTTCTCTACAAAGTACAGTCAACCCTTAAACAATACAGGTTTGAACTGTGTGGGGATACTTATACACAGAATTTTTCGGTGAGTACAGTTCAGCACTGTAAATGAATTTTCTATTCCTTATGATTTTCTTATTAACATTTTCTTTTCTCTAGCCTACTTTGTTGTAAGAATATAGGGTAGAATACATATAACATGCAATATCGGTTGATCGACTTTATGTTCTCAGGAAGGCTTCTGGTCAACAGTAGGCTATTAGTAGTTAAGTTTTTGGGAAGCCAAAAGTTATACATGATTTTTGAACTGCATGGGAGGTCAGTGCCCCAACCCCCATGTCATTAAATGGTCAACTGTATCTTCCCCTATTTTTTTTTTTTTTACTTATCTTTTAATTCCTGGCATCTTCTTAACATAGAGAAGCTCAGCTGTGTGCAGGTGTGGTTAAGCGGGATGAAGAACTGCTTTGTGAGCAGCAGTACAGGTCTTGGGTCACTGATGGACAGGTGCTAAGTGGGCTGCCAGAAAGCTGACTTTTCCTTTCTTGGCCATTTGCTCCATCTCAGATGTGGATGCTAATAATTTCTTCATCCATCCTCTGAATGTTGCAATTGGAGGTAATTTTTGTCACAAATGGGCAGACTGTTGACTTATTCTAGTCAGCTGTTACGCTTTTTTTTTTTTTTTTTTTGGAAAAGGCAGGTAGAATGAAATTAGACACAGAGAAGTAGTCACTGTCATAACCCAGAGGTCAGCTGAGGTTTCCTAGAAAGTTATATTTTGTGCTCAGGTTTCTGGCCTCCTCTCCCAATCTGTTGTTCACTACCCTGGCTCGTCAGGCAGGATGGGGAGGACAGTCAGAGTGGATTATGTTATGTCCAGCGTGGACCTAGGTGATGCATAATTCACGTTTCCAGTATTAGCCTGTATTACAGATTTTTTTGTAAAAATGCTAGTTTAGAAGTATGTAAGCAGTAGATTTTCTATAAAGATTTCAGAGACCACACTATTTGAAAAAGAACGAACATTTGCAAAGAATAAAAAATGTGACGGTAGGAGAAAAGATTCTTCCCTAACATTGTCCGGATATGGGCAGTTTAGAATTATGTGTCGAAACATTTGTAAGTAACACACGTTAGTATTAATGAACACTGAAATGTTCAAAACCTATAACAATGTATTGCATTTCCCAAAGTGGGATGTTTTGTATTTCCAAAAATGGCCTTTCTAAAAAGCGCCGTTTTGAAGTTAATGAGAAGTTTTAGATACAACATTAGAGCGGATTCTTCAATAAAACAAAGGCTTGTATTTTAAGAAATTTCTACTTACATAAAACTAAAACAAAATGAAAACCTTTTGAAGTTAATCAGAATACATATTCTTTGGCATTTTTTGTGTTTGAGCCCAGAACTACCCAGAAAATCTTTGGTTTCTCGAAATTCAAAATGTTTACTGACAGCTAAGTAGTATCTTCTAGTAAACAACGTGGTTCAAAATTATGGTCCTATGTTTAACTAACTGAAATCTGAGTTAAGTGCTTGTGATTGTATTTGAACTCATACATATTCTCATAGGAATAAACACAAAGCATAATTCTGAGGTTAAGATAAATTCGTGTGGTATTCATTAAGTTATCTCTACTGTTCATGTCTCTGTGTTTATGGACATCTACTCTTGCTCAAGTCAGTGCTTAGTTCTCTGGGGTGAGTCAGGAGAAATTAGGTACTCAGAATTTTCTAGAATTAAGTAACATTATCTTTTAAGCAGATGTAAAATAGTGCTAATCTTGTGTCCTTTTATAACAGGGTTACCAAGCATTGTTGAGCTTTATTGTGTTAATAGCATTGTTGATGTCAGCACTTTCTTGGGAGAAGTGTTTTTTGCTTATTCAACTTTTGCCTCTTGTTAGATTTTTTTCTGCTAAACATTTCTGTTATCTTAGATGTATTTGTTTTTTGTTGAATGACTCTTTGGTCCGAGCATCCAATTTTGAATCTTTTCTTTTTGTTTTGTTTTAAAGCAACATAGAGGAGTAAGCGAGCAACTGTGTGTCTGTTGGTAGAATAGCCTATTTACTATGATTTATGCCCACTTACTTAGCAATAAAGTCTCATTCCTGAAGGATATAAACTGTATTCCTTGTAGGGACCCTTGAATTGTTGGCACTCTATACATGTTAAAGTGTTATCAAGTTTTAGACCAAATAAAAATATTCTGTCTCATTCTAATTTTTGCCATTCCAAAACACAGCGGCCTTCTGTGGCTTGAGTAGTTCAATCGTGTTTAGAATTTCTTGGCCGCGATCTGTTTCAGAGGAGTTTAACTCAGTTATTGTTGAGGAAGGTCATTCTTCAGCCACTGCTGAGCTTTGTAAGTATGTTATTATTAAGAGCCGTTAAGGAAAAAGGAACCTTAATGTCTTGATTAGAAAATAAGATGTACTCATTATGCTTTGTTTTGAGATATGGCTAAAATACGTATTTTTAATTGCCACAGGGCAGTATTCAAACTTGAAATAAAAAATGGCTCTATACTTAGATTAAATTTGTAATTAAGAGCTGAACTGCTATAGTGAGAACATAGATTGTACTACGGAATTAATGCAAGCCTACTTAGTCTCAAATGATTCTGCAATTTGTACAATTGCAAGTTTAATAAGAAGTACTGTATGGAAATTCCACTGTCTAGTCAGGGCCCTCCCATCTTTTGCCTGGACCTTTGCTACAATGGCCCCATTTGCCACAGCAGAGTTTCTACACCCTTAGGGTTCACAGTGTCATCGGGTGGGGGTGGGGTTGCTAAAACACAGGGAGAGCTGGGCCATGCTGAGCAGTTTTGATTCAGGAGCTTGGAACAGGACCTGGGAAAATCTGGAATTTAAAAAAAGTGTTTCAGGTGCTTGTAAAGCCCTCCTGAGAGAAAGCAAAGGCCTTTTCACGGTCAAAGGCTGATTTGGTCTCCCTTCCCATCACACTTGGTGAATTTCGCGGGGCTTTCCTAAAGATGGCTGTGTTGCTCCTGATGTGCCCTTGGCGTTCACTTCCCAGCCTGTTCTCTCGCCCAGGTCCTGGTATGGAGTCCATGCCACATCCCTCCTGGCAATCTCCTCATCTTCCAAAGTTTAACTTCATGTCACTACTTCTCTGTACTATAATTTTCTACCACAGCACACCCTACTTTGGTGTGATGTCAGTTGCCCTCTTATGTGTGTTCACGTTATGCTTTAGCCAAGTCCCCTGTCCCCTTTCACACTTGTTGCAGTGGCTAGGAGCAGGACTCTGGAACTTAAGCACATGGGTTTAAACCTTGGTTCCTCCTTTCTAGCTGTTTAGTGAAGGGTAAGTTACTTAACCTGTCTGGCCCTCAGATTCCTCAAGTGCAAAACGGGAGAATAGTGGCCACCTCATTGTCTGTGGCCAGGGTGGAATGAAATAATAAATATGTAGGACTCAGGACATGGACTGTTAAGTGAGAAGCATGCAGGAAAGGTCAGACCTTGTCTTTGTCATTGTCTCTAATATTATCATTTCATCATCATCCTGCAGAGCTCTCCCAAGTCCAGAAACGTGGAGGGCAGGAATCTTGTCTTCTCTTCCATTCCTGGCACCTAACACACCACTCCCTCTGACCGTCCTGCAAATGTTGATTGCATTGAATTGAATTGCCTTTGCTTGCAAATACAGTTCCTGGCTTGGATGTCGCCAGACCTCAGCAGTCTGTGGCTCCTGAACACATGTCTTCATGACTCCTTGGAGCCTCTCTGAAGGACGTACTTCCCTTGCTCCTAAAGCAGTCTCCATGCCAGGTCCCGCCCTGCCTCTGGGGCCTCATAAGCTACAGGGAGGAACACCTGTGGCGGGGGCTGACCAAGGGCAGTGCAGGCTGTTCGCTTCTGAATCCGGGATGCGCCGCTCGATCCCCAGACAGGTGCCTGCGGCTTCCGCGAGCAGCGCTTGTCTCTCGCGGGGCCTCCCGGTGCTGCCGCAGAGGAAACTGCTCCTTCATGTGCAGTGAGTGCTGCTTGCCTGGAACAGGCTCAGTACAGAAACCAGAGTCTGCCTGCACGTCCGGCAGAGGCAGCAGTCGTCCACGGGAGGAGAGCCTGTCAAGCTCGCCTCCGCATTGACAGAGCCTCTGCTCCTGAGTTACGTGGCTCTGCCCTGCAAGGGAACAGATGTTACATCCCTATGTCTTGGAAGAGAGGAAACTGGCCAAAGTGTCCAAATGACCGTTTTCCAAAAATGTACAGTTTCTAAATACTTTTCCGGATCTTGGGTCCACATTTCAATCAGCTTTTCCTCCCCCTTAGCATTTTATGCAAGAAGTATAATCCTAGCTGTGGAAATTTCCCTTCCCCCTTTTATTTCTTGCTTGACAAGTCACGGCATTTTCTCGGGTGTGTTAGCTTCCTGAGGCTGCAGTAACAAATTCCCACAGATTTGGTGATGTGAAGCAACAAAAACTTATTCAGCAGGGTCATGCTCCTTCCAGAGGTCCTGGGGCATAGTCCCCTCCATGCCTGTCCCCTGGCTTCTGGTGCAGGGGCCATCCTTGGCTTGCATCCACATCGCTCCCCTCCCTGCCCACCCTTCACCTGGCCTTCTCTTCCTGTTTCTTCTTTGCAGGTCTCTCTTAAGGACCCTCATTATTGGATTTGTGGTCCACCCTGAATAATCCAGGGTTATGTTCTCATCTCAAGATCTTTAATTGTATCTGAAAAAGACCCCTTTTTTCAAGTAAGGTAATATTTACAAGTTCTGGGGATTATGATTTGATATCTTTGGGTGGCCGTTACTCAACCCAGTACATATGGGTAGTAAGAGTTTATATGATCACATGTTGCATTGTACCAATTTCATAAGCTATTTGTGCCCCTTAATTTTAAGGTAATCTGGTTGCTGCCCAGAATTTTTCATATTTAGGGAGAGAGAATAATGACAATTACAGAAACAGTCTAGTTTTTGAGCCCTTGCTGTGGGCTAAATACTGGGATATGCACAGCTCACACTGCCCTCCCATTAACCCTATTTTCCTGATGAGGTGACTGATGCATGGGGCATTTCAGTAACTTGCTACGGTCTGCTTATCTAGTTGGTGGCCGAGGCAGCAGTGCACTCCTGCTGGCCACCTTCAGGGTCTGTGCTTTGAAAGACTGTCAGAGCTGTGGAGAGGTGGCCGCCAGTCAGGGTTTGGCAGGGGTGTTGGGGTCCTTGGTGGTAAGATCATGGACATGTTACTTCACCTCTATGAACTTACTTTTCAGTCTTGCCTGGTAAAAGGACTTTATTTTTTATTTATTTAAGATTTTATTTTTTTGACAGAGAGCATGCACACATACAAGCAGGGGGAGCAGCAGAGGGAGAGGGAGAAGCAGGCTCTCTGCTGAGCAGGGAGCCCGATGTGGAACTTGATCCCAGGACCCTGGGATCTTGACCCGAGCTGAAGGCAGATGCTAACTGACCGAGCCACCCAGGCATCCCCTAGGAGAATTATTTTGCATCTTTCTGGACATGTCTGATTTGGATGTGAAGCTCGCTTTTGCCTCGGGGTCCTGCCTGTTAACACCTGCCAGGCCTCTGCCTGTCTGGCATTGGCGTTTGCTCCTAACCTCGCTGGGAGTCTGCGAGAGCAGCGGGAGGTCGGGTGCCCTCTGCAGGGAGAGCGTGATGGGCAGGCCCTGAGCCGGGCAGAACCTCCCGTGTCCCTCTCGCTCTGTGCTTGGCGGTAGGCTGGTCTGTTTGAGGCCTGCTCATTCTCTCTGTTCCTCCAGCTCCGTGTCTTTCTATGGCCCGTTGGTAGCTTTGGCTTTAAAATGGACAGGCCTCCTGCTCGCCGGGTTCAGAATTAGTGATTTTTATCCTCGAAGGGATCTTGCTGTGAAACACACAGTAGCCTGTTGAGTCTCTGCTAAGCCCGCGGGCTCACAATGGAGCATTGATCCCCGTGGCTGAGTGGCACCCGGACTTGTGCAGCTCAGCGGGAGCTCCGGGCAGAAAGCACTTTCAGTGGGTGTTTGGATCGGACACGTTGGCTTTAGTTTGTAGCTAAATCAGGGGCTTGCTTCCCCTTCATCTCCATTCTTTATAAGGTGGTGATTAGCTGCCTCATAGATTTTGGATGCCAGTGTAATCATTTATGAAATCATCACATTACATCAAATGTGCTGAGTTTTTTCCTCATACAAGAAGTGATTTCCAATTGATGTATTGATCCGTGTAGTTACATGAATTGAGCCTGATCCATTTCTTCTCTTTTTTGAGATTACTGAAATTGCTTCTCTCTTGGGGAGACCGAAAAATGATCCAGGTTGCGAATGAGTTGTTCCAATTCTTTTCGTGCCGAGCAAGTCTCCATGCTAAATTTGGGACCTCAGGAGACAGATTTAGGATCTGGAGAGTTAAAAGTGAGACATGGTGGCTGCTTGGCCACAGGCCAGATGCCAGGAGGTAAGGCTGGAGGTTTGTGAAGGGGTTTGGACTTAGCGGCTGCTCTGTTAGAACAGAACAGAACAGAACAGAACACAACCAAACAAAACAACCTCAACCTGATTCAAGTAGAATATGTGCTAAACTCTAGAAAAGCAAGATTCTCTGGTGTGGGAAATCCTATGGAGTGCCTGGCTTTAATGGTAGCACCTGGAAATACTCATTTCAATTCAGATTAGTCTGAAGTAGGCTCCTTAGGGGCTACAGGGGGGAAATTTGCAAGTGGTGTTTGTTTCAGGAATGTGAAGTATTGATGGTGATGGCAAATGTATGAATATTGAAGGAGTGTGTGCACTCAGGAGGAGGAAATAAAAGGACTTAAAAATTTTATTTTGATATCACCAGGCTGTGAAATGCATGGTCTAGCAGTAACATAAATGAATGATAGAGACAGGGGAGGGTTTGGTTCCCGAAAGACGCCCAGGTGTCCCGTTCACCTGGTGCCACGTGCATTTCCATGGGAAGATGGGAGCGGGCTCAGAGAGCGGGCACAGTTTCCTTCAGCTGGAGCTGGAAGAGTGGGATTTCTACCAATTTAGTTTTGGTTGGAATGATAAAAACAGTCCTAATGTTCTCCTACTCCTCAGCGGTATTACCCAGTAATACACATTACACAGGAACGTGTAAGTTTTCAATTTTCAATTTACGTTCCATTAAAACATTCCTAGGCTCTACGATAGAGTTTTGTCTTTTCTCTTTTGGCGCTGACACTGTGGTACAATTTGGAACACTGAGAAAAACTTCCAGTGCAACACAGATGAATTTTTAATGTGATCAGCTAAGTCATTTTTACTCACTAGACTATTAATAAATATTATATAGCCCCAAGGTTTGTGCTTCTATAAAATTTCAGTGATAATGTCTCAGAAATGAGCTGTATTCATCACCTTATTTTATTTTTTATTTTTTAGAAATCAGAAAAAATGCCCCATCCATACCACCCTCCACACGTACATTTTTTTGGTAGTATGCTTCATAGCAACAAGTTTTAGGAAAGAAAAGATGTTCTTGCTCATAGCACATCAACATTCTTTTCTCCAGTAGAATTATGAAGGAGGCAAAGTGAAAATGAGCTTGTCGTTTCAAGACTTTGCAGTGGATCAAGCGGAATCTTCTCGGTTATTCTAAGGATTAGTTCCGTGGTTACTTTGTAGAGCTGAACTGTGTGGACGGCGTTGAGGTTAACCACGCACAGCTCACTCTGATGTCACCCCTTCTGGCAGCTTCAGTTTTGCATAGGTCGTGATGAACGGGCCTTCGTGTATCAGTTCTGAGGCCTGTGGCGGCAGCGATTTGGGGAGGAGTCTGCTGTGTTGCCAGCCCAGCCTGCCCTGTCCACCTCCCCAAGGCCTACCTGGGCATAGACAGATGATGTGGGGTTAGTCGGTATGTTGGGGCGTCTGGTTCTCATCCTGGGATAAGCCTTTGCAAAACAGAATAGATTGGGAGAGGCTGTGGTTTGGAACCAGAGAAGTGTTTCTGGGGATGAGGAAGGCCTGGGAAATGAGGAAGGCAGGAAGTGCTTCTAGAACCCCTCCAGAACAGTCATTCCCTTCACCTGTCCTCTTGATAGAGCAAGGCAGGAAGGGGAGGGGCCCTTAGCTCCTTCCGTGACTGCAGGGTGGCCGCCTTGCTACCTACCTAGCCTTGTTGCTACACAGCTACCTGCCCTCTTTCTAGACTAAAGACTGAGACCATCCCTAAAACTCCCAAGGATGTAATGGTCTGTATTGGAGAAGACTCTTCTGGCTAATGGTGTTGAGGCTGGAGAATTCAGTGGTTGCCATTCTGAGTTCCCTGCATATAGGTGATTTAGGGAGCTTTTTGGGTCTGCACAACTGCAGGAAGAAGGGGCACTCTCACTGTGGTTGCTCCAGTATCCATCACCCTCCTTCCTTGAAGGACACAGATCAGCCTCAGGCTCTGACATTGCATGGGTGGCTACCAGATGGGGAGAAGCCATCAGGAACATTGCTTCTCGTTCTACACCTCCCACAGATCAGATGTGGAGCTGAAGAGCTTCTCATCCTAGGATCTGGTTCCGAAGTCAACACAGAGGGTAAACATCATTTTTGATTTTTTTCCCCCATGGCTGGCTTTGAACTGTTGAGTTCACCCAAGGGCTGTGATTCCTACGTATCCTGCATGCACGCAGTCACCCATACTACGTGCTAGCAGAGTGTGATGGTATTTTGCAGGACCTACTTTGTGGAGATGAGCAAGGTAGCTCTAGTTATTTGGCTGGTTTGTATTGGTTTAACGCATGAGTTGGCTATTTGGGCTCTCCGGCCCTTCCTTATCATTCTAGTTCCTAAGCTTTTTCTCCAGACACAGCCCCTGGCTTTAGTTAAAGGGATGGGAGTTTTGTTTTGTTTTTTAAATCTTGAACCTGCCGCAAAGATGCTGGAGGAAGCTCCCTTGTTAGTTTCAGATCCCTGGATTCCCTCAGAAGCAGATTTTTCTGACCTTGGCCTTGGTGTCTCTACATATTCCCTTTCCCACCTTTTGATTGAACCTGTTCTGCTGGAGGTCCCCTAACCTGCTAGCTCCCCTGGTGGCTCTCCGAATTCTACTTCTACTCTGTCACTGACCTACCTTTCTGCTGCTTGCGGACACTCAGCTGCCTTACCTTGGGGGTTCCTAACTCACACCTGGAGTCTTCCACTTGGACTCTACCAGTGGCCTCTTGCAGGTGGAGAAGGGTCTGGCTGTGTGCCAGCCCTCGGTGCAATGTTGTACAGGTGCTACCTCATTAAATGTTCACACCAGCTCCTGAGGGGAGCTGCTGCCATTCCCACCATTTTAATGATGCAGAAACTGAGATTCAGAGCTGTAAGAAGTGTGGATATCTTACGCATGTTTCCTGCAGAAATTCTCACTGCAGCAGTTGATGCTTCCTTTCTTTGCTCGCTGCATGTGGAAGAGCCTGGAGATAAATAGTGGTGAGAGTGATGTGTTCCAGTGTGCCAGGCTGTCTCCTCGGGTGCGTCTCCCGCCTGATGGAGGCAGCCTGTCTTGGGGTTTAGACCACAGTTTACACTCGAGCCAGATTTCTTCTTCAAATTGTTGTGTGATGACAGGCAAATTACATAACCTCTCTGTGCCTCACAATTAGAGATATTGGGGGGCGCTGGGCTGGCTCAGTCGGTTAAGCATCTGACTCTTGATTTTGGCTCAGGTCATGATCTCAGGGTTGTGAGATGAGCCCGTGTCATGCTTTGCGCTGGGCGTGGAGCCTGCTTAAGATTCTTTCAACAGCGCACCGCCCCCCTCCCAACCCTGAGAGTGCACGTACGCTCTCTCAAAAAAAAAAAAAAAAAAATTAGAGATTAGAGATACTAGCTAAGTAAATTAAGCATTTGAGTCCTATTCTAATAGTCTCTCACTAGAAAATGAGCTAACATCCCTTCTGCATGTAGCAGCTTGATCTGGTGGAGGCTAGGGTTGTGGGGCCTTCTCTAGGATAGCCTCTAGGCTGTGAAGTTTCAAGTTGCTGACTGCCTGCTGAATGCTAAGATGTCACTTTCCTAAAATAAGAATCCTGGATGCCATAGGTAAGCTGCCCATTCCTCTCCCTGCAGTCCTCAGAGAACTGGTCATCCTCTCTACATATAGCAAAGTCCTGTGGATGCCCCAGCAGTGCCCCCCTCCCCCCAACCACAAACATGATTTTCTACTGCCCACCACCGTCTGATATTTAATCCCAAATGGCCTCAGGGTGGAGGGGGGAGCAGCTCAGTAGTTGGCTTATCGCCCTTTCTAGCGTTACCAGCTGCCCGTGTGCTGGCCTTTTAGGGATATTGGACCCTCTTGCTCTGCAGGATCTCTCTCCCACCTGTTCCAGTAATGAATGAAACCGTCAGGCCTTCCATTCCCTTGTTAGAGAAGAGGCTCCAAAGGCCAGAGCTCCTGAGAGAGGCATCACATCAACTGATGTTCACATCAAAGGAATGAGCATCCCCTTTGCTTCTGAGTAGGGTTTTTTAGAGATGGCAGGAGAGAAGGACCATGAGAATATTGAGATGAAATGGCTGTGAGAGGCAGGGATAGTCTGGAGAGATGAAGAATCCTTTTTCCTGATTCAGGTGTTATTTCAGGCCGACAGGCTTCTGCATGCCCCTGACATCACATCCATTTACGTACAGCTTGTTTAGGGTAAGAAAGGTTTCTACTAATTTTTTACATCTCATTTTTATGAAAAATTTCAGGGTTCTTGGTAAAAGACACCCTTGTTGATCTGTGAGATTACATTAAGAGACTGCTCTGTTGGTTATCTGATTTTTTTTTTCCCCCATTGGAATTCCACACTGATCTCTGGAATTAATGCCAGTGAGCTTTTGAGGTCTCTAAAAGGAAAATGGGAAGGACCTGGCTCTTTGTCACCCCCGATTAGGTGACTGAAGTTGGTATGTGGTTATTTGGAGTCCAAATTTCCTTTGGATTTTCCATTTAACCCCCTAAGCCTTGGGAACAAAGCACTGCATTTTCCCATGTTGGGACTGTTTCCATTTTTGTGGCCCGTTCTTGAGCCATGTGGATTTGGGGATCAACTGAAGCGACTGCATTCAGCTGCCTTCAACTGTCTTGGAGGAGGTGAAAACTGTAGTCGTGTTGTCTGCTCTGAAACACCTTTGAGAACTTTCAGATGAACTCTCTTGGGAGACGAGGGTAGTGGTGTGGGAGTTGGGGGCAGTCTGATTAAAGAGTAGCCTCTCCCAGTAAGAACAGATGTAAGAAGTAGAGAGCAACTCCAGCAACATCTGGAAAACTCTGAAGTGCTTACTAGTCCCCATGCACCCTGGAAAGTCAGCCTCTCAGAAAAGATGGAGGCAGATGTCAAGGTTAGCTGTCTATGATGCCCTTTGTCATTCCTGTTGTCTCCCCCAGGATATGTTTGTGCTATTATTAAGTGATTACACATACTTGTTCATTCCTTCTTAGTGTATATTTTCTGGCCAATGTCATTTAAAGCTAAAAATAATTCTGTAGTCCTTAGCGTTCTTGAGATTTTTCTGTCCTGCTCTCTTTCTTCTTCTGCGATTTTGGTCTTCTAGAATTGTAGTGAATGTTGACCTCACATTTTATTTTCTCCTTGCTGTGAAATGATGGAAGATTCTTGATGACGAATTGAGTTCTCAGCTCACTAAGAAGCCACAACCTGTGTGGGGACCAGTGCACACGTGGGTCCTGGGCCAAGCGTTGGCTTGGAGATAGGCCTAGGCGTTCTGCTCCTCCTGCTGCCATTGGCTGCCTGTTACCTTGGGCCTCTATCTCCTCTTGCAGAGATTCAGAATTCTTTCCTGTGGAAGGACATCGTGGGATAGCGGCACGGTCCACAAAATTGCCCCTCCCCTTCCAATAGCAGGGAAAGTCTTACCTTCAGTTTTATATGGAACCTCAGTTTAGCAAATGTATATACATGAAGCTGCTAGCCATTCTACTTCACCTTCTCTCAGTTCCTATGGTTGTCCCCCAGCCCCACCTCCAATTGAGGAAAAAAACCCATAATTTTTGATCTTTTGGAATTAGAAGACTCACCAAGCCCCTGGAGGATTTCTGGGATTTCCGATTATTGCCCAGTTATGGCTATTAGCCTTAAGTTAGGGAAAATATTTCCTCAGAAGTAAAAAGGTAGTTTCAGGGCATTTCTAATGGTTTGGGGGAAACTGGCCTTGCCAGACGGTGAGAATTTTACTAATGATGATTGCTAAACAAAGATACTTCCCATGTTTTTGGTGGGGAATGATGACAACTTTGTTTCCCTGGGGAGGCCCTATGCAAATGGCTTACACTTCTTTGGGAGATTGGGGGACATTTTAATGAAAGTGATAATTACAGACATCAACAGGGAGACCCATTAGACAGACATACAAGGATGTGAAAGGTGCAAGGTAAATTCCGTTGGGCAGTTGGAATGCTTGATAAAGTAAATGGTCACTTTAGGAAATGTCTCATAAAGACTCTCGAACTGAAAAATTTCTTATACTAAATTTGAAATTAGGGCAAACTGACAAGAGTGGTTTGTTTGATAGAAATTACTGGGTTTTGCACAGTTTTCCTGAATGAAGCTCTCAAGCTTGTGTTCCTGTGATAATTCTGATTTGGTGAAAGGTCGACATGATTTGTAAACTTTATCTCAATGCCTTAAAAGTGTATTTTATCAGTTATGAAGTTTTTCTAGTTTTTCTAGTTTTAAATCAGTGTTTCTTAAACCAGAAGGGTCCCCCAGAACCCTTTAGTAGGACATTTCTCTGGGTCTCTGATATCTTCAGAAGATTTCTGAGCCTTATTCAAATTTGAGAAACATCGATGTTACGGGATATAGAAGTAACTAATGCCACAGATGATGTGGATTTCTCTCTTACCTGTTCTCTGAAGACAGAGAAAGTAAAGGGAACTAATGTGCAGTGTGTGTGTGTGTGTGTGTGTGTGTGTGTGTGTGTGTGCGTGTGACAGAATGGCCTTCTGTATGCTACAATTTGCTTCTGCTCTCTCTTCTGAAGAAATGTCCAAGATGTATGTGGGACCTGTAGTTGAAGTGCTGGTCACATTGCAGTTCCCTTTAAGGACACGCGATCTTTATTCTGCTTGGAAAATCTTCACTGACTCCCTTTTCACCGCACCGGATAATTTGTGTCTAGGTTCTGGGCTTTCCTTAGACTGATTTCATCTTTCTGGTCCATTGCACTTTTCACTATGTCCCAGCTTCTCTTAACCATGCTTGTCAGGTCTGTCCTGCAAAATCACCTTGATTTTATCTACCCTGGAACCTTGGTTCATATTAAACCCCTCATTTAAAATGTCTCCACTTCCATCCATCTAAATCCCAACCATACCTTGATGTTTGCACCAGCTCGTGGCTCTCTGGTGAGTGGCAGTGAGGCTAAGATGGAATCGATGCTCATGCCAGGTCCTACAGAATTGGACCCGTGAGGAGGAGACACTCCCACCACCCTTCTTGTGCCCTCACTCATTTCCATTGCCCCTTCCATTGTGACCTCAGGGGTGCTTTAATTATTTCTGTGTGGCATGGATGAGGCTGGACCTCCTCAACAAAGCTTAATGAAATAACATGCAACTAGTTAATTGGGTTAACAAAGTAGAATTTACTCAGCTTCAACTGAGAGGGTCCCGTGAAGTGTGTTTGCCTCTTCAGCTCCCTCCCCCCGCCCCACTGCCATGTTTCTCCTCAAGAGAACAGGACCTAGAGAGTGACAGCCATTCCCTTCCCACCTGGCTAAGGAAAACAGCGTACTCTCTGTGATGTTACCTTTCTGCTAGTGGTTGCCACTATAATATTTTTCCTCTTTAGGGGAACTGTCACCCCAAATCCATAAGAAAAGAGCTTTGCTTATGGCCTCAAAAGACAATTTGGGGTTCTCAGACTTTGGTCTAAAATATAATCTATATGTACCTCGCTAATCTATATAGTGGGTCTCTATATAAAATCTATAAATTAAATAATTAAATGTATACATATTGGGTCTATATGTAATCTATAAATTAAGCTCTTAAGGGTTAAACACAATTTAACCCCTTTTTTATAATAATTTTTTATTATATTATATTAGTCACCATACAGTACATCCCTAGTTTTTGATGTAAAGTCCCATGATTCATTAGTTGCGTATAACACCCAGTGCTCCATGCAATGTGTGCCCTCCTTACTACCCATCACCAGTCTATCCCATTCCCCCACCCCCCTCCCCTCTGAAGCCCTCAGTTTGTTTCCTAGAGTCCACAGTCTCTCATGGTTCATTCCCCCTTCTGATTACCCCCCCCCTTTCTTCTTCCGTTTCTTTTCCTACCCATCTTCCTAGTTCTTATGTTCCATAAATGAGTGAAACCATATGACAATTTACCCCTTAATTATATATTGTCCTACTTACTTTTGTTTCATTCAGTGGGCACTCAATCAGTAAGGCTTGCAGCTCTTGCTGACCTAACCACCTTGTCTCTTCCAAGAAGCTGAAACTCCCCTGAGAGCTGGGACCATGTTGCCCATGCAGTTATTGATCAGGAAATAAATGCCTGGTTGCTTTCAGTGCAACAAAGAGTTGATCCTATTTGATTAATCTCCTGGGATAGCAGTTTACCATTGTCAGCTCCAACAGGGCTAACCCGTAATTTTTTTCACTCAAACCAGGTAGATAAATTGTAGTGTTGCTTAGGTAGAAAAGGCCCTGTCGAGTGAAAATCTGAATTTTCCCTGGTAACATTGGTAGCTTTATTTGGACTGCAGGTTAGTTGTTGGAAAAAAAAGAAGGCAACAACGCATGCTTTCGTGGGACTTTGCTGGATCTGGCTTGCCAGCCGTGGGTATAGCACAGTGGAGTAAAACCTCCACCCTCCCCAGAAGAGTTGAGGGTGAGAAGCAGAACCAGAGAACGTGTGTTCAGTAGATCCAAATCAAACCTACTAATTGTGCAAATGATTTAAGGGTTATTGTGGAAATTTAGTTAAACCGCCAACTCAGCGTAAAACAGCACAACATGAGGCAGAACTGGCGTTGCCATAGTAATAAAGTACACACAGGATAATGAGCCTGTGGGATATGCAAGGCAATAGTTAGAACACATCTGGAATGCCGGGTTCAGAAACAGAAAAAGATGCTACAAGTTTGATTCTGTGTGATCAAAGATCATTTCAAAGCTAAGGAACTGAAGGAATATTAAAGAACCCGGAATGTTCGTGTTTGAGGTGATTAGGACTTCTTGTAAGCTTAGAAGTAGGGAGCGAGTGATAAGTGATCCTAAAAAGAACAAAATAGCTTCTTGTTACTCTGAAGGGTTGTCTTTTTCTTTGGAGAAAATTGGACCACTTATAGGCAATTGATCCAGTTAATAATCTGAATTTTATCAAACCCAACCAAATCATCCAGATGAATGTTTCCTGCCTTCCCTGCCTAATGTGAAAGCCTAGTTCAGTGTACCTCTCATTTTTCATTTAGAAATTGTCAGCTGCTGTTGACAAACAGATAATGAGCTTGACACAGGATCAATATTGCATCAGTCGTGTTGATCCCATAGTGTGCCTTCTGCATGCATTGGCTGAAAGAATTGTTCTTCACTCCAGGGAACACATAAATAAACTCATTCTAATGACTATTTTTAGAAGTTTATTCAAATTTTTAAGAGGGATGAGCAGTTTTTCACTGTTTTGTACCCTGAAATGGGACAAAAGGCTTTAACTCTGACACTACTTGTCTGCTCCCCTTGCCAACACACAGTATTATAATAAAATTCAGTGAATGGCTTGTTTCTCCATTTTAAAATTTCAGGTTGATGTTCCAAGAGGTTAACATTGGGGATTTTAAGGAAGGTTATCTTCAAAATCCCTTGTTGCTTAACTCTGATAATTTTTCAGTTTGGGGTACTGGTTTGATTTTGCTTAAAAAAAAAAAGCCTTCCTCATTTAAATACACTTAATTATAATTTCATTGTAATGATAGAGATAATTTGGGAACTCTGAGGGAGAAAAATCACTCATGCTCTTATCACTACTAGAAGCGCAGTAATTGTGAGTTACTTCCGTTCTGGTTTTTTTTTTTTTAATTTTTTTTAAGCATGGTTTGTTTCACATCTCTGTTCTTCCTTTTTATTTGTTCTTCATGTGCCTATTAAACACTCAGGGAGAGGATGTCCAGGGCATAGAGGAGACTCTGGCCCTGCAGATTATCTGTGACTATCCCTTCACGGATAGATAGGAGTGACTGGTTTGGTGTTGGTCAGGAGATGGTAGAGGGGGAGAAAGGCCAGCCCTTCCTCCGATGTCCCAACGGTGAGGGTGCCAACAATGCAGGACCACTAGGACCAGGTGGCCTTCCCCAAGGAACCGTCATTGCATGAAGGATGCTCTGAAGGATGGCATTTCCTATGGCAGTGCTCTTCAGAAATTTGTTTGCGTGAAATAATCTTGACTTGTAAACTTTGCACTGTAGGCTAACACGCTACCTATATATTGATATTTTCCATATGTATGTTTTCTGTGAAAACCCTGGAGCTGCAAAACCTAGTGGGCATAGCCAGGCCTTACCATCAAACCAAGTCAGCCAAATCCAACTCAACTCTCTTCAGAAAAGATCTGACTGTTTTTCACATCATAGATGCATCTATCAGCCCTCTCATGTCTGCATTCTGATTCTGAGACAGGAAAGGAGGATGTGGGCGCCTGGGTGGCTCAATTGGTTAAGCATCTGCGTTTGGCTCAGGTCATGATCTCAGGGTCCTGGATGGAGCCCTGTGTCGGGCTCCCTGTTCAGGGGGGAGCCTGCCTCTCCCTCTCCCCCTGCCCTTCCCCACTGCTTGTGCGCACTCGCTCGCTCTTTCTCTCATGCATTCTCTTAAATAACTAAAAATAAGTGAATAATAAATAAATAAAATCTTAAAAAAATAAAAAAAGGAAAAGAAAAGGAGAATATTTCTGCCCCCTCCATCTGTCTCTGAAGCTCTCTTTCCTTTGTACTCCAGTAACATCCCACAGAAGGCATGGGGGGATGATGAGATGACAGGTACCATTCACTGTGAGAGGAGGGTGCACACTAGTCTGCATTGGGTAAGGGTTGGGGTGCAGTGAGAGAAGGTCTGAACAGAGTGGTGGGAAGAGGGTTGGGGAGGTGCAGACCAGGGGCAGACCTACCCTTAGGCCAGCATTAGGAAGGATACCTGAAACAGATTCCCTTGTTCAGCTCAGAGTATTTTCCAGAAAGGCTTTGATTGTTCCCCGTCCCATGAAGTATAGGGACCTCCCTTTGAAGGATCTCTGATAAACGAACTCTCTACATGTTGCTTATTTGAGGAGCAGGCAGTAGTTTGAGACAACCTGATCTTTTTAGAGATAGCCTTTATTCTTAAAGCCTCATCTCTTTATTTCAACGAGCATTATAAAAATGCAGTTCATTGAAGACCTGCCATTAAACGTATCAGAAGAGTCTCTATCTTTGAAGAAGCAATTAGATTACTTACAGCACAAATGAAAATCTCCCACCACCGCCACCCCCCAGAATTGAGAGGGGGCATGCAAATCCCTCAGAGTTTTCGAAGTAGGCATTTTATTTAACTTATTTTTTTTAAAGATTCATCTATTTCTTGGCGAGAGAGTGTGCGCATGAGCCAGGGCGGGGGGCAGAGAGAAGCAGACTCCCCGCTGAGTGTGGAGCCCTAGGTGGCTTCATCCTGGAGGCCTGAGATCATGACCTGAGCAGAAACCAGGAGTCTGACTCAACTGACTGAGCCACCCAGGTGCCTCTCAAGGCAAGCATTTTAAAGAAGGGGTCTCTGATCTGTGTGGCTTCAGGAGGGAGCTGGGTTCCCTGGGGGAAGGTGGTAAAGGGGCAGGTCTGTGTCCAGTGCAGCAAGGCATTTTCTTGCAGTGCATCGCATGGGTGGAAGGGGCTTATTTCTCTAATATGTTATGTGGGATATTGTAATAGGTTTTACAGGAGGGAAAAGTTGATTGTTGTTGTGAAAGATGTGTTTGACACAGGGCGAAACAGGTTCTTTATTGAAGGCCTGGGTGCCAGATGTGTATCTGACCCTCTGGATTGTGATGGCTTGTGGAATAGCCTCATCACCGGAGCCCTTGATTGGCTGGTGTCCCTTAGGACACACTCTGGTATGTGCTGGAGTGACAGAAGAATAGGTGCCTGCCACCTGCTGCAGTCCACTGGCCGGGCTGCTGGCCCTAGTGTTGCTTGCACGGAGGCGGTGAGCCCTGGGGCCCTTTCTTAAAGTCAGACATGTGCTTTGATGAAACGGAGACAAAGGAAGAAAGACTTTATGTAATGGAATGAAGCAGAATTTTGGACCAGGGCCCAAACCGTGTCACTATTTGCGTCTTGCCATCTCAGTGAAATGAGCCTTGGCAGAAGTAGAGCCTCCTCTGTTTGACCTGAGGAGCCGTCTCTCCCATTGGAGGGGACGGGTAAGAGTGCAAAAGGCCTGTGCCCAGTGTTAGTATCTCCTCTCGCTTCCCCTCCTGCCTGCCTTCCCAGGACAGCAGAGCTGCTGGTGGCTCCTGGGGAGAGGATTTACGGGAGGCCTAAGGAGACCCGCCCGTTCTCACCACTCACATGGCCAAGTTGTTCCCGGTGTCTCTTGTTTGTCTGGCCTGCTTTCCTGGCCGGTGCCCAAGGCGCAGATTTCTTAGTGTTTCCACATGTGAGTGGCTGGGCTGTGCTGGGCTGTTTGACTTTGTTCTCACCATCAGCACCTCCTCGATCAAAAGAAGCGCAGAGAAGAAGGCTCTGTATTCATAAAAAGCAGAGGGGGAACTTAAAATAATGTATTTGAGTAGATGCTTTAAGAAACGGTTCACAGCTGAATGGGGCCTCTTTCCAGTACGAGTTAAGTAGAACTCTACACCGCATCATGTGTGGCTTGTTTGAAAAGCATCCAGCCATGTCAGTGGGTGTGTGGAGGTCATGACTCCAAGCACAGGTCTTCGAAAGGGGATCTTACAGTTTTAAGGTGAATTTGGGAAAGGAAATGTGGGAAACTTGAAATGGTGGGACAAATATTTTAATTTGTAGGTCGAAAAAATTAAAACTTTCCTCTACTTTCAAGTCCTTGCTTAAATGTCACCTCTTCCCTGAAGCCTCCCTGGATTCTTCCTGACTAGAACTAATATTGCCATGCTTGATGATTTTCTAGGGCCCAAAACATATGACCATTATACACGGCAAAACTTAACTGCTTTTGTTTAAATGACTTTCTCCTCTATTAATCTGTAAGCTCTTCGAAGGCATAACTTCCCCTTTTCCATTCTGTTTCCCTGGAGAAAAATTACACACTCAGCAAAGATTTATTGAATGGAATCAAAATATAACAGATAGTATTTCTCTTTCTGTTTTGGGGAAAAATATAGTTTTTCTGAGTAAAGTTAGAAGTTATTTGCTTAAATTTAAAAAGCTAAGCTTTAATTAAAAAAAATAAAGACACCCTAATTTTAAAGAGGGTTTGCAGCAAGCTTGAACACTGGGAATAGAAATAAATACATATATTTGTATTTCACTATAAGCCTTTCGTGAGAAGACAATACTCGTTAACCACATGAGTTAGTGTGGCGGAATGTCTGGGAAGTGGGAGGTTCAGGAATGCTGCATCGTTGGATAAATTGTGAACATTTCTGGTTTCAATTTGGTTTACCTACTCTTGGTCTGCAAGATCTGGAACGCTGCCCTGGACTTTTGGTTCTGTGTGAATTGGCTCTGAGGAGGAGGAATGCTAGAAGTAGCTGCTGGAATTATGAGCTTCAGGGACGGGGATCATTAAGTCAGGGGACTGGAATCCGTGTTCGGAGATGCTGCCTTGAGTCTGACTTGTTGCTGACAGCCCCACACTGGAAATATTCTTCCACTGCTAATGAAAATGTTTTATTTTCACTTGCAACTTGCTAATAACGTAGCCAAAAATCCTGAAACACAACACAACCCTTTCCCCCCAAGAAACCCACAAAAGCTTTCTGGAAGTGATTACTTAATACTGCACATTTCATAGACAGTTGAGTAAAACACTACGATAAAGAAAATGTTGTCTTTCCTTCCCTGAGGGAAGAGAGGCAGTCTAACAAGCTTAAATATAGAAGGGGATTGCCGTCAAGTACGTATTCATGCCTCTATTTTTCGCTTCCTTCTTCTCATTACTGCCACTTTTCTTGTCCTGATTTATTGACTATTGGGGATATATTTCCTTCTCTCACTTTCACTCTGATTTAACGCATTTTAGAACTTCTGTTTAATGCATTAATACAATCAGCTTTAGTAGGAGTCGTAAATCCAGGATGTAACACCTGGATTGAGAGAACAGGTTGGCTAGGTATGGTACCTGGAGCACTGGTGTTTTTGCTTTTGATTAGACTTCTCAGGGCCTCGTACCTGAAAAGGAGTCTTCTTCGCTGGCACTTGTCAAGAGTGCTGTGCCCACACTCAGACCTTCACCCTTTCCCTTCTGTGTAGTACCTTGGGCAGCAGAGAGTCAACAGGATAGGATCAGCGAGCTGGGAGAAAGCACGTTTCCTAGCAGAAAGGTCAGTTCTCAGCGACAAGGATAATACAATTTAAATAATGACAGTCATCGCTCTTTAACTTCAGAAGCTCCCTTACCTTCTCAGTTATTTCAGTTTGGACTAATGTCCAAATTAGTTTGCCAAATTAAAATAGATTACGGGGAGAAGAGTCCCCAAATGTGGTAAATTAGTAGGAAAAACCAGATGTGGATTAAAAAGTTATCTTGAATAATGAAGCGACCTTCTCAAATAGGAAATCTTTGTGCATAGGATATGATTGAGAAAATCTCTGATTTTTGCTAGGGTGCTTCTGAATCTTTCGGTCAGTAATAATAAGCACTCACTTCATATTTTCATGCCCATAATAACAAAAGTAGTAAAATATTATACTGTTAGAAGCAAACCCAATATAAGAGGCTATCAGAAAAAAAGGAAGTTATGATGTATATTTGCTTGTTGACCTACAGAATACCTGGAAGTAAAACCACAAAAATAGTTGTTCTTACCTGATTCGAAAATGCTCTTTTCTCACACTGATATATATATATATATATATATATATATATATATATATACACACACACACACACACTGATATATATATATACACACACACACTGATATATATATATACACACACACACACTGATATATATATATATATACACACACTGATATATATATATATATATATATATATATATATATATATATATATGTATTTCTAACGGATGTCCTCCAACTGTTGGTTGGCCAACAGGGTGTGTCCTAACGTAAGCCATCTTTACAACACCAGTCAAGAATAGAGGATGTATGTTTGGAGAAAATGGTGTCCCAGTGTCATAAGAGGTACAAAGGCTCTTTAGGGAGCTTTGCATAGGAGAAGGTATGATTGAAATAGACGATGGGTCATTACTGTTTCTGAAGTCCAGATCCCAGGAGGTACTGACTGTTTTTTACTCCACAACAGAAGTAACATAGAAGCCTTTCCTTTAGGTGACGGACAAAAGAAACCGATTTTGTAGAGAGCGATACCAAGGTAACCTCTCCGGTAGCAGAGAACAGCTCAGTTAGTGGGGGTGTAAACAGCTGTTATCCCAAAGTGTACGAATATAACTTGGAATATTCATCATTAGTGGTTCACTTGATAATCTTGCCACAAGGTTTTCCATGAAGGAACGATTATCTTGATGACTGTTTGCACGTGTGTGTTGGTGGGTCGTGGTCATGTTGGGGAAAGGATTGGACATCGTCAAGCAGTTGAAAAAAATTGCTCTAATGTACTGGTTTTCCAAATAATCCTCTACTGGTGTAGATGGCCTGCCTAATCCTGGTTGGTTCTGAGAAGCTTTACAAGCATATGAATTACTAAAGGCTAAAACCAAAACAAAGCAATTTAAAAGAAAAAAAAAACCAAATAGGTACTCCATATCGACTACCTCTCAAGACCAAAGGATGAGGATGTCAGATCTACAACATCTCTCTCCATTCTTCTTTTCGTAGTTTAGTGTAACCTTTGGTTTGCATTCAAATGAAATGTCTGGTGCCAGCTAAAACAAACCGGCCTAGAACTGTTATTTCGAATCCCCTCCAAAAGGAAAAAAACAAAACCCAAAACGCATGAAAAGCATCATTGTGATCGGACGTCACCCCTGTGACATTTAAGATGTATGCTACACAAAATACAGTAGCTGGCTAACCAGCTCGATAGCCCTTGTTAAGCTTTTTCCATTCTGCAAAGGCAGTAGCTCTGCAATACAGAAGTGATTGCATTAAATCCTTGGCTGGCAATTTTGTGTGGGATTGGGTATTGAAATGCAGCAAAGCAAATAATGAAGGCATATGTTTACCTATAATTCTTTTTACCTTGGGAGAAGGATTAAATAGGAACAGTTTGGTTGTTGTCAAATTCTTAACAGTTGCTTTCAAGCATGAAACAGTCCCTGGGCTCTCGGAGGATTTACTTAGCAGTTTGAATAGAGAGGTCTTTCCCGCTAATGGAACTGAGATGGCAGGCGTAAGCAATGGGGGGCTTTATAGCGTCTTTAGCCACTTGAGAAGATGTAGCACCAAATAGCTGAAACCGTCCTGGGCTCCATTGGTGTTTAGGAAGTTGTGCAAAATTGGGGAATAAATAATTCAGGGTTGTATGAATGTCTGGATGCCAAAAGTGTTGAGAGTATCTAAAAGCTTGATTCACGGAAGGTTTAGTTCTGGGAGCAGCTCTGGAGCACCTGCTTGAGCTTGGGCCCAGGGAACATTTACAGATGATGACATTTTCTAAGAAAGAAAAAATTTTCACTTGGGATTGACTGAAGCTTTGTAAAGAAACATTTCACTGGGAACTCCAATCCTGGAAAAGTGTTATTCATAAAAAAAGAGTATTTTATTTTCGGTACAGATGGTTGGCAGTGACTGCTTGTGTTTGTATGCATGTGTGTGTTTAAAATACGAGATAGTGATGATGACTTAGAGTCTTAAGTAACTGTTTAAGCTCTGTACTATTTAACAGTTAGCTTTCAGAAAGCACTTGTTCAAGACGTGGGGAGACGCAGGCACAATTTGCCTCATGGTAGCCAGTTGAAACTTCTGCTTCACACTCTCTAGTCATTTTGTTCTAGCCGGAGACCATGGCGAAGATATTTCTCGAGTGTGTTCTCTACTGAGCAGGTGGAAGGCAGCTCTTGGGGACCTACTGGAAGCGTGGATGTTCACAAACATGCTGACCCTCCCTCTTGACGTAAAGGCCTGTACTTTCCGTCCATTTGAACATATGTGGCTGTATGACCTTGGCTCATTCAATGTCAACTTCTGGGCAGAAGCACTAGGAGCCAGTATGCATTTCAGCAGTCCCTGGGCCCCCTGCCATGGCAGCTTACCATAGTTTGGCTCCAGGGTGAGTACGACTTGGAAAGAGCCCCCGCTGACCTGCAGTGGGCATGGAGTATGGGCGAGAAGTGATACATTCTGCGGTATTTTGTGATTGTTACTGCAGTAGAACTGGGCCTACCCTGACTAACATAGGCCACAAGGTGCTGGATTCTTCTTGAGGAAGAGAGGTGTGCTCAGGAGGCCCATTGGTATTTTGTGACTTTAGGCTGAGTAAAACAAGTCCTGTGCTGACGTGGGGAGTGGTAATTGGAGGACAGATGGACCTTGGCTCCTGAAGAAGAGCAGCTTCATGGGGGATTGGCCTTTCTCTTCAGTTTCTTCTTTTTCCCCTGTCATAGCTTGCCTCCAACATTTTCTCTTCTTCCTTCTACCAGTTGGAGGAAAATAGTCCCCCGTGAACTCTCATGGGACTGTGCGTGAGCTTTGTCAGTCTTTGTGAGGTGCTGTCAGGTGGAACCTTCTGAGCACAGATGCAGCCGAGACAGGCCCCCTGCGGGCTGCACTGTGTGTGCAAGGCTCCAGATCCATAGGGTAGTTATAGAGAGGTAAGACTCTGAGGGGCTCGCAGCCCTCCTGCCAGGGTGGGAGGTGGTCAGTGAGCCAGGGGCAGCAGAGAGAGCAGGCCCCCACCTCAGCATTGAGTAGGATGGGCATGCTCCGCCATAGTACAGATGGCGGTGGGTGAGGCCTTTAGGGAAAGCTGGACGCATTTAATCTGAGCAAATCAAGAGTTAAATACTTGAAGAGGCCTGGCTGTGTGTGTGTGTGTGTGTGTGTGTGTGTGTGTGTGTGTTGAGGGAGAGAGAAAGAGAACAAAAAAAGGGGTTGTTGAAACAAGCCAAAGTTCGGCCAAGTTCTCCTCTGAACCCATAATCCCTCCAAGATATTTTTTCCAGGCGTAAGAGGAAAAATCATTTTCTAAAACTTTCCATTTCTGATTTTTCTGTGATTCTGGGCAGTCACTTATACAAAATTTTTATTATACTTTTTTTAAATTTTTAGATGCTCAGTATGTTAATCTTGCTTATTTTAATGCTATTTGAATTTCTGGAAATTATTTTTTTATTTTTCTTTTTGATGTAAGGTGTTTTACTATTTAGTGGGTTTAAAATGGTTTTGCTTTTAGTGTAAATCTTAACTTTTAAAAAAAAATGTATATTTGTTTTGTCAAAAATCACTTTATTTTTATTTTTATTTTTTTTAATGTTTTTTTATTACTTTATGTTAGTCACCATACAGTACATCCCTGGTTTCTGATGTAGTGTTCCATGATTCATTGTTTGCGTCTAACACCCAGTGCACCACGCAATACGTGCCCTCCTTACTACCCATCACCAGCCTATCCCATTCCCCCACCCCCTCCCCTCTGAAGCCCTCAGTTTGTTTCTCAGAGTCCATAGCCTCTCTATTTTTAACCCTTTTTCTGATTATATGTCATTGTAGGAAAAATTAGAAAATACCAGAAAGTATCAAAAAGAAAATAAAACATAATCTAATTACTCAAAGAAGCACTGTTAACCATTTGTTGTATTTTTTCCAGATTTCCCTCTGTGTGTATGTGTGTATATCTGTCTGTCTGCACTGTACATGTGTACCCCGTGCAAATCGTGAATATGTTCTGAGTGCATTTTTTACAGCTTGCCTTTCTCAGAGATTAAGATCATCATTTTTTTTCCATGCTGAGAAATCATTCTGGAAAATATGATTTTTAATAGCTGCATATGACTTTAATACTGTTCCACAACTTATATATTCTGACCTTGGGAGGTAGCAGAGGTGCTAGGATCGTCAAGATGCACTTACTCTGTCCTCATCAGTCACTGACGAAGTTGCAGTGAGGCACTACTGTCAGTGTGTGACACTGGCACTCACAGGCCTGGGTTTGAGACCCACATTCCCCGTGTGCAGCTGAGGCATAACCCCTGCTGCCCAGCTTCAGTTTTTCTTGTTCTTTCTTCTTTCTTCCCTTTCCCTTTCCCTTTCCCTTTCCCTTTCCCTTTCCCTTTCCCTTTCCCTTTCCCTTTCCCTTTCCCTTTCCCTCCCTCCCTCCCTCTCCTTCCTTCCTTCCTTCCTTCCTTCCTTCCTTCCTTCCTTCCTTCCTTCCTTCCTTCCTTCCTTCCTTCCTTCCTTCCTTTAACATAGAGCAAATAGTTCCTACTGTGAGGATTGAGTGATTTAACACTTGTGAGGTTGCCTAATGCAAAGGCTGTCCTGATTTTGCCCCTCTTCCTCTGACGATGTTCACCAGGCAAAGGAAAGGCTGTGTACAGACTTAATTCTTTTTTTTTTTTAAAGATTTTATTTATTTATTTGACAGAGAGAAAGACAGCCAGCGAGAGAGGGAACACAAGCAGGGGGAGTGGGAGAGGAAGAAGCAGGCTCCTAGCGGAGGGGCCCCATGTGGGGCTCGATCCCAGGACTCCAGGATCACGCCCTGAGCTGAAGGCAGAGGCCTAACGACTGAGCCACCCAGGCGCCCCAGCCACCCAGGCGCCCCCAGACTTAATTCTTATCGGGACTGTATTCTAGGTTTGTTTTTTAGCATGGGTTATTTGTTGATACTGTCCAGTCAGGGGATATGACGTAGGAAATGGTATGCCCCCTGTGAGCCAAGCGCTCCTGTTCGGTAAAGCTGTCTGTCCCTGCCCCCATTTAAAAGGCTTAACAATCCCTGGACTCGGCAGGGTCCACATAGGCCTGCTATACAGACTTAAAGTGGAGAGAAAATTTTTCATTTCACAGTCTTGTACACAGGGACGTAAAAACTGCTCTCCGAGTTTTCTTCAATGAGTTCAGCTGTCAACCTGTAGGTGGATGGCCAGAAGAACATGTCACAACCAGGGGTGGGGTAGAATTTGCTCAAAGAATGGGAGGGAGCATAGAAATAACTGCTACTAGCATGACCCTCCGCCTGACCCCCGTCCCTGTAATGAAGCTGGTGGCTTCATGAATAGAAGAGGCCTGCTCATCATGAAGCTGTAATGTGTGCAACGCGAACACCTTGCTTGGGGTCTAAGCCTGACTTATGTTACTCCAGCTTTCATACTTGGGTTATAGGTGTGAGGTTTTTGACAAGCTTTTATAGTCAATCTGATTACATCTCCCACTGACAGACATTATACTTGAATGCTCCTTGCTTGGGCACCATAGACCTCATAACTCTATGCAGGTGGCTTAGTGTCCTCCCTGTCTAGAGAGGGAATTCCTGTTCTGTAGGAATTCTGGTCTCCTCCTGTTCTGGAGGCTCCAAGATGATACACAATAGAATGGTGGAATTAAGATTCCTTCCAGAGGCCGTTGTCTCCATCCCGTGTTATTTATACTCATCTCCAGAACCCAGTGATTTGCACAACCAGTCACTCTGTCCTCACTTTGGGCAGGATATTTTCTCTTTTCAATTTTTGAACATCAAACCTCACAGTCCTTTTGGGCCTCAGATGTTGGCCTTTCCCTCATTAGGGTCACGGCTCCCTCCCTGGAGGACCTGGTTAAGCCAAGATGCTGAGCAGGGAAGGAGTTTACATTTCACTGATGTGGGTTGTATGTCTTATCCTGGGCCATCCTGTCTTTGGTCTCCTAGCCGCTGGGAGGGAGAGTCTGTCTGCCAGAGCACTGGTCAGACAGACCGCACACCCATCTGTTGGGGGATGGTCTTTGTCCTACTGTGTTAGGGATGGACTCTGGGCTTTAAGGTATCATGGAACGGAGCCTTCAGAATATAGATTACCAAGGGACCTGTGGTGATGCTCTGTTCATTCCAGCAAGTATTTGGGAAGCACTTGCTCCCTTCCCAGCCCCATGCTAGATCCTAAGGTAATCTGAAGATGAGGCCTCTGGTGTGTATCAGGGGTACCAGAGGTCAGGTACTTGGGCCAGGCTTACCTTAAATGCCATCTTAAATATTGCAGGGAGGAAGTTTTTGTGGTAGGGAGTACAACTGAATTTAAACACTGTTATTTTCCCTCTGAAAGGACCAGCAAGGAAACCAACAGTAGAGGTTAGTTGGGAAGCAGGTTGCTTGCAGCCATGCTTGAGCAGAGTTCCATTTGTTCCTAATAAGAGGCCCTGTGGAAATGGACATCCTAGTGTGGGTAGCTCTCCTTTTGAAAACAAAAAAGCCAGCTTATTTTTTTTAAAAGATTTTGGAGAATTTCAAATGGCCATGTGATAAATACACTTAGTGTATATTTCCATAGTAATGTAAGAAATCTGTATGTCGGGATACATATTGGGTTTTTTAAGCGTCTGAGACATTTGCCATTTTTCACTTCGATATTAAAAAATTAAAATAATTCAGAAACAAGAAATGTTAAGTCGTTTAATGATTTGACTTAATATTAATGCAACTGATTTAATGCATTTCTGCTACTCCCTAGTGTACTATTGTTGCATCCTAGGTACTGTCTTTGAAATGAGATTGGAAAAAGATAATGTAGTTTTCTGAAAATTGCAAATAAGGTACAAAAGCTTGATTCTAAATCACATGTTTCTTATTCTATTTTATTTAAACGAATGAAACATTTAAATCACTGTATGATAGGTCAAGATCATTAGTTGACATTTTAAGGGTCACCTAAAGAATATACTTTAAAAGGAAAACTAAATTAGAATTCCTTTCCCTCTTCTGTTTTTTTTAAGCTATCTTCAAAATTAAGTATTTTTTTATTTTAAATTCTGCTTTTGCCCACCACTGTTAACGACTCAGTCATTCAACAAATAATTGAATACCCACTCTGGGTCAGGCACTGTTCTGAATTGTCATAAAGCCCTGTCTTCAGGGAGCTCACATTCTATTTATGTGCATTTCTGTGTGACAGGCACCAGGCTGTGTGCTTTCCATTCATGAGCTATTTTAATCTTTATATTGGCCCAAAGAGGAAGACACTTGTTGCTATTTCAGTTTAACAAATGAGGAAGTGGAGACTTGGTGTGGTTTGCAATCTCGAGCCTTCTGAGTGATGGGCTAGGCTTCCAGTGCATGTCCATTTTCCCCACTGTTGGTTTCATGATCAGTGTGCAGTTGAGAGGGAACCACTGAGTTAGCTTCAGTGAGGAACTGGTCTGGAACCACAGAAATTTGGCTTTAGGAACCACACTTAAAAATGGTGGTGGAGTATGGACTCTGGGCGATCGTGATGTGCCTGTGAGTTCATCAGTTGCTGCAAATGTCCCACTCTGGTGGGGGATGTTGATATGGGAGAGGTTATCCATGTATGGAGGCAGAGGGCGCACATGGGAAATCTCTGAAACTTCCCCTGAATTTTGCTATGAATCTAAAAGTGTTCTAAAAATGTAAAGATTTTTTTAAGAAAAATAGTAGATGCATGGAAGCAGCTTCAGAGGGAAACCATTAAAATGGTGGGGTGCCAACATGTCGTATGAAGAGATTTCAAGGAGTTATTGAACTAGACTAATGGGTAGAAGGTTCGTGCAGGCAGGTTCAGGTCAGTGTAAGGAAGAGCTATCTAACCTGTCCACAGGAGTGGATTGGCTCATTAATGGCAATCTTGGACCCATGGATATGGCCAGGAGGAGTCAAGTGTTTCCAGGGATAATCATTTATATCAGGTCCCCAGACCCGCTCAACAGAATCATGTGGCCATTGTTGAAAGGAGGTATTGGGATGCTCTGAGGTGTTTTGGTTCCTTAGGTTAAGGGTGGGGCCTAATCATCCAGATTTTTAATCAACATAATAGATGATCCATTTGCAGGGTGGGAGTGGTGGCAGTGGAGGTGTTATAGCAGAGGGCATCAGTGTACAAAAGCCCTTTTTTGAGGAGAGTTTATGCAATGTTTTAGAAACAGAAAGGCCGACATGTCTGTAACACAGAATAGGGTGAGCTTTATTAGAAAGAGTGGAGATGTCGGTGGGGGCCAGAAGTGGGAGAGTCTGCTGAACCATGTGAAGTGTCTCAAGTGCAGTTGGAAACCACTTGAGCCAAGAGCAGCCCAGGCTAAGAAGATTATATATGTGTGTGTGAATATGCACATTCCCACATAAGTACACATCATGTTTTAAAGATCACTCAGGCTGTAACGAGAATGGATTTAGAAGTGTAGTGGCGAGGGCAAGGGTGGATGGCGGTAGATGGGTTCATGGACTATGTCCGTCTTCCAGGTGAGTGACAATGGGGTGAGGCATTTGGGAACCAAAATCAGTGGGGCTTGATGATAGATTGGATAACATAGGTGAGGGAAAGGGGGGAATTGAGGGTGGAGGGAGATGCCATTTACTGTCCCAGGGCACACAGGAGGAGAACCAGGGCTGTGGGAATGTTCTGACTGCATGGAAGTCGAGGTGTGGAGACAGCCACCCTGGAATGGCCACTGGAAGTACAGAAGGAGAGGCCAGGCCTCTGAAGCCAGGGGGTGGATGAAATTTCTAGGGAGCAAGAAGAGTGTTAGAAGAGGACCCAGGGAGGAGTGCAGAGCCTCCTGACTTTGGACGCCTGGTGGAGGAGGAGGAAACACAGGAAGCCCAGTGAAGAGAGGGCATCTCAAGATGGTGAGGTGGTCCACAGGAGGGAAGACAGGGCTTGAGAAGAACAGCCTTTGGTGCCCGGCCTGGAGCCGCTGGGGACTTCCTCGAGCACCTGGTGTGTGCCAGAGGCTGTGGTCAGCTGCAGGGGTGAGGGACCCACAGTGATGGCAGATGACTTCTGAGAGATGGGGTTGCGAAGAGCAGCAGAGAAGTAGGACAGTTGCTCAAAGAAAATGCGGAAGGGAGTTTTGAAAGATTTAAAAAAGTGGAACAGACTTGTGGCTTGTTTGCTGATTTATTTTAGAATTGGGTGTGAGGGGATTAAAGAAAAAAAATCGGAGTGATGCTTTTAAAGTTTCATCTCTGTTATTTTAAAAATGTTTTCTATCATGAACTCTGGAGAAATCCTTGAGAGGATGATGGATTTCCATGGCCAGTCTCTTACACAAGTGAGCCCTTGTGAAGGGACTTTTTGAGACGAAGGCTTTGTTTTTCTCTCCTTGAGATAAGATAAAAACATCATTAATGCCACATTTTGTCTTAACTGGGAAGGAGAGGATGGTTCCAGATGTATGCTGCAGCACTAATACGGGCCAGTGGTTCTGTTCTGGGGCCTGAGGTCAGCCCACTTTACGTGCCGCTTCAGGGTGGGAGCCCACATCCAGGACCTGATTTTCCTCTTTAATTGAGTATCATATTAAATTTGGGAGCCCCAGAGACCACCATTCAGAAACTTTTCCCCTCGCACTGATTTGCTTTTCTGGTCTGCAAGTCCATGTCCCATTTCATTTAAAACAAATGTAAGTCTTTAATTAAGAAGGTTTTAAAGTCATGAGATTACAAAGTAATCTTGAATCCAATCCTCTGGAATTTTAACCAAATCACCCAATATCTTTAAGCTCAGAGTCCTTTCAGCTTTAAATTGAAACTGAATCCCACTGAGAAAATATAACCCAGCCTCATCAAAACCTGTGCTAATTTCCTCCTTTGTTTTTACCCTTCCTTTTAAAAATAATCAATAAACTTGATTTTCTACAGCAGTGATTCTCAACTTTAGTAACTGTGATAAGATATATTTCTTCCTATTAACTTGGCTGTAATAGCACATTTGTATTCAGATGGACAGGGAGTTAACTAACACAAGGCTGACTTGTAAATTTCATGGTATGCCAGGGGATTCATTGGGGTGCTTCTGAGGATTATCGAGTCCAGTTTGGAAGTTAGATAATGGTCCAGAGATACAGAACTGTTTCCTAGATGGAGGGGTGATTTCGCTGACACCTTTCCCTTCTCCCATGTCTAGACTTTTCCTGGCGATTTTTCTAGTGCCACATATCCATTGGGGGTGAGGTAGTAATTGTAGCTATGGGTCTTAATGAAATTGTTTTCCAGTTGTATTAAGGTATAATTGACAAACATTGTATGTATTTAAAGCATGCATATACACATGTATTTGATATACATGTGCATTGTGAAATGATTACCACAATCAAACTAATTATAGTACATATATCACCTCACATAGTTACCATTTATTTTTTTGTGTGATGAGAACATTTATGATCTATTCTCAACAAATTTCAAGTGTACAATATAGTACTATGAACTACTGTCATCATGCCGTGCATTAGATCTCTGTAACGTACTCATCTTGCACAACCGAAATTTTGTACCCTTTGACCAGTACCTCTCCTTTTCTCGCCCCTGCCCCCATCCCGGCTGCAGCTTCTGGCAACCACTGTTCTCCTCTCTGCCTCTGTGAGTTCGACTTTTTTTAGATTCCATGTATCGGTGAGATCATGTTGTCTTTGTCTTTCCGTGCCTGGCTTATTTCACTTAGCATAATGTCTCCAGGTTCTGGATGTTAATGCAATTTGATTGTCAATATATCCTGTGCTGATTGTGCTCACTCCAGTTAAACAAAATCACAAGGTGCATCTGTATAAAAATCCAAATGTCAAATGCTAATCTGTCACTTTACGATGAGAATGTGATAAAGTGTTCTGTGAAAGGCACATTGTACCCAGATCTGAGCAATCTAAAGGGAAGCCAAGTTAGAAGGTTGGTTGTGTATGGAATGGGGGGGGGGGGGCTGATGTCAATGGCCAGTTGTCATCAAGCTGTTTGACTAGTGTATCCATTTCCACTGTAGTGACACAGTGATGGCAGGACCCAGATCATGATATTTTCTGAATCAGTGGCTCTTCCGTTTTTCTAGCAGTGCTCTACTAGACATTTTATATGCAAAGGCATAAAGCAATAGCCTCATTTTAGAGGAGCAAAGTGAAGCTCAGAGAGGTTGTGTAATTGGCTTAAAAGTTGCACTGGCACTGGGTGTTATACGCAACTAATGAGTCATCGAACTTTACATCAAAAACCAGGGATGTACTGTATGGTGACTAACATAATATGATGAACATTAAAAAAAAAGTTGCACTGGTAATGATGGTCATAATTACAGCTAGAGCTCATGTGTATTCCAATGGCTGTGTTTCCACTCACTGTGCTATACTGTTAACATTTGGGTGGCCCGTAGGTCTTCAGTAGCACAAATCATCTCTAAGAAACTTCTGTGTGTCAGAACTTGATGGCCTTTCCGTGAGTAGAGCATCTGGTTCTGTTTGCTGAGGCGTTTCTAAGCTGCGGTGGCCACATCTGTTCTAATTAGGGACGTGTAAAATCTGGCCATCAACTGTGTCAAGCCTGGATAGGGTGAGTACAGCTGATAACTGATCTAAGGCAAATTATCTGGATTTCAGGATGGTGTTGGGGAAGGAGTTGTAGAGATGACATGATAAAAGAGAGTTTTCATGGTCTCTCACCAAAGCTTGCTGTTTACTGTTGGAATTAGCATGACTGATTAGTACAGTGCTCTGAAAAGCTGTGAAAACATCTAAAAAAATTCAGCAATTGCCTCGGTGCCCTAAATAGTCTTATGTCAGCAATTAGCATTAACAGTCTTTCATGAATCCATCAGATTTCTGATGCCGTGCATCCTCAAGCAGGAGACGATAGAGAATCCTCAGGATTAGCCACCGATGCATCACACTCCCGTGTGTCACGACAGCAGTGGTGTTGAGACAGCCCTTGGCAGCAGAACGGCGGCTGTGCCTTCCTCTGCTTCATTCAGTGCAGAGTGCTACATAACGTGGCACATTACTAAGCAGGGAGGCTCCGTCATGAAGTCTTCCACTCCGTGGGGGTAAGTGGACTTTTTAGTTGTTGTCTTAATGAGACATTGTTGTAGAAACAAGACATCCCAAGTGCCTCCTGGAAAGAGGAATATTGGTGCTGAATTCAAAGGGGTTCAGATGGTGCAACCATAACTTGGTGCGACAGGCTGTCCATCATTATTCCAGGAGCGTGCTATTTGAGCAGCGTTCTCCACATTCTTGTTCTTCCTTTCGTTCCTCCTTGGTGGATTCTATGTGGGAATCACTCAGCAGATAGTCCACATCTTTTCTGGTTTTTCCTGAGTCCCCAGATGCCTTCCCGTCCCTTGTTCCTGGTATGCGGCTTTCCCCTCCACCTGACTCTCCCTTCCTTGTCAACGCTCCCACCGTCCCTTCGCTCTGCTCAGAATTCCTCGTGTTGTCACTCACTTGTGCCTGCATCTCAGCCCCCATCAGAGCTGAGGAGAGGTGTGGGCGTCAGAGCGTGACAGATCTGACCTGCTCTGTGTTATACAGCGTCCTGGCAGACTGAGCAGGCACCACTCGCCTGGAACTCTCGATTCTCCCAACGTTCTTTCCAAATGGTTGTTCTGCTTCTTTCCCATCTCAGGAAATGACAGTACCTTTTGTCTGGTTCTCAGGCTAAGTAACTTGGAGTCATCCTCGCTTCCTTTGTTTTTCTCAGACCCAGCTTCAACCCAGCAAACCCAGTTGACTCTACCTTCAGAATATTCCCCACCACCTTCCCTGCCATCAGGTGGGTCTTCTTGGCGTGATTCTTCTCTTGGATTATTGCATTAGCAACTGACCTTCCTGCTTTCCATGTTGTCTCATGATGGTCTACTCAGATATTCTCAAAATATGAATGTGGTCCTGGAAACTTCAGTGACTTCCCATTTCACTTGGCAAAATACAGAATCCTTGTTGAGGCCCCACAGGTGCTATATGACCTGCTCCCAACACTCCTCTGATTTCATCTCTACCGTGTAGCCCTTCGTCCCTTCTCTGTCACATGTTCCTGCTATACCTTGCACACCCTCACACACTTCATCCTTGGAACCTGTTCTTGCTGTTCCCTACCTGGGATACACATTCTCCATATCCCTTGTGGCTTCCTCCAATTCCTTCTGGTCAAATGTCAACCCATATTAAAATACCTACCCTTATACATCAATATATTGTGTTATTTATTTATTTATTTATTTATTTATTTATTTATTTATTTATTTATTATTTTGTAGATGTCTGTCTTCCATGAGAATGTTTGCGCTATAAGGAACAGGATCTTATTCCCATTTTGTTTGCTGCTGCATCTGTCTCCCCTCTCCCCCTCTCCTTATCCCACCTCTCCAGTTTGAAAAATGCAGACCCATCAAACCAAGTTCCAGCTCCTTTCCGTGGCCTTCAGTCTACTCCATAGGGCCTGGTTCCCTACTGAATTCAGGCCATTACTGTTAGGACATTCACAGGTACCCTTGCTATAGCTGAGTGTTTACCTGCCCTCAGGTTTGCCTTGTTTGCCTTTGCCTTGACTGAGGGTAGTAGATACAGGAAAGCTCTCTCCTCATTTTCACTTGTGAAAGGCCTATCCCTTATCTTTAATGCCCAACTCAATCGTCACCCACAGAAAAATGTCTTATGTTCCTCCTGATAAAATTGTATCTCTCCCTCCTCTGAAGTTTGCTACCCTTTACATAGCATCCATCACATTGGGCCTTGCATAAGCTGTTTGTGAACCTTTCTCCTCATTATCCGTGAAAACTCCTTGATGATGGATTTATTTTCATTTCCTTTTGATTGTTGTATTCCTACTTATCACTTATACATTGTGTTTACCCAGCTTACTTATGGAAACAGCTCTAAGTTCATATTTCAAATGATCTCAATTAGTGTGGGAATTGTATGAATTATTTACTTGAACAGGAAATAACATGCATATAATAAATTAGAATGTGTTATTTTCATATTAAATGCCTCTAAGCTAATAAACAATGAATTATTAATGTACCACATAGGCGTATGTCTTATTCCATTTTTTTGTTTTTAAAATATATTAAAAAAAGCTAAATTGCTTTTAATAGGGTCCTAATAGAGTGTTTTTAGGATTTCAGGGAAAATGAGTATTTTTACTTAAAAACAAAATCACTAATTAAAAAGAAAAAAAAAGAACTTTTACATTTGCATTGAGTCCTCTAAAATTTTGCCATGTATTTGAAATGTATGCTCCAAGAATATTGGAGTGAAGATTCCATACATCTTAGGGTTTTTAAGTATTTTTACAAAATTACAGAAAAAAATAAAATGGACTTTCTGTTTATTTTAAAATCAACTTTTTAAAAAAAAATATTTCAATAGTTAAAGTTTTTCTGATTTTAATGGCTAAGGCAATTTTACAGTGCTGGGCTCAAATCTCATTTTCTTCCTGTCTGTCCTCTCACTAGATAAATAGTACTTCATGATTTAATGCACTAATATTTTGTGTAAAGTGCTTAGCACGGTACCCTATGCTTAATACAGAGTAAACACTTAATAAATGTGAGTTTTTATTATTCATAAAAAAGTGACCTGCCCTTTTTGGACTCCTTGACTTGTCATTTATCATACATTGCCTTATGTCATACTTATTTTTATATGTCTTTTCTGGCTAACTATATTTTAAGATTGTAGAGAATTTTGTACATTGTAAGGGATTGATCAGTTATTTATCCACTGAATAAATAATGAACTTGTGAACATTCTTTTAAAATTTAAGTAGCTTTGATTATTTGATGTTCCATAACACTGGGCCCAAACATGGGGGAGACGCTTGAGCACAGACGAGTTAATTCCTAAATGATCCCAGAAAAGCCACTGGAGACAGGAGGAGCCCCTGGGGACTAACCAGAAGTCACATTTGCCTGTCTATGGCTTCCTCGCTGAGGCAGTTCTAGTAAATTAACAGGGGATATATTACAGTGTTCAGAGACCTCTAAGGCACCGTAAAACCCACAGAATGCCCACTTCAACTAAATTTGATAGAGTTACCCATTTGGTTAAGATTAGTTACTCAGTTTATTTATGGTTAATGACTCATTCGGCTTCCATTTGTTAGAGAGAGGTAGGAAAGGCAAAGGAGAGAATGCTAGAAAGCGTGCACAGCAGACAACTGCTTCTATTTTCTGACTGCGTAGTCACATGAGAAAGAGAGCCTTTCGCTTTTGCCTGGGTGCCTCACATTTAGAATGAGAGCAATTGGTCTTTACGAGCTGCAACCTTGCTTATAACAGGTTCTTCTTTGTATACCCATGAACGTCTGTAGGACTCGGAATATAGTAGGCGTGCCAGGAATACTCAGATGGCTGGGCGACAGGCTGGAGAGACCGGTAGTCCGGGTGGAGGAGATAGCTCGCTTTTTGGAGATGGCTCAATTTTAAGCCTCATTGGGTTCTCCCGAGACTCTGTTTTACTGGAAGGTTAAAATCGTTTTCAGATCAATGGCTGGAATTGATCATTACATGATCATTCTATGATACCATTTACTTTCAAGTACAACCAGTCTTCCCTGCCATGATTATATTCATTTTATTTATCCCCTCAATGATGCAGAAACACCGTGTACCTCAGAGTCGAGCACTCTACTGGGCAGTAGTGGGGCTAACATACAAACGAGAGGCGTGCATTTTCTCGAGGTGCTTGCAGCCTCAGAGGAGACAAGAGCTGCTGATATCAGTGTCCGGGTGGGACCCAAAGCCTGCTACCTGCTGAGGGCCTAAGGAGGAGGGAGAATAGCTGTGTATAGCAGGAGAAATCCAAAGGACTTCATAGAAGTGGCATTTTGAACAAAGCTTTGAAGGAACCTTTGGATGTAAAGAGATGGACGCAGTGGGGATTGATGGTAAAGGCGTTGCACTGAGAGATAGCAGGCATAGTAATTAGTAACTGTGTGGTCATGTCAATGAAATGATCTCTCAAATTTAAGATAAATTTGGGCCCTGGCTGGCTCAGTTGGTAGAGCATGCGACTCTTGATCTCAGGGTTTTGAGTTCAAGCCCCACGTTGGGTGCAGAGATTACTTCAAAATAAAAATTAAAAAATCTTAAGATAAATTTGATTTTCCCTCTTTTAATCTCCTTTTGGTACAGGACCTATTTCTGAATCAAGTTTTGTTTGTTTTATACTTTTACTATTTTATGTCTTAGAAGTATCGGGATTCTCAGTAATCAAAATAAAAAAGGAAGCATCATCTCATGTTGTGCTGTCCTTTAAAGTTATGTGGGACAGTGTCCCTGGTAGAGGGAAGGAAGTTGAAGTTTACTCCCCTATGAGTACACACCATCTCTTTGCCACTGGCATTGGAGCCACAGCCTTCATTTGCTTACCCGTTCAACAAAGAGTTTTTAGGCACCTGCTGTGTGCCAGGCACTGTCTAGTCCTTGCATGCCTTATGGTATGTTTTATGTTCTTTTTCTTTCTTCTACTCCATTAAAATTTCTTTGGGGAATATAGTAGGTTCTTAATAATCATCAAATAAGTGCATATTAAAAAAATCTCAGAAGGGAATTAGGGCATTAGAGCAAGATGAACTTGTTGAAAATGCCATTACGGTTTTGGACTTGGAAGTGCAAATATCAAGCACTGTTCTTCATAGAGCTTCACTAGAAGGGAATGTGTTTATTACTTTTGAAACTTTTCTGTGCTTTGCATTAATGGGACGCATGATTCCATAAGTGAACCAGATCAGTGTTCAAAAATATAATTTTGTATTTTGACCAACCTTACCATTGAATGGGGTTTGGTAGTAATTTAAGCATGAAGGACTTTTTTCTTTTTTCTTTCCTTTCTTTTTCTTTTTTTCTTTTTCTTTTCTTTCTTTGCTTTTACCAGGACAACAGGTATTTAAACTTCTTTACACATTTACTAATGCTAATGCCTTTATCCATTTCAGCTCTGATTTGAAGATGAGCAAAAAACCAAGTCGTCAATCAAACAGAAAACTCAATATTATTAGTTAAAACCTCACAGGATATGTGTTCCCTCTGTCCCACCTCCCAACACCCAGTTAATCACATTTGTTGGAGAGACCCAGCAAAGCCGGATTAGCAGAACGAGGTCCAGAATAGAATGTCTCATGAAGAGCATTATATCTATAAGCGGAAACTCTTTTGGAAGACAGAAGTTGCAGATTAATAATTTTGACTTCATGTGATTCGTTGTTTCATTTTAAAATTTATGCTTAATATTTTGGTCTAGGGCCCAAGTTTTGGGGAATGGAGAAAGACAGCATATGAGTATAGTTCAGTTCCATTGGTTGAGAATGTTATGTAGACTGTCCTTGGAAATAAAATCACAAAGTGCTACATTACAGTATTAAGTTATTTAAATTGGAATTGTGGTTTTAATCCACTTGTTATTTGAGTATTATTAGGTTGATTCTTATGTTAATTTTAGATTTATTAACAGATATGCTTGTGTCTGCCAAGTATTAATTTTTTCTCTTGATTCAGCAATAATTTGTATAGTCCAAAATGCATATGCTTTTCTCACAGTCTTTTAGAAAATGATTTTCTTTAGATTTAATCACTTGGTACAAGACAGATTTCATTAGTAACACTTCTAAATTTAATTAAATATTAAATTCTTCCACAGGCAATGATCATTATAAACTCTTTTCTCACAGCGGAAAAGTTGATCATCTTAAATAAACTTAACCAGATTTGTTTCTCTAAAAACTGGAGTATTTTACCTTGTAATACATTTTCTTGGTTTCCAGGTAATCCATGTAAACTAGGTATCTCATTTTCACTTTTAAAGCATTTTTTTCTGATTTGATCGACTTTCACCATTCTAAATGCTTTTAGTTCTTATATATGTTGAGCAAGCGAATACTGTCCTTATGTTGTGGAGCATGCAATTTCTTGCTGTTTCCATCAACTCACTTCCCGTGAGCAAATAGAATGTCTTAACGTTAGTTTTCTTTTCCCATTAGAATGTATCAGTGCTTGCTAACTTACCCCAAGAATGCTGCCACACCTTAACGGGTGGATTAGGTAAACAGCCTTGTTGCTGTGCTTTATTTTACTTGTAACCACATACAAGTTACTAAGTCATTCAAAGGAAATGAATAGTCTTTTCCAGGTAATTTATTTGGTGTGAAAAGTGGCAGCAGAGGTGGTCTATAGTGAAAGATGAATGATAGAATGGAAGAATAATTGGCAGGGACAGATCTTGCCCTAAGAAAGGAGAATGATACTTAAAATGAGTTTCCTCTATCTTAGAAGGTCAAGAAAAATGTTATATACTTTATTATACTGACAACTAGCATTTGGGATCTCTCTCATGTGTCAGTACTGACAAGCAGTTTGAAAACCAGAACTTGCTGCTGAAAGCTACTTTTCCCCCAGTGTCCAGTTGAAGGAATTAATTAATTACAAGTGTCTATACCATTCCAAAGTTTGGGATAATTACATAATTTGAAACAAATAATTATATGAAAGGAGCTTTAGAGATGATCTTATTGGGAGGAATTTTGTGATAATGAGGAAAACTGAGGTTCAGGGAAGCTTAATTTCACAGATTGTTGGGTGATAGGATGCTTTCAGTTGCAAGGACAGAATCCCCAGCTGAAACTAGTTTAAGCAAACTTAAAAAAAAAGAGAGAGAGAGAGAGGTATTGATTTATGCGACTGAGAAGTCTAGGACTGGGTTTAGAACGTCAGCAATATGGCCAGGATGCATGCCTCCATCTTGTGGCGTGGAATTTCTGTCGGTGTTTGCTCCATTCTCTCCTGCAGTGACAAAAGAACATTACAAGCTAGTACACAATTGTGCATCTTCTTTGCATTTCCTACACCAGGTCTCTGAGGCAGTTATGAATTTTACTAAGAGTAGCGATGGAGTCTATTCCAGATTAGCCATTTCAGTAAGAAAGGAGCACAGTTTTCTCCTGTATATTGTGACGATATGTAAAATAGCAGGAAACAACCTGATTTTTCTGCCCTGGGTCATGTGCAGCTCTCCCAGCCCATTGCTGTGGCCAGGGGTTGGGTATCATAATTTTAGAACACGTCCCCATTCCTGAGGATGTGATGGGGGAGGGACATGTGGTGGCAGCTCCCCTAGAACCACCTGGAAGGGGAGAAGCATATCTCTGGAAAAGGAAGGAAATCGCCTAGAGTAATGGTACAATTGCTGGTGGAGTCTGGCTTTGGACTTCTAAGCTAGAGTCATTTCCACCAAAACCTTAATACATTGTAGGATGGCTGGATTGATTAGAAGGACACCTAGCTCTTAGTTGAGAAGATTGCATATTAAGTTCTTCCTTTAGGGCACCCAGAAATGTGGGTTCCAAAGCCTTGACTCAAAGCCAACAAATGCTTATAGATACAGTCTTTTGGGGGTTAGGGCATTTACAGAACAAATTCATTGTCAGCGATGTGATAAACATAAGCCAGGATAAAGCATGAATCTACTAAAACAGTTGGAAGGTGTGTGTGTTTTAATGAGGTAGAAATAACTTCTGAGAGCATGTAAACCGTGATCTGTTCAGCGTGAAGTTTTCTTCAGCCTCTCCGTCCTTGTCCCACAGCAAACCTGACTGTGTCCCACCTGGGGCTCCTGGTCCTGGCCCTTGCCTGGAGCGCATCCTCACCTGCTCCAGCCAACACACGGCAGGCCTTCCTTCTCCAGGGACCTGTTGTCATCGTCTCGACCAGTTTCTATTCATTTCAGTAGATGCTCCCATTCCCTTGCCAGATTTTAAGTGCCTTGAGAGGAGGGCTCATCTTGAGTTTTTCCGTATTCCCTGTTTTTCCAAGTACAGTGCTGAGTATGAAGTAGGAGGTTCATGAATATTTGTTGCATTTTTTATTTGATTTGCTATTGGAAGCATCTTTTACATTCAAGGGCCTATGCTAGGCTCAATTATATTTAACTAGTTCTTCAATTCCTTAGTCATATAGAAGTTCCTATGGTAATAACCTATGGAGAAGTATGAATTACAAGAGAGAAAGTTTGCCTGAAGTATAACAGATAGATAAGTTTCATCTCAGCCGGGAGATTTCATTTGTCTTTTATATATTAAATACTGAATAAGTATGTGCTTATTGTGTGTATGTACTTAAGTTTTACATTTGATTTTTCCTAATTACCCTTGGTGAATTGTCATAAATGTGATCATAAATATTCCCTAGTATCAGGACAGAAAGGAAGAGACGAGAAAAGGCTCAGTTAATTCAAAACTGCGTAATATATCAAGATATGATTGCCGTCACATTAACAACAGGCTCACTCAAGAAGATGTACATGTCTTCAAGATATTAATCACAGAAATGGATATACTTTAATCATACCCGTATGTAAAAGCAGAGGGATAGCATGAATTCTAAGAAGAGGATAATTACCCAAAGCTGTATTTCTGTATTCGATGGATAACTGTAATCACTACTCTTTCTTACAGGATTTGATATGATACTGAGAACATAATGATTAATCAAAGGTAATTTTAAAATGGAAGACTTTTATTTATAGGCTTCAATTACGATCTGAGAATAGGGCAGTAAAAAATAGGTGAACATTGTATTGGATACTTACTCTGGGTCCAGTACTGTGCTTTACATACGTTCTGACTTATCCCCCATGAAGTGAGGACTGTTACGGGTGATACTCCACTTTACAGATGAGGAAATGGAGCCTTTAATAGGCCAGGAAATGATCTAAGGCGAGTGCATGTCTGACCCCATGCCCTTGGGTACCAGGGGATGTAGAGGACACCTGCTGAAGCCCTGTCTACATAAGATGCACGTGGAAGGGCCGACATCTGACTTCTCATCCATGAGTTCTCTTGCCTATATCCATGGCAGACATTGCCCCAAATAACTTAGAGTCTAAAAGCAAGTAGCTCTCTCAGGCTTATTGACTTGTGGCTCTGTGAAGAAAAGAAAATTGGATATTTGTTTCTGAGAAAAATTGTACCAAAGTAGAGAGTGCCTTTAAATTGTATCGACTTTCAAGAAGTGTTTTAGGCAAGAAGGGTTACTAGTTTTTTTCCTGAGAAATGCTCCACAGTGTTGCACCCTGGGAGGAATGGAATATACATTAACCTCCTTCCAGAGGACTATCTGTTCTCTTTTAGAGACAAGATCAGGTCTTAAAAGTTGGGCAGACTTCACATCTAATTATTCTACTGTTGTTACAATTCCCTATCCTAATCCTAAACCCCTTGGAGCTTTTATTACACTGGTTGGTGGCATTAGCCTGTCAACAGCTGGATGAGACAGAAGTTGGAAAATGGACTTTTCGAGGTCAGGAAGCTAGGCAACCAGAAGAACCAATTTGTCAACTTAAATCATCTTGGGAATGGAAAAAATTCCGCAGTGTGGGAAATAAAACACAGCAATGAGCTCCTGTTTTGTTTCTTTTTCTCGTTTGTACTTCTTTCATAAGAGCATCGTGTCTGGATAACAGAATGCTTAATTGTTGACTTTATTTGTGAGAAGCTTTGGTGTGTGGTGATTTAGTGTACTTATGTGAACATTTATCATGAAAATTGTGGGTGATTTTTACCCTTCTGGCTTAATTACCTGCAGCCACGTCAACCTGACAATATTTCAAAGTGAAAGGGACTTGAGACCTCAGGAATAGCCTCTCATTCCATATTTTATCACTTAAAAAAAAAAAAACAAAACCTCCCATCTTTGTATTGTTTATCTTCTAATTATGAGGTATTAATATATTCTCCATATTTGGGATGCTAGCATATGGAGAATGAACTTCACTTGCTAGTTTGATAAAACCTATTCTTTCACAGTATTTAGGAATATATTTAGTATAGTATTCTACAAAAATGTAGATATAGTCTTCTCTTAAAATAGATATTCTTTATGCAAGAGCAAAGACAGATTCTTTTATGAAACCATGAGACGGGGGTGTTCGTGACAGGGGAAACACATGTCCCCTCTTGGGTTATTGGCTGGATGTTCCCTTTTGATTACTTGTGCTTTGTTTTTCCGTAGTATAATACCTTGTAAAATAAAACTTTTATTGACATGCACGAAATGAAGGCCATGATTGGAAAACCTGTTTCTTAACAAGATTCAAACTATGTTTCTTTATTTTTAGTGTGAATCCATGTTTTTCAGGTTATTTCAATGAACTGTGAAATCCAAATTACTGTTTCTTTAAATAGTAAAGCAAATATGCAATTTAAAATAATCGGGCTTTTTTTTTTTCACAGCCCAAAGAAAAGTTTTATGTTTTTACTCAGATTATCTCTTTTTTTCTTCCATTGCATTTGTATATATAAACACAGTTCATGAGTGGATAATCTATGGATTAATTTCAAAATATTCCATTATTAAAACAATTTAATATTGATGAAATCAAGTTTAAAAAAGTTAAAAGGCAAGAAAACTTGTAATGACCATAGGTACACAGCACATATTTAAACATAATTGTGTAGGAATTTGTTTTTAAACAGATTTCCTATACACTAGTATAACTTATAACAAAATATTTTTCTCCTAAATGTTGCATATTGATTGAGATGCCAAAAATAGAATATTTTATGACACTTTGGGGGTTTTTACTTACTAAAGATGCTCTGAGATTCTTTTGCAAAGTAAGAAATGGCTTTTAAAAAATAAATACAGTTACTTGTGTTTATAAATTTTGATACTTGTATTCCGGATTATCCTTTCTCAGAGTGAGGTACATGTGTATTTATTTTATTTCCAAATCAGAAAGTATTTACTGTGGAAACCTTTTAAAATAACACAGTTGACCAACTAATACTCTCTCTTACTTCAGTAAAACATCCTAACTAATGTGTACCCCAGGCTATGCACAATAGCATTGTCTGCCTACAAGAGTCAGCTGTCTATGTCCTCAACCCTGCTTATGCCAATTGTGTTTGCAATTTAGTTTGTTTGCAAAATTACCTTATCAAGAAAATTGGTGAAAGTGAGTTGGGGATGGAGAGAGAGTTGTCCTACAAAAGTTTAAATGAATTTTCTGGAAATACTAAAGGCAAGCTGCTTTAGAAAAAGAAAAAAAAATAGTGCTTGTGCACTAAGGTAAGCAAGTCATCTGAAAAAAATTAGAAAAGGATTAGAGGAAATCTAAATCGGACATTAGAGAAAGAGCATATATATGGTTGAGATTGATGCAAGACAGAGGAGTGGGAACTCTGATCAGCAGACTTACACTCTGAGAAAAGATTGGCCATATGTGAGATGAGACAATTACATACATTTATATCATTACAGTTCAAAATAAATTATTTAGTTTATTTATTATTTTTAAATTCTCATTTGAAACTGCTTTCCAATTAACAAAAAGAACTAATCATTCCTTCGGTTTGAACAAGAGGCCCTCCACTCTAATGATTGTTATTAAATATTCAGTATATGTTTGCTTCTTTTCAGTTAATATGTCTCCATAAAACTTTTGTCAGCTCTTTTAAACAGGTGTGTATCTTCTGTCCTATTAAAGTGGTTCAATAGAAAAAGAATTTGTTTCTCCCTAAAACTCTTCAAATACTTGTATGATTAAACTTTGGAGTAGTTTTACAGAAATCTTCTGTTTTTAAGTGAAACCCAGCATGTATTTAAGTAAAATGAAAGTCAGTCTTTAATTTAATTGTATGAAATCTATGTTAAGTCAGCAACCTCATTTGCCACCGTTTATTAGGGAATGATTCCGTATCACGTGCCCGTGCATGCCTGTGATTTAACCATGTTTCAGTTTTTGTTTAAAGATTTTATTTATTTATTTGACACAGAGAGAGACAGCCAGCAAGAGAGGGAACACAAGCAGGGGGAGTGGGAGAGGAAGAAGCAGGCTCCTAGTGGAGGAGCCTGATGTCGGGCTCGATCCCAGGACTCTGGGATCACGCCCTGAGCCGAAGGCAGACTCTTAATGACTGAGCCACCCAGGCGCCCCATAACCATGTTCCAATTTTAACGGTGTAACCATGTCCACAATTCAAGGAAAATCCTTAGTGTTTAGAAATGAAATTGACTCATGACCCACATAGTTTATCAAAGTGGTTAAGCTTTGCTTCGCTTTTGATTGAGTCACATCTAATCATTAAAAAATCAAAAATATTTTGAGAAGACCTGCGAAGTAAAACGTAAGCCACATTAGTGGTAGAATGCTAAAATGTGTCTTGGTTGTTGTAAAGCTTTAAAAGCAGAAATGCTAATACCAACCATATAGTCTCAAAGGCAATAAACGTGTGAGCTTTCTTCTTTGCCACTGTGGAAGCCTGTTCATTTCGGCTGTCAGACCAATAATAATTCAATATACCACATAGATAAAGACCAGCCCATGGTGCTGTTCTCTTCTGGACTTATAATGCCTGCGGAAATTAAAAGAAAAAGTCCATTTAGTGAGTGACATTGTAAGGGAATAGACTGCTTAGCTGCCCAGATAAGCCAGAGGGGGCGGTGTCTCTTTTATGAATTTGCTAAGATCCAGAGTCTGGCCTTTGCTTTTTAAAGAAGCAGAAGCCAGGTTTTGTCAGTTCACCAGGATTGAGTCTCTCCCAAACTAGAGTCATAGTGGTATTTTATTATTATAGTGTGAAGATCGGACCCATTTGAAAGAACTGGGCACCCACAGCCTTTAGCAGGGATAGCCTTTCCTTGTTTGCGAGCTCTGTGGGTAGCCCATTAAATCACAGTGGTCTTGGTGGGCCTGGAAGCAGGGAATGGAATGTACTGGAAGGCTTGGGTTTCTTTTGTAAACATACGCCCAGGTTTTAAGCTGGGGTACACGAACAGTGATGGATTCTTGTCCCCTCCTGCGTCCTGCACATACTGATAAGCTGTGCAGGCCTGAGTCCTGTCCTTACAGAGCTTGCAGTCTATGGGCGAGGCATCTTGAATACATCCGAGAGTGTGAGAGCACGGGAAGGGGTTCAAACCAAGTTTTTGGTCCTTGAGGACCTGACAGCCATTGGAGACCAGAAGGAAAAGCAGGCTGACTCACGTGCAATGCCGGGCAAAGAGCACAGTAGGGAGAGAAACCCTGTGTACAGAGGCCATGAGATGTGGAGGGAGGGAGCTCCAAGGAAAGGGGAGGACGCCAGTACTGAGAGTGAGCTGGGTTGGGAAAGGGGGAGTCAGGAGGCTACAGAGATGTGGCCAGCGTTCACTGTCTACCTGGGCATCCCTGGGCCCGGCCTCACTACCTGCTGGATACCCCCACTTCCTCCGTGGCTGCCCCATGTGCCCATATGAGGGCTGCCTTCTTCCTTCTGCTGTCACTTTTATTAGAGGGGATCCAAATTGGCAGTGTTGGGGGCCACGGTTGTTAGTGACATGGTCTTCGTTTGTTTGTTTTTTAAAGATTTTATTTATTTGAGAGAGAGAGAGACAGAGACAGAGCATGAGCAGGGGTGCAGGGGAAGAGGGAGAGGGAGAAACAGACTCTCCACTGAGCAGGGAGCCCAATGAGGGCTCAATTCCAGGATCCTGAGATCTTGACCTGAGCCAAAAGATGCTCAACGGACTGAGCCACCCAGGTGCCCCTACACGGTCTTTGTTTTTTTCGTGTGAGAATCTGCTCTGCATAGAGCATGGCTGTGAGTTAGTGGGAGTCTGAAGCAGGAGACAGGTCTTAGCAGGTCTGTCGTCGTACCAAGAAGTGTCTCCCTGTTCTGACGAGGGAGGTGGCACTGCTGTTTCTTCATTCTTCAGCCTCCCTATAGGATCCTTGTTTTTTTTTTCTTTTTTAAAATTTTATTATTTTTCATCGTGATAAATGTACTCTTTAATCCCCATCCCCTGTTTTCCCCAGCCCCCCACCCATCTCTCCTTTGGTAACCATCAATTTGTTCTCTATAGTTAAGTCTATTTTCTGGTTTGCCTCCTTCTCTCTCTCTCTCTTCTTTTTCTTCTATGTTCATCAGTTTTGTTTCTTAAATTCCACATCTGAGTGAAATCATATGGTATTTGTCTTTCTCTGACTTGTTTCACTTAGCATCCTACTCTCTAGCTCTATCCATGTGGTTGCAAATGGCAAGATTTTATCCTTTTTTATGGCTGAATAATATTCCATCACACACACACACACACACACACACACACACACACACACACACACATACATCTTCTTTATCCATTCATCAGTCAGCGGGTACTTGGGATGCTTCCACAGTTTGGCTATTGTAAACAATGCTGTGATAAAGATAGGGGTGCATGTATCCCTTTGAATTAATGTTTTTGTATTTTTTGGGTAAATACCCAGTAGTGCGATTGCCGGATTGTAGGGCAGTTCCATCTTTAGTTTCTTGAGGAAGCCTCTTAGAGCCTGTCTCTTAATAGATTGGAATCTGACAAGTGGTTATTAAGAACTCACACTTCTTTTCTTCAAAGGGTGGTAGAGCTGGTCATATAGAATAGATACGATGTTCTCAAACTTTAGAGTGCATCAGCATTACCAGGAAGACTTGTTAAAACAGAAATTCCTGGGTCTATCCCCAAAGTTAGGGTGGGACTTAATAATTTGCATTTCTAACAGGTTTGCAGGTGATGCTGGTAGTCTGTGGACCACATCTGGAGAACCATGGGTATAGATAGCTGTGTCAAAATGTTTCGCAAGCTAAGTTTCTATGATATTCTTAGAATAAAAGGTGGATTCCAATCTCCTTAAATTAGGCCTATACTTTTTTATAAATAAAAAGATAAAAAATGTTTAGAACATACCATTCACTGTATCTGAAGCCAGTGATTATTTTGCTTGATGAAATTCTTTTTTTAAAGATTTATTTATTTATTTTTTTGGGGGGAGGGAGTGAGTGCGGGCAGGGAGCGGCAGAGGGAGAGGGAGAGAAAATCCCAAGCAGACTCCATGTGGCGTGCAGAGCCCAACGTAGGACTCGGCGCAGGGCTTGATCTTGGGACTCTATGATCACAACCTGAGCCTAAACTTGATGCTTTAACTGACTGTACCACCTCGCTTGATGAAGTTTTTAATGAAAAAAACTTCTTGATTGTGTTTTCTGACCCTTACTGAAATAGCATAGACATTACAAATTTTCCCAAACTGTAATTTATTGTGGTTTTTGGCAAAGAGACTTAAAAATTAATAGGAAAGCTTAGATATCCTAGTTTAAAAATATTGAATTCTTAGATTAAAGATCCTTAACACTTTATCTGAAATGGGCAATAATATTTTTCTTTACCCTTGTCTATGACTGACCTGTACACTCTTATTACTAGAAAGAACCTCTTTGTGTGCAGTATCAGAATGATATGGAGATATATAGAGTGGACTGAAACACCTTACAACATCCTAGTTATTCATTCAATATTTGAAGCAGAAAAAGTTGAAGGAACTTTATAAAAAGCACATGAATCTTTTCAATAAATGGTGCTGGAACGATTGAACATCCACATGCCAGAAAATGAATCTGGACACTGACATCCTTTCCTAAGTAAGTCACAGTGGCTCATAGACCTAAATGTAAAATGCAACTATAGCACTCCTAGAAGATACCGTAGGAGAAAATTTAGGTGACCTGGGATTTGGTGATACCTTTTTAGATAACAGCAACAAAAGCATGATCCATGAAGTAAAAGATTGATAAGCTGGTCTTCATTAAAATTAAAAACTTCTGTTCTGCAAAACAACATTCTTAAGAGAACGAAAAGACAAGCCACAGGCTAGGGGAAAGTATTTGTAAAACATATATCTGATAAAGGACTAGTATCCACAGTGTATGAAGAACTCTAAAAACTCAACCATAGGAAAACAAACAATCCAATGAAAAAGTGGGGAAAGATCTGAATTGACACCTCACTATGGAAAATATGAAGATGGAAAATAAGTGTATGAAAAGCTGCTTGTGCAATATAATACATAATTAGGGAATTGCAAATTCAAACAGCAGTGATACATCACACACCTATCAGAATGACTCAGATACAAAATGCTGACAACGCCAAAGGCTGTCAGGGTTGTAGAACAGCAGGGACTCCCATCCACTGCTGGCAAGAACGTAAAACGGTACAACCACTGTGGAAGACAGTCTGGCAGTTTCCTACAACGCTCAACAGTTGCAGCAAATGACAGTTGTGCTGTTAGGTGTGAGTTGACAACTTATGTCCATACCAAACTTGCACGCAACTATTCATAGCAGCTTTATTTGTAATTGCCAACGATTGCAAGCAGTCAGGATAGCTTTCGGTAGATGAATGGATAAACAGACTGTTACAGTTGATATAATTTTACTCAGTAGTAAATGCACCTTACTTGAATGCATATTACTAAGTGAAAGAAGCTAGTCTGTAGAATCTACATTCTATATGATTCCAATTATTTGTCATTCTGGAAAAGGCAAACTTGTAGAGACAGTAAAAATTTTAATGTTACCTTACACCCATTAAGACAACTACTATGCAAAAAATTTTAAAAAAATAAAATAAAATAGCAAGTGTTTGTGAGGAGGTGAAGAAATTGGAGCCCATTGCACTATTGGTATGAATGTAGAATGGTGTGATCACTATGGTAAACAGTATGGTGGTTCCTTAAAAAGTTAAAAATAGAATTGCCATATGAGGCAGCAATTCCACTTCTGGAATAATTGATTTGGGTCTTGAAGAGATATTTGTACACTATTCACAGCAGCACTGTTCTAATACCTAAAATGATAGAAGCAACCCAAGTGACCATTGACAGATGAATGAATAAACAAAAATAGTATATACACAAAGTGGAATATTATTAAGCTTTAAAAGGGAAGGAAATTCTTTTTTTTTAAAGATTTATTCATTTGAGACAGAGAGATAGAGAGAGAGAGAGAGAGAGAGAGAGAGAGCATGAGTAGGGGAGAGGCAGAGGGAGAGGGAGAAGCAGACTCCCTGATGAGCCAAGACCCTGATGTGGAGGTCGATCCCAGGACCTGGAGATCATGACCTGAGCTGAAGACAGACACTTAACCATCTGAGCCACCCAGGTGCTCCATAAAAAGAAAGGAACTTCTAACACGTTGTACAACATAGATAAGCCTTGAAAACATACAAGTGAAATAAGGCAGACAGAAAAAGACAAATACTGTATAATTCCATTTATGAGAGACCTAGAGTAGTCAGATTCATAGAGACAAAAAGCAGACTAGCAGTTGCCAGGGGCTGGGGGAAGGAGGGAAAGGAGTGGAATGTTATTGTTTAATGGGTGTAGAGTTTTAGTTTTGTAAGGTGAAAAGAATTCAGGAGATTGTTTGCACAATGAGGTAAATGTACTTAACACTCCTGAACTATACACTTAAAATGGTTAAGATTATAAATTTCATATTATGTGTATTTGATCATAATTTAAGAAAAGAGGAAATAAGATCAGTGGTTGCTAGGGGTTGGGAATGGGGGCGGAATGAATAAGTGGAGCATGAGGGATTTTTAGGGCAGTAAAACTCCCCTCATGGTGGATAGATGACATTGCACATTTGACAAAACCCACAGAACTGTACAACACAAAGTGAACTTTGATGTCAGCTGGCACTTAGTTAATAATAATGTATCAGTATCAGTTCATCAGCTGTAACAAACATAGCACACCAGTGAGGTGGTCATCAGGGGGAAAGTCAGGGTGGAGGATGGGAGAGGAAACAGGTACTCTCTGCACTTTCTGCTCAATCTGTAACCAAACCTCTAAAAAATAAAGTCTATCAATTAAAACCAAAACCAAAACCAAAAACAACAACAAAAAATCACATGGGTCTAAAGAACAAAATGAGACAATTGCACTAGTTTTTGAAATAACTCACATACTGGAAATAATCTGAGTAAAACCAACTAGCTGAGATAATTGAATCATTAGTAGGGGATATTATTAAAGATACTCTCTTCATGTTTCCCTTTCCTGCCTGCCCTATCACCACATTAAAGAATTCAGCAGAAAGAGTACAAAGTCCATGCCTGTGAGCAGAAGTGCCACAGAGGAATAGAGATTGATGAAAATACACTAACACACATGAAGAACCATTTCAGAGGGGCACTCGTTCTTTTCTGGGGCCATCTGGTGATCTGCCTGTTTTTTCACAGATGGTTGGGTATTCTGTCTTCCTTGTTCTCGCAGAGAACAAGGAAGAGTTTTTGCTGTCTCCTTCCTCAGGGAGGGGGATTCACTTGGGCAGGTGGGTTTCTCTTCTCTCCAGCGGTAGCACTTATTCTCTTCTCGAGGGGAATCGCTGGCTTGTGGGAGCAACAACATTATCTTGGAGAGCATCTTGTGGGCTTGCCCCAGCGTTGACTCCTCTGCAGGGCGTGTGGCCTGGGATAGCTCCACTTTCCTTCCATTTGCATTTGGAATCTTTCTGCCTCTTACTGGCCCCACATTTTCAGTCGTGAGGTGACCCTTTCTGCCAAAAGTTGGATTTTAAACATTTTTTTAAACCACTTTCTTCTTTGTAGGTTTTATTTTGGAAACAAATAGGTTCTGTGGGTTATTTCTGTAGCTTTCAATGTCCACTCCCCATGTTTAATATAAAGCATGTAACAGAGGGATTTTGTTGTTGTTGCTTTAAAACCAAGAGTTGACTAGCTAATTCATGAATTAATTCATAAAATTGGGATTCTTAACGGAACAAAAGATTGTGAGGAGATAGCTGTGTCCCTGTCCCTGTACTGTTTGTTTAAAAGTTGCCCCAAATTATCATACTTCCTCTCTGATTTGAGCATTTCCCAGTTTGTCGGCAGGGTTTGAAGGCCAAGGTCCTTGTGCACTGCTATTTCTGGATCTCCCATTGACAGCAGCCGGATTACAGTGAAGCCCCTAACCTGACAGTTTAGGGCAGGCCTGCTATTGCCGTAGGCAGTTGGAGAAGGCAGTCCTCCCCATCCTCCTGACTTAGGACATTCATTCCTCCTGAGGTGGCTTGTCCTTTCTGATGATGGATTGAGGGAGACAGGCAGCACATGGGCAGACAAACACCCCGCCTGGGCATTTGGTGCCATTTAACAGTTTCTTCCTGCTCTTGACATTTTCATTTCCCTCCTTCACCCCGCTCATCACTAACTGTTTGCATCTTCTTTTCTTTACACGGCAGTAATACAGAGTGACAGAATACACATACAAGCTCCATTACTCATTTCATATGCTATATTCGAGTCAAATTACACAGTGGGTTTTCCATGAGCTGAGCCATGAAAGGGGCATTACGATTTTAATTGTATGCTGGCCTGGCGCAGGGCATCATTGAAGATGGACCGAAATTTTCATGAAGCAATCCTACTCAAAAAGCAGCCATGAAACAAAAAGGTGTTTCATTTATGTTTTGCTCATGCCAGCTTGGGCTTGCTGTGTTTATCAGCAAGCCTCTTTCCCAGGGAAGAACAATGAGGATTTTTAATCATATTCCTTTGGGAAGAGGACCCTGATAGCTGCTGTTGATTCTTGAATGCTGTTCTGGGCTATGGGGTGACTCAAATGTAGCTACACTGAATATGTCTCTTTATCTCCAGAACTATTCCTAGGAGACCTGAATGTCTGTTTAAAACTTTGAGACCTTCCAAAAAAAGGTAGCTTTCCTTCATAAACATATATACTTAAAAAGTATACGAGCTTAGTGCAGAATATAGCAGAAATGCTAAGTGATGTCTGCAGACATTTTTCAGGGGTTTCTGCTTCAGACTTGGATGGAATCAGTGGGCCTCTCTACTTCCTGTTTCCAACATACCCATCGCCAGTTGTATTAGATTTGCACACTTACTCTGTTTTGAGTGCTTGCTTTCTCTGCCTTGTAAAGACTTTATATTGGGAGGATGGGAGGTGGGACCTGAAGTATGACATGACTAACAGAGAAGGTGCAGCACACAGTGTCTTACTCATTATAGGTCCTCAGTTTCTTATTTGGTTGACTTAGTGAATAGCTAAAGGCATGAGAATGTGCTCTTTGTCTCATGTGAAGTTTTCCTGGTAAAGAGATGGAAGAGTGAATGTCTGTAGAAGCCATATTTTTTTTTTCTCTTTTGGCTACCTGGCTTTGGTTTCAAGGAGTGCTTTTGTGCTGGTCAAGTTTCTGGCTTCATCTGTTTTCCTTCTCATTCTCTGTGCTTCAGTCACCCTGATGACATTTCTCATCTTTAACCCTCTAACCTTGTTTCTGCCTCAGGGCCTTTGCACCTCCTGTCTTTCTGCTTGGAGCTTTGCCTCTAGTTCTTCAGATGGGCAGGGTTTCTATATACAAATCTCCATTCAAATGGCACTTGGTTGCTAATGAGGTCTTATTTGGGGACCTTATTTAAAATTGCAAGTATACACACACATACCCCATATCCCCGTCCTTTGCTTTATTTTTGCCCCACAGACTCTTTTCCATCTTATGTACTAAATATTTTCTTTATTTCGTTTGTCTCTTAGTAGAATGTGAGTCCATGAATTAAGGAATCTCTTTGTGCTTTCCCTTCTCTGAACTCTCTTCTGAATTCTCAGTGCCTAGAATAATGCTTGTCACTTAGGAAATTAATATTTATTGACTAAGTGAATATGTGGTGGCCATTCCTGACCACCCTGTCTGCAGCATCCTCTCCCTTACCTCAATTCATTTGTTAACTACAATATGAAGTTGTCTTGTTCCTTTATTTGTTTCCTTAACTATCACCTGCCTCTCCTCTCTCTAAGTGAAGAGAAAGTTCCAAGTGGGGAAGGGCCTTGCTTACCTTACTTAGCTGACATTCTAGAACCTACAGTAGTGCTTGGCAGATAGTAGATGCTCAGTAAATAGCAGGGGGGCATTGATCGGCTGTTCTTCCTGCTCTCCGTCTTCCTTGTACAGCACTGTCCTATTCATTCTTCACAGAGCAGCCTCACTGAATAATCTCTTTTTCATAATTGTGATGCATGTTTTTCTTTGACTTTGGGGTGCTCTGCAGACAACGGGAACTCAAGTGTGGCTAGTAGAGAAGACTGGCACCAAAGAAAATGACCGGGTCTTTGCAGACTGGCTTATTCTCACGGAGAAGCCTTAGATTATCCCAGAAAGTCAATGATTTTGATTCTCTTGTCTCATTTTTAAGTTGTCATTTTTCCTCATTTGGTAGGGGTCTTTGGGTAGCATGGCTCGAAGAGTTCTTCTCCACCTAGCCTTCTAGAGGGTGCCCTCCACCTAGAGGACCCTGGAAGGTGCTGCACTTGCACACAAGAAGGCAGGTGACAGAGCACCCACAGGAGGGGGGCTTGTAAGGAGAAGCTCAGGAGCTTATGCAGGGATGGCCAGGGACAGTCAGAATTCTTTAAGATTTATTTATTTATTTGAGAGAGAGAGAGAGAGAACATGAGCGGGAGAGGCAGAGGGAGAGGGAGAGAATCTCAAGCAGACTTGCAGACTCCCCACTGAGTGCGGAGCCCAACACAGGCTCAGTGTCAGGACCCTCAGATCACAACCTGAGCCCAAACCAAGAGTTGGATGCTTAACTGACTGTACCACACAGGCGACCCCCAAATTCTTAAGCACAACATTAGGTCTTCCCCAAATTCCTGGAGACCTAACCTCACCAGGTACACACTCAAGGGGAGCCTGGGCTCTGTCCTCCCCTCGTGGGGAGCCCGCTGGCTTTCCTGACACCACAGTAGAGTCACTTGCTAATGTACCCAAGTCAGCTTAGTGGCGGGATGAGTCACTGGGGCAACAGGAGAAATCTGTACAGGAGAACAGGGTGGTCTTTGCACGGGGCGGAGGGAAGACGAGGCAAAGGGAAAGATCTGTTCGTGAAGCCATGGAGGCATTTGCAACAGAATTTTATTTTTAAAAAGCTGTTTTTCTTTTCATGAGAAATGAAAAGATGTAGCACCGATGTGGCTTTTAGAAGCTCTCATTACAGATGTGGTTCAGTTTCTGAATTCCTCCAAGAGAAAAGAAGACCTGAGATTGGCAGTTGGTTCTGTCTCTTGCATCAGCTGCATCTGTGGGCCATTCATGACGCTCTTGTGGGATTCTTGCCAGTGAGTTTGCTGTTCTAAAGATCTTGGCCCGGACTGAGTTCTCAGTAGGGAAAGGTTGGGAAGAGTCCTTGGAAAGGCAGTGACAACGTATGTGCCAAGAAGAGAGAGAAATCTGTCTATTGCCAATTTCCAGGCCAGTAAATGGAAACATAATCTATACTTGGTCAGAAGAATGTCTTTCACCCAACCATTCATAAAAATGAAGTCATGGATAGAAATGATCTGGGTGGTCCAGAAAGATCCAGTAATCCTGTAGAAAGGTAAGGCTGTTCCTGCTATAGACCTATAGCACCTGCTACATGGAAAACCATTTATACTGCCATCATCTGGTACTCCTAGTAGACTCCTGCTGTCTACCTTCTTTGTTCTAGTTGGGTAAATACTGAGTGGTATCTGAGGATGAGGGGCAATGTGGTATGGAAAACACTTGAGTAATAATCATTACTGTCATTGATGGTTTTATTTTCAATTGGCAATATAGTTTGCCAAGTATGTTCACATATATAATCTTAATAAAAGATTAATGCTAAAGACCATGCTTGATTCATGTATTCACTCCCTTTAATGGCCAGGAATACTTCTTTGCATTTAATAGATGTTTTGTCCATGTTTGCAAGATAAATGCATTCTGCCCTCTGCTCCTCTCTGCAAAACTGTGTGGCCAGCACCATGGTAACAGGCCAGGGCATTGTATTCTGAGGGGTAAGCCAATGGTCAGCGTGGGGAAGGGCGGTCCTGTCTGCCCGGTGCTAACTTGATGCCCTCTGCCCAGAACCACGAGGTCACTAATGGCCATGTAGAAAGAACACAGCTTCCCCAGCACCCTGGGCATCAGCAGGCACGCACCGCATGTTTTCCAACTATGTCCCCCTCAGTATTTTAAGCTAGTAAAGTTTTTCTGTACTCGTCACTTGCTTATTTGCAGCCCCATCTAAAGATAAAGTTTCACCAGAATGGGACTTCAGTTCATTGGGCAAGTATTTATTGGGCAACTGGTATGTGTGGGGCGCTGTTCTAGGTACTGGGGTTATAGCAATGGTAAAAACACTGTCAATGCCATGCCTTCAGAGACCATGTGTGTGTGCTTATGTGTGTGTGCTTGTGTGTGTGTATGTGTGTGTGTGCGTGTGGCGGGGCAGGAGTCAGGAGGTAGACAGCCACGTAAGTGCTCTAGTTATCTTTTGCTGCACAACAGGTCGCCCTCAAACTCAGTGACTAAAAAGCATAGCAACCGTTTCTCTGGCTCAGGAACCAGCAGTTTGGGCAGGGATCCTTGGGGCAGGCCCATCTTGGCTTCAGGGGGCCTCTGCAGGGGCACTTCATGCGAAGGCTGCAGCAGGCCCATGCACAGTGAAAACCAGAGCCCCTTGTTGGAGGGGCAGCAAAAAGAGCTGTTAAAATATTAAAATACAGAAAATTTTTTCCTTATTTCTGTGGACGCTTTTTTGAACATGCCATGGTGTTTTTTATTTGCTTTGTAATGACGAGTTCCCTTGGACTTGGGGATACATACTGAGCAGTGCGAACCCTCATCAGCTCCCGGGGGCCCTGCCTTGCCACTCAACACATGCAGCCCACCAGCTTCTGGCTCCATGTCCCAGCCAGGGGTGGGGAAGTCAAGGCAGGCTTCTTATCTTCCCTTGGGCCCACCACCCTAATCTATAGTGCACTGGTAGTCCTCAAGGGAGTAGAGCCTCCCTGAAGGATGTGCTTGGTACCTGGATTGGGGGTAGAAGAGGGCTGGCCCATATCACGTCACTTGTCTTATGTACCGTGACCGCCAGCTCAGAGTGGGGATGGCTCTTGCCGTGCTGTACCTTGAAACATCACAGGATACCCTCCCTGTGTTTGCACCCAGGCCCTTGCCTGGAGCAGGGGAGGCAGCAGTCGCTGAGTGAGGGTGAGCAGGGGAGCCACTGGCTAGGGAAGAAGACAGCTGAGGACCTGTCCCACAGATGAAGGACCACAAGGAAGTGAAGGCTCTGAGTCCCCAACTTATGCTTCATTGTCCCATCAGGCTCCACATGCAGAATACAGATTCAAAAGTAAAATTGTTAAGAAGTTCAAGACTGGCCCCAGAACATCAAACCCCACGTGCAAGTCCTTGTGAGTCCAGGTCCCTGTGTGAAGGCGCTGGAACCACATCCACGGCCTGATGCTGGAGGAGGTGCTTTCAGGTGACTCACTCCGGTGGTGGACAAGTTGGTGCTGGCTCTCAGCTGCACTGGGTTGATTTTCCTCCAGATGAGCCTCTTCATGTGGCTTGGCCTTCTTTGCGGCATGGTGGCTGGATTCCAAAAACAAGTATCCCAAGAGAGCCAGGCGGAAGCTGCACTGCATTTTATGGTCTAGTTTTGGAAATCGCATAGAGCCGCTGCCACCACACTGTGTGAGTGGAGGCAATCACAAAGGCCCACCCAGGTTCAAGGGGAGAGCATATAGACTCCATGTCTTGATAGGGGAATGGCAGGGTTCTAGCAGAACATGTGGGTCTGGATGTACTGTAGGAGGTCTATTTTTAGAAAACAACCTGCCACGGTAAGATAGGATATGAGATGGGGAGAAGTGCTGTGGAAAAAAAAATGGTAAGGCAGAGAAAGGCAGAAAAGAGTGTTGGCAGGGGCAGGTGGTATGTACCATTAAACAGTGCGGTCAGGTATTGCCTCCCTCACCTTTGAAGAAAGTTCAAGATGGAGCCATGCAGATATCTGGGGAAAGAATGTTCTAGGCAGAAGAGAGAGCCTGTCTGGAGTGAATTATAAAAGCAGAGAGGCAGAATCAAAGTGAGGGTGGAGGAGAGTAGCAGGAGGGGGATTCAGAAAGGGAATAGGGACAAATCATTTCAAGTCTTATAGGACACTCTAAGGTTTTTCCTTGCACATGGGAAGCCATTGAAGATTTTTGAGCTGTGGTGTCATGTGATCTGACTTACTTTTTAAAAGAATCACTCTGGGTGCTTTTTATAGACTAGATTGTACAGGGACAAAGGTGGAAACAGAGTGACCCATTAGAAAGCTATTGAAATATTCAATGAAAGGGTTGGTAGTTGCTTGGACCAGTTGCAAATGATGGAGGTAATAGGAGTGATCAGTCTCTGGACTGTATTTTTAAAGGTAGAACCAGTAGAGTTTGGTGACAGATTGAATTTTAGTGAAGAGTAGACAAGGTCAAGAGTGACTCCTTTGTCCTTTGCCTGAGCTGGTGGATTGATGGGGTTGCCATTAACTGAGGTGTGGAAGACCATGGGAGGAACAGGTTTGGGAGATGGGGTGTGATGGGGAAAATCAAGAGTTTGGCTTGGGCATTTTAAACTTGAGATGTCAAGCAGATATTTGAGTGGAGTCACTGAGTATGCAATTAGACCTGTAGGCTGGTGGGAGAGGTCTGGGTTAGAGATAAAAACTTTGTGGTTTCACCAAGACAGCAATAAGAGAGTGAATGTATTTCCTGGGAGGAGTCCCCTCTTGCATGTAACTACTTTGACATTGAAGGTGCGTACTCTTTTTAACTTTAGACTGATAAATAAGTAGGTGCTCTTATCATATTTCCTCGTCCTGTATGTTTGGATAGAAAAGACTTTCTTTCATTCAGCCAACCAATTTTCCTTTTAAGGGTTGTTGTTGTTCCCATGTGTGTATGTATATGCATTACATTCTAGAAATCTCAACCAATGAACTTTCTTTTGACATATTGGACATTTATGGTTTTATTATTACTTATCTAGGTTTTTAAGATGTTCAGATTTTCATTTAAATGGTATTTGTTTGCATTTTATTTACTAACTTGTACATTTGATCAGACATATTATGTAGAACTCAGCTCCAGCCTTAATAGTGTTTCAAGATGGGAGACCAAGTTATCCCTCCTGCTGTCTTCCAGCAATCTGCTTCTTTTTGAAGGTATTATAATTTAAAAGAGCATTTAAATTAGGATCTTTGTAGTTTTTCCTTGGATGTGTATGCTTAGTCTACGTACACTTGAATCAGGGTTTTATAGAGCAGATTTATTTAACTTTTGTTAATAGTCTGTGAACATAGGTGCCAAATATTATATTAGATCCAAACAGTGAGATTGTTTGATGGAAACAGGGTATGTTTTGATCTTAGGAGAAAGACATTCCATAAGACATTTCAAATATATATCATTAAAATACATTTCATTAAATAAAGAGTGTTTAGATGAAAATACCTTAAGAGGCAAAGCTATTAATAAAAGTTTTGGTTAAAAAAATCTCATTTATTTCTGAATTCGATATTCCCTTTCTCTCTTTTACACCCTTTGGCCTTTAGTCCTCTGATTTCTCTCTTCCCTTCCCTTTCTTTCCCTTCTGTTCCCTTCCTTTCCTGGAACAGAGAGCTGGATTGTTGTTTAGGAGGGGGCAATTGTAAAGTAGGTGGAAAGGAAAGCCCAGGTTAGGCCAATACTCTTGTGCCTGTCTGTATCACACCTGCCTTCCCCGTCACTACCTGAGCAGAGGAGAGTTACTACCGGGGTGTTCTTGCTGGGATCAACACCAGGGCAGCCTTGTGCTTTAGTCGGTAATTCTGTTTTAGTTTAATTAAGGGAAAGGCTCTACTGCCCACATAGTCTTCACAACACTTTGTCCCAGCCCTCAGGGTTGTCATATGGATTTAATTCCATCCTCTGTAGTTCTAGGCTGAGCCTTCTGGACACCCAGAAGATGGTTTTTCCCTGGTCCTATACTCTTCCATCTTTAATTTCAGGGATACGGGCTTTAGACGTGGGCCCTGGTATTTTGGGCTAAGCCTTCTTGTTTTTATTTATCCTTCTCAACCAGCTTTTCCCCCCACTCTTTCCAATATAAGCAATTTGCATAGAGGCTTACTAAAGGCTGTTAAACCTTATTGTATTTGGAGATTCCAAGGCAATTGGTAGACTTTTTGAGGGACTGGGTGTTGGGCGAGGTAGGTGAGAAGGTATTTGGAGGAAGTCAAAAGCCAGGGACTAATTATTTTATTTGAGGCGTGGCCTGAGAAGGTCCCAGGGAAGGAGAGCCTGCAGTGCCAGGCCACAGTTCAGGTGCACACTAATTGTTTTGCATCAAAGCACATTTTTAGTAAATAATACCAGGGGCCAACTCTATTAATATGCACGGCTGAGAGGGAATTAAGCATTTACTTGACTGATAATGATGCTGAGCAGTTTCAGGTGTTAGAATTTCATTAAGACTCTGTGTTGTCTCTCACTGTACCATTTACATTGTGTGTCGGGCATTTCAAATTAATCATGAGCATAATTAATAGTTGTCGTAATTAGATTACCGTTTTGTGATGATCTGCAATGGAACAGAGAATGTGAAGAAGAAAAATGAGGAGGACCACTCAGTGCTCTTTGCGACGGGAGACTTACCTACACAGGTCACTTCTGAGGATGGATGCACTGGTGCTTTGTTCCACGTTGGCTTATGGTAATAGTGACAAATGGAGACAGTTTTAATGGGAAGTGGAGCTCTCTGAGGGCCTTTTGTCCCAAGCCACCAAGACTGCATAGTTTTAGGAGGACATTATCGTAACAATGGTTCTAGTGGAAGTATGGGTTACTTTTGATAACCGTAGAGAAACCAGAAAGCAAATACATGGTTTTACATTCCTAAAAAGCTTAATTGAGTTAAGGATTAGTATGCATAATCTAACAACAAACAAGTTTAGTATTTTAGAACTTTAATGAATTCTTGAACATATTTCAGACAGAAGATGTTTAAAAAGCTTTTTGAATAGCTCTTATTAACCTAAAGAGACACTTAGTTAACTATCCATAGGCTAAAAGGAGAAGGACATTTGCATGGAAGTCACTTTTCAGCCATGGTTTACCCTAGAATGATTTCAAATGATTGTATAATGAGGGCAAAAAGTTGCAGGGCTACATATAAACTGCATGCTACTTAATAAATTATTCATGTTAGCCCAAAGGTGTAATTATTCAGTGAAATGAGAACTAAGAAAATTAGTTCTGTATTAATGTTTATTTATACAGATAATTTTTTTTTTCTTTACATGGTCACATTTTCCTGCCAGAGGTACTCTAAAGGCAATCCACATAAAATGTGAAATCAGGTTGGAATTCCCAGGGTCAGTTCTGTTCATCTTTTTCTATTTCTGCTGTTGTAATTTGTTTGCTTCTAGAGAAAATTTTTCTTTCACAAAAAAGAAAATCAAACTCTCCTTAAAGCAGTTCTTTTTTTAAAAGGAAAGGAGCAGGGGCACCTGGGTGGTTCAGTTGGTTGAGCGTCTGACTCTTGGTTTCAGCTCAGGTCATGGTCTTGGCATTGTGAGATTGAGCCCCACGTGGGGCTCTGTGCTCATTTCAGAGTCTGCTTGAAATTTTCTCTCTGTCTGCCCTTCCCCGCTCCTGTTCGCATGGTCTCTCTCTCTGCCTCAAATAAATAAATAAATAAAATCTTAAAAAAAATAAATAAAAGGACAGGAACAGCAAGGAATTCACCATAAGCAGGCCTGCAGACAGTTGAATGTCTTCCACACCTGCTCTTGAGTGAAGAGTCAGAACAACACCGTTTCGTGTCCTGGCCAAGGTGGGCTTTGCCTCCTGTCTCCCACTTTCCCACCCAGAGCCTCTCTTCCCACAGACCAGATCAGAAACCATGATTGCTATTTTCTTTGTCTTAGTTGTTATTTAGTTTCCAGTTGCAACAGTATTTAACACATTTTTGTAGAATTGTCTCTGCTTCTACCCTTGACTCCTAGAGTATCCAGAACAACAGATAGGATGGTTAGTTCAGAGAACACTCAGAGTAGTTCATTCTTCTGCTTAAACCCTTCCAGCAGATTGTCATCTCAGAGTGAAAACTGCAGTCCTCCCCATGGTCTCTGACTCCTGCCTTGTCTGGCCCTGTTACCTCTGCCCCCTGTCACTCAGTCTTCCACCCAGCTGACTGCTGCCCTACTGGCCTCCTTTCTGCACAGGGACCATGTCAGTACTGCTCCCCACATAGCTGCCTCCAGCCCAGCAGATGCCTGCTCTGCTCACTTCCTTAGGCTTAGAGGGCTTTGTGTAAACCCCACTTTCTCAGCCACTCCATAGAACTATAATACCCTCAGCCCTGGGCTTTCCTTGCCTTTGCCCTGCACTGCATCTTTTCTGTTTACCAATTCAGTCCCTTCTAGAACTTATGTAATTCACCTATTATGTTCTTTGTTTATTGTCTGTCTGCTTGCTTGAACAGATGATCACTGTCTCTCTTGTTCAATGATGTGTGCCAAATGCCTTAGAACAATGCCTGGCACATAGTAGGAGCTCTGTAAGTATTTGTTAAATGAATGATTGTATGTATATTATGAAACCCTTCCATGAAAATGCTATGTCTGCTGCCCCCGAGGTGTATTAGAGAATGCCCAAGCTCCATGTTGTGAAGACTCCATGACCAACAGGATTTTCCAGTTGTAGAAATCTAGGGAAGCCAGGACAGGAAGGTACGAAGCAATGGAAACAGTGGAGAGCTTGAGTGGACTTAGAGCTAGAATTTAGCATAGCAATGTGACCCATTTCCCTACCCCTTTGTGGTGACCAGTCCCGTGGAGAGAGGGCCTCTGTTTGGTGGCAGTGATCTAGGACAAGAACCACATGTGTGGTTTGGGAGTTGCGTGGATGGCCTGATTTGTGCCGATGTCCTCCTTGCGTCCAACCTGAGAGAAGTTCCTGAACTCCTCCGGGGGTCTGCCGTGCCCATATGTGTTTGGATCCCAGCGTTTCTAGAGCAGTGCTGATTGGCATCTGTAAAGTCTGTGCTTGCTTCCGGGACACAGGGTCACTGCTTGGAAACTTTCCCAGCAGGAAGCAGTGAAGCGGAGGACATTCTTGGAAGAGTTAAATGTCAGGGATGAGGCTAAAGGCAAGGAGTTGAATCTTTTGTTTCAGTAACCTTTCTGATGGACAGCTGTGCTATTCCTCCCGCTGCAATACGCACAGGAAAGTTAGGGAGACAGCGCATGTTATCTTATAGCTTCATTTAATCTAGTGGATGGTTGAATTGCCTTATAGACTGTTTCAACAGTAGTGTGCAAAGCCACACTGTACAGTAGAAATATAATGTGAACCATAATTATAATGTAACATTTTCTAGGAACCACATTTTAAAAAATAAGAAGTTTACTATATTTTAATTATATATTTTGATGTATTTTATTTAACCTGAATAACCAAAATATTGTCATTTGAACCTGTCATCAGTAAAAAATTGATTAATGAGATATTTTACTTTTTTTAACTAAGCTTTCAAAATTTGGTGTGTATTTTATACTTACATCCCAACGTGGACCAGCCACCTTTCAATACTCAATAGCTGTATGTGGCTGGGGGCTATTATATTGGACGGTGCAGCTATAAAGAGTTTATAATAAGATAAAAAACTTACTATGCACAGATTCTCTCTTACTCTCCCACTTTCTCTCTTAAAAAAGTTTGCTTTGGTTCAAAGTATATTTTCAGTCCATAAATTATGTTGCAGCATGTTTGATGTTATGAAGTCAGACTGTGGAAGACAGAAGGAAAATATGTGTTTTTCTATAGCTGATCATGAACATAGTTATTAGCGATTGTATTTCACCTTAATTGGTGAATCAAGTAGCAAAGATATATCAAGGAGAAGCAGAGAAAATAAGAACTGGGGTCTATAAAAACATTCACGTTCTGATATGTGTTTCTGTTTTGGTACATGAGACTTTGTAGAGGTCTGGCTGAAGAATTTGTGTACTATTGCTCATTTGTATATTACAATATCATTATCATTTCAAGACTGAGATGAAGCTTATATAGAGTCATTGTATCTTGGACCTCTTCCAAGGAATTTTAGCTATTAAAGACCCCAAATGAATTCTGAAGATTGTGTTCTAAGGATGCTTTCTGGCATGGCAGGCAACTTGATTGACTATGAAAGATGTTTGGAAATTGTAACACATGCTGAGAATCCTACAGCATTGTCTTGATAAAAGTAATGAAGAAGGTAGGTCTTCCATCAGGAATAAGTACATTACATATTTGCTCTCAATCTTCTGAGCAAAACAAAGGTGATGACCTTAAGATTTAAAACAAAAAAAATTGTTGCTTAAAGATGTTAAAATGAAATAGAAAATTTTTAATGTTGGAATAAATCCCTGGGTCTTAGCTCTCGTTCATATCAGGTCTTCTAGTTCATTCTCTTCTGTAATCACTTTGCCCCTCCTTGTGCTGTTTGCCCTTCCCCACCGACGATTCGGAGAGACAGGTAATTATATACACACCAGCTAAATGTCTGGTAAAATCTCTGGGCAAAACTGAGTTGACTTGTGTGGAACTGAATTTAAAAACACTTGATGGAATATTGCTCCAGTCTCTGAACACTTGTCAGGTTGCATTTCCTGTTTTGCCTCCATTAGCGGGATGTGTGCTTTGGTCCTGAGAGATGCTTTGCCCAGACTTCCCCCACCGCTACCCTGCAGCTTCCTTCTGAGCACGTAACTGGCTTTTGAGGGCTCATAATCTATCAGCTCTTCATTTTGTCACTCTTAATTAGAAAAAAATATATAATAGCCCATCTGAATGTTTTATACCTAGACAACTGTCTTTTTATGAAGTAAATGTTTACATTATGAAATAGAGGAGTGTTTCATTATTGTGTAAATGGAATATATAATATATGGAGTACATAATAATTATTATTTCTAAGGTATTCTGCCAAAAGAAAGTAATGAATTTAGAGAAAATCAGTGATCATGTCTAAGTCAATGTTATATAGCTGGCCGTTGCACTTGATCATGATTTGACATTTGAGGTTGTGCTAGCTGAGTGGAAGGGAAAGCCAGACTTTTTAAAGCCCATAAAGTTGGTGTAGTTTAATTTTGTCTTGATTTAAAAAAGAAACAAATAAAAAACTTGCAACATCGGGGCGCCTGGGTGGCTCAGTTGTTAGACGTCTGCCTTTGGCTCAGGGCGTGATCCCAGGGTCCTGGGATCGAGCCCCGCATCAGGCTGCCTGCTCTGCTGGCAGCCTGCTTCTTCCTGTCCCACTCCCCCTGCTTGTGTTCTCTCTCTCGCTGGCTGTCTCTGTCTGTCAAATAAATAGTCTTTAAAAAAAAAAAAAAAACTTACAACATAAATGGCGACGAGCTTAGAATTTTCTATTGGCCAGTATCCCAAAGTACACAAGTGATGGAGATGGTTAGAGCTTCACTCGTACCTGGCAAGGTGAAGAGAGGAAGGTGGTCGTCTATAATCATCACTGTTAACTTTTTAGATGTGATTTCTCAGGGAAGAACCTAACCTTCTGAAAGCACTCAGCCTGAATTTATTCAGGATTAAGTTAAATGAAAGTTAATCCCTGCATTGGTAAGGATTATAATTTTCCAAGCATGTCTTTCAAGAACCCATTTTTAAAAATGACATTCAGGTTCAACAAGTGTTGGAATCCATGGTCACTGAAATGGGGGGAACCTTTCTTCATTGGGTTTGTTAATAAGTAGAAAGCAAAATATATATTTATGACTTGCACATAATGTAACACAGTAAAATACAACAAAAATAATTTGTCTTTTAGAAATAAGTCCAGTCTTTGGAAATATACTGAATAGCAAATTGAAGGCTAATTAATTTTTTCCATAATTTAATCAACTTAATAAGACTTTTGGGATAGTATTTGGTTGGCTTTACAAAAAAATAAAAGTGTATTGGCCTTAGTTTGAACTGTTTAAAAATTGAAGAAAGACTTAGTTAAAGATGGTGAAGCAAAGGCTTTTTTATTCCATTTTTCTGCCTGAAGCTCCCAAAAGGAACAAAGAGAATGAAAAACAAAGAAGAAAATGCTCTCTCCTGTTAAGTAGCTATAACCTCAGATCACAAACTGTAAGGAGTATTTGCTAAATATAGTAAAATTTGGACCAAAGAAGAGAAGATGCTGTGAGCTTACACAGTCCTTACATTTGGGGCAGGACGCAGATTTCTCAAGCAGTCAGGCCTATAGAAATTAAATGGCTTCACTAAAATGATAAGGTAGGAGAGGTGGGACACTTTCTGTAGCAGTTCTGTTGGAGCCGATAGAGAAGAGACACTGGTACCATTGGGCAGGTTGTGCACTAAACAACTCCAGGGACTCCATTAACATCAAAGTCTATATGAATGGAGCCCCTGGACTGAGTGCCCAACCTGTGTGCTTATGTTGGCCACCATGGTGACTATGTACCACCTTAACGTGTAGTATCCTAAAAGTGGGGGGCTGCTCAAAGTGAGGCTGGGAGAGGGGTCAGGTAGTGGTGGTCATGAGATCACCACACAGACAGCCTGTGACATGAGGAGCTTCTCTTTAAGGACTCTGTGCTTAAGCTGAGAGAGTCACACCGAAAACTCAGGTATGAAGTACTCCCAAGGGTACAAAGACTTAGCAGTGGTGGAGAGAATATTGGAATTCCTTTCTGGATTTGAAGCTTGCTACTCTTCTCTCTTACTGTTCGGCACGTGGCTGGTTGTCTCCATCCCAGCACGGATACCTTCTGGTTAGTACCATGCCTTGGTAGAGAGAGTGCGCACTCATAGAAGAAAGGACCACAGATAAAAGGTAGAGGAAGAATATATATCAGAAGGCAAAGTATCTCAAAAACAGAAGACAAACTCCGACTCATAGTTCTTCATGGACTCCAAGGAAGAATAATAACTGGGTTTTCTACAATGCAAACAAACAGTTTAAAGAAAAGATAACAGAAAGGAGAGAGAAACTGAGCTGATCAATTTTGGTAAAGAAATGAGAGAGAAGTATGGTGACTAACATAACATAATTAAAAAAAAAATGAGAGAGAAAAACCATTTTAAAGATGAAAGTCACATTAGAAGCCACCAAAAATAATAAGCACAAGTGAAAACAAGGGATATACTGGTCAGACTTGAGAGCCCCCTACCCCCCCAAAAAAGAAAAAAAAGCTGAGATAGAAATAACTTAGAAATAACTTCTCTGAAGTTGACACACTGAAAGACTGAAGATTACGTATCACATACTTGCTTGTTTTTTGAAAGTAACCGAGTGAGATACGGGAACAAAAAATATTCAGAGGCATAATAGGAGATGATGTTACTGATAAAGAAAGATTCTGAGTGGAAGTCGGAAGGGCACACTGTTTATGAGGAAAAACAACTAGGAAATAGGAGCAAGATGCAGCGTACTGCTGTGCGGTCAAGGACGCTAAGGGAAGCAGGACTGGCGAGTCCGCTGGTGTTGGCAGTAGGGTCTCACGGCCGTGGGAGACAGGAGGACAGGAGCTGGAATAAACTGGGTGGAGAAATGAGTCGAGGTGTGGAGGTGAAGAGCATAGATAAATCTTTTAAGAAATTTCATCCTGAAGGGAAGGGGGGGTTATGGATGTACCTACAGAGGGACGTGGGGTTGAGGGAGGGCCTGTTTTTAAGATGGGAGAGACCTGCAAATACTTAAACGTTCTTAGAAGATAGAGGAAAGCACTTCTCAGCTTTGTCTGCACACTGGAGGCACCTGGAATCTTTAAAAAAAAATACTTATTTTTTAAAAAAACATGATGTTGGGTCCTACCCACAGAGGTTCCCCTGAGATTGGTGTTGGGCGTGGTGGGTGCTGGGATTTTTAAAAGCTGCCTCCAGTGATTCTAAGGAGTAGCTGAATTTGAAAACCGTTCTCAAGAAAGTTGAAACAACGTCCCAAGAAGATGGGAGGTAAATCGATCCTAAGCTTGGTGGAGGGATGATCCCAAAAGAAGAGTAGGATTTCCTCTTCCATTGTGGCTGCAGGAAATGCTGGAAGCACATTTGGATAGATGGGAGCTAAAGGGATTTCTGCTCTGGCCTCTGTTTGCTCTGTGAAGGGGCAGAAGTGGGGAAATGTGCTGGGAGGAAGATGGGAAGGTAAGGAGCAGAGGAGCAAATGTGAATGGAGAATGAGAGAGAACGCCAGGCAGGAACCCAAAAGCCGCGCGGGGAGGGTTGAGAGGCTGAAGTTGAAGGTCATGGTTTCATAGAAGCAGTTCCTTCTCCTTCCTAGGTATCGATAAGGCAGAACACAGATGAGGGAGCAGTAAGTTTTCCAGTAAAGAGTAGAGAAGTTAGTTACTCATGAGGGTCTCCAGTTTTGTACATAAGATGGAGAATCAAACACTGGTGGAAGTAAAATAAATAAATAAAAATAACACATTAGATTAAATTCTGTCTAAATCTCCTTTGGTAGGCTCTTCATTCTGTTTCTGTGGATGGCACAGAAATGAAGCCACATGGTATCATTTTGCTCAGTTAAATGGAAAGAAATGACTTTTAGTCCTAGTGGTTCAGAAACACAGGTAGGAAGTGCTCAAGGCCCTAGAGCGCCGTTTATGTTCTAGAACGAGCATGGGGTTTGCAGTAGGGAGTGTGCTGGCACCATAGTGACGAAGCGTTGAAACAATGTGCACACTCAAGCTGCATCTAGAAATACGCTTTTAGTCAACTTGGCAGAAGACACAAACTAAATCAGTTTTAATAAAACAATCCTGCTTTGTAAATATCACAAATAGAAAGTTATTCTTCTTGTTAGGTCTTGCTGGCGGGGTCCTGGGAGTAGAGAGTTTTGTTTTCGCTTCAGGCCTCCATTCTTTTGGTGTTTTAAAACACTATTTCAGTTGTGCAGATAGTTTGCATTTTAAATCATCTCACATAACTTGCCAGAAGCTGTCCTCGATGCTGAGGACGTTGTGACATTTTAAAGGAAGACTGAAAAGCGCTGGATATGTGAGAGCCCTCATCCACAGGGCACACTGCAAGAACGCCAGGGCTGACGTGCCTGACGAGCCCATGCAGAGCCTATGCATTAGGAGGAAAACAAACATGTGCATAAAAATTAAATCCAGTGCAGTCTAAAACATGCCTAGAAGTTGACTGATGTCACAACTTCTTTTCATTCCAGTGGCGAGGACAGAATGAACATTGACTGCTTGGACATGTTTTCAGAACAGTTTCCTGATCCCCTTATCACTTGGTGAAGAATATGGATACTGTTTACCCCGCGTCTGACCCTTCTCCACACACTGACTTTTGCAGATAACCAGCCGAACACAAAACTCGGCGGTTGATGGAAAACATTTTGTTTACTCTTACATTCAGTACATTTTTTTAAATTGTGAAATTAAATGTGGCACTCTGCTAGGCATCAAGGGATGAAGACATCAGACTTGGCTCTTGTTCTCGGGAAGTGTCGTCGAAGCTTCTAGAAGCCCAGGGAAGCAAAGACATTTTCTTTGGCTTACTTTTTCATTCTCAACTATTAGAAAACAGAAATCATTTATTGTTGTGATTGTTGGAAAAATTCTTTTGTCTCCTGACTATCTTCTTTAGTGACAGGTCAGTAGACCTGTAACTTCTTGGTCACCTCGGAGCCCCGGCCTTAAGAAAAGTTTGGTGCTTGCTCGTCAGTTCTGTCTGTGGGGCGTAGTCTTTGCTGTGTCCAGAGTTTTGGTGAGCTTGAACTTCATATCTCATCCTGTGCTTTAGCCCGATTGATACTGTATCTAGTTTGCAAAGGTCAGCTGTAAATGATCAGTATGTAGCTGAAATCAGCATACTGACTTTTATATCTAAGGTATCATCCTCCCACCCCTCATACAAATTTTATGTCTCAAAATAGTTGGTTGATGTCCCATCTGGGCAAGTTTTCCATTAGCTGGAGGGTGATTCTAGCCCCCAGTGTGTGTGAAGGGTTAGAATGGTAAGAGACCGCCCCCCCCCAGTCTAATTTTAACTGCACAATTCTTACTGACAAGTGTTTCATTGATTTGAATGTAGCTGATTATTTAAAAACGAGAACAGTATGAGCAAGATGATTTTTGTTAAGTCCTCAGAATATGAAAATATTTTTTAAAAAGTACTTTCTTAGTTCTTTGACAGGCACTCATGAGTCTTTGAATTGATACTGTGTTTTTGTGCTTTGCAGTTTTGCCTATGAATTCACTGATAAGCCAAGTCTAGGGACAGCTGTAGAAATTATTTGGGAATTTAATTTGGGATTTAAGGAGTGGCATTTTCTGTTTACTTAAAAAGCTGACACTTTGTAGACAGACTCCATTTAATATCCTTCTCATCCCAAATACCCTCCTCTTTTCCAAAGGTCTTTCTCTTTCCAATTTGATAAACCAGTTGTGTAAAACCTGCATGTTGTTTATAGAATTGCCCCGAGGCAGCCAATGATTACATAGTTCTTACAGTTTGTAAAACCCCACCAGATTCTTCCCCGAAGACAGGCTTTTGGAATTGTTTGGAAGTTAATAAGTGCATTGTGTAAGGAACTACTTTACTTTTTCAGCAGTAATATCGGATGCTTGCAACCAAAAGTGACAAGTGGTTACTGGCCTAATAGCTGTATGTTTTAGCAGATGGAGTAAAACAGTAAGTTTTAATATCTACATGTAGGGATGGAATCCACCAGAACTTACTACCCTTATCTTGAGCAAGAGAAGCAGATGGATCACAGTTGAAAGGGGAGTTGATGAAGGGCACCTTCCTTAGAAGGCCTTTCTCTGGCTGATTAATATCTCACTGCCCCCCTTAAACACTTGTTCCATTCAGACAGAGGCTGCTCTGTTTCTGATCACCATGTGGCAGAGTTTCTGGCACATGCTCCTTGGCTTATTTCTTGGAGTAAAACCCAAAGTCCTCCCGTGGGTGAGCAGGCCCCTTGCCTCCCTCGTGCTCACTCCTTGAGTACCATGCTCTTCTTTTGGGGCCTTTTGCTGACATTTCTCCAGCCTGAAATGCTCTGTTCCCCTTCCCTTAGATTTCTGCTCAAATGCTACCTTTTTGGCCGACAGCCTTTCCTTTGCTGCCCTGCCTGCCACTCCCTTGCGGTGTAGTCAATAAATCTCTAACTCCTTAAAAAAACAAAAAAATGCTACCTTTTCAGAGAGGACAGCCCCACCTCCCATATAAAATAGAACAGTTCCCACTCCCTTCAGCCAGTATTCCCTATGCCCTAACCTGATTATATTTCTTTGTGGGGCTTATCTCTTATCTATTTCTTTATTGTTTGTCCAGCCCAAGCAGAGTGTAACCTCCACAAAGACAGGGTCTGCATGTACTTGGTTATTACCGGAAAGAATGAATGAAGGAGGCGAGGTGCTTAGTGTGTATTTGGGGGATGAATGAGTGAGTGGGGAGGGTGTGGTGCTTATTGCATCTAAGTGGGGAAGGACTTCAGACATCGTCCTTTAGGAAGTAGGTGGTGATTATACTGGATGAAGAAAGACACCCATACCTAAAAAGGGGACATCCTGAGGAAAAGAGGTGGTTAGCCAGTCAAGGGTCATGGGTAGGATGACTGTATGTCTCTTTTTTCTTAGGATAGACTTGACATACACCTGTTTCTCCAGCCTAATATTTAATAGCACCCCTTTTCATCCTTAGAAGTTTCCCCGCTTGGATTATAAGATACACAGATGTTCCCCGAGTTATGATGGTTCCACTTACAATTTTTTTTTTTTTTTTACTTTACAATGGTGTGAAAGTGATACATGTTCAGTAGAAACTATATGTCGAATTTGGAATTTTGATATTTTCCCAGGCTGGTGGTATGCAATAAAATATTTTTGTGATGTTGGGCAGTGGCAGGGAGCCTCAGCTCCCAGTCAGCCATGCTATGATGAGAATAAACAACCAATACACCGACAACTATTCAGTACACATACATCCATTGTGTTCGTCGCTTTCAGTATAGTGTTCAATCAATTACATGAGATATTCAACTCTATTATGAGATAGATTTTGTGTCAGATGATTTCACCCAACTGTAGGCTACTGTAGGTCTTCTGAGCACGTTTGAGGTAGGCTAGGCTGAGCTTTGATGTTCAGTAGGTTAGGCGTATTACATGCACTTTTTAAAAAATTTAAATTGAATTAGCCAACGTATAGCATGTTGGTAGTTTTTGATATAATGTTCAATGATTCATTAGTTGAGTATGTGATAAGCACTGGGTGTTTTACATGCACTTTTGCTGATGCTATTTTCAACTTAAAATGGGTTTTTTGGGATGTTAGCACATCATAGGTCAAGCAGGATCTGTATGGTCACCCTACTTAAGAGAGTTGATTGCATCCAGGAATGCAGTTCTATGTACTCAAAGCGGGAAGCAATAAGAGAAGCAAATCTGGGGACACAAGTACGTTTCATCCTTGACTGAACAGGGCCCCAGGGGAGTGAGAAGGTCTTCCTTCAAGGAACCACTGAGCACGTGCAATTCTGGACCAGCAAGTGCTCTCCCGTCATCTGTCAGGTCCTGTAGAACTAGACGCATCAGCGATTCAGGAACAATAGTGATCTGAGTTGATTCTGGATGTCCACATGGTCCATGGAAGCCAACCCCCCTATTCCCTCCCTTCCCCCCCATCCTGTAAGCCCCCACCCTGGCCAGCTTCAGCTCGGGAGGTCTGGGACAATTTGGTGGTGGTAGTAACCTGCTGAAAGGAAGCTTGTACCATTAAATTTAGAAACTAACAGGGTATGACTAGGAGTACATACTGAGTGTGGGGAATGGTCAGTATCAGGCAGCTATTTAAGAAGAAGATCACATGGGCTTTATTTTTTGGGTAGCAGGTAATGTTTAACTAAAACATTATATCTGTGTATGTTCACATATAGCAGATGTAATGTGTCAATCTAAACTTTATCCTATACTTTGCAATTCTCATTTTTATTACAAAATCATTTAGGCTTGCTATTGCAAGAGTTAAATCTTCTTTCTTTTTAAAATCCAGTTTTTTGATGTTTTCAGCGTGAACACTTGGCTTATGTCTTTCTACGTTTTCTATGCTTAGGGAAAGGTATATAAATATGTACATATATATATAAAGAACACCTGTCTGTTTTATTTTGCAGATATGGCATTATGTCATACCCAACACTTACCAAAGTCTTTTTCACTTAGCATTTCAAAACATCTTTGCCGGTCAATACATATCGATCTCCTCCATTCTTTTTAATTGCACCTTAATATTCTATACATGGATAGAGCATCATTGATTCAGTCATGTCCCTGTGATGTACTTTCAAGCTATTTCATTTTTTACTATTATGAATACTTTTTAAGCAAAAGTTACCTGTCTATATCTATCCTTAAATGATGATGGGTTTATTTCTGTAGAATAGACTTCTGAGAGCAGGATTGCTGAGTCAGAGGGTATGTGCATTTTAAATTTTAACTGCCATCACCAGATACTTTCCCCAAAGGATGTATAATTCATCCTCCTTGTAGCAATAGGGGGGCATTCCTGTTTTCTCACACCTTTGCCAGCAGTAGATGCTCAGATCTTTTTATTTCTTTCTAATCCTTAAGGTAAAAAATGAGATTATCTTTACTTTTGCCCTTTATTTTTGAGCATGTATTTTATCACATAGTCAGCTATTTTGTTGCATTTTGTAACTCCAAGATATGTAGTATTTACTAAAACTGCTAATATTCGTTAAAAAAATTTAGACAAGTAGGAAGATATATTGTTCAAATTTAAAAAATTGAATCCATCTTCCTAATTTTCCTGTGCCACATTGGGTGACTTATTTAACATATAATGACTTTTGTTTTGTTTTACGTATTTCCACATTTGAGTCTAAGCATGGCTAATAAGGAACTTTCAGATCAGGGTTTATAATTGGGAATATATTCTCCGAGATCTATGTATAAAATTTTAGCATTCAAAGTTTTATAGTAAATTATGACCATCTATAATAGACTTTGTGAGCCTAAAGTGAAATGAAAGGGTCACAGACCATAACAGACACTTCAACTAAGAAGATACACAGATGGCAAATAAACATATGAAAAGATGTTCAACATCATATGTCATCACGGAAATGCAAATGAAAACAACAATGAGATACCACTATATACCTATTAGAATGGTCAAAATCCAAAACACTAATAGCATCAAATACTGGTGAAGATATGGAGTAACAGGAACGCTCATTTATTGCTGACAGGAAAGCAAAATGGTATTTGGAAGATAATTTGGCAGTTTCTTACAAAACTAAGCATACTCTTACCAAACCATCTAGCAGTCAAACTCCTTGTGAAAATTTAGGTCCACATAAGGGGCGCCTGGGTGGTGCAGTCAGGATGTGATCCCGGGGTTCTGGGATCGAGCCCCACATCAGGCTCCCTGCTCTGCTGGGAGCCTACTTCTTCTTCTCCCACTCCCCCTGCTTGTGTTCCCTCTTTCTCTGGCTGTCTCTCTCTCTCTGTCAAATAAATAAATAAAATCTTTAAAAAAAAAAAAAGAAAAAAATTAGGTCCACATAAAAACCTGTAGTTGGATTTTTATAGCAGCTTTATTCATAATTGCCAAAACTTAAAAGTAACCAAGATGTCCTTCAGTAAGTGAATGGATAAATAAACGTGGTACATCCAGAGAATGGAATAGTATTCAGTGCTAAAAAGAAATGAGCTATCAAGCCATGAGGAGACATGGAGGAAACTTAAATGCATATTACTGAATAAAACAAGACAACCTGAAAGAATCCAGTAACGTATGTTGTCAACTGTATGATTTTCTGTTAAAGGCAAACTACGGAGACTGTAAAGGGATCAAAGTGGTTTCCAGGGATGATGGAGGGAGAGATGAGTAGGCAGAACACATAAGATTTTTAGGTCCATGAAAATATCTTTTATGATATTACAATAACGGATACATGTTATTGTACTTCACCCAAACCCATAGAATCTACAACACCAAGAGTGAATTGTAATGTAAATTATGGACTTTGGGTGATTGTGGTGCGTCATTATAGGTTCATCCTAGGGAAAATATGTACCACTCTGGCAGGGGATGTTGATAATGGGGGAAGCTATGCATGATAATGGAGGTCAGGAAATATATGGGAAATTTCTGTACCTTGCTCTCAGTTTTGCTATAAACCTAAAATTGCTCTAAAAAATAAAATCTTTTAGGGGTGTCTGGGTGGCTCAGTCAGTTAAGCGTCCAGCTCTTGTTTTTGGCTCCAGTCATGATCTCAGGGTCATGAGATTGAGCCCTGCATTGGACTCTGTGCTGACGTGGAGCCTGCTTAAGAGTCTCTCTCTGCCAACCCCACCCCCAACGCAAACACTCTCCCTTTCTCTTTCTCTAAGTAAATACAAAAAAGTTTAAAAATATAAAAAAAAACTTTTATAAGAAAGTAATATGGAAGACTGTGATCTATTAATTTGTCATATAATTTTTAAGGTAGTAGTTAACCTTGGCAATAGGCTTTTTTAACCCGTTATTGAAGTATAATTTAGTAGAAGCTATGAATTCTAAATATTTCAAATATGAAGGAATCAAATGTGATGGGGAGGGGCAGGTTATTGAGTGGTGGTGCACTTTGGCCATGTGTGATTCTGCGCCATGCTATAATGGCATTTCTATCCCTTAAACCAAAGGCAACTATGTGAACAGCAACTTGCTTACAGCAGCGTGCTATATTCAAGGTGGCAGGTTTCTGTCTCCAAGGGCCTTGGTGTATTGTGAGAACTTCATCGATTGACGCTTGAATTGTTGCAACACAACATAAAAATATATTGTTGTCTGGTAGTGATGAAGGGAATTGTGTTACTGCACATCATGCTTGCGAGGGATGACATTTTCAAAGAGATGTAGGGACATATTCCCACATGTTAGAGCTGTTGTATACTTCTTCTGTCCAAATGCACATAGACAAGGGACTAATACATTGGGAAATGCTTCTTTACTGTTTTACCTGGGAAACTGGGAATTCTTTGCTTGCACAGAGAAAACCGAAGAAGTGCCTATTATCTTACAACTTTATGGTATAAGGACTCCTTGGAAATAATGATATGTATCTTTCTTGTTGGTCCTTACAACTTGCACTAGCTGAGACCTCACCTAACTTGTGCCATGAGAGGTGTCACTCTTCCTTCCTTTACCCCCTCAGAATAGCCACTCTTGATTCCATGTCTGCCCTGGGTAGCTGGTTTAACATTTGGCTCAATCTGTAGTGACCCTGCCCAGCCCCTAGGAAGTAACCATTTTCCTTGTTCTCTAATGGTGGCAGACATACTTGAATCATGGAATCCAACATGGAATGGTTGATGGAGTCAAGGGGAAATGTGTGTGAAGTGAGTCCTCAGAAGAAAGAGGATACTGTACTTTAGAAACCTTTAACTTTCTTAAGGTTAACATGTATAGAAAAGCAGTAATTTGTCTTGAGGGTCCCCCCCCCTTTTGCAATATAGTTCTTTTTAAAAAGGGAATCTCATAATTGGCTGAATAATGATGGATAAATGTAATGAGTCCTTCTCATCAATGGTTATGCATTATTTCATTTAATCCTCAGATAACTATGAGAAGGTACTCCTGTTATCCTTTCTGTTGAAATTGAGATTCAATGGTGTTTAAAGTCTCTCACCAAGAGGGCAGTCCATGGTGGCATCATGGTGAGACTATGAACTCACCTTCTCCCCTGGACGTGGAATCTACACCTACATATAGAGCAGTCCTCCCGAAGAAGAACTGAGGGCTAATTGAACAGCTTCTGCACAACAAATGACAGGGGGACCACATAGAGAAGGGTAGGAGAGATGGAAAAATGGTAACGATGGGAACTCCAGCCCTGACATGGCAACCTTTGGTGGGGGGGGTCATCACTGAAGGTCTCACTGCAGATTTGCCTACCCTAGGTCATGGAGAAAAAAACAGTGGTATAAAGGGCAACTAGAATATAAGTGAAGCAGATCCATAAACTAACCCCTGTAGTATTTGCCAAGTTGGAGGGTAATTTCTGGAACTCTCTTTAGGGTCAAAGGCTCTGGTGAGTGCCACTTTTTATGCTCCCCCTCCACCTTGATAACACTGATGGGAGCAGGGTCCAGGTGTTTTAGCTGGGGCTACCTCAGTGCACCCAAGTACCCTGGCCTGCATCTGCTCCAGTTCCAGCCACCCCAAGGCAGCCTCGGGTAGCAGATTCTATGACCCTACCCACCAATGGTACTACCATGGATTGGGTCCAATATAGCTCCAGTTACACTGCTAAAACTACCAGTCACATTCAGTCTATACAGAGAATGCCCTTACACAAGTCTATACCTTCGAGACCGGGAGAGGTAGCTAACTGTTCCTCCTCATTTGTAGAAACAAACACAGAGAGTCAAACAAAACGAGGAGACAGAGGAGTACATTCCAAATGAAAGAACAAGATAAAACCCCAGGAAAAAAAAAAAACGAATGAAGTGGAGATAAGGAATTTACCTGATAAAAGAGTTCAAAACAATGGTCATAAAGACGCTAACCAAACTTGGGAGAAAAATGGAAGAACACAGTAAGAACTTAAACGAAGAGTTAGAAAATATAAGAAAGCCAATAAGAGAAGAAGAATACAATATCTGAAATGAAAAATACACTAGAGGGAATCAACAGTAGGTTAGTTGATACCAAAGAATGGATCAGCAACCTGGAAGATAGAATAGTAGAAGTCACCCAGTCCGAACAGCAAAAATAAAAGATCTTTAAAAAATGAGGATGGCTTAGGTGACCTGTAGAACAACATCAAGTGTACTAACATTCACATTAATGGGGCCCTAGAAAGAGAAGAGAGAAAGGGGACAGAAAACTTCCCTGACTGGGGGAAGGAATCACAGAGAGTTCCAAACAAGATCAACCCAAAGAAACCCATGCCAAGACATATTATAATTAAAATGACATAAGTCACAGAGAATGAGAAAACCTTAAATGAAGCAAGAGAAGAATAGTCACATATGTGGAAAAAGTTTCCCGGACAAGCAGAAACTAAAGGAGTTCATCACCACTAGATTAGCCTCACAAAAAATTGTTAAATTGTTTTCTTTAAGGAGAAAAACTAAGGCCATAACCAAGAATAAGAAGACATAACGAAAGAAAATAAATCTCACTGGTAAAGGCAAATATATAGTATGGCAGGCATCAAGCACTTAAAAAGCTAGTATGAAGGCTAAAAGACAAAAATAATGAAATCAACTATAACTTAACTAAAAGTAGGTAAGGGATACACAAAATAAAAAGATGTAATATATGACATCAAAAACAAAATGGGGGAGGGGTTAGAAATGTAATGCTTTTAGAATACATTTGAACTTAAGTGACTATCAGCTTAAAATAGACTGCTATATATATATATAGGTTGTTGTATAGGAACTTCATGGTAACTACAAGCCAAAATCCTACAATAGATACACAACCGCTTTACACCATAAAGAAAAATATATTAAAAATGGGTAAAGACTCGAATGTAAGACCTAAAACCATAAAACTAGCAGAGAACTTAGGTAATGAGCTCTTTATCATCAGTCATATGTGTGTGTGTGTATATATATATAGATATACATACATCTATATATATATAAAAATTTTTTTTAGAGCATGAGTGGGGTGGGGGAGGGGCAGAGGGAGAGGGAGGGAGAGAATCTTAAGCAGGCATCGTGCCTAGTGTGGAGCCCAGTGCTCGATCTTATGACCCTGAGATCATGACCTGAGCTGAAATCAAGAATTGGACACTTAACCTACTAAGCTACCCAGGTGGCCCTATTTTTTTTTTTTTTTTGGACTAGTCTCATGGGCAACAAAAGCTAAAATAAACAAGTGAGATTACCTCAAACTAAAAAGCTTTTGCGTAGTGAAGGAAACCATCAACAAAACAAAAAGGCAACCTACTGAATAGGAAAAGATATTTGTAGAGGTTAATATCTGAACTATATTAGGAACCTACACAACTTAATATTAAAAAAAAAAAAAACCTAAATAACCCAATTAAAACATGGGCACAGGACTCAAATTTTTCCAAAGAAGTCATACAGATGGTGTTGGAGGGGTGGGGGTTGGCATAATAGGTGGAAGGGATTAAGAGGTACAAACTTGCAGTTATAAAATAAATAAGTCATAAGGATGTAGTACAGGATAGGGAATATAGTCAATAATATTGTAATAATTTTGTACAGTGACAGATGGCAACCAGACTTATCATGGGGATCCATTTGTAATGTCTAAAAATATCGAATCACTACGATGTACACCTAAAACTAATAGGATATTGTGTATCAATTATACTTCAATTAAAATAATAAAGTAGCTTGCCAAGGTTAATCATAGCTAGAAAGTAGAGGCCCTGTCTGCCTACAAAGTCCACATTTTATAGGACTTTGCTCTTAATGAGCAAATTTGTAATTATTGGTTAATGGGCAAGTGGAGCCTGCTGGCACATACCATCAAGTTTCCTCCTTATAATTTTGTTTCCAGCATCAATTTGATGCATACCTCTCTGCTCAGTACTCTCTCACCTACTGTGTTTGGTAATTTATATAGTGTTACATTCCTAGAAAGAATTCTTATTCACATCCAAGAAGAGCTCCCAAACGCATTCCTGGTTTACCTACTAAATATTGCTCATTTGCCTTCCAGATGACCACAGCCACCACACTAGCCATGTTACCTGCTTGATTGTTGTTACTTTGCTTTTAATAACAACTCTGAAGTTTTTACATTCACTTTGTAGTAATTTTACATTTTTATTTGTGTACTAAAAATGTGGCCCTTTCATACCTAAAGGCTGTAGGTGAGTATATTTCTGGTTTAATTGGAAATATGTAGGGATGGGGAGCTCTGTAAAAGAAGACCCTGGAAGTCTCTTCTAGATGTTTGTCATGCACTGGCAATGGCTATAGGGGAGAGTGTGTAAATATAATAGAGGAAAACATTCATCAGAACTGATACTTACAACCATGCCTGACACCTAGTAAGCACTATGTAAGTGCTTTGTGAGTGTTAATTTATTTCACTTTTACCATCCTGTGGGTGGTAGTGTGATTTCCATTTTCCAGAAGAGGAAGCTGAAATTAGAGACCACTCAACTAGGAAGGGATGGGATTCCAATGTAATTCGTCAGATTCTTGAGTTCCAGTTCATAACGTGTGGGCTAGATTTTAGCCTTATCCTGGTTCACATGCATTTAAATATTTTGGCTGGAGAGTATCTCAGAGCTATCCCACGGGAGTATCTAAGAAGGTATATGAAACGTCTTGATGAGAGAAAGTACCATTAAATACATATTAAAAGGCGATTTTATTTAGAATTATTTGGCTATGGGGCCAATGTTATCAATATTAAAAGTTTTCTTGAAAAACAGAAATAAAGAAGAGAAGCCTATAGGATCTTAAATTTCACTTATTTCTGTTCCCTGATTTTTATTAGGCTATCCCTGATTTATTTCTGCATTCTCAGGATATGGGACAATTGTTACATGATTGGTGCAGTGTCTTCTCGGCTTGCATTTGATAGTAGAAAGTATTTAAAAAGCTCCATTTATTAGGTGCCAAAAAAAGAAAGTCAAAAAGACCCATTGTAGTGTAATTGTAGGGTTGATGAAAATATATGACCTCTTCAAGTTACTTTTAAAATACAGCTTAAAAATGAGACATTATTTATTTATAAGATCACAAGTGTTTTTTTTTTTTTTTCCCGGAAGTAATTTGCTGCAGGGTCTTGGGGGGAGTTGTTGAGGAGTTTTTAAGTGGCTCTGTGCAGACATCCTTTCCTTCTGTCTCAGGGATGGAGAGGTGTGAGTTTTGTTGGCCAGAGCACTCTGGGCCTGAAGCCTACTCTTTGGGTTTCTTTAGTGTCCTTATGGTTTAGTGTCCTGCAGTAATTTTGGGTAAGTGTAATTTGGGATAAATTTAACAGTGAAAACCCAGTTTGGAGAACACTTTGTTTCTTGTTTGCTCTCACGTGCTGGGGTGTAACTTTGAGCTTCTCTGTAACCTACTATCTGTGGGGGCTTAGTTTCTTTTTCTGTGAAATGAGGATGTGCTCTCTCCTGCTAGGATTGCTGTGTAACATCCTGGCCCTGAATTATCACTCAGTCATTGTGGCTGTCCTGTCCCTTCCTTCTGCCCCTTCCATGACAGCTAGAGGATCTTACTGGGCATGGGAGGTTGGCAGAGGAACTTGGAGAGTAATTGCCCACAGACATTTTCTTTTCTGTGGGAAGACACCTAGAAGCCCTGGTATGAGAAGTAATTTTAGCTGACCAAGAGTTTCTTTTAATATTTATTTGAGAGAGAGAGAGACAGCATGCACTTGAGTGGGGGGGGGAGGGGCAGAGGAAGAGGGAAAGAGAATCTCAGGCAGACGCCCCGCTGATCACAGAGCCCAGTGCAGGGCTGAATCCCATGACCCTGGGATCATGACCTGAGCCAAAATCAAGGTTGGATGCTCAACCAACAGAGCCACCTAGGTGCCCCTATAACCCCCCCCTTTTTTTTTTTGTGAGAGGGAGAGAGAGCGGCGGTGGGGGAGGAGGTGTAGAGGGAGACAGAGAGGGAGAATCTTAGCCCTACGGGGCTCAGCCTCATGACCCTGAGATCATGACCTGAGCCGAAATCAAGAGTTGGACACTTAAATGACTGAGCCACCCAGGTGCCCCAAGAATTTCCTGATCAAGGGATATATTCCCTTTCTGTTGTTGTGTGACATGTTGCCACTGATGTAGCAGATTAAGACATGTGTTGAGTAGCTCCCAGTTCTGTAAGCCAGAAGGCTGGGCTGGCTTTGTATGCTCAGGGCACCACAAGGCCAAGATCACAGTGTGCCCTGGCTGAGTGCTTATCTGGAGGCTCTGGGGAAGAATTCACTTCCATGTTCATTGCCAGTGGAACCCAGTTGCTTGTGGCTCTGCTCTGAGGACCACACTTCCTTGCTGGTGTTCAGCAGGAGGTTGTTCTCAGCTTGTCTAAGGCTATTTGCATCCTTCTCATGGCCCCTCCATCTTCAGGGCCAGCAAGGGTTTATGCAGTCCAATCTTTCTGACTTCCCCCTTTTGCTACCAGCTTGAGACAGCTCCCCACTTTTGAGAGCTTAAGAGATTAGATCAGCCCTGGAGGTTAGAATATCTTACTCTTCAGGTCCACTCTGCCATATAACAGCATGGCATAATCATGTTATAATCATAAGTGTGCATATGATGATAAGCATAATAATGAAGAAATCACGGGAGTGATATGTCATCCTATTCACCAGTTCCAAAAGGTGTGGTATCTAGGGGTGGGTGTGGGTGCATTTTTAGAAATCCACCCACCATAAGGAATAGCTCAGAATGCCTCCAGGCACTCTGAGCTCTGTCTGAACCCTGCTGGAATAAGCACAAACCCTGTGGCCCATCTTACTTCAATAGAGGTGGCTAATTTCATTTGATTTTTAAGAAATTTGTGGGCAAGGGTGCCTGGGTGGCTCAGTCGGTTAAGCATCTGCCTTTGGCTCAGGTCGTGACCCCAGGGTCCTGGGATTGAGTCCCGCAGCAAGCTCCTTGCTCAGGGGGGAGCCTGCTTATCCCTCTGCCTGCTGCTCTGCCCACCACTCCCTCTGCTTGTGCTCTATTTCTCTCTCTCTGCTAAAAAAAAAAAAAAAAAAAAAAAGAAGAAGTTTGTGGGCAGAACTTTCAGCTAACGTATGATCATTATGTCTTGATGCCTCAAAGGGTGTTAGAGATTCCTAAAGATGATAGTGAACATATTAAAAGAGGAGAGAGTATTGTCCAGGTCTTTCCAAACTGTTTATATCCAGACTTTTAATGTATCTTATAGGTGAGACAGAGATGTATTATGGGTCAGCTCACTGCTCATTTTATTGTGGGAATGAGTCTGTGGTACTGGGTCACCTGAGGTTTCTACAAATATAATTGAGATTATAGGTCATAAGTTAGAAGGTCCATTGTATAAATGGGCAAATGTAACATTACCATGTTGATCAGTTACCAAGCCCTAGGGCCACAGGGCAACAGCAAAACCCTTGGAAGCAGTTCTCCTAAGGCTATTGATTTTTTTGAGTTTACCTCCTAAGGCCTGCTCAGGGCCACCGGGCAAGGTCAGGCAATAATTCTTCTCTTGGAGGAGCATCTGATGGCTAAAATTGAGTCAGTGTCCATTACTTTGTCATAGAGATAATCTCACAAAAGGGCACCAGTATCGCTTAGAATTCTTTGGTTGCAAGCAATAAAATTGGACCACAGTTAATTTAAAGCAGAAAGGGAATTTATCGTGAGGGCATCAGGAAGCTCACAGAATCCTGTGGCAGGCCAGAAAACTGGACTCAGGATAGTGACTGTCAGGAGCGATCTAGCGGAGTTCTAGGGAGCAGGATTTATTACCTAACTACTGCCCTGTCTTTTCTGGGCATGCTGCAGGCATGGGATGGGATCCTTTTCTCTCTCTAGGCGTCACACTAATCAAGACTCAAAGCACTGGAGAGGATGTTTCATGGACCTTTCTCCAGAAAGGCAGGGACTCCAAGTCTGTACCCACTGATGGAGGGGTGCATACCTTGAAGGAACTCAGGGTGCGGTTACCAGGCATGGAAGGAGTAGATGCTGGGGAAAAACCCTAAGACAAAAAGCTGACCCTTATTCTGAAGTCTTTTTGCTTAAAATGCTTTCTCAAAAACTATTCTAAAAAAATGTATTGTGTGGTGATTAAAAAACACACTTCTGCCTTAAACAAAACAGTCTTTTATTGCTACACAATTGCAGTCTTAAATCGTAGAAACCCAAAGGCCCCCAAGAGCTAATGTCACATTAGAATATTTCAGGCATAGTCCCTTATTTGCATAATATCAATGAAATCCTTTGACTAGGTGGATAAGACGGGACCATTTAGCATATGACAATGAAAACCTGTGGCAAAAAAAAGAAAAAAATTCTGCAAGCAAGTAACACAGGAGCATAAAGCATTGTTTGTTGTCCTGGAGTCATGTTAACTGATTATTTATTTGTAAAATGAATACAAACTACAAAAATAATCCCCATTCTATTTGTTGCCTGATAATAGCTTTTAAAATGAACAACATTTGTGTCTAACATAAAAAACCCTCTGTATCTGACAATTTATGGGTAAGTGATCATGTTGTAATAGCATTGTATCAAAAGCTGCTTTTCTTTATAAACCCTTATATTTAATCCCTCCAACCAGCCAACAAGCTACATGCTTCCCAGGGAATTAATTTAAGATTGAAGATAAAAAAAAGAGGCCAAAGTTAATGACATCAAAGAGAAAGCTCCTGAAAGAAGTAATAGTTTCAAAAAGATTTTGACTGTTTTATAAAACAAATATAAGCTGCTATAAAAAGAATTCATGTAAAATAAGGCTGTTGCTTCTGACTTATTCAAAATGATTTTGTTCTAGTTTATAACCTCAACTAATCTTGTAATAATGTTTTGAAGTAAAATTTTAATATATGCATTGGGAATGCACAAAACTGACCAGTTTCACTCTTAGATTGCAAAAACTGTTTTAAATATTGATAATGTAATTTTGACAAGAGCAAATCGTTAATTTTGATAGCATGGGATTTTTTGTACTTGAAGTATGAGATTTCGAAATGTATAAATAGGCAAAAGGGGGTTTTGGTGAGTTAGAGAAAATCTGAGATTTAATTGTACTATGGCAAGGAGATACAATAAAGGCATAAAACCACCAGGGGGGAAAATCACTTTTGGTGAATGTTCTCTATTTTCAATGAAAACCTTTCCATGTAATGACTTATACCTATAGTGTAATTGAAGCGACACATTATTTACACATTTAATCTTATTTTGATTTACTCTAATTTATCTGATATCAGCAGCCTGTTAGATGATAATTTAAAAATCCGCTGCTACCGTAATTGCTTTAGGAAACCTTCCTAATGATAATTTTATTCCCTAGAATAATTTAACTCTCCACTTAAAATGCACATCTAAGCACGATAAAGTATGTCTTGGCAACAGAAGATGTTCATGTAAAATGATAATTTCCTTAATGGACAGCAAGCAATACTATGCTTCATATTTTGTGGTAATGGAGACAGACTAAAATTACATTTGACTACATGTACCTTCTATGTTTGTATGGAGCAGAAACAAGGTGGGGCGCCTGGGTGGCTCAGTTGGTTAAGTGTCTGCCTTCAGCTCAGGTCATGATCCCAGCTTCCTGGGATCAAGTCCCGCATCGGGCTCCCTGCTCGGCCGGGAGTCTCCTTCTCCCTCTACACTTCTCGCCCTGCTTGTGATCTCTCTCTCACTTTCAAATAAATAAAATCTTAAAAACAAAAAACAAAGATGTATGAGTTTAAAACATGAAAACAAAAATCTCCAGAAGTGTGTTCGTGGAAGCAAACTGGGGTTATGACGTCATGTTTTGTCAGCCCTCACCCACACTCCAGCTAAAGCTCCTTCCCCAGCATGGTAGCACTTTTGAAGACCTATGTCTGGCTCTTCCCTGAAAAGATGGGCAGGACCAGTCCTTTCTCAGAAGCCGTGATGCCATGTTTCCAGATCTGTGTCCTGCACCTGAAAGACACCACCTTCTCCTGCCTTGCTCCTGCAGGGAGCTTTATTCCACAGGGAGGAAACGTTAGAGAAATCTTTGAATGCACCCTCACTAGAAGAATGGAGATGGCATGATGGAGAATGTTCAAAGGAAAGATGGTAATGGAAATACAGAGATAGTCCTTCCAGAAAAGCTCTGGGGATGCTGTTCCCCCAGTCTTCTGGTGCTGCTGAGTATCTTCTGCCAATCATGAAGGGCTGAAGCTTCTACCTTGATTGCTGTAAATGTTGAATACAGGGTATAGGTGCTGGGGAGAAAGAAATCCCAGATGATGGCATTCAGGAGAATTCCAAGGTTCATGTGTGATGAGGCAATAACGGCTGTAGAGGAGGGTTGAGATGACTTTATGCCTAAGGTACCAACTGAAGCATGTGCTTCCAGAAGTCAGGAAGAGAGCCATCCAGGCACTTCCAAGCCATAAGAATTTGCGGTCGGGTGATAACAGTTGCCCTTTGTGCATCTTTCCCTGTGCTTTTTACTTTTGTGGGAGCACCAGAGCAGGCAACAGTCATTGGAGGAGTAGCTCACAGAAACTGTGACTTTCATAGATGAATTCAGTCGGTGCCAAACCGGAGCCTTCAGGGATAGAGGCCATGAATTAAAATGCCAAATCTCTCCTTCCTTAAGCCTTTGAGCCACCTACTAGAGCCCCCTGTTGATGGACCCCAACCCGAGGAAGAGCCCATGTAGTTTGGCCTCCTGGGCATGGTAGAAGGGTAGAGAAGGTGGGAGTGGATTTGGTAGCTAGTGGAGAATATTGAACCCAGATTTTATGTGAAAGTTGGAAGTGCACAAATTTACATACCATTCCATGTTATGATGAATAGTTTAAGACGTGATGAATTATACATGCAGTTTACAGATAATATTTAGTTTGTAAAACCTTAATCTTGTGTCTCGTTCTTCTGCACATGGCAGAATGGGAGGGATTCATCACCGAGTGTTCTTTCTGACACTCCAAAGCACTTCTGGAGGTGTAAGGATTTAAACCCGGAGCTCACGATGATGCTACCTCTCCTCTTTGGGTGTGGTGACCTGGCTTGTCTACTTCATATGCTGTTCATATATAGACTTTTTTTTTTTTTTTTGCCTCCGGTGTTCATAGCCCACTGCTAACTCAGAATTTTTGTATATTACTCAGCTGAATATTGTGGGTTACTTCCAATTTCAGAGATGCTGCAGAGAACTATTTTTAATTTGAGAAACAAGATATAAAGTGTGCCCCCACGCAGCACAAGGGAAAAATGTTCTTAAGAAAATTACTTAACTATTATAAGAAAACAACTCAGGACATGATGGAACGGTATTAAAGTTCTAAAAGAACATTTTTGTCATTCGTGATAACTCCTGAATAGTAAAATTTTATATGTGTCTTTTAAATATGCAGTAATAAAAATATCACCCTTAGAATATGTCACAAAGGTAAGGAAGCTAGTGAGGAATCGCATAGGAAGGTCTTGTACTTCTTGCGGAGTGAATCCAACAAATACTGATACCAAGCAGGTATGATAAATATAGTTATTGCTTTAGGAATAAAGAAGACTGTTACAGAATAACAAACCCCTGTATGTCACCTTTATCCTAAAAAGAAGATGTTATAAAATATGCTTTTAATTTAACTCACATTTAATTTGTGTGCTAAATCTGATATCAGAGCAAAGTAGAGAAATTTTATTTTATTTTATTTATTTTTTTTAAAGATTTTATTTATTTATTCGACAGTGATAGAGACAGCCAGCGAGAGAGGGAACACAAGCAGGGGGAGTGGGAGAGGAAGAAGCAGGCTCATAGCAGAGGAGCCTGATGCGGGGCTCGATCCCATAACGCTGGGATCACGCCCTGAGCCAAAGGCAGACGCCCAACCGCTGTGCCACCCAGGCGCCCCTAAAGTAGAGAAATTTTAAAGCAGAAAGTATGTACTGTTTAACCTCTTAAATCTTGGTAATCTGAAGATGAAGTTATTGTTGCATTGGATTAATTTAGTTAATTATAGGTAAAGGTTGGTGGAGTGTGTACAACATCTGAGATCTGTTAATCCTCTTCCTTCTCTGAAAAGGGATATAAAATATATTACAGTACACGAACTTGTGCCATACGTGTTCGATAAATTGGTAAATAATTATTTAAAAAAGACGTGTGTGTGTGTGTGTGTGTGTGTATTTTAACAAAGTTTCATCTTAAAAAACAGCAACAACAAAAACAAAGTTTCATTTTAAGTCAAAGCAAGTGCAGTAATAGAGTAATAGTATTTGCACTTTCACTACTTTCTTTACAAATCTGCTTCTCTCAGAATTTTTTTGGTAACTCTAAACATGCAGACATTGAAGGAGTCATATACTATCTTGATTTCATTTTACTCCCTTTGGGAGGTCCATGTGAATGGAGATTGCGTATTAAGTGCACTGAGGGTCATGACCATCCAATTCATATTCACCAGATGGTGAATGGGAGAGAAGTTTCTGGAGAAAAATACAAAACACCAAAACACTCTTCCAATTTTTCATGCTCTTGTCTTTTTTTTTTTTTTTTAAAGATTTTATTTATTTATTCGACAGAGATAGAGACAGCCAGCGAGAGAGGGAACACAAGCAGGGGGAGTGGGAGAGGAAGAAGCAGGCTCATAGCGGAGGAGCCTGATGTGGGGCTCGATCCCATAATGCTGGGATCATGCCCCGAGCCAAAGGCAGACGCTTAACCGCTGTGCCACCCAGGCGCCCCTTGTCTTTTTTTTTTTTTTAATATAATTGGCATATAGTATCCTGTTAAAATCATCAGAGTAATTTGATATTTTTATACATCATGAAGTGATCCCCACAATACCATCTCTCACCATACAAAGTTGTTACAATGTTGTTCACTATATTTCCCATGCTGTACATTACATCCCTGTGAGTTATTTATTTTGTACTTTTTAATCCCCTTCACCTATTTTGCCCAATCCCAAACCCCTACCCACTCTGGTAACCAACAGTTTGTGTCCTGTATCTATGAGTCTGTTTCTGTTTAGTTTATTTTTGTTTTGTTTTTTTTTAGATTGCACACATAAGTGAAATGATAGGATACCTGTCTTTTTCTGACTTATTTCACTTAACGTAATATCCTCTAGGTCAGTCCTAGAGGCAGTATGGCAATATTTCATTCTTCTAATGACTAATATTCTACTGTATGTGTATGTATATACATTTATACCACATCCTCTTTATCCTTTCTTCTATTGATGGACACTTAGGTTTTGTCCATATGTTGGCTATTGTAAATAATGCTGCAGTAGACATAGGACACATATATCCCTTTGAACCGATGTTTTTGTGTTCTTCAGATAAATACCCAGAATTGGAATTGCTGGATCACATGATATTCTATTTTAAAATTTTTTGAGGAACCTACATGATGTTTTTCATAGTGGTTATATCAATTTACATTCTCACCAGCAGTGTACAAGGATTCCCTTTTTTCCAATCCCTTTGTTATTTCTTGTCCTTTTGGTAATAGCCAATCGGCTAAGTGTAAGGTGTTATCTTTGTGGTTGTGATTTGCATTTCCCTGATGCACTGATGCTGAGCATCTTTTCGTGTGCCTGTTGGCCACCTGTATGTCTTTTTTGGAAAAATGTCTATGCAAGTCTTCTGCCCATTTTTAAATCAAGTTGTTTCTTTGGGTATTTAGTTGTGTAAGTTTTTTATATGCTTTGATATTAGCTCCTTATCGGACACGCTATTTGCAGATATCTTCTTCCATTCATTAGATTGCCTTTTTGTTTTGTTGATAGTTTCCATCACTGTACAAAAGCTGGTGAATTTGATGTAATCCCATTTGTTGCCCTTGCCTGAGGAAACTGGTCCAAAAAATATTGCTAAGGTTGATGTCAAAGGATTTATTGCTTGTGTTTTCTTCTGGTTTTAACTGGTTTCAGGTCTTATATTCAAGCCTTCAATCCGTTTTGAATTTATATTTGCATATGGTGTATGATAGTGTTCTGGTTCTTTGGCATGTAACTGTTGAGTTTTCCCAGCATCATTGATTAAAGATACCACCCCCCATCATATATTCTTGCCTCTTTTGTCATAGAGTAATTGGCCATATATAATATATATAAATAAACCCCATTGGCCGCGGGTTTATTTCTGGGTTCTCTGTTCTCTTCTATTTTCTATGTGTCTATTTTTGTGCCCTTGCCATACTGTTTTGATGACTCTAGCTTTATAGTATAGATTGAAATCAGGGAGCATGATACCTTCTGCTTTGTTCTTCTTTCTCAAGATTGCTTTGGTTATTTGGGGCCTTTTGTGATCCCATCCAAATAGATTTCTTTGGTTTAGTGCAGTGAAAAATGCCATTGGTATTTGGATGGGGATCGCATTGAATATACTTTGGGTACTATGGACATTTTAACAATATTAATTATTCCTGTCTATGAGTGTGGATCATCTTTCCATTTGTGTTGTCTTCAGTTTCTTTCAAGAATATTATATAGTTTTCAGAGTACAGGTCTTTCACCTCCTTGGTCAAATTTATTCCTACGTATTTTATTCCTTTTGATGCAGATAAATGGGATTTTAAAATTTTCCTCTGTCTGATAGCTCGTTATTAGTGTGTGGAAACACAACCAGTTGCTCTATGTTAATGTTGTATCCTGTGACTTTACTGAATTTGTTTATTAGTTTTAATAGTTTTTTGGTAGAGTCTTTAGGATTTTTTTTTTTAATTTTTTATTATGTTATGTCACCATACAGTACATCCTTAGTTTTTGATGTAGTGTTCCATGATTCATTGTTTGCGTATAACACCCAGTGAGTCTTTAGGATTTTCTATATGTAGTATCATGACATCTGCAAATAGTGATGGTTTTATTTCTTCCTTTACCACTTGAGTGCCTCTTATTTATTTTTCTTGGTTAATTGCTGTGGCTAGGACTTACAGTATGATATTGATTAAAAATGGTGAGAGTGGGCATCCTTGTCTTATTACTGGCCTTAGAGAAAAAGCTTTCAGCTTTTACCATGGAGCATGATGTTAAAATGTCATGCTGTCATCTCCTTTAAGAATAAAATACTACTTGGTAATTCTCAGATAGTGTGAACAAAATATAAAGATCATAGAAACTCTCCTAATTATAGGTAAGTAATTAATGTGGTGTAGGTTTATCACCTAACTAGGTTTACTTGAATCAGACGTAAATGAGCCAGTGTGTTATTAATTTAACCTCTGTGTGTGTGTGTGTGTGTGTGTGTGTGTGTGTGTGTGTGTGTATGGTAAGCTTCTGGGAGAACTCATCATTGAGAAATAATAGATTTTAAAAAGAGAGTGGCAAATTGAAAGAAAATTGGTATAATTTTTAGAGGGAGAAAAATTGTTTCTCCTATTCATTCCACTGATGGACCCAGCATGACTGAATTCGGTGGGATTCAGTGGGATTCAGAAAGTACTTACATTTGGTTCTCTCTGCTATTGTTGGTCAGATACTGACCAGTCTCCATTTTTTGCTCGTACTGTAGTTTTATTTGAATAATTCATAAGCACAAGTCATGAAATGATAAGTCCTCAAATGACACAATCAAAGCTCTAATTTAATAATATGCTGAGATATTTTACAACTGAAACCACAAGTTAGTAATATCCTGAGATTTTTTTAAACTTTATTTGCTAATAAGTGAATGTATCTTTAATGTTGAATTTTATTCAGTTCTGTTTTTAGATTTAAAATACAGGGTTTCAAGATTATAAATGCTATGTAATTTAAACTGATTTTAAATCCTTGAAAATAATTTGTTTTTCTGTTATACTTTGATATAATTTTAATAAGCATGTAATACTTAAAATATTAACAATACAAGAGGCTTGATCTGAAACGCCAGACTTTTAGTGTATGAAGCTGAAATTAGTTTCTCAGTCTAGTCCACATTTAACACTGACTAAACAGTTATTTCTTTAATGCTTATAATCGGCAGGCCATTTCATTAGGTACTATGAGGAATAATGAATTAGGCTGATATTCTGTTCTTGATGTAGCTTACACCCTGGCATGTGAGATAGATTAAGTATTAAGCTTTTGTAATTTAAAGTAATAGATCCCAGAAAAGAGTTAAAGTTGCGTTCACTTGGGATACCTGGGTGGCTCAGTCAGTTAAGCGTCTGCCTTCGGCTCACGTCATGATCTCAGGGTCCTGGGATCCAGCCCTGCACTGGGCTCCCTGCTCAGCGGGGAGCCTGCTTCTCCTTGTCCCTCTGCCTGCTGCTCCCCTTGCTGTGCTCTCTCTCTCTGTCAAATAAATAAAATCTTAAAAAAAAAGATGCATTCACTCGCTGAACACACCTAATGAGAATTTATTAGGTGTGAGCACTGTATTAGACATACAGCAATCATAAAAGGCTCTGGGTGTTGAGAAAATGGGAGATGATGAGGAAGGGTCCCTGGAGACAAAGATGGGTGACCTGAGGTGAACTCATCTCTTGGGGACTGTGTGAAGGGTGTGGGTGTGGGAAAGATGCTAAATTCCAGGGTGCATGAACTGTAGTAGCCAGCTGGGGGGCAGGAGAGCTGGGGTGGGAGGAACACACAGGACAAGGAAGTTGTTAAGTTTGTTGGGTATGGAATGCCTAACGAAGCCTGGAGAGGTATTCAGAAAGGTTGCTTCGGATCATGTTTTGGAAGAAAGCAGAAGGAAATGTTATGGTAAGGAATTTAGACTTAAAAGGCAATGAGGAGCCACTGGAAGCTTTTGAGCAGTGACTTGATCTGAGTAAGATCAGTCTGGATACAGATGGAACCAGAGAATTGATGTCGTTGAAGAGAAGTTAAACAAGAAGGAGCTGAATAACATCTGTACCTGACTCTGGGCAGTGTGACCCCTGACCAGGAAAGTTAGAAAGAGGGGCTGGAAAGAGGTCTTCTGTGCCCACCAGTGCTGCACCACCCACGGGCAAATGGCCCTGGGATCTGTGGGACCGGCCTCTTCCCACCCTGCCTATTCCTGTCTTTGAGGCAGCTTTCGGATTTTTTCCCCACCCGGGAAAACCGCTAGTCTTCCTTAGACATAGGAAATATTCCACAAACACTTATAAACTCCAGAACCTTCCTACTCTGGCTCTCCTTATGACTTCCCATGCCCTTCTTCATTGACTTGATCTTAGATCTGAAAATAACCAGGAAGATCACATCATTTTGTGGATTATTTCTCCGGCCAGGTCTTCCTGGGTTATCTGTCCACCCCTTGGAACCTTGTGGTTTACTGGGTCATAACCATGTCTCACCCAACTGGATGGTGTGGAGAACGTTTTTGTTAACTTACATTTCAGGCTGCCTGACGGCACAGGAGTGCCGCCATCAGCAGTATGACTATCCGTTATTAGATTGCAAGCCTTTTCTCCTAAATTATCCCCTTTGATTCTTCCCACACCCTACCTCTGGGGCAGGTGACATTACTGAGCTTAGTTACAAGTTGACACGGCTGCCATAAGAGACAGTGATATATGCCTGAGGTCTCATAGTAAGTGATGGGGTGGCAGTTTTTGTACAAAGTGCAAGAACCTGAGAGGTCATGGCAGAGAACTTCCGGAGCAGGAAGGATGAAAATACAAGCATCCTTTTATTGCGTTTATAAGCACCAGGCTTTGTACAAAGCACATGGTTTCTGTGCTCATCTCAGCTTCACAATAGTCCATATTATAGAGATAAGGAAACAATCTGCCCCAGGTAAAAAGGTATCAGACCCGAGTCCTTCCTACAGTCCGTTTCCACACAGCGTGTGTGCCTTGCCCCAAGCTCGACCAGAAGCCCCTGTGGGTTGTTTCTTTGTGGGGGTGGGGAGCAAAGGGGACTGGCACAGACCAGCAACCCTGTTGTGTACTATTCCTACATGGGGGAGTTGGAGGCACAGTACACATGTGAACTTGAAAATTAACCACGATCTCCTGAAAACTTTACAGACAAATGTCAGAAGAGAAGCCATCAGCGATGCCTGCTGCCTGAATTTACTTTCCTTATCAGTTGACATCCCTGGCTTTATTCTTATTTATTACACTCATTAAAGTTGTAATTAGTAGTAAGTACCTTTTAATTTTTAAAAAATAATTTTCTTAGTTCATATCAGTGCTTTATACTCAGTGTTTTTACTGAATAATGTGCCTTCCTAAAAAGGGCTTATTTACCTTGAAGGTGATAAATCATTATCCTTTATCATTGCACCACAAAGAGCCCCATTAAGTAATTGTCAAATGACTATATTTACAATATCTTTCACTTTCAGATACCCGAGGTGTGTATACTGTAGGCAGAGATGATTGTACTGACACTCAGTGTGTCGGTCACGTATCAGCAGAAATCAGAGAAGGAGCCATGTGCCACAATTGAGATCTTTTATTAATAGCTATAGAAATTAATGTCATTCAGTAGCAAACCCTGAACTGTGATAGGTGAACTCTATGTGACAGAAGCTACTGGAGGCCAGACATCTCTGCTACTATTCCTTTCTGGAAAAGCACATGTAAGTAGGCATAGATTCACAGTGGCCTTGAGGTCACAGGTGGCTCCCAGCGTGGAGCAGAAGGCTGCATTTCTATAATTAATTTGTTAGCTGTTTGGAAGGGTTTTTTTTAGAAAAATCGTGTTTGTAGAAAAAAACCTAACCATGGTTCAGTTCTGAGGCTAACTCCAAAGCTCATATTGAACCACTGTGTTTTCTTCCTTTGTTCTGCCTTATGTATTATTTATATTATTACATTTAGTGTCTTATATTACGCCTGCTTTTATTTGTCTGTATTGCTTATTGGGCTGAGAGTTCCCTATGAGCAGGGATGGTCTGTCTCAGAAAGTGCTCAGGCCTATTCCTGACACATCTAATTCATTAAGATATTTTTTTTTTTAAGTGAACGAATGTATGACGTTTTGTATTTTGTAAGTTCTAGTGAACTACATGTATAAATGTTTCCAAGAGACACATCGGTTCAGAATTCCAAGTCTGGAAGTCACAAAATACTCCTGGAATAGGTAAATTGAAGACCATCTGCAAGCAATATAGTTCAGTATTTTAAAATTATGGCTGTTACCTAAACTTCATTAATTCTGACTGCCTTGATAAACTCTTTAAGAGAAGCCTAACATTTCTTCAGCTCCCCAGTGATATGAAATGAAGGGTTAGTACTGGGGTTTGGGACAGGCCTTCTTCAACTGTAATTCTTTTCTAATCCAATGGGAAATTAAATTATGATTATATGTTGAGTTCTTTGTTTTCTGGAACTTTCATTGAATGTGAATCATGTTATTTATTAGAGATTTCAAAAGCCTCATCCCATGACCCAGAAAGATATTTACCTTTTTTCACTTTGGGATGCATATTTCTCAGATGCCATATCTGAATTAAGTAGTTTTAAAAAGATAATTGTTTAGTATAAATGTTTTGATTATACATTTTTGTATTTTTAAGACCTTTACTTCAGCCAACTTCCATATAGGGGAAAATATGAAAATCAGAGTACTTTTATATTTATTTATTTTTAAAATATTTTATGTATTCATTTAGAGAGAAAGAGAGCATGCGGAAGTTGGGGGAACGGGGAGGGAGGTGGAGAGAATCCCTCACCGACTCTGCACTGAGCTTGGAGCCCCACATGGGGCTCAATCCCACGACCCTGAGATCATGACCTGAGCCGAAATCAAGAGTCAGATGCTCAACCAGCTGAGCCACCCAGGCGCCCCTAGAGTGCTTTTTTAATTTGGAAATACTGGAAGCAAAATTTTCAAAATGTTTATATTGAACATGTGGAAACAATATGGAGATTTTTTAACAGTGCTTTAAATAAGAACTTGAATTGGGTTATGTGTTTATATTTTGAAATTTAAATCTCCGTTAGACTGGACCCCTTTCTGAGTGCAAGCCCCTTGAGAAGAGACTGGTCTTAGTTTTTTTTTTTATCCAAAGTGACTTTCACAGAGCCGGGCACATAATAAGAACTATTGATGTTTATAGAGTGAATGAATTATGAAAAATTGACTCAGGCATATTAAAGTCCACATTATCTATTATTTTGCCTTCTCTCTCTGGGAAACTATACCTCATGTAGTTCTAACCTTATATCAAAATTTATGATAATGCTTTTGATCAAGCCTAAGAAGTATTAAATAGCTTTAAAAAGTTAGAGTGTGGATAACAGAATGTTTTAATGGGAACAGAAAATGTATTTCTATAAGGGCATTACTAAGGACCACCAACATTTTCATTTTGAAACATTGTGTGGAAACAATTGGGTAATTAGAAACTTTTAAGAAATTGGGGAGCCAACCATGATTATCCCTGGGTTTCATGGATGAGTGTCACTAGTCATAAAGTCCCATCTTTCTCTATTTTTGCTGGTTAAAACCAGATTATCTTTGGTTTTCTAATCATGCCAGGAGCATGCTATCCCTGTGTCCACCAAAAGACGTGGATTACCTGCTGATTGAAGAGAAATGCCGTGATCCTCTAGGAATGACATTATTATATAGTATACCTTCACGAGAGATTGGGGTGGGAGGAGGTGTTTTTATCCTTCCTCAATTAACTTTTCAGCAAGAAATTATGGAAGTTACAGAGAAATATGAAGAAAAAAGATTTTCTGGAATTAGTTTGCTTATATTTTGGAAGTAGTTTTTCTGGGGCATTGAGTTCACACCAGTATCTTATCAAATATGCATTGCGGAGAACGAGTGTAAATTCCGTAGGCGCTCACCCTGAAGGTGACTGTGCTGGCAGGCTGACACGGACTACGGATTCGCTTGCCTTGACATTGCTTCTTTTATTCTTATGTGAGAGAAACTAGTGACTTGCAAGAATGTGTTTTCATAAATGTTTTAATAACACATTGGAGGGGTTACTACTCACTGAGCACCCCACCTGCACGATCTGTCCCACTTCCTACCCATCCTATGAAGCTTTCTCTTCCACTTTGGCATCTGCCTCTGTTATTGGGAGTAACTTGTCCACAGTCCCACAGCTAATATGTGACAGAACTAGGATTGGTAGCCAGGCAGTCCGATCCCAAAGACTCACCTTCCTACTATTTTGTAATGCCCTCCTGTTCTAGAAATATTAAAAGGCTGATGAACAGAAGTAAATAGAAACACATGGTACATTGGTCTATCACTGAACTTAATCCACTCTTTCTGCTAAAAAATGTATTGACTCTCTACCGTTTGTAATGCTGTGTGGAAAATACGAAGATAAATCCCTCCACAAGCTCATTGTTCAGGGAGAGAGTAGGGTATAATAGAGGCCATCTAGAATATCAGTAAAGAACTCTAATTCAAAGTGCAAGATAGGTGCCTTTTAAATGTATAAGGGGAGAGTAATTGCACCTAAGGAGAATCCTGGAAGGTGTTGTAGAGGAAGTGGCATTTGCACTGGGTTCTGGAAGGCTAGGTGGACTATCACAGATGCAGACTAGGGCTGTGGGGGGCGGCGGGAGGGGGGGGCTAAAGGAGGTGGGGCAAGTATGAATAAGTATAGGGAAGGGAGAGATGGGACTGGTATTTTCAAAAATGGGAAGTGTAATTTGAAGTGTAGTGGGTCATAGAGATTTGGTGGTTCCAGGTCTCAGAAAGCTGCAGGACCTCAAGTCACTGTTCAGAGGCAGTGGAGTATCACAGAAAACCTTGGGGTTGAGTTGTTTTAGGCATGACTGTTCTCTGCTGTGCCAGTCTAGTGGTCAAGAGTAGCACGAGTGATCACAGAAAACTTCTAGCTTGCTTCTGGGGGGTCTGGTCTTCCAAGGGCTTGTAATGACTCTTCTGTCCATTTCACTTTCCCTTTCTGTTGTCAGCTTCCCTTAAATTTGAGTACTCACCAGCCTTAGAACATAGGAAGGGTGTGCATTCTAGTCTTAATAAATTCCATGTGTCTCATGTTTTTGTAGTCATTTTCCATTCCGTGAAATGTGGTGAGACATTACTGATGGTGATTAATGACAGGTCTTCCTCATAAAAAAAGAATGCTTTGGGAAATACTTTGATTTTGATCAGGTGTGGATAGTTAATAGCAGCAGGCATAGGTAACTCCCTTCCACAATGGTATTAAGTATAAAGGGTGGGAACAGGATATAAGAATGTATTCATGAAGTGTTACACAAATGTGATAAGTTTCAAAGGTCAGAATGTATACATTTGAGATAGTATTTTAAAAATTGAGGTTAAAAAAACAGCTTAAAGAAAAAAAAAAGACACAAAGCTTTATTGAAGGCTTCCTGAGAGGGGCCCTGGGCTGTTTTTCCTGAGCATTGTCTCATTGAATTTTCTGACTCTAGCCCTGGAGCCAGAAGGGTTGTTGTTATTCCCATTTTGCAAATGAGAAAACAGAGGCTTCCAGAGTTTGGTCGACTTGACCAGTGTGCTGTAAGTGCTAACATGCGGCAGGGTGGGGGCTTGAACCCACATTGACCTTCCTCCAGAGGCTAGCTGTTCTCTAGCTAACGTGCCCTATAGATGGGGAGTCGGAGCCCATCATGGCAGTGAAATCCCCTAGCAAGACATGCAAACCAAAAATGAGTCCCAGGTCCTTCAAGGTATTCTTGACACAAAAAGGTAATTTTTCAATGTCAGATTGGTTTTGAGAATATTTTGCCCCTTTTGGTTGTTGGCCGTGTTTGTGGGAGTGCTGTGACGCACGTGGCATGGGTCCCTGCCGCGGGGGTGTCAGGCTGCCACACAGCGCTAGGGCACGATGCGCCAGTCAGTGGCACTGAAAGCACTCTAAAACTCTGGAGTGCATTCAGCGCTGCATGCTATGCAGTAGGTTTACAGCAATTTACTTGCTATTTCTGCGCATCATCACGTAATTTGAAGAGTTAAAAATGTCCCCGTCTGTCTTTGACATACAGTTTATTTTCTCCTCAGTCGGTATTCCTTGCTTGGATTTCATCTACCTTAGAGGGCTTTTCTGTAGACTTAGCTACTCTGGCTCGGACTGTCGGCTTCTGGAGAGTGGTGTCTGGTGCTGTGCTGCTTATTAAGGTGGTTCAAGTGGCGTGGCTCACAATTTGTGGCCAACCTCCCATCCCAGCGCAATATTCTCTTTATATCGTCAGTGAAACTAATGGGTTTTGACAGGAATATTGACACTGCTCTCATTATGGTTTGAGGATAAGTAGATAAAAATGTTGCTCAAATTCCTTAATGTAAAATTAGTTCTTTATAAAAGTTCCTTTCTCGGTGCCTCAGTGACACTGACAGCCTTATTAATACTTTTCAGTATTCTAATGTCAGCAGTCGTTTAATATCAGCTTAATCATTTTAATGGTTAACGTTGGCTTTTTGGCATGATCATTTAAATATCCCAAAAGATTGGGTTTATTATTCCTCACCAAGTAGATTCATTTTAAAAGTCAAGAAAATCGCATTGCTTGTAACGTCAGACATACCTTTTCAAGGATTTTTCTTTAAATCAAGTTATTATAACTTATTGTTCTGACACTGAGTTGTAGATCTATTTTGACTTGTTTTATTTCTTAATAGGATCACAAAAAAGGCTTTTTTTTTGCAAATTAAGCCTTTAGAAAATGAAAACAATCTCAGGTTTTTTTTTGATTCTAACAATACTCTTAAAAGTTTAGCACACACATCTCAATTTAAATTTTCCTAGAAACAGGTTTTCAGAGTAGATGTCTTTTCATGTACAATAGCCTGTTTTATCTGTACCACAGATAATCGTGTAGATGAGATTGATCACTTTACTGGCATATTTTGAAATACTCATACAAAGGAATGTATAAATGTTTCATTAGCTATAGATGTACAAATGTACTATGTAAGAATCATTGAAAATGTCTAGTAGCATGTGTGTTTTCATAGTTCCAGTTCACACTGGTCATCCTATCGCTGGGTCTTTGTTTTTGCACGTTTCTATGCAGAACCCATTCATGGGGCTGTCTTCACTGTGCGGGCTTTATACTTGCAGATGATCCATAGAAATACAAACCAGGAATTGTAACAGCAGTATTTCATTGCTAAAGCTGGATGATGGCAGGCGGAATTACTGAGACTAACATCTGGAGTGGTTTATTAAAGGGAAACCTGCCAGGATTGTTAGCATATACCAAACAGCATTATCCATATGTGCCGTTTCATCACTATTGAATGTCGGGGTGTGTTAGGATGAAGGGAAATGAATAAAATCCAGCAAAGGATCACAACTCACACATTATCTTTCCAAAGCTGATTTTAGTTTATCTCAGTGGAGCCGTTTGCTAGAGATTTTTAAGACCCCGAACATCACTCATCTGGAGGGTTTCTAAACATACAGGTACCTGGTTACTCGGTCTTGCCGAAATTAAAAGGTACCCCTTCATTAAACTCCTGCTGCTTGTTTTATAAATGTTCTCCAAATTCTAAAAAGAATGAAAGGTTATCATCTGCAGATAAACAAAACTAGCAGATATCGAGGCCCTACTACACGTTCAGTCTTACTGGAAGCTTGGGGCACACACTTAGGGTGGAGTTTAATAGGGATCTTGTCCAGCAGGTGGGTGAGAGAAGGACACTTTGCCATTGTCAAATTTCTTGGAGTCATGACGCTGATTTGCTGTTGATTCTTTTCATTATCAGACAGCTTTGTAGTTGAATAGAGGGTGTTAAGTCAGTGGGTTGGTCCTTCTCAAACTATAAAAGGTTCAATTCTTATGAATACTATAGTTCTAATAATCTGGCAAGTCAGTTTATTGAAATAGTAAAAGAGAGGCCACCCTGGCATGGCAATGTCCTTGCTAGGCACTAGTAGAGGATATTATGCCCATCCACATTCTGTACACGGGAATGGAGGGAAAAGACTCAGATCTTCAAAAATCATATTTGGATGGAAAAGAAATTGTTCCCCAGAAAATGCTCTCCATTTCTCCTCCACTCTAGTCACTGCTAGATGCCAAAGACTGAAAGAAAAGTGAGTAAGAGCGTCACCATCCTTTGGCTCTGTTGTAATCAGGAAAAATGATCGACTGTGTTAGTAAATAGTATCTGCAAAGAGTTCACAAGTTGTATGGTGGAGGTGCGTGCAAGTACAGAGGGAACGCTGTGGAAGAGATGAGTGGTTTAATGTGCTTGTTGGACAAACTTAGTTTACCACAACATCCCCTCACCTCCCCTTGAAAACAACCACAGCAGACTTCCTCCCACACCACGCGTGTGGTCTGTCGTCCCCTCATCCTGTGCAGATACTCCCTTTACAACGTGGGCACTGAATACAAGTTTCTCTTCCTACAGAAGTCCTGCTGCCGCTGCTTTCACCTCCCTCACCCCCACGTCTCTCTTCTCTAGCACCCTAGGGCTGTCGCCTCAGGGCAGCCCCCTTCCTAGCTGGGCCTTTGAAGTCGGCTCTAACCCGTCTTTTGCTGTCAGTCTCCCTTTGCTCTACGCCATCTGCCATCTTGCTCTCATTCATGCAGTGCACATGTCTCCCCTTCCATAAAAGCCAGACTTCTTGGGAAGACCCGCATGGCCCTCTGCCATTCTTCCCACATACTCACAGCAGGCTGTGACGTTCACTCTTCTGTGGCTTTCCCTCGGCCTTTTATTCCACCCAGAGGGCTCTTCCCCCTTTGTCTGATGAATTCCTTGTCAGCCTTCAAAATGAAGGTCAGGCCTTCCCCTTTTCCTTTCTAAGGGATGGAGCTGCTTCCTTTAGAGTCTAGGGCCCCTTCCATTCCCCTAGCATTTCAACTTGCTGTCTCCTCCGTATTCTGTGAGCTCCTCGAGGGTAAGGATTTGTCTTATTCAGCTGTGCGTTCCCAGGGCCTCACACGTTGTAGGTGTACAACCAGTGTTTGTGGGGTAAATGCCTGACTGAGGTGCTAATTGAACTTGCCCTCAAAGGAGTAAAATTTTTCAGTGATGAATACTGATTAATAGGCATTCCCCTTTGGACAAACTTAGGCAGATCCCTCTCTTTTTAAAATGTGTTTTATCAGAATAGACCTCTTGCAAGTATATTGAAAAGCAGGCTATGAATGAAGCCTGCAGAGGGAGATGGTATATTTGCCACTGTTTTGTTTCTGAGACATTATACATCTATGTCTTAAAAGCCTGTAGCTACACGACAGTGTTGGTTTGAAGCTTTTTACCCATTTCTTGGATATTTAGCTTATTTGATTTCCAGACATTATTATTTCCGAGTTGCTATTTTGTAGCTTTGAAATGCACCAAACACCAGTGCCTTAGTGGCTCCTGTGTGCACGTGTGCACACATATGTGCACACACATACACATCATACGTATGTATGAAAGAATTTATGGGGGCGCCTGGGTGGCCCAGTCATTAAGCGTCTGCCTTTGGCCCAGAGTGTGATCCCAGGGTCCTGGAATCAAGCCCCGCATCGGGCTCCCTGCTCTGCTGGGAGCCTGCTTCTTCCTCTCCCACTCCCCCTGCTTGTGTTCCCTCTCTCGCTGGCTGTGTCTCTATCTGTCAAATAAATAAATAACATCTTTAAAAAAAAAAGAATTTATAGTCAGCAAAAGCATCTATGAACATTTTTCTGTTTCTGTATTGTATATAACTCTGTGGCAGCAGAAGGTTGCTAAGATCCTCTGATCCCAGATGTCACCTTGAAAACAGAAGTACACCATTACACACAATTAAAAAGGGACTAAGTTAGGACTTACAGCCTGTGGCAATGGGGGCATTTGCGGTTGTTGTGGGCATTTTCCATACTCAATACTGGACTTCTTTTTCTGCCTTTTTTTCTTCCTGCTGCTTTCTTTCCCCTCTTTTCCTCTTCCCCTGCTCTCCTCTTTGCTCCTCTGTGCTAGTGGACCCCCTGCATGTTGTTTATTGCTTCCTGGTGAGCTGATGGTTGAGAAGACTCTGGGTAAGCGGACAAGTCAGACCAGAAGTGATGCTATGACACGATCTAGCATGCAGAAGGACTTTAGGAGGCTCACTTATTGACTAATTATGGACTTATAGATCAATAGTTGTGGAATGTAGGAATGTGTCTAGAGCACTGTGTCTACCGCTGAAGTTTTGCTCTTGAAGTAGGTTAGTAGAAGGGAGTTTATTTGTGTTTTTTGGATTAATAGTGCATTTGCGTATCAACTAGGATTTTTATTGCTTCTTTTTAATATCTTTTGCCCATTTTTCTGTGTGGCTGCTTTGGTTTTAGAAACAGAAAGAGCATTAGGATTCCCAACAAAGAACTTACTTGGTGTATCCCTTGCAGCTATAAGTAGCTAGTTCCCTTAGATGGCTGGAGCAAGATGTTGCAGGGATACTTGGGAATAAGACAGGGATTTTTGATTTTCTGAACATCCTGCTTATTGATGTTTAGAAGTCAACTGTGGAGACGAAGTGGAAAATAACTCTATATTTTGTTTTTCCTGTTTCTTCTGAATATTAATGGCGTGAGTCCACCCTTACTGTTAAATGGCCCTAGAGGTGATGTTTTGTTACATGGTATTTTGTTTTGTTTTGCTTTGCCTTTTTCTGTAATAGCTTTCCAGAGACATACCTTCTGGCTCAAATTAGTCATTATCCTAATCCCAGGGTTTTCCTGTTTTACTTAGTTCAGTGCAGTAAACATCTAATAATTCAGACAAATACATTGTCTATCCAGCATCATGATAAAAGGAAGGATGTGTATAACATGAGTAAAATTTTCTTGGATGATGGTAACTTATTAAATACAAAATTTTGCATTTTAACTATTTTATGGCAATATTGCCTAAAATATATTATCTGTATCAGACTACTAAAATCTTAGTTCCATTGTTATTTTCTGATTGGTGTGTATGTAGAAGTGGAATTAATGAGTCGTGGAGTATGTATAAGCTTAGCTTCAGTAGGCACGATGAAAGAGTTTTTCAAGGTGATTGTGTCAATTTACAGTCCTTCAACAATATAATAGTGTTTTGGTTTTTCCACATGCTCAACAACACTTGGTCTGTCATTTTTATTTTATACATCCTGGTGGCTGTGTGGTATTTTAACATTATGGTGGTGGTTTGCAATTTGTTGAAGACTAGGGAAGCTTATCACCTTTTCATGTATTTTTAGCCATTTGAATATCTTTGTGTGAAGGGTCTATTCAAGTTTTTTGCCTATATTTCCTTTGGATATCCTATCTTCTAAATACTCATTTGTAGTAGTTTTTCTAAATTCTGGACTTAAGTGCTTTCTTGGATATATTTAATGAAAATATATTTTTCTACTTGTTGGGTTTCATTCTTTCTGATGTCTTTTGATAAATAGAAACTCTTGATTTTAGTAGAGTGTAATTATAAGTTGTTTCTTTAATAGTTAACATTTTCTGTGGCCTGTTTAAGAATTTTTTGCTGATATCAAGGTCACTAAGATAGTCTCCTGTTTTGTTATAAATATGTTATTATGTTTCACACTTGTATTTATTCCTTTCTTCCACATCCAATTGACCCAGTACCATTTATTGAAAAGACCATCCTGTCCCCCATTGCACTGAAGTGTCATTGTTGTGATAAATCACTCTATTTTGCTGTCTTCATTGTGGAATACTGTAAGGACTTCCAGAATTTTGTACACATCAGAAGTTTATTTCTGAAAATGTGTAGGTTAGTATATGCCATCAGAGGGAGTTGATATGGAAGGGCCCTTATCTTTCTTTGCTAATATGAAAAAGAATAGGTAAAAATATTTTATAACAAGAGAGATTGAAATTAAGAAAAGAAAATCTGTAGGTGCCAAAAATGAAGTAAGGACTGTTGGTGATGAGAGGAATTGAATCCACATGGCTGATGAAGATAATTGGACCAGATAAACCCTTTATGTGTTGGAGTTTTAATGCCTTACAGAACCAAGTGAGTATATGAGCAAGAATTAGGATTCCTGCAAATCAACAGCCATGAAGGGTGTTTCAGTTGGCAAAATTGTGCCTGTTGGTTAAAGGATGAGGCATAGAAGTTGAAATCCTAGACATGAGATGTAAACAAGACCAGTTATGGGGTATTAGATATCTGAGACTGTACAGTGCATGCATTTGGAACTGAATTCTTTTTCTAATCACTCCGGGGAAGCCCTGGACTAAGAAACCAACATAAAATCTGAACAAGTACTCTTTTATTACATTAGGCTGAGGTAAAGGCAACCATAGAATCATTCCAAAGGAATGCTTCTCGGGACCCTAGAAGAAGATAATTTGTAATAAAGATGGGAAAAATTTAAAAGCCCTTCAGGTAGAAAGGGAGCATTTTAAGGGCTTTCAAAGAGAATAGGTAGATTATTGACCAAAGGAAAAGAAAAAGAGTTACTACAGAACTTTTAGTAATAGTAATAGATTATGGAAGACAATGGAATTTAAAGTACTAAGAGAAAATTTGTTAACCTAGAATTTTATACCCAACTAAATTATCACTCTGGCTTAAGGATGAAATTAATACTTTTTTACTTGAACAGAAATACAAGATAATTTTCAAAAGAAAACTACAAATAGGGAATGAATGCAAATAAATAATCAACCTTACTAATAAGTACAGAAATAAAAATTAAGGAAAACGGAGAAACAGAAGTCCTACTGAGCATGGAGCCTGATGTGGGGCTTGATCCCAGGACCCTGAGCTCATGACCTGAGCTGAAGGCAGATGCTTAACCAGTTGAGCCTTCCACGTGCCCCCTAAGGAAGTAATTTAAATTATATTTATTTCGCTATAAAATTTTCATCCCAGTGTTTTTAAGAGCTCAGGGTTGAAAATCAATGTCCAGCATGGGATGATTATTAAATCTGTAAAATAGAATACTATATAGTCACTAGAAACAACATTTCAGTAATATGTCAACTGATATTGAAACTTATATCCTACAACTGATAATGTATGAAAACATACATTAAATAAAATAAATATACTAAATGAAGAAAGTAATAAAATGTGAATAGTACAATCTCTTTTTTATGAATGCAAATAATTTATACCTAAAATATTTGAAAATGTGTCAATATCTGTATTTCTATATGTAGATCAAAGTTTTAATAGTGGTTGTACTTGAGTTGTTCACATTCTTTGGTTTTAAAATATTCTTCATTAGTCTTAGTTTTATTAGTGTTTCAAAGTTAGATTATGATTTTTTAGAAAGAAAAGAAAAAAGAAATTTCACATTGGAGGAAACACAAAAAAATATCGTGAGCATTATAATGCAGTAGTTAACATACACAGAAGCTTGATGTGCTGGTGATTGTCAGAGTCTAATCACCTATGTCTGGTTCATAGATTTTTCATTGATTATAAGGATTAAGATGAAGTTTTTTCTGCATTTTAAATTCTAGTAAATAATTTTAATTTTTTAAAGTTTCTTTAAAAACTCAAAGGATAAAGGAGCACTATATTGATTATTCAGTATATAGAATGTATAAATGTTATGTATCTTATTTTGTTTAATAGTTCTTTATGATTCCCTACTCCTGTAATTCTTTATATATATATTTATATATATATATACACATATATATAATTCTTTATATATAATAATTCTTTATATATAATATCTTAATCCCCTGTAATTCTATATATATATATATTTTATATATATATATATATATATATAGAATATATATATATCTTTTTTTTCTGTCTAGATAATCAAGGGACATTGCTTTGGGCCCAGATCATCTGAGAATGAAATATAGTGATCATCTGTTATAGGCAAGAGGATGGAGAGATGTCAAGAATGAGGCAATAATGAGGGTTTGTGTGTGCCAATTTTTTTTTCATTGAGATTTAAAAATAGCTTAAGAGAGGTGCCTGTTTCAAATAGAAGATAACTTTAAAAGGATTAGAAGCCAAGATTCTGATATGGAGGAACAGACTGTCCCAGTGGAACACAATGCAGACTACACCCTTATTCTTGCCAAAAGGATAGTTGCTTCCACCTATGTAAAAGAGATTAGCCTGAAAATAGACACTGCACATATTGAGAGTTTTGAGAATAGTGGGGATGAGTTATGATTTAAAACAAAAAAAATGATAGGAAGCAACTATGAATTATTAGTCAACCAGCCTTGAAACTTTTCCTAGATAACACTTTTTTTTTTGAGGCTAGCCATGTAAAAAATCTTCAAGATTTGGGAGTGGGGGAGGGAGTTGAACAGATACAAAAAATTGACCTTTACAGCGGTAATTTTTAGATCATTGATATTTGGTGGCTCTGAGGTGCCTGAATTCCTTTTGGAGATAATTGTGTAATCAGTTGTAAAAACCTACCTCATGTCTGAGAGAGCATTTATAAACTTATTATAGGCCAATAGAAAGCATTATTAATTACTTATGGCACTATTCTTTTAACTTTGTATTTTAAAATTTAAAATCATGAAGGAAAGAAAAATAATTTATTAGTCACCTGCAGGCTCTTTTTAAATGACTTTAGGGGATCTTTTCCTCTGGGTCTTTAAGCAAAATATAAATTGACATCCAGTGCCAACTACCTAAAAATACACTGTGGAATTCTTTACAAGACGTGTCCCACATTCACTTGTGTTAGCTGCGGGTTAGAGAGAGAAACAGAAAAAGTGGAGTGTATACTTGATTGGGAACCCCAAAACTAGTCTGGCTCTACCAATAACTGGATATGTGGCTTAGAAGAACACTCAACCTCCTTGAGTTCACTCTTTTTTCTCTGTTATGTGAAAGGGTTGAATGTATTCGTAGGTGATCTTCAGGGTCCTTGCTAATACAGTATTCTGTTTGTGTGTTCAGACACAATGATCCCCAAAGTTGATACCCTATGTATTGACTTTTTCCAGCATTCTAGCAAGAATTACTTTAGCACTAGAATATTGCAGAATATGCTATTTAAAAGTGTTTTTGATTATTTATACCCAAATGCTTTATTCAAGTTTTGAGTTGGCTTTCAGAAAGCATACAGAAAGGTTTTTAAGGAAAGTGAGTATCTGGACTATAGAAATATAAATTAAAAGGGGATTAAGAATATGTATTTTTGGTGGTATATCTGACTTTTACGATATCGTATTGAAAGCCTTAATTGTAACCAAATAATGTTTTCCAGTCTGTGTTTAACTATACATAAAACTCAGTGGACGATTCATAAAGAGTGTAATTGACAGCTAGTAAAACGCTTGCAAAAATGAATCAGCTTTTAACTCATATTAAATTATCCTTTTCTAAAAGACTGAAAACTATAATCAAGTTCTTTCTGTGTAATTTGCTATAGATTACTACTTTAAGAAAATAACATCCTTTGTTAAAAAGGCTTTTCTATTATTGGCTTATGGTGTCCTCTACTCCCACTGAATTAAAGCTTTCAACCTGCTGCTAGATGCCCTGAGCTTTTCACCTGAACGTTTTTACAATGAGAGCATAATGAATGTTGAAACTGGTATAGATTATTTAAAATAAGCTTAGATTAGCTCTCTATTGCTGCTCTTGACCTCCAGAGAGAGAAAAGAAACAAGTCTCTAGTACAGAGGTGGAATTGTTATTAAATGCTTTAAAGCTTAAATTGTAAGGATGGAGTTTGTAGCTTCCCACTGTTACTTTTTCTTTATTTCTTGAGTCCACTTATTAGATGAGTAAGTATGAATACTCTGACCGTTATAATGTGCTCATTGTGTATTATGAACATTGGAAAACAATATAATCATTGAAACGTTATATGGAAGAATTAGGAACTTAAAATTGCTCATTTATGCATTTATCAAAAATAGTACTAAATTTTATGGGTGAATATTCTGTAGATAGAGTGTTGAAAATGTAGCCAAGGTTTCTGCCTTCATAGAAATTTTGGGATTATTGTCACGATTTTTATTATGATTTTCTTTTTAGATGCTGAGGGCCTTTAACAAAATTCAGCACCCATTCCTGACTATTAAAAAAAAAAAAACAAACTCAAAAAAACCCTACCACTCAATAAAGTATGGATTAGTGGCAAACCATTCTGTAACATTAGCTAAAATATTTAGACTGCAGAAATAGGTTCAGCATCATACTTAGTGTTGAAATATGAGAATCATTCCAACTAGCCCCCAATAAGACAAGGATAACAGCATCTTCACCTCTGTTTAACTTGATATTGGAGGGGTTAGTCAATGAAAGCAGATAGGAAAGATAATTAGAGGTGTAAGAATTGGATGACAGGGAGTTTGGGGGACTATTTCTTTTCAGGTGATTCCTGGAAAATCCAAAAGAATCGATGAGGAAACTAAAACAATGAAGAATTCAGTAAGGTACCAGGATATAAGATTAGCTCACAACAGTCAAACATTAACTAACCAGAAGATAAAATGGTAGAAAAAATCCTATTTATGACAGCAATGACAATAACAACAAGCAAATGAAATACTTGGAAGTAAAATTAAATGTACATATACAAAATCTATATAAGAAAATTCCAGACCTTTCCTGGAAGGTCCAAAGTAAACATGGACAAATGGGTCGTCATAGCCTGTTCTTGGATTGGATGGCTCTACATGATAAAGATGTCATTTATCTTGAGGTTAATAAATTGAATGCAACCAGTGAAAGTGATGGATTTTTACTCCAAGCTTGACAGTTTGATTCTCATGTTCATATAGAAAATAAACATGCAAGAATATCTAGAAAAACCCGAAAGAAGGGTCACGGGGAGATTGCATTTTCTGATATTCACAGTAATGAAATAGTATGACGCTAACAATAAGTTGGCCACTGAGAGGAAAATTCAGAATTAGACCCAAGGACATATAGAAATTTAGTACAATAAAGGGGGATTCTTGAATCAGTGGGAAAAGATAGACTTTAAAAAAAATAGTTTTTATTTATTTTATTTTTAATAGTGGTAAAATGCCCATAAAATTGACCATCTTAACCATTTTTATGTATGCAATTCAGTAGTGTAAAGTACACTCACACTGTTGTGCAAACAGTCTTCATCTTGCAAAGCTGAAACTCTGTACCCATTAAGCAACCTCTCTTCATCCCCCAGCTCCAGCCCCTGGTAACCACCATTTTTCTTTCTGTCTCTATAAATTTGACTACTCCATGTCCCTTATATAAGTGGAATCATTCAGTATTTGTCTTTTTGTGACTGGCTTACTTCACTTAGCATAATGGCCTCAAGGTTCATCCATGCTGTAGTGTGTATCAGAATTTCCTTCCTTTTTTTACGGCTGAATAGTATTCTATTGTATGTATGGACCACATTTTGTTTATTCATCCATCTGTGGACATGTGGGTTGCTTCCACCCTTCGTCTCTTATGAATAATGCTGCAGTGAACATGGGTGAAAAAAATTTCTTTGAGACCCTGATTTCAATTTTTGGGGGGGGGGTGTATACATTTTACATTCCCACCAGTAGTAGATCAAGGTTGTGGTTTCTCTACCTTGTCACCAGTACTTATTACTGTTTTTTTTTTTTTCAATAGTAGCCATCCTAATTGGCATGAGATGGTAGCTTACTGTGGTTTTGATTTAGGTTTTCTAATGATGAGAGATGTTGAGCATCTTTCCATGTGCTTATTGACCATTTGTTTATTTTCTTTGGAGAAATGTCTATCCAAGTCATTTATTCAGGTTTTTGTTGTTGTTATTGAGTTGTATATGTTCTTCATATATTCTGTATATTAGCCCTGTATGGATCCCTGATTTGTAAATATTTTTTCTCATTTGATAGGTTGCTTTTTCATTCTGTTGCTTGTGCCTTGATGCACTTAAGTTTTCAATTTTGAAGTAGTCTAGTTTATTTTTTCTTTTGTTGCCTGTGCTTTCGGTGTTATATCCAAGAAATCATTGCCAAATACGATGTCATGAAACTTTTCTACAAGGTTTTCTTTTAGGAGTTTTATAGTTTAATTCTTATGTTTAAGTCTTTGATCCATTTCGAGTGAATTTTTGTATATAGTGTGAGGTAAGGGCCCAACTTCATTCTGTTTTGCATGTGGAAATAGTTTTCCCAGTATTATTTGTTGAAAAGACTGTCCTTTCCCCATTGGATGGTCTTGTCCCCTTTGTCAAAAATCATTTGATCACATATGTGAAAGTTTATTTCAAGGCTGTCTATTCTATTCCACTGTTCTATGGAAACATTTTTTGAGTAATTTAGCTTTATAGAAAAAAATGAGAAAAAATACATAAGGGGCCCATATACCTTCTCTCCCTCTAGGTTCCCCTATTTTTAACATTCTTGCATTAGTGCAATTGCAACATTTGTTGTAGTTGATGAGCCAGTGTTTGATAGATTACTATTAACTTAAGGCCATAGATTGCATTAAGAGTCATGCTTTGTGTTGTATATTTTATAGGTTTTATAGATTTTGACAAATACATAATAACATAAGTCCTTCATAACAGTATCATGTAGAATAATAGTTTCTGGGCCCTAAAAATCTCACGTGTTCTACCTATTTATCCCTCTCTTCCCTACTTACCCCCCTGGCAACCCCTCATTTTTATCATCTCCATACTTTTTCCTTTTGTAGAATGCCATATAGTTGGAATCATATAGTATGTAGTCTTTTCGGATTGGCTTGTTTGTTTTAGCAGTATGCAGTTGAAGTTCCTCCATGTCTTTTGGTGGTTTGATAGTTCATTTCTTTTTATTGGAAAATATAGATTTTTAATAAGTGGTGTTGTGACAAATGGATAATAGTCTAGAAAATATAAAATAGGATTCATATTGCACAACATATAGCAGAATAAACTTCAAATGGGTCAGGGATCTAATTGTAGGAAAAACTTAAAAAAGGAAAAAAAAAAGAGGAAAATCAAGGGAAAAAATGAAGCCAGACAAATACTAAAATAAAACATGGGTGAATGCATTTATAAACTGCATATAAGGAAAGCCTTTCTATGACTCAGAAGCCAGATGGGGTAAAAGAAAAGATTGATGAATTTGTAACAACATAAAAAAATTAAAGAAAAAATTTGCATGACAAAAACCACTATAAGCAAAATCAAAAGAGAAATGACACACTGGGAAAAAAAAATACTTGCAATGTCAGAAATAAAGGAATAGGCTCATAATATTAAAGAAGTCTTAAAAATCAAAGAAAAGACCAAAATGCAGGAGGAAAAATGGATAAAAGACATGAACAGACAGTTCATGTAAATGGTTATGGGAATGGTTTAGGCCTATGTGAAGATGTTCATGTTCACTCAGAATAAGAGAAATGCAAGTTAAAGCAGCACTTACACTGAGATATCATTTCTCATCCAGTAAATTGGCAGAAATTCAAAACCTGGAAACATTCTATCAGCCGAGCTGAGGCAAAACAGGCCCTCACTTACATTGCTGGTGTGAGTACACGATGGCACCCACCCTGTGGAGAGAGATTTGACAAAGTCAAAGAGAATCACCTTCCTGGCTCTGTCCTTGCCCTTACCCTCCTTTCCATGGATGTTTCAATGTGCTATGGGATTTCCACCCCCAGAACCTTGGAAGTTTCTTCTGCCTACTGACATGGCAGGCTGGAAATGCCTGGGAATTCATAGTCTCTGGGGATAGCTGACCAGTGAGTCCTGAGCGTGGATTGATGTAATTCCTCAGGTGAGATAATTTTGAAACCTGTTCTTTGCACCATTTCTCAGAGTTTCCCTTCAGGATTAAGCACCTGTTTCAGCTAGTACAGCAGGCTCAACAGAACACCCTTTCTTGCCTGCATTTGTTTCCTGGTCATGAGGTCTGCTTCTGAAGAACCCAAAGTAAGACCATGTGACGTGCAGCTATCCTGGCACCCAGCAATCCCAGGCCTTAGAGTTCACCCAGAAAAGGCATCCCCCTAAAATGAAGCAACATACACTCAAGATTACTCATTGTAGCATTATTTGTATTAGCAAATTAAATGCCTAACCCTGGAAGTCTGTGTGAATAAACCATGGTACATATATGAAACGGAATATTCTGGAACCATTAGAAGTAAAGCTGAAGGTCTCTCTGGACTGTTATGGAGTGGTTTCCAGGACATACAGAAGAGGGAAAAGAAGAAGTTAGTAAAGAGAAGATGTGGACTATGCTACCTTCTATGCAAGAAAGACAGAGTAAAAAATCTACATGTTATTTGCTTACTTTTATAGAAAGAAACACAAGGTTAGGATAAACCATAAACTATTAACCATGACTCCTTGGAGAGGTAGGTGGAAAGATCAGGATGGGGGTAGGATTTCTCTTAGTACATCTTCTGTTGCTGGCCAAGATGGAAAACAGGGATTGGATTTACCCTTCTACTTGAACCAACCATTCCCGGGGCACCTGGGTGGCACAGCGGTTAAGCGTCTGCCTTCGGCTCAGAGCGTGGTCCCGGCGTTATGGGATCGAGCCCCACATCAGGCTCCTCTGCTATGAGCCTGCTTCTTCCTCTCCCACTCCTCCTGCTTGTGTTCCCTCTCTTCGCTGGCTGTCTCTATCTCTGTCGAATAAATAAATAAAATCTTTAAAAAAAAAAATGAACCAACCATTCCCCCCCAAAAAAACACCCAACAAAAATAAGACAAAAAACAAAAAAAGATAAAATGGAACAGTGTTTCTCAAGACATGGACATGAAAGGCAAGGAAGGACAGTGATCTGTGGAAGGGAGCAAACAGAGGAGGCAGGCCCTCCAATGGCCTCTGCTGACTTACAGGGAGAATTTCCAGACTACAGTACAGGGAAAGGCAGTGTAAGTGGAGCCCGGCGGAGTCCCTGGCTGAAGGAGTCCCTGAATGGAGACAGAGATAGGAGTCTGCAGACCAAGGTGGCTCTTGTTCATAGCACAGAGCACTGGAGGGGAGAGAGCCACCCAGAGGGGGTACCCCGAAGATGCACAGTGTGCCCCTCCACTGTCCATGCAGCTGAGGAAACTTGTCCAGTCTGGGAAAGGAACCATCAGGAAGGATTGGCAGGAACAGTGCCTGGTGCACACACAGGGCCAGGAACTGTGTTCGTTCCCACCAACCAGACAGAGAAATCTTCTGGACTCAGAAGTGGGGAATCATTAACCCCAGACTAAGCTCCATTGTAGACCTGCCTAACAAGTCATTAATGCAAGACCCAAAAGGTTCAAACTGGGTTCAAGGAACTTAAATGTGTTCCAGAACAAAATACAGAAGGGTTATAAGAAGGTTTATGTAGTTTTGATTTTTGAATGATATAACGTTTTGAATATTCAAATCTAAAGTTAAATTAAAAGGAATGATAAAAGTGAGCCAGAAAATTAGGATCAGAAAAACGAACCTGATGACGACATCAATACACACGCACACACAAAGGCAAATTTGAGAGTCAAAATTATTAAATGTTGGGCTCCGTACACTATAAATTCTCTGCAGGAAACAAAATCCAACTGAAAAGAGATCTTGAACTCTCCTTAGTGGTATTCATGTAGGCATTCTGAATTATAGTTGTGTATTGTTGGGTAAAGTAAATGAGTAAACATATTGCTGTTGAGAACCAGGGTTCTCACTGTAGAATGGGGAGATACAGATATGAACTGGGTAGATGCTGATATTTTAGAAAACTATTCTGAGGCTATATTGAATCAGTGCATTTTATAAAATGTACAGAAATTTTGGGTTGTCTAGTGCAATGTGAGTGAAAGCTCCCTTACACGTACTTCTAGTGACTGTAATACGTTCTGTGTGTCCAGGCTCTACTCCCACCACCCTCTAAAAGTGACCTATTTCTGAATTCGTATTGATTTGCCCACCTATTTCCTATTTATTTTTGATAGTTGATAAATATTTTTATTGATTTTCTATTTATTTTCATGAAACTTACTGCAATTTTTCTTCTATGTACTCTAGTGATGTCCTCTTTTAAAAAAATATGTAGTATAAGCTCTTGGAGTTTACAGAAAATGTGACCCTCCGGGGTTGGGTACTGGGCCTTGTACATAGCTGTTACTCAGTACATATCTGTTGAATGGACTGCTTTTTCATCCCATCATTATTGTATACACTAGTGTGATGTTTATTAAGTCTCTTTTTGTTCTTGTTGTTAATCAACTATTATGTTAGGAGTTACAAATAAAAGGACAATCATGATGGTTTCTGTTGTTGGAAAAGTGTGGCTCTAACTACTTTTTACACTTGAAGTTTTAAATTAAAAAGAAGCAATACGTGCCCTCCTTATTGCATGGTGCACTGGGTGTTATATGCAAGTAAGGAATCATGTAACATTACATCAAAAACTAGGCATGTACTGTATGGTGAGTAACATAACATAATAAAGATTATTATTGAAAAGAATTTTAAAAAACGGAAACATTGACCCAGTAAAACCTAACTTAAATTAGACGAAGCCTACAGGAAGCCTGGCCCTTTGCATGTAGTGACTATGGTAAGAGGAAGATGGATTCGGTTGGTCATCATCACACCTGTACGTTCTGGTGCATTACATCATCCCTGCCGTATGGTTTTCTACAAGCATCAGTTATTTGATCTTGACTGTAAAGATTTTTCAGAATCTAGCTGTGAACTTTTATTTTTTTTAACTCCATTATGGGTACACAAGATTTATACAATTCCCCATGGTCAGAGCACGTACATTGAGGTCAAATTTTAAGGTCAAATTAACAGTAAGACTGAAGGCAGCTTATTGTTTAATGCGAAAACAGAGAGATTAGCAAAGATTAAGAAAGGAGTATGAAATGTTTGTTGGCTGTTCCTAGTATATATATATATATATATATATATATATATATATATATATATATATATATATATATATATATATATATTTGAAATAAGCTTTCAGATTTCTAGGGTGATGGGACTATGGCTCTTATTTTTACTTTAACTGTTGGTATTAGTAGTGTTATTGAAGAGTAAGCGTTGAATTAGAATGTTCAGGTTCTTATTCATTACATACATTGGTAGTATTTTAGAGTTGCATTTCACTCTAGATTTTAACAGATCCAGAGGATTCTTCTCAGTTGTAGGGATTCCATCCATGGGAGCTAGTTTGGAAGCTGATTCAGCCTCTCCCTGAACTTGCTGTCTTTAGCAGTATGAGAGCCCGTTCAGATTATTGGCTACATCTAAATGATGGACTGTCACACTTCATCTGTCTCCAAATTTAACTTTCTCTTCCTCTGAACATTGATGTTTAGGTCTGCTTTCTGAAATGATACAGAGTGTCATTTTTCCTTTTTTTTTTTTTTTTACAAAAAACCCCAGCTTTATTGACATATCATTCACACACTATACAATTTACTGATTTAAAGTATACAATTCAGTGGTTTTTGTATGAGCAAAGAGTTGTAAGACCATCATTACAATCTAATTTTAGAGCATTTTCATCACCCCTTGAAGAAATCCTGTACATTTTAGCAGTGAACTGCATTACCACCCCTCAACCCCAGTCCTAGGCAACTACTAATGTACTTTGTGTCCCTACCCATTTGCTTATTCTGGGCCTTTCATATAAATGGAATCATATAATACAGGGTCTTTTGTGACTGGATTCTTTCACTTAGTATGATGGTTTCTAGTTTCATCCATACTATAGCATGTATCAGTATTTTATTCCTTTTGATAGCTTATTAATCCGTTGTGTGGATGTACCTCATTTTATATATTGGATCATCTGTCAGTAGACTTCTGGATTCTCACTTTTTGGCTCTTCATGAATAACATTGCTATGAATATTGGAAAAAAGATTTTATATGCATGTATGTTTTCATTTCTCTCAGTTCATTTACCTAGGAATAGAATTTCTGGGTCATATGGTAATTCTATGTTTATGTTTTAAAACAATTTCTTTTCCAAAGAAATTGCACCACTTTTATTCCCACCTGCAGTGTTTGAGGGCACCATTTTCTCCACATCTTTGCCAGTGTTTGTTCTTGTCCATCTTTTTGATTTTTGCCATCCCAGTGGGTGAGAAGTGGTACTCACTATCTATTTGAGTTGCATTTCCCAAATGACTACAGACCTTGAGTATCTTTTCATGTACTTGTTGGCCATTTGTATATCTTCTTTTGAGAATTGTCTCTTCAGATCCTTTGCCCATTTTTACTTGGGTTATTTATTTCTTATTGAGTCTTTTTTTTAATAATAATTTTTTATTATGTTATGTTAGTCACCATACAGTATATCCTTAGTTTTTGATGTGAAGTTCCATGATTCATTATTTGCATATAACACTCAGTGCACCATGCAATATATGTCCTCCTTAATACCCATCACTGGCCTATCCCGGTGATGGGTATTTCTTATTGAGTCTTAAGAGTTCTTTATATATTCCGGATATCAGTCTCTTATTAGATAGACAATTTGAAAATATTTTCTCTCATTCTGTGAGCTGTTGAGAGAATCATTTTGTTTGTAAACTTTTTAGCCCTCGTAGCTCTTCAAATATTTAAAGATTACTAATCTGCCACTTGCATAGTGCTGATATCTAGAAGGTCTTCAGTAGAGGTTTATGAGTAAGTTAATTACATAGCTTCACTTCCCTTCCCGGCCTACTAACCACAGTAAATATACTTCATTCCTCAGCTGAGTGTCACATCCTGCCATCTCTCACTAAGCGTGGGGGTAGCTATTCTCTGGAAGTCTGCTCATTTGCCCTTGTCCCTTACTGAAGAGTGATGCTCCCAGCCAGATTTCTGTTGCATCATCACTAGTGTGGGTGCACTGGAACCATCACCTGCTTTAAACTTGACACTGCTCTTCTATTTCTGTTTCCTGTTTTCTACTTTTTAATGCAACTCTTATTTTTTGCAAATAAATGAGCTGTAATAGTTACCTTGAAATAACAGATCTGTGCAATACAAAGCTGTGCCTCTAGTTCAAGAATAATCAGTGTATGAGTAAAGAGAGAGCATCAGCCTTGATTGCAGTGCATATGACAAAACCTGGGTTTTTCAGTTAGCCCATTATTTATAATCTGTTTGTAGGACAAAGGTTTGCTTTGGTTTCATTTTGTTTTGTTGTTGTTGGGGGTGTCTTGATGGTTTTGTTGTAATTAATTAATTAATTAATTTAAAATTCAGGTTAACATATAGTGTATTATTAGTTTCAGGGGTAGAATTTACTGATTCATCAGTTGCATATAACACCCAGTGCTCATCACATCAAGGCCCTCCTTTTAATGCCCATCACCAGTTACCCTATCCCCCCACCCACCTTCCCTCAAGCAGCCCTCAGTTTGTTTCCTATAGTCAAGAGTCTTTTATGGTTTGCCTCTCTCTATGTTTTATTTTATTTTTCCTTCCCTTCCCTGACATCCATCAGTGTTGTTTCTTAAATTCCACATATGGGTGAAATCATATGATATTTTGATGGTTTTATTTTTAATGGAGAGCTTCGTAACGGCTAGAGCTGTCAAAAAATGAAATGAGTGATTTGAAAAGTGCTGAGTTCCCTGTCATTGAGAGTATTTAAGCAGAGACTGGGTGAACATTACTCAGGGAGATGATAGAAGGGACTCTTGAATGGAAGGGACTTTGGACTGAGTAACTTTTAAGACTAGCCTCTTTCTCCTCTAATTCTTTTATATGCCAAAGATACTTACGAGAAAGTCCAGTAATTTTTGTGTTTGTGTGAATTCTGAGATTCTATTTTCAATATTTTTTCACTGGATACTTTTAACCTCAAAAGATTGCTTTTATTTTTTTTCCTAAATTTTTTAGGCTTGTAAGGAAAATCTGCTGTCTTTCGTATTAATCCTTAATGAATTTACATGTATACTCAGATATATTTTGCTTAGTTGGGTATTCTTATTTTTTTTTGGTCAAGTTTCACAGCTGTATTTAGTATAGTCTTTTGAGAGACAGCCAAGTAGCTGATTTTTTGTAGCAAGCCAATAGCATGTCAAATTTGAATTTATGTTGGAAAGCTGTTTTGCAGACATAGAAGTCCAAATAAACAGCCAAATTACCATTTCTCCCCAATTTGGATGTGGGAAAGTGAGTATGTGTTTGGCTTTTATTTCTGGAATAACTTGAGAATGGATAAATAGGTTTTCCTGTGTGCTGTTAAACATTTGCAATTTTGCAGCAAACCTAAATGTGAGAAATTTAACCCCAAAGAATTATGCTAAGTGGTTGAAAAATATCTATTACTTAAGATCATCTACTGTGTGCCAAGTGTTTTACAAATGCTATCTTTTACAAATGTAATCCACTGTAGCTGTTATAATCATTTCTACGTTCTAGGCACTATAATCAAGGGCATCAGAGTTTAGGGTAATTTGGTTCAGGTCACAGAATCAGGAAGTGTGAGTAACAAATTGGGGATTAGAACCCAACTCTTGTCTCCAGGTCTTTTGCTTTAAGATTTCTCCAGGTCCTTCCAGTTTCAGTTTCAGTTCTTTTGTACCATAATACGAGATGGTCCTTAACATTCATTTACTTTGATATTTAAAAATATTACTTGTAAATCACATTACAATATTTCAGTGGGTTTAATTATTATTATTTTTTTCATGATTACTTAACATCCAAAATAGCGGCATTTCTTTCTTTTAGGTGATGGAAACCAGAACAATTTATCGCTGCCCTGGACTGTTTCTGAATCCCACCTCAATTTAAATGTAGATTCATAGGTAAAAAACCAAAGGATCATCAAGAAGCTAGCTATTAGTTGTTTTTGAAAATCAGTTTCCCTTCAGCTTTCTATGTGGGGTATTCTTGAATGAAATGCCTTTATTGTACATCAGAGAAATGGGGAAACTTACATATGGCTTAACTTTGTTCCCAGAGGACTTTGCAAGAATGCTTGCATCGTCCCTGATTCTAAGAAGTAGACGATCATCACAAGGTAAATTACAGAGTGATGCTTGAGGCTGGGCCCTGGGGGCAGTAGTATCTGTTACCCCATTTTCCTCTTATTCTTTAATTTTCTGCTATAAGCATAATTTCTATTGTACTTAAAAACAGTATCTATTTTGTAGTAAGACTAAAAGAAAAGCAAACAGTAAAAAACATTCAAAAGAATATGGTCAAGGTGGAGTTCCTGCCAGAAGGAAGGAGTACCATTCGTTGAAGTAAAGCAATTAAAAATGATCTTGGGGGGCGCCTGGGTGGCTCAGTCATTAAGCGTCTGCCTTCGGCTCAGGGCGTGAGCCCGGAGTTCTGGGATCAAGCCCCACGTCGGGCTCTTCCGCTGGGAGCCTGCTTCTTCCTCTCCCACTCCCCCGCTTGTGTTCCCTCTCTCTCTGGCTGTCTCTCTCTGTCAAATGAATAAATAAAATCTTAAAAAAATGATCTTGGGACTCTCAGTTTTACTTTCCCTACTGTTTGTTCTAAAACTGTTTGTTCTAAGTGTTTTTTTTCCCCTCCTTATTGTCCCAAAGCACACATTTGAGTTTATTATTTAAATTTTTATCCCAATTAGCTGCTTTGTTTTTTTTTAGATACCCCTAAACTTGCAGGTTTTTAAAACCTTTAATCATATAGAATCATATAAAGCTATAATCTAATTTTAAATCCCAGTCTCTTTTTTATCTTAATGAAAAAATAATGAATTAAAATTATGCTTTGGACCTTGAAGTTATCTCGTAAGTCTTAATGAAAAATAGATACTTACGGTGCCTGGGGCTTAGTTGGTTAAGTGCCTGGCTCCTGATTTCAGCTCAGGTTATGATCTCAAGGTCGGAGATTGAGCCCCGCGTCAGGCTCCGCCCTCACCATGGAGTCTGCTTGAGATTCTCTCTTTCCTCTTACCTCTGCCCGTCCTCCTGCTCATGCATGCACTCTTTCTCTCTCTCTCTCTCAAAATAAATAAAATCTTTAAAAAAAATAGATATTCTAAATGTAATGCTTATATGAAATGCCTTTCAGACGTCAAGTGTTTATGGAAAAACATTTTCTGCTTTGACCCTAAATCTTTATTATGCCTGGAACCTCACTCTAACATTAGCTTATAGTTGTGTGGATGTGGAGAGTCCCATTATTATAAATACTTGGCACTTATGGAGTAAGATCTGTTTTGTAAGGACTGAGAAAGTGGACTCTGTATTATGCTGAAACACATAACTTTAAAGAATCTTTATTTCCAGGTTTTTGAGAGTATGTCACCATGGGATGATTGATGATAGAAATTAACCATGTCATGTTCACTTTTCCTCTGTTGAGCATTAAAACCTATTTATTTAGAAATTTGATGCATAAATTATTTTCTTTAGCTGTTTGAGTATTTAAAACTGCCAGTCATTTCTGTGTTAGTTCCTACGTTACCTCCCCATGGTATAAATTCAGGCTTTTATGGCAGGGAAGTGTGAGTATTCCCTTAGAGGGAATTAGAAACAAATTAGAGACGTTAATGTGCTTTATACCTACAAACTAAATAAACACCTGTGTTGTTACCAAAAGTCCAAACGATTATTTTTTGGATGATATACAGTTTAGCTGTTCTGTATCACTCTTCATTCAAATTTAGGCAGGTAATTAAGAGTCATTTATTTATCTGTTATTGTTGTATTACTCAGAGAACATAAAGTGCAAAATTTCTCTACCGGCATCTCGTAGTAAATTCATTCCCTTACGGCAAAGACTTACAGAGCCAGAAACATTTTTTTTCCCCTTGGGGGCAGGACTTGGGTTGCTTGGAAAGCCTATTTAGAAGTCCCAAATCCTGCAGATGTGTTGAGACAGTTTCACTTCACTGACATCTTGATTGCACTCCACATCACACAAAATACCGTGGGACTTTTTCTGTAAGGTTTCTGGCCTTCCCCTTTATCATCATTGTGGAGTGTCACATTGGTCTGATGGAGACAGATTCAGAACAGTTGCGGATTGGAAGCTCTTGATGAAGAGAGGGAGTTCAAACACAGGCTCTGCCTGGAGATTCAGCTGTGAACATCACTCATCTATCATAATTTAACAAATGGAAAAGATCAAGACAACCTGCCATCCATCATATCTATTTAACTGTACTCCAGAGTGGATTAAGTTGTATTTAACAGCCTTTATCTTACAGGATTTACACACTCTAAAAGAGACTCGCAGTTCTTCATCAAGCTTTTGCTGTTTATCAATGTGAGATTTTGAAATTTCTCCCCAAACATTCAATATCTAGTAGATTCTTTTTTAAGTCTTTATGGCCCTCAATTTCCCCCAACATTCTGTTTTTTAACAGAGTATCAATTTAGTAGAAATAGCAATGGAAATTCATTCTTAGGATACAATGGTATAAAAATAGTCGCTTATTCTTAAATAGCAATGTTCTGGATTGAAATAAGCTTGGTTGGTATAGCAAGTATTAATTTGGAGCCCTTAAAGAAACTATGAGAGGTATCATTTTAGGACCACTGAGCCCTAGAGTTTAAAGAGCATCTAAAGATCCCTTCCAGTGCCTTTAGTTTACAGTTAGGAGGACTGGGAGGTAAATGAGTGTTACAGGCTTGTCAAAATTATCTGCAGTAATGCTGGGATAGAAATGCAGGTTTCCTGACTTCCAGGGATAGCCTTTCTTTTCATCTGCCCCATACGTCTTCATTTATCCATTCTACATGGATTCTGTGAACCTCAAGTCTTATCGGTATCTTTGGGGATTTGAGGGCAAGGAGAAGGATGGTCATAGTGAAAAGTAATGTCACTCTAAAAACTTGATACCATCAATGTTGAGTTAAAGGGGAAATATGTGGGGGCAAGAAAGGGAATGGACAAAACTCCTTATTCTTGCTTCTCTCCAGCTTATTTAATTAACACTTGTGAGCTGATGAAAATTTTATGAAGTTTGCTGATAAAGTTGCTATGTGTTGCCATCTTGGATAATAGCAGAGGCAAAGACCAAATACATAAGTTTTCCTTTTAAAGAGCAAGAAAATCCAATAAGAAAACATTTTCTTACATCTTGATGGAAATTATTGGGGTTAAGTGTTATGTTTTAGTTAGGATTGGATCCATCTCAAGGTCATAGGAAATACAAAATAAGCACGATGTAAGCAGGTAAAATTTCATTATAATTTTCAAATGAAAGGAATGCAGAAATAAGTAGTCTGTAACTGGTATGGCAGCCTTCTTCTTTCTTGTTCCCTCTAGGAGCCTAATGTGGCAAGTCAGGGCTCAAGATGACTGCTCAAGCTCCAGCCATCATGTACTAATTTTAGTTAGCATGAAGTATAGGTGATGAAGAAGCGATGCAGGGAGAGGGGGAAGGGCCGGTATGAGGTGGTTTATACGTTGATTTCTGGGAGCAGCCACATCATACTTCCACTTACATTCTTTGTCATTGGTTAGAACTCTTAGAAGAATACATCTTGCTGCAAAGAAGACTGGAAAATTTGGACTGATTTTGGAAAATTCCACGTGGCAAGAAGGCTAGCTACATCAGGATTGCATTACTGTATTTGATTTTGATACATTACAATATCTGAATTTGAAAACTTAGTCTGCCTTTTTTTTACTGGCTTAAGTTTGCCATTGGTGTCCAGTGGGACCATTAAAGGTTCTCCAATTCACGTTCTGTCTATAAAGTCCCATGTTTGGAGACAATACATTCTCCCATGGCCAGTCCTTTTTTTTTTTCTTTTCCTTTCACGAGCCTAAAGAATGAAATGCCCCAGAACCTTCTATCAAGGCCATTTTGGGGGAGCACCTGTATTTATTTTTCAGTCGTTTTTGATTGTCCCTTACGTCAAATGAATAGTACAATTCAATGAGAAGTCAGACCCCGGGAAGGATTGCTAGGTCCATGCCCTCCCGCTGGTAACAGCCTATCACTAATAGACTTATATGCACACAAGATACAGGGCTGTTGATACAGACGAAGGGTCTCTTTGAAGCTTTGATTTGTTACAAAGTGTATTTGTAGGCTTCTTTTCTCCCTTGGTTCTTCTTCCTCTGGATTCATACCCATCTTCCCAGTGCCTTTTCTGGCCTCCCCCATAGGTTTAACCTTGCTGCATCCTTGAGAGAGGAGGTTCGATGCAGCTCAAACCAGTATGGGACAGTGCGTCTTTAATCTGCCTAATCTTCAAGAAACTCCTGGGGAACATATTCACAGGGTGCACTCTTGGGTCCTCTGTCTGAACCAGTGAATCAGAATCTCTGGGTATAAAGCTTGTGGGTTAGTTTCCAAAGCTTTTCCAGGGCTCCTTAGGCAGCCAGCTTCCTGCTGTGTTTGGGGACCTATACACTACAATAAAGGCACTAGACATAAGCCCCCCTCTCCCCGAAAGAAAAAATGGTATCCACACTAAACACTGATACCTATGAAAGGCTCGAAACTCCCAACCTTATGTTCCACACCTGTATGCAAAGCCAAATGAAGCTCAGTCCAGCTAATGGGCTCAGAGGATAACTGATTCGTGTTAATATCAGGCACCATGAACAAGGACAGAGTGGGTGCCCCAAATCTGTATGTGTCAGGGGTGGTATGGTTTGAGGAGGAGTTTGGAGAGAGGTTAATAGGAAAAGAAGAAACAAGGCAGTACATTGTTTCTGTACAAAATAAATGAGGTTGCAGTATAAATGTAGTGCATTCACCCATTCCCTGTGATATTTCAGCTTCAAATTAGGTTTTAGCTTATCTATTAAATCTGGAATGTTTACATAATTGTGATTTTATGTATACTTAAGAGTTTAATTTTATAGTTAAGTTGCTAAAAGTGTTCTACTAAATCAAGAATATCATGTAATTCTATGAACAGATAAAAATGGGGGGGCAAGGGCATGCAAATCTGGATTCTGATAGAATCGGTATTTGAAATTTATCAGAATTGTAGTTTCTTTCTTAAGTGAAACAGACTACAGATTCATTGTATATGTTAATTAGAAAAGGGGAGAAAGTGGGATGGAATTCTGCTTGAAAAAGCCTTCCTGGTATCAGTGTTCTAAGGAGGTATTGTGACATTGCTCAAGTTCAATTAAAAATAGTCTGTGGTTGCCCCATTGGCATACTGGGGAAAAAAACTTAATTCTCTGAAGACTGATGGTTCCAAACTCATTAGGACAAAGATTACCTGTCTTCCTCTGGGTATTTCTTTTTGCTTCAGCTTGAGCTCCTGTCTTAGATGCAGTGCCACTTTATACCACGGACACCTAATGTTCCATGGCAGGGGCCAAAACCCAGATGACTTCTCAGGCAAGGGACAAGTGACATTAGCAAGTGAAGCAGGCCAGATGTAGGAGGGGACACCACTGCTCAGCTCCAGGTGGGCATATGGGCCCAGTTTTGCCAGATCTTCTGAGTTTTCATAAAAGTCTGGCATTTGTTAACTGAAATTTCCTGATCTCTCTGTGCTGCCAAGTAATTCAGATGAAATAAAATAAAGAGCATTGGGTGTTCAACACTTCATTAGCAAAATGAAACCTGAATGTGATCTTCAGGTCACCTGTTTGCCTTTTCTCTGTCTTGTGGTAGAAGGTTTAATTTGACCCCACAGATTAGGTAAGACTCCAGACCTCGTATTCACCCAGGATGCAGCTGGTTTCTAAGGTGTTATCACATGGGTGCGTTTTTAAGCTGAGTAGCTGCAGCCTGGCGCTGGTGCTCCTGGGAGCTTTGTGTGTGATTGACACTGGGTCCTGTACCAAACCCTTGTCTCCCAACCTGTCCCAGATAGTTTCTGTGCCCCAGCCCCCATACAATGTGCCCTGTAGGCCAGTGTAGACTCTGACTTTGATGGGGATGTGGCATCCCAGTGGGGTAGTGATGAGACACACTGAAAGGCGGATATATGGTGTCCAGTAGGCCCTTTGCTTCCCCAGCCGCAGGTGATGGCTGTTGGCCGCCCATTGGCGTGGCCCAGTGTTTCCCTGTGTGGCCAGTTGTGGGCGCTGTGGCTTCCCCAGTGCCCACGCTCACCAAGTATTTGCGGTTCTCAAACATGCTTGCTCAATGTATTTTGCCTCTTCTTTAGAATCACCTTTTTCCTTGGACACGTAAGTCTCTTTGTCATTCCTTTGTATTGGTGATGCATTTCTCTTGATTGGTAGACCATTTTCCTCTTACTTCCTTACTCTTTAACCTTATGATGCAGTGGGGCAGGCACACTTTTGCTTATAATTCTCCCTTTGCTTAGAATGTTCTTGCTTCTACCACCTAAGCTGCTGTGGTCAGTTCTACTTTGATTTTCTGCAACTGTAAGTAGTGCCTTCTTCCTTGAAGTTTTAAAGGAAAAGGGTCCATCTGAATGCCTCAGAAAATTTACTGCTTTATAATTCCTGACCTGTATTGACACTTAGGAAAAAAGTCTTTGGTCTCTCCTAGATTCTAAGGCTGCACTGTCCAATATGTTAGCTATTACTTTCGGCTATTCAAATTTAAACAAAAATTAAGTAAAATTAAAAATTCATTTCCTCAGCAACACTAGGCACATTTCAAGTGCTCCCTGGCCACATGTGGTGGTGGATCCAGAATTGAACAGTTTTGAACATTTCCATCACCAGAGAAGGTTCTTAAAAACAGGACTGCTCTTCAGTCTTTGAGGGCTTTGGCTGGTTTTCTCTACCTCACCCTCAGCTCCCAGCATGAAGTATCACGTCTGTGGGAAGCAGACATGATACTAAAAATAGGAAGGACCCTATTTTTATTGGGATTGCCAAGGAAGCAGTGTGGGGTAGTGGTAAGTGTGTAGACTGCTGTTTAAGTAGCTGGCTTCGTGAACCGGAGCGAGGTGCAAACATCTCTTAGCCTCCCTTTCAGCATCAGTAAATGGGAATAATCATAATATATAGAATGCATTGTGTTGTTTTGAATCCAAAATGAGAGACTTCATGAAAAGTTCTTTGCAGAGCAGTGGCCATGGAGCAGGTGTTCAGTGAATGTTTTTTTCGCATACAGTAGGTGTTCAGTGGGCATTACTCCTGAGAGTGCATACCTTTCCATTTTGGCTGTACTCACACTGCAGCGAGGAGGTGGGCAGCCACCTGGTCTGCAGCCCCCCCCCCCCCCCAGGGTAGCATCAGTTTTGCCGAAGGTGGGGAGAGCCTGTTCTACCTGCTGGCATGCCTGCCTTACTCCAAAGCAAATGTTCGTCATGGCCACGGAGCTAGGTTTCCCAGTCCAGAGCATTTTAAAACGTGGACAGTAAGAGATTAATTTGGTTGTGCACAATTGCCTTTGTGCTTTTTAATAAAACATGATATTTGCCAGTCACTAATATTTTCAGTGGATGAAAACACACAGGAGTGGCCCTGCGTTTCCCCTGTGGCTTCTGTGAAGTGCCGAAGGTGGTCATTTTTGACAAAACTGTTATAACTCTTAATAAGTGGCTTGACCTTTAAGGCTGGGAAACTAAATCTTCAGGGGTTTTCATCTCAATAAGGTGCCTGTGCCTCTGATGAGATTGGTTTCATCTTTCAGGGCTCTATTTTGAAAGAAACCATGAATTCCTTTAGTGTAAATGAAGCCCTCTCCCTGGCTTCCCCTGAACAGATGCAGGGGAAATCAGCCTTTCTGTCCTGTAATTGCTTTCATCAGTTCTCAAAGGCAACAGCCAAATTACAGATCCCAGGGCGGGGGAAGTTTTCCTGCAGGGAAGTTCCTGTTTACTGAAATGGCTGTGCACCCATTTGTCAAGAGCCATTGTTATTCTGATGTGCCACCTTCTATGCCTCCTGGTTCTATGAAAAACATGACATCTCTCAGAGCCTGATTACTTATGTCATTAACACATTATTCCCCACTGTACTTTACTAGAGTTTGAAGAAAGACAAGATATGGGTGTGTGAGAAGCCACGGATAGATATCTTCAAATAGCTAAAAGTGAAGGTGATCAACTTGGAAGTTTCTGGAAAAAGGTGATATGTGATAGCACAGCGTGAATCCTACATACAGTTTTCATCCTCACATTTTTAAGGCATTGCAGAATTTAAGTTGCAGTCAGTGAAAAATATATGGCCATTTCCAGCAACTTTAAAAAATAATCTAATACAGAATTGTGGATAAATGGATGCAAAAATGGACTTTTAATTCCTTTTCTCATGTGGTACATAGGATCCTGGGATCAAGCCCTGCATTAGGCTCCCTGCTCAGCGGGGAGTCTCCTTCTCCCTCTTCTGCTCCCCCTGCTTGTGCTCTCTCTCTGTCAAATAAATAACTAAAATCTTTAAAAAAAAAGATATTATATTAGGAACTTAGATGGATAAAATATATATATTTGAGAAACTAAGTTCGATCTTTTTAAAGAACTATATTGGAAAACAGACTCAAATACAGAGAATAACAAACAGACGGCTGACAAGGGGGAGGGTGTGGGGGGAGGGGTGAACTAGGGGATGGGGATGAAGAGTCCGTTTACCATGATGAGAACTGAGTAATGTATAGAATTATTGAATCATTTTATTGCACACCTGAAACTAATTTAACATTATATGTTAATTGTACTTGAATTAAAAAACGATTAAAACAAAGAACTGCTTTGGTTTGAAGGAGACTCTGGGATTCTCTGTAGCAGATTAGAGTTCAGGCACTGACAAGACTCTGAGGCATACTTGAATTCTATAAGATGAAAGTGTGAGACAGCCAGAGATGGATGACATATGGTAAGCCTACATTTATAAAATTGTTCATAATTTCTGCTGAAAGGAGAAATTTAACCTGAAAATTAGAAATTAAGTTGCATAGATTTATATAGGACAGTATTTGCTTCTTACCCAGGTACCAGTCACAATGCTGTAGGTACTTTTTCTGACATAATTCTGATAACAATGTGGTGAAACCAGTGATCATATTCCCATTTGACTGATGAGAAGATAGAGAGGCAAAAATGTCACTTAACTGAAGCATTCAAATCTAGGTTGGAATGATTAGACTCCAGAACTTAATTCTTAAGTTGTTCAGAGTAGAAAGGAAAAGGGCCCAAGTATCCAATTCAGTTTTACCACCTGTGTGACCTCTAATTGTCAGCTAACTTTCCCTTGCCTAATTTTTATTGCCTACAACAATGGGATTGTAATACCTGTCTTATCAGACATAATACACTATTGTGAGGATGTCATGGAATAATACACGTAAGAAATTATTTGGTGCAGTGCTTTGTGCTATGTAAATGAAAGTTAATATTCTTATACTTACCTCCATTGCATTTTTAGAAAGATTTATTTATTTTGGAGAGAGAGAGATTGAGAGAAGGAGCATGAGTGGTGAGAGGGGCAGAGGGGGAGACAGAGAAAATCTCAAGCTGACTCCCCACTGATCCCAGAGCCCATCCAGGGCTTGATTCCACAACACCGAGATCATGACCTGAGCTGAAACCAAGAGTCCGACACTTAACTGACTGAGCCACCTAGTCGCCTCTTCACTACATCTCTAAATAGAATCTTTGACAACAGCCTAAGAAGTTCTTCTGTCCTAACTAATGTCAGTGAGTTATCAGTGTGTTCCTAAATGTTCAGTGAGTGATTACTGTGAGTACTAGAGAGGTAGAAATAGAGACAAATACTTGAAGAATTGTGAATAATATTATATTCATAAAATAAAAAGGGAAAGGCTGACTAAAACCCAGTATTTTAACCAACTAGACCAACAGAACTCCTGCCTTATTTAAAAGGTAGACATAGGGCTTTACCACTATAGGATTAAGTGTCCAGCTGGCTAATGTCAGTGAATTTTCCCTTAAATATTTCGGACATAAAAAAGGGGAATTTATGTGTAGGATAAATTATTACATGCATTTTGGTTTGTAAACTGGTTTATATAGAAACCTATATTCTTCTTTTAAATGTAGATTAAGAATATCCATAGAAGCTGTCAAAATTAATAATACTTTTATTTACGTAAAAGCAGGAATACATTATTCAGTAGCTCTTATTCTGGGCTTAGTGTGTTCTTATCTGAGAGGCTTCGTGAGTATTCTGAAATAACTGTAAAATTCATCAAACAAATGGCAATGATTACCATGAAATCAGGCTTCTGCCTTAGATTTTTCTGCAATTAGGGGGAAAGCATCACACTTGGATTTATGTTATTTAGATTGACTGGGGAAATCCTTTTTAAAGCCTAAACCAGACTATATATTTTCCAAGAATTACTCAGTAGAGCTTCTTTAAAAGGTTTTGTGAAAAATAAGTAAAATCAGGTTTGAAAAAATCGGACCACATTTCTTCTGCAGATTTTGGGCTCAAAAAGGCCACAGTGTGGAGGATACTAGATGCTGTTGCAAAAGAATAATTAGTGTATTTGTTTTTCTGTAGGTCGTAAAGACATAGTAACTACACAGAATGAATCTTGAGTGCTACGGTTTTTGTCCAAGGCATTTAAAAGTGGCAGGAAAGTGAATTTGCAGGTGAAAAAAAATGCCTCAATTAGTCTGTAAATAAGCATGTGTTTATGATGAATAGAGGGGGAGTGAGGTGAAGTAATTATCAACTGTAGTTTAGAAAGTCTTAGGTAAAAGTGCAATCCTGCAACCTGCTCTTTATTTCCTGTCCTTTCCCCCCAATCCTTTTACACTCTATTTCCCCCCATAGAACTTGGGATCTTCATAATTGGTTTATTTGTGATGTTTATGTTTCTCTTTTGTTTCACCAATTCAAATATATCCCAAGGACCTAGAACAGTGCCTGGCATGTGGTAGGTAATAGATAAGTATTTTTTGAATGAATAAATGAATCCATAACCAGGGCCTTTATCTTCGTAGTCTTCAGTTTATTTGTCTAAAAAATGAGAACTATATTGGACACCACCACCCCCATTTTCCCAGAGCAACGATGAAGATAATTGGGATCATAAATAATATTTTATTTTCAACTGAAATGTGATTCTATCTCAAAGTGTCATTTGTTTGAAGTTCAAATTTATTTTGTTGTAGGAAAAAAACAAACCCAATGTATTTAGATTCTGAACTCCAGTAGAGAGACCATTAGAAAGGTGGGATTTTGAAGTCAGATATTGAAGTCACAATACGCTCGGAACCCCAGCATGCCATTTTCTGAGTTTCTCTATCAGTTAGGTTGTATTAAGGATCAAATCAGAGAAAAAACAGTAAGTGGTGTTTAAGAGACTCAGCTCTAAAGTTTTACTGAACTGGGCTCAAATCCTGACTTAGTCTTTTGGTAGCAGATAAACCTGGGTAAATTATCAAAACTTTTTAAACATTCATCTTCTCTGCTATAAAATGTCAATAATGAGTAGTACTTCCTATAGTAGTTGTAACAATGGGAATAAAAGTTTATCAGCCCATAAGTCAGTGGAGATAGAACTAAGTTGTCTTAGGCCAGCTCTTTTGCTGAGAACAATTAGAGAACTGGAGTGTGTGTGTGTGTGTGTGTGTGTGTGTGTGTGTGTGTGTGTATACACATACAGCTCTCTTTTTGGAGTTATCAAAGGTCTCCTAGTTGTATGATCCAGGAGGCCCAGATTTGTGAGTCCTGTATTTGGGACCACTTTTCCCCTCAAGACTGCGTATCACAGGCTCTCAGGTAACTGACATAGATATTAAAGAGCATAGCTTTCAAGAGACTCATAGGACTAGGGATAGGGCAACTAGATTGAAACTTAGGGTCTTCCGAGAAGAAGATAAATACCCCAGGCTTTGGGACCCCAAAGGCCACATCCTAGGTGTTAGGGTGAATAGGAAGTAAATCAGTTCAAATCATCTTGATCTTTGATTAGATAGGGGTGGTCTAGAATTGTTAGCACCCCAAACCTAACTGCCTGTCAGAAGCCCATCAGAAATCACCAGGCTTATGAAGAGATGGCAAACCTATGACCAAAAACCAAGAGAAAACACAGACAGTAGAAACAGATCTACAGAGTATCTCAAAATAGGCATTGAGATATATGTGCTTTAAAATAACTATGATTTAATATGTTAGAAGAATTGAAAGACAAGCTTGAGAATTTTGACATCAGTTACATGAAATTCCAAAGTTGAAAAGTACAATAGCTAAAATTAAAAACTCAGTAGATGATTAAATATAAGGAGGGAAAAGTAGTGAAAAGCCAGAATAAATTATCCAAGTTGATGAAAAGAGAGAAAAAAGATAAAAAAGACAGAGAAGAACCTAAGAGACATGTGGGCATGGTAGATACATATAACTTAAATGGAAGCAGAGGCCCAGAAAAAGCAGAGAGAAGAATGGAACAGAAGCAATGTCTGAAGAGATGGTGCTTGAGAATTTCCAAAATTGGTAAAAGACATTTGGCAAAGATTTGGAAAAATTATGAACCTCAACAAGATAAATGCAAGGGACGCTATATCTAGGGACATCAAGGTCAAATTGCTGAAAATCAAAGACAAAGAGAAAATGCTGGAAGCAGCCAGAGGAAGAAAGACCTATGATCTTCAAAGAATCTACAGTGAGATTTTGAGTTGATTTCTCAGCAGAAACAATGGCATCCAGAAACAGTGGCATGATATCTTTGAAGTTCTGAAATAATTCTGCCGGTTTAGAATTCTGGATTCAGTGTTGATAGCCTTCAAAAGTGAGAGCATAATTTGGATATTTTCAGACATACACAATTTTATCAGCTCACTAAATTCTTTAGAACCTTAAATAGACCCACAGAACAGTATTTTAGATCAGTAGAACCTGACCACCATGTACAGTGATTTTTCTATAAAACAAAGTGCTCAGAGTTCCAACTTGGGATATGTACTAGGCCTCTTTCCTCTGCCTTTTCATCCCATCCAGTCTTTGACAGTAGGACGAGGCTCCCTCCCCATATTTCTCATGAATGTCTGGTGGCAGATTCCATGGAGAGCTTGCTCTGGCAAGTACCAGGGGCTGTATATGCATATTCAAGAGACAGAGAGAAGATAGTGGAGACCTCTGTGACTCCAGGGTGTCTTAAAGGCATGAGCCCTCAATTGCAATAGTCCCATGTGGCTAGTAGCCCTGAATTGAACTGCCCATGGCGGCAGAGTGAGGAAGTACCATGCACAAGCTCCCCCTGAGTGTCTTTATTTTTTTTTTTTTAATTTTTTAAATTCAAATTCCATTAGCTAACCTATAGTACATCATTAATTTCAGATGTAGAGTTCAGTAATTCATCAATTGCATATAACACCCAGTGCTCATCACATAGGGGATGGATGTGCCCTTATCTCCCCTCCTCCATCCTTCCTTATGGAATATGAATGTGCTGGATGGAGCCCCATCTTGACAGTGAGGATCAAGGCTACCCCTTCAGACTGTGAAACCAAGGCTGGGAGGATGCAGGGTCTCCAGGACATCATGGAGCACAGCTGCCCTAGCAACTGCAGGCTACTTACACAGACTTCATCTGTTTGGGAAAGAAATACTCTGGGGTCTTGGTTAACGTCCTACCATTTGGTTTTCCTACCCCTTTGGACTAATCTAATCCTAATTAATACAGGAGGCAAAAGATAAGGATGGCTTCCCAACATCATTAGTAATGGTGATAGATTAATATTTTATGGCACCTCCAATCCTTGCTGTCACCATTAAAATGAACCACCTTCCAAACAGGAGTTCTTGTATTAGGGACCCCTAGCCCTCTATTCCCGTGATTGGAGAGGGTGCCATTAAAGAAGCCCCTCTCCTCACTCCCCCATTGGAATTGACTTCCAACATTGACAAGATATCCTGGAAATTTCTGTTCGGTAACAAGTTTAAAGCAGTTTGCCCATGTTTCACTCCAGGATAATTTTAGAATTGCTCAGTTGATATTTCCTGATTATAACTTAAGTGGTCTAAGTTTGCTTAGGGTGAGACTGCTTGCACTTGAGGAGCAATTTCACTGAAGTGTGACATGCTTTGAAGGTCTACTAGCTGCTGTAACGTTTGCCTCTGGGGTTACCTGCTCTAATAGCCTTGTTAAGAACCAGGGAGCTCTGCAGAATAGGACTGGGATGTGGTCATGTGAGCTGCTGCTGGAAGGGGGTCCATGGGAGGGGGCAGAATGGTTCTTCTCTCCTTTACCCCCATGACAGCACCATTTTAGCTGGTGGAATTACCACCCACTGTTTTTGTTGGCAGCACTACTGCAAGCTGTGTGTGTGAAAAACCACCATTTTTTTTGTCAAGCTGTTTTGACAGGTATTTGGTCTTTAAATAGTAATTGCTCATTAATTGCATTTCTCTCTACAATCCACAACCTGCCTGGTCTCCTTGTATACTTTGGAAGATCCAGAGATGTAAGCCAATAATATTTTTATTTTAACTGAGATTATGGGTGCGCTAAAGGAAATTCCTTGGGACCATGTGGGAAATGCATGTCTTGCCTGCGGTAGGACTTGGAGCCCTATTTAAGTGTAATTACAGTCTGACCCCATTTGCTCCTAATAGCCTGAGACATCATAATGGACTGGCATATGGTTTGTGCTTACAGGGTCACAGGCAGGAAGATGGGGCTTGCTGGGAGAGTCACTCACTTTACTGATGATTTACATGAATCTCGTGCTTTGTGGTTTATAAAGCATAGCTGTATGTTCTCGATCTCCATGTTAGGGATATTAACAACAACAGCAACCAAAAAAACCCCCTATAGAAACCTTTGTAGAAATCCCTGAGGTTAAACAATTCTGTTTATGAGTGAAGTTGTTTGCCTGGCGAGGCCAGATCTGTCTGTGCTTTGTCAAGCATTTAAAAATTTCATTTAAAGCGAGTCGGATAAAAGCCTGTGTTTGCAGATGGCTTAAGAAGGCTGGTATCTAGTGTTATAATGTCAATTAATGTCGGTTAACCGCTGCTTTTTTGACTTCTTAAGCAAGGTCCATATTCACTTTAGCGTTTAAGACCTGGTATCCAACTTGATAAGGGTTTCCGTATAAATCCCCAAATACATAATCTCTTTCTAGGTTTTGCTAAGAAAATTGGAATTACAGGATAGTTTTGTGACTAAAGGATATTTTTCTCTGTTATTTTAATAACTGGTGAAGGAAATACTGAAGGAATAAGTTTAGTTCTGATAAGGTGAATTTAAATTTATAACTTTTGTTCGCTTTTCAATTCTTTTTTTTTTTTTTTTAAAGAACATTCAAATGATTTCTAAGCCTCTTAGTGAAACAAGCTTGTTACAGGCCGTTTTTTTAGCATACCATCTTTTATATTGCCCGATCTTCCTCCAAAATACTTGGTGGATTTAACCCTTTCTTCTGATTTTGAGGCCAGTGCATTGGCTATGTCTAGTCTCTCTTTTGTTCTGGTTCATTCTGTGCAGCTGCGGCTGGAGTAGTATTCCTCACATCAGTCTCTGCTCAGGTGTCCAGAATGGCTTGTTACTGGCCATCATAGCAAGTAAAACTTTTCTGTTTGACATGTAGGACCCTCCAGTACTCTAACACTGGACGTTCTTAACTTCAACAATGCCATATCCCTATTTTATCCTACCTACCTGTTGGTCACTTCTGGAACACTCCTTCTCCACAAATCGGGATAAAATGTGTGCCACTGAATGACCAGTTTATTTCAGTCTGAATTCTTCATTTTTGGATAACTGCATGTCCACCTAGAATTACCTCCTTCACGGTCTCTGCTCCCGATAAAACTGAACTCCCATCATAACTCCTTGAGCATCCAAGGCCAGAAGTGATCAAGGTGGAAACAAGTGCCCTTGGGATAGGAACAAAGATAGTTTCTTCTTGGTTCCTGTGGCAGAGCAGAATTTGCCAACCTGTGTGCCCCAGATCGGCTCTGGGTGTAACATTCCTCCCAGAAGGACAGACTGGGTTGTCCCACTCTACCCCAGTGAAAGGTACAGATACTTGTTTTCTGTATGTGCTGTGATGTGAGGAAGGTTGGGTGTCCAGCAGTCAAGGCCAATATCAGTTGGTCCCCAGCTAATATTCCCAACCTGACCTACTGACCCTATATATATATATATCCTATTGGTTCTGTTTCTCTGGAGAACTCTGGCTAATATGCTGGCTTTTTGAGGCCTATGTCACAATTGGGGTGTGTGTGTGTGTATATATATTTATTTATTTAAATTTATTTAACATGTTATATGGCTCACATGATTATGGAGGCTGACACCTCCCATGATCTGTCATCTACAAGCTAGAGACCCAGGAGAACTGGTGGTATAGTTCTGAGAATCAGGGCTAATGGTGTAAGTCCCAGTCCAAGGGCAGGAGAACGCTTTGTTTCAGCTCATGCAGTCAGCCAGAGAGAGCAAATTTTCCATTCCTCCACCTTTTTGTTCTTTCTAGGCCCTCAGTGGATTGGATGATGCCTGTCCACACTGGGGAAGGCCATCTGCTTTACTCAGTCCAGTGATTCAAATGCTAGTCTCTTCTGGAAACACCCTCACAGATGTACCTAGATGTAATGTTTAGTCAAATATCTGGGAGCCCCGTGATCCAGCCATGTTGACACAAAATAAACCATCACAGCCACTATGGCTGCCTACTGAGGGGAAGAATCAGAAGGAGGAAGGTGGTATTCTCATGTGTCTTTGAACTCATTTGTCCCGGATTATCCTTTGGCCAGAGCATCACCTCTTTGTTTTATTTTGTTTCTTCACAAGATCATGAATCTCTCAGACAGAGACTTTTAGAGAAGACAGTCTTGTTCACTAGGCGGTAGATTCTTGATGTTAACCATGGAGCTCCATGAGGACAGATGCTGCTTTCGTTATGTTTACCACCATATCACAGTGCTCAGCGCGTAGCCCAGCACATGCCTGGTGCTTGTGCATATTTGTTGAATAAATGACGTTTCCGTCTGCCATTTGCAAGCCTAATGGCCACCTTTTCTCTTTTATTATTATTATTATTATTATTATTATTATTATTATTATTATTATTATTATTTTCCTCCCTCCTGTTCCCCCTCCAACTCATATATATTTATAATCAAATGAATGCGGTGTTTTTGGTTTCGACTCTTTCTGAAAATCTCATCTTGTAAGGATTAGTCAAGTTCCCTGCCTAAGTTAATAAATGCAGTTGAATTCTGCTGAATGCATTTTTGTGTTTTCTGGATCTTGTAATATTTGTGGTGTGATTTTGAATGCCACTTGTGCTTGGATGATATGACATTCTAGGAAAGTACATGTGATAGTCCACGAGTACTTTTTAAAAAAATATTTCTGTGATTTCTACGAGAATGAAACATGAAAGTAATGTTTGATTGAGGATTTACTAATGTTGGACATAAACTTGTAAGCCATGGAAACAATACTCAGAGAAAACACCCTACTCAGCTCAGATGTCTTTTGGTTTTTCAGTTGTGGCCACTTGGCAAAGAATGTGTTTTCTAAGTTCATTAGTTACTTTGATGGATGCTCTTGGCTTAAAATCTATTTTGCTGCTGCTGCTTCTTCTTCTCTCTCTTTTTTTTTTTTTTGTAAATATTCTTAATTTCCTAACTGCTCTTTAGAGGGAAAAGTCATTTAGGGGCTTAATAATTGGGGAAGAGTGGGTTCTGGAAATATTATGATGAATAGTTTACAAATCTTTGGTTTTAGTAGACTATATAAGCTGGTTTGGAAGGAGATACTAATATTTTTCTAGCCATATAAATTTGATTGAAACTGTTTGGAAAAATTAGCAATTTTATAAAACATCTATTGAGAGGTAAGCAGTGATCTCTAAATTCAATATTTGTGAGGGTGGAAAAAATGAAATGGATAAGTTTTGAAAGCAGGCACATCCTGATTTATGCTAGTGCTGGTTATTAACTTGCTTATATAATCTCAAAACACTTATCTCTGCAAACTGTAGTTTGTTCATCAGTTAAATGAGCACAATACTTCCTGGTGGGGTTGTGGAGTTGTGAGTATTAAGTGTGATATGATAAGTTACTGCTACGTAGTAGGCGATCAGTAAGGATCAGATTCTTTTCCCAACCCCTAGATGTCATATAACCAGGGTTTAAATCAACAGAACAGGTTAGTTCATATATGACTGCAGGGTAGCTTTGCTGTACTACCTTCGAGAAGTTTCAAATGGTTAAATTTGCTTCTCTTTAAAATGTCATTCTTATCTTTGTTCCTGTCATTTGGTTTTGGCTCTATTTGCTAATGTTTTTGGTGGAATCATACCATTTTCTGTTGGCTTAATTTATAATTCTATTTTCTTTTTGGCTGTATGCATACTATTTCATTTCGGGACCCATTACACTGTTGGATTTGTGGCTTCACTCACCTTTCCCCCCCCTTGTCCTCTTTGGCCCATCTCCTCCTATTTCATTTTGGCATCACTAACATAACTGTTCACACGTGTGCTGTAATTCTGCCCAACACATCTTTAATGGTGCAGTGTTCATTTTTATCCTTTTTTTTATTTTTCAAAACGACAAGCTTACATTTCAAGTATGTGAAAATGCCTTAGAACTTTTTGTTGAATATAGATTAGTTAACATTTTAGACATTAACCACGGTTGTCTAGGTGTGTTTTAGTTTCTGTTTCTTACCCTTTTCATCATATGCCTCCTAGTTTCTGTCCCCAACGACTGGTTGTTAAGGATCCAATGTGCAGGGCTCTGTGCTGGGTCTTGCATGGAGCATGTAAAGTGACTGTACAGTCACCCTCCATTCCCTGGGTGCTTATTTTATAAAGAATTTCATGGAATACGAATTGCCATCTTCTAGGTGCTTGAATCTAACACAGATATGGACACATAGTCCAAGCAAATATTTGAATGAAGGTATGTGTAAAGAGTAAACAAATAGACATGAGCGCCATTTACTGTAGACTAGACTTCTGGCTCCCAAGATTGTTAGCTCCCTCCGCTGTCCTTTTTTTCTCTCACTATTGAGACATCAGGCTCCCTTCCACATCACCTAGAATAATTGCTAGGCAGTCGTGCCACTTGAAAATGAGTTCAGAACTCCTTTGATTGGACTGGCAGTTGTTCTAGTTGTGATAGCGTCTTGATAGCAGTGCTGCTTTATTTCTTCACGATCTGTTCTCTTGAGAGCTAAGCAGCAGGGCTAGATAGCAATGGTTGGGGGGCGGATCTCAGGACAAGTGGGATGCAGGACTCACCTCCCTGTGAAGGGGCCAAAGGGGAATGGAGAGGCCCTCTGTCTTTTCCCTAGTAGCTGGAATGTGGTTCAGTGCAGCCAGCCAGAAGCCTAAATTCAGGAACTGTGAACTTGGAAGGAATGACCAGTAGTTAGTGATGATTCGCTGTGTGGCTTTTGCAGAGCCCAGAGTGACATGAGAGTCCAGGGTTCCTGAGCAGACTGCTCCTGTCTCTCCTCCCTAGGTCCCTGCAAGAGCATGGTTCTCCAATTTACCATTTATTATTTACCCTTCTGATGAATTGCCCTTGTATTTAGATCAACCAGGCTACGCTTTGTGATATTTGGAGCCAAGAATCTGAAGGTAATCAAACAACTAGTAGTAGAGGGACGGGTCCCCCTACAGGAAGGGGTAGAGTATCAGCGAAAACACAGCCAGGCTGAGACTGGCCTGAAAATAAAAAGAGCAGCCAAAAGGGGCCGAAGCAGATCTATCAGTGGTGAGAATGGAAGGCCGTGGCTGAACATCAGAGGACTTAGCCAAGAAGAAAACAAGTGTGGTTTTCATGTCATAGGTCCTTGGAGGAGTTGGTTGCAATCTGTTTAGTGGGCATGGTTCTTTTTCATAGTGAAGTGGGGCACCAGAAATGAGGAGAGAAATAAGGAAATGACAACCCACCGTCCTAGGGCACAGACAAGGATAGGCTGCCTGCTAGAGCAGGGAGAAGAACGTGTCTGGTCCACATGGAGGAGTAATTGGAATGCTTAGTAGCTGATTGAATTTGGGTCCAAAGCAAAAATAGGATTTGAAGACAGTGCAAGAATTCTGTGCACTGTGTGTCACTTGGCTTTTAAACGGATTCGAGATAAAATGAGATGAGAACAATCTGTCCCGTTTCTTTCTCTTCTTAAACATCGTTGGCCCAGTGCATGACCAGACCTTTTAAATAGAAAGTCTTGCCTTCAGAAAATGATGGTGTATAATTAATTATGTTTGTGCTCTTCCACGTGTTTTTTATTTTGTAGTCCCTTTCCAATTGTCCGCTGCCCTCTGTGTGGAGGGCAAGAGTAAGAGGCAAGATAAGAGTGTCAAGAACATGGAATTTTATGCCGACAGGCTGCTCTGAGCACAGGCTTTTCAACACAAGCCTTGCCTTCCTTCTGGAGTCGCACTTGGACAACTTTGTTCCATTTTGGATTCTTTGTAAGGTCCATCTTCATTTCCTCTGTTCCTATCAGACCCCTACATTTCCTTGTACTTTTTGACCACACACCATTGTTTTCTTCCTGCTGGTTGGAACAGTAGATGCTGTTCCAGCTCCAATATTAATTTCCTCTCTGATACAGCCCTTCTGAGCTGGAGTGCATTAGCATTTCTTTTCAATTTTGAAGGGAGATTTGATCTCTCAGCACCCTGCCTGTGTCTGAGTTTTTGTGATAGTTCGTTGTGGCTGCTTTACGTGGAAGGTCAGATTTCCAGCATAAATGGAAAAGCAGACAAGCAGTTAATTCTGCGTGTCTCTGCATTTTGCAGTAAACATGCCGACCTCCGTGTACTGCTTCTCCAAGCGCTCCTGCTTAACATGCTACAGTTCGTAAAGGATCGATTCGTTCGGCAGAATTATCGGTAGTTGATTCTAGGAGTAAATTTTCTCTGCTATCTACTCGAAGAAATAAATCTCACTTCTCTCTGCCTTCCCTTAATTAACTTGATAGTATTGCCATCAGATCTTTATTTAATAAGTATGTAAAGGATCTTCAGTGGTGTTTGTCAGTGCTGTTTGGGACTAAAATTCAAGGATGACATCTGACGTGTCCATTTTAGTAAAGATGCAATTTACTTAAGTAGTGAACGTGGAAGGAGCATCCATGGAATAGTCATTTTCCTGTGACTGTGTAGAGCAATTATACTGTAAGGGAAGCCTGCATCGTAGGGGTTAGGAAACCAAGCGTCAGGCTCGACCTCTGCCATTACCCACTTATTTGCTCTAAGTGAATTAGATCTGTGTTCTGACCTCCTCCCTGTCTGTAAGATGAGGTATCTTTTTTGCCCTCCTTTATCACCAGGCTGCTGTGGGTAACCATATGGAATCATGAATGTGGCAGTGTGGTAACCCCATTCCTGCCCATGGCGGACCACTAGGCACTCTCCTGCTCTGGTCTGCCTTTGCGGCCTGATTCAACCCTCCTTTCTCTTATTCATGCTGAAGCAAGCCCTGATTCCACGCCTTCTCACAGTGCGTGTTTCTCCCCTTCTCCCCCCGGTGTTTATGCTCTCTGAAATCTCTCTGTCACTGCCCTCAACGCTTGACCCATCTTCCCAGCCACACCTGAAATGCCTTCTCCCCTGTGAATTCTCCCTTGTCCTTCCTAATCTGAAATAGCCTCTTAGTAATCTCTTTAGTAGCTCACGTCCTTCTCATCACAGGGCTGAACTAGGGTTGGTCACGAATGTGTCCCGTATTGCTAAGTCTACTGAAATTGAGGATTGGGACCCTGTGTTTTGGCATCTGTTGCCACACTGAACAGGGCCCTTGTGTGGCTGTGGACTTATTAGATGGTGACTGGAGTGCCTTTGATAAAGCAGGCACCCTCCCCCCCCTGCCTCCCGTCCCCAGCCTCATTTTCCTTATCACATATCACTTTGGAGGATCTCCAGTCTTTTCGGCGTTGCCCTTGGGGGAGTGACATGATTCATGTTCCTGCATAGTCACGTAAGACAGACATCCTTCAGGCTTACTACAGCAGTTAAGGAACGGTCACCCTGGAGGGCCAGACACTGCTTCTGCAGTCAGCGGGGTGTTCACCATGTAGTTGGGGGAGACCACTGTACCCCATACAGAGCGAGAAGAGGGACAGTCTCATTCATGGGAGGCTTATGAGCTGATAGCCCAGGAACAGAGAGGAAATTAGTACATTTTGCGGCAATGGGTCTTAATGGATGAGTGAACAACAGTTTCCTGGAAGTTGGGCAGGAAGGATGGTGAGGGTAGACAAGAGTCCAGGAGCCCATTGTGCATGGAAGTGGGGGTGGTTGTGAGTGAAGCATGCAGAGCTGGTGAGGATGCTGAGGGAGATGCCCTTAGGTCAGATGGACATGACCTAGGCCGGACTCCTCAGGAGTGGTGAGTGGGGGCCAGCGGAGCTTCTGTTTCCAGACCAGTTGCTACCCTGAGAGGAAAGGCAAATGGTTGGAGCAGAGGATCTTACCTGCTTTCAGCCAGCAACAGGATCACCGGAAGTGACCTAAAACTCAGAGCCCCAGCCTCGCCCCCAGCAATTGTGATTCCATAGGTCTGGGGCGGGGCTCAAGACCTGTGTTGAAAGAAATTATCCGGTGATTCGGATACAGGTGGTCAGTGAATGGCCCTTGAAAGAGCAAATGTTGAATTGTACTTAAGAACTTTGTAAACTCAAGGAATTGTAAAATTTGCGTGTATACACATTTGTCCTGGGAGAGAGATCATGCATAGCTCTGTTCAGATTCTCAAAAGGATCTATAAGCTCCCCAAAGTTTAAGGATCACTGAGCTGGGAGGAAAGCTGATGGGTTTTTCTTAAGCTTATACTGAAGGACAGCAATGCCGCGGCAGGGATACCGGAGATCAGTAACCTTTAAAAAATATTTTGTGGTACAGGGAAAGTCGGTGTTTTCAGGAGCCCTACTGTAAACACATGAGGGAAGTGAAGGCTCGCCATCCGTTTGTAAATTGGGATTTATATTTGGGTTAATATCTCAGTATCTAAAGAGACAATGTTTGGTTGATCCAGAGATTTCACAGTTTATCTGTAATAGGGTTTTTTCAAAAAAAAATTTTTTTTTCTGACCTAATTAAATCTTCTTGGCTTCCCCTGGGTTTTATTTTTAATTTTGAAGTTAGCAGTGTATAAAGTTCAGTATAATGAAGGTCTTTATTGAGAATTATTAGTAATGGTGCCACATTTTGCTCTCCTGTGGTTAAAGTCATATCTGCATTTCTATGATAAACATCTTTCTGAAATTTATGGAGCATATGGGAAAAATTAATATTGATGCAACTTGGTTTTTACTCCCAACCCAAGAACTTTTGTGTCAGTCAGGTGTGCTGCTGAAAAGTGGTGCCCATTCCCTCATTTTTTCCTAAACCAGTGGTAAAGTGGGTGTATTATTTATCCTGGCAAAATCAGTGCTGTAAAAGGGACACAGTAACTCTGGCAGGGAGCTCTGATCAGATGTGTTCCCTGGTGAGGGCTGAGGTTGGGCTTTGGTAGCTTATTCTCTGGTAACTGTAGCTTATTTTTAGTGGTGGGGCTTGGGTCCCTGAGTCCACATTTAATCACTGGCTTAAATATTAGAGAAATAAAGTTGGCCTGTGAAGTTTCCTCTAGGCAAATTTCTGCCCCCACGAAGGGTTACTATTTCTTAGGTCCAGTCAATATTATATTGATTCACAAGGGTTTATTCTCATTTCATGGGGTACCCAGTGCTAGATTAGATGTTGTTAAAGGTAAGTGTTCAGCATGGCCAAGGGCCGACGATAAGCTTACTGAAAGAGTATCTCATAAGATAGAGAGATCCCAACCATGTTTAATGAACTGTAAAATCACACACTCAGATGCTTAAAAACAACTATATAGTGACACTTTGATTAATCTCAATGACCATGGCTTCTTATAACAAGCCAACCATATTTTTAAAAAATTATAATAATAAATTTAAAAATCTTTCAGGGAAGCAGAATTCTCCATTCTCTTGGCTTTATATTATAATTATACCAATGAGTAGTTTCTGAAGCAAATGGATTTCATCCCAGATATATTATGAAGTCACTGAATTTGATATTATCTTTTTTTGAACCTGCTCCCCATCAGCTTTTCCTGTGTTTAAATGCCCTTAAGTGATCTCTATCAAAATGAAAAAACATCTAACATCCAGTTATTTGTACGTGTGATCGTTTGCATGGCCCTGAATGTAGTCTAGATAAATACTTCTACTGGAGTAGATGTAGTTATAGGACTGGTCATATGAATCCATTTTCATAGTGTTTGTTTGAGTTTTAGGTTTTGAGCCTCTGTCTTGTAGTGAAAAGCATAAACTGATTTATATACTTTTAGACATGAGTAAGCAGCTGCTGAGGAGCGGGGCAGGTTGAGAGGAGTTCTACCGAACTTTTATTAGATATTCTCAAATCCTTTTGACAAATGGGATGTGGATCATTTTGGGGGTTGAATAGAATATCAATGATCACCCCAAATCAGGTCCAGCCCACCCAGATTTGAGAATAGTAGGTGCCCAGTCTTGTGAATGTGTGTTCTCTGCTTTTCCTAGGCCTGGAGGCTGTCCAGCCGTCACATAGATGTTCGTATCTTTTTACCTCTTCACCACCTCTGCCTTGCCTTCCCTTCTCTCTGCTATCCTTTTTGCTTGTATTATTTAACATTATTTTTCTTAGTTTTTATGTTATAATCATACCCCTCCTAACCATACACCTGGATACACACCAACAGATTTTAACCTCGGTCATGTCCCTGATAAAGAAGTATTGCATTTATGAGGATAGGAAAATCGTAGAACATAACAATCTCAGAATGGGAATCTTACCTTAGAGATTAGCTAGATCTGAAGTTGTCAAATATTGTTAAATGTTAACTTTTTATGGTACACTTCTTTTATTGCCCATGGAACACCAATATTTAAAGTATACGAATGTTGAACATATGAGTTCGAAGCAGGGTTTTTAGGAAGGCCTGCAGTAGGCTCACCTGCATAGTCTAAGGGAGCCCAAGGGTTCTGAGCGTCACACTGAAAGAGCAGTGATCTAGTTTATCTGTGCTATTTTATACAGATCAGACACTGAGGAGCAGAAAGGAAAGGGAGCCAACATTTACCTATTTACTAGACAGAAGGTAAGTGGGATAGGGAAATGGATAGGGAGGCGGATAGGTTGGTAGGTAGGCGAATAGATAATATAAATGTGTGTATATAAACATACACATATATACACAGTTTAATTCTTACATTATTCTATAAGGTAGATGGTTTTACAGATGACTATGCGAGGAGAGCTTCTAAGTGGGGAGGGTTGAGACTACCTCAGGTTTTTAAGGTGATTCCTCTACATTCTGGCCATTGTATCTCCACAGGGCCGGCCGGTTGCCTTGCTCAAAGCCACATACAGGCAGGGGCAGGGCTAGGATCCAGACATTCTGCTTCCTCGTCCAGGGTTGTTCCCTCGGACTACTTATTCTCTTTAGCCAGCAGCTAGATAATACCTGCTAAAAAGGGAAACAGAATATTAAGTAAATGTTCACTTATAAAAAGAAAGACTCTTCAGTTGTGTTGACCTTGCGAAGGGTTAATAGTCTTAGTTCCCTGTATTTTAGCAACTTGTTCATGTACAATGACTGGAAGGAAAGCTGATTCACAGCCATTTTTACATTATGTAAGTATTGTGCTTAGCTTAGAGAATACAGCTTCCTAGTTTCAAAAAATCACACAATGAACTATTTTACTTCAAAGTTTGCTTTCTTTATGGCCTGCAAATTATTGATTACTTATTCACTACTTTTATATTTCATGAAGGTGAAAGATACATAACATGTAATCATTAGCATTCATTTTATGTTTGAAACATAAAATCAGAACAACTGACGGAGGCATTAACCAGAGTTCCAGTGTGATACACAGAAAATCCGTATGCTTTTTGTTGACTTATGCTGAGGTCTGCCAAATAACAGCCTTATTATGCAGATTCTTAGAATAACAGGCCATGGATATTTTAGATTCTCACATTGAGTTGCTGACTCTCCGGTTTTCTTTTTATCTGGACCATTTAGGGACAGGAGGCCTTCAGGATGAGTTTTGGGTCTTTCTCTTGGCTCCTACAGCATTTTTCATATTTCCCCTTTTTAACAACTTCCAGCACACCCCCCCCCCCCAGGTTGTTTTCTTTGAGGACAAGGGTTTCTTTTTTGTCTTCTGTGTATTTCTTCGAATCTCCTCTCCCTTCCTCCTTTCCTGTGCTTGGCACATGGGTCCACAGTTGAGAAGAATTGGGCAGATAGGGAAGGAGGGAAGAGGGAGAGAAGGAGATGCCCTGAATCAGATCAAAAAGGCAAAAAAACCTCTAGAATCAGGATTTCTTCTTCTCCTGGTATAGTCAGAGTATTGAGTGGATAGGATCTATGAGTATTTTTTTCCTTTCTAATAAAGATAGAACAGTAAATGGTTTTGGTGCTTACCTTTGTTATAGAAAACTTCACAAAATTCCATTTAATCCAGCAGGTATTTAATGAGTAGTGGGCACCTCTCTAGGACTGAGGATACAGAGGTGAAGAGAACATTGGCCAGACCCACGGAGCTTAGGATGCAGTGGAGAAAACAAACATGCCCACAGTCATTTTGCTGTATGGGGTGATAAGGGCATCTAGAAGACTTATATATTTTGCAGTGATGGTGCGTGGGATGGACAGATTGATTTTATCTGTGAAAAGGAATCAGAAATGGGTACCCAGGAGAAGTAACATCTGAGCTGGCATTTGAACAGTGAACAGAGGGTGGGTGCAGGGATGGTGTGCGGAGACACTTGGTGGGTGGGCAGCATGGTCCTTGAAGTGAATCTACAGATAGTCAGGAATTACTGGAGTGTTCTGTTACAGGGAAATGGTGGCAAGAAATAAAGATAAAGAAGTCGACAAGGTTCAAATCCAGAAAACCTCTTATGTCTCATGATGACATTTGAATAGTATCCCATGGGCAGTGAGAGGCACGTGAATAGTTGTAAGTAGGGAGAGACCATTTTTAGCTGTGTGTTTTATAAAAGGTCAGCTTGCTGGTCATGTGGGGATATACTAGACAGGGCAGAGTCTAGATGTGATGGGTCAAGGTCAGTGGGGACATGAGCTGAAACTCAAGTTGTGTTATGGTGGGAGTAGAGGGAATGAAAGGAAAAACATCTGAGAAGGTGTTTGGGGGGTAAGGTGTTGGGCAGAGAGGTGTTTGACTCACAGGTTTTTGGCTTGAGCCTCTGGTCTGTGGTGCCATCAACCACCATAGACAGTAACCACAAAGAGGTGTCTGTCATTCTAATTCCATGTTTTAGGTATCATACACCAAACATTGCTATGGCTTTCTTTGATGTTCATCATCTTGGAACAGTGAATATGCTTTCACATACCCTACCAAGTTCAACCTGCACCATTTCTGTAGGAGATAGGTAATAAATAGTACAAAAAAGTCATGTCTTCTGTAGGACATAAATCCTCAGAGATTTGCCTAAGGTCAGACTTGCCCCCTGAAAATCCTTTAGGGAACTTCTGAGTTGAAGACCAGGGTGTTGTTTCTCAGTAAGCCCAACAGAGCCACTCCCCTGACTGTTGGCACTGGAATAGATGCTGTTTCCTCATTTGAGCACCATATTGGTAGGAGACTTTGATTTTGGACCCGTGTTGTATATAAAAAAAATGCGCATCTTTGGATTCGAGAATGATTCTGAACTCATTGTGATGTGCACTCTGAGAAAGGCACAAGGGATGAAGGAATAGGGCTGATGGGTGGGATGGGGGCCGTCAATTCCTGTTTCTCACTTTCAGCTCATCGGGCCATATGAACGTTAGGCTCTTGAACTAAGTGGAAGACTTCTGTATTATAACCCCCCAATTTTCATCCTTGAAATCATGTACATCAATCGCTCCTGTGACATGAGGCTTGCATCTCCCCTTTTCATACAGAGAGCAAGACACACAGTCCGTGACTTGTCCTCAGATAGACTAGGTGGTTGACAGATCCAGGACTTAATGTATCCTGGGTCTTAGATTCCAATTAAATAGAGTCAGTCTTACAAGTTACCAATTTTTGTTTTAGAATAATTACTCCTAATGGTAGGAAATTGGAATGAATGTTTTACCAAGAGGATATAGGAAATTATATTTACTTTTTCCTTATAATTTGATTCTACCCAATGAGCGTGGTGTGTAGAAAAAAATGTTCATTGAGGGAAATAAATTTAGTGGAGTTTAGGTTAATCAGCACCCAGTGAAAATAAACAATTGGCTGCATGTTTTAAGCTGAATGGCTTGGCTGTACTGTATATTGGTGAATACAGGAGTTTATTTTATCGGCTTTCCCAGATAATGATTTTATGCTAATAAAATCATCAAGAGATGGATTTGTAAATCATACTAAACTGGCAGGAGCGCTACTGGGCATAAAATGAAATAGTTTTTTTTTTTTTTTAATTAATTTCCTGGGTTTCTCTGACCAGCAACCAGGATCATTTTCTACCTAGGATATCTGCTTGTTGAGCGGCTCCACTTAGGAGAAAAATGACAGATTGGGGGCTTCTTAGCATGAAATTAGAGCATGGAATTCAACACTTTGATCAAGCAATGTTATTCTGTTGCCCTTATTCACCTGAGAGATATTTATGACTAAAAGGAGTTATTTAGAGCAGTGATCTCCAAAAGACTATCTCCACACCCTTTGAGGTGTATAGTACAATCCCTTGGTGCATGGAAGAAAATATTTGAACTTCAATTTATATTTACTTTGTAGTTTGCACTTGAAAAGGTCAGCTGTATCTATAATAATCTGCATTATATAGTTTATAAATAAGTAAACATAGGATGGTTGTGCCTTTTTCAAAAACTGATAATGCCTTCTTAAAAATGTTTGAAGCCCCTGATCTGGAGCTCTTTTCTAAAATTGGGTCAATGATTAGATTATTCTGGGAATTTTTTTGACAGCACAGATTCCCAGGGCTGCTCCCAGAAGAGTCTGGTTAAATAGGTCGGTCTGGAACAGTGGTTATCATACATTAGTAGGCACCAGAATCACCTGGAGGTCTGGCTTGTTAAAACAGAAGATCTCACTCCGCAGAGTTTCTCGTTTAGGAGGTTGGGGGCGGGGCCTGAGAATTTGCATTTCTAACAAGATCCCAGGTATACTGCTGGTCCAGGGATCCACTTTGAGAACTTCTGATCCAGGGTGGGAGCTGGGACCCAGGCAACTCTGAAGACGAAGTGATAAACGCTCATCTAGGTTTGACTGTCTTCTCCCCTAGACAGTTTTGGAGATAGTGTATCTTTTCTTTTCCTTTTTTATTCCTGTTGCCACGATAGAAGCAGACAACTGTTTTTCACACTGTAGTTTTCAATATTGGTGTGGACAATAATAGGACCAGTGTTAGATTCAGGTAGACTCGAATTTATAGGGGGTTTGTATGAGTGGTTTAATTAAATCCTGTAGCAATTCTGAAGGTACTTATTTGTGAATGGAAAACTGGGGCAGGTCCCTAATGATTTGGATGCTTCCATACAATATCTGGGAATAGAAATGATGCTGTTACCCATTGGGGAAAAAAAAAAAGATTTTAAGATCAATAAGAAAAATGCATGATTGTTTGTCACTGTCAGGCCTTTTTTAAAATTAGGAATCAATAGATGGATATGAAATGAAGTATGCAATAAATATAATAAGCCATAGAAACTTTAAGAACACGACAACTCATTTCCTTTGACTTACATAAAATATATCCATTGGCAAATAGCACTTTTTACAACAGAGCATAAGCATTAGCCATTTAAATGCCTGGGCGATGTGTAAAAACTGCTTGCTAGATTAAATTATGTAGAAGAGCATTTCTATGATGCTTAGTGTCTGATTCACTAACCATCACCCGGGCACTCAAAGTTTAAGAGGCTTTATACACTTGCATTGTTTGGCAGGCAATTAAATGTAGATGTCACTGGGATTGATTTATAAGAAGAAAGCAGTGGTTTTGCTATGTTGGTGTAGGTTTTTTTTTTATAACTGCTTAAAACAACTGTGTATACTATAGTTCACTTTCTGTTTATAGTTTGAAATGTATTAATTTATAGCCATTTATCTGACAGTTTTAATTTGAAGTGGATAAGACCACCTGAGATTACATGTATTTTAGGAAAATAGAACATATAACATTAATTTTTTTGTGGGGTACTTTAGCATTAGTTTTTGGTTTGCCCTCTCTGTAGAGAGACCTATTTAATACTTTATGCATTTGGTAAAGGCTGCCTTAAATGGGGTCATTCTGTATTTAGAACAAATGAGAAAAATGTTCCAGAAATCTCCTCAAGGAGTATTGCAGTCTTTTCACAAAATAACTTTAAATGGACTGTAATTATAACAAGACGAACTTGATTGCTAGAGTGTATAAGTCACTTTAACCTGTTAAAGGCAGAACAATTCAATGTGTGTGTGTATCTTATAAGTAAGTTTATGAAATTTGATTGTCCTCCACAGGCTTCTTAGAAACAGTACTTTGAGGAGCTTATTTGCAATGGGATTCATGCAACAATCATTATATAAATATTACACATTGTTGTTTATTTTACAGAGATGCATTCAGGCTAAAAATGTGCAGACTGGAAAAAGTATGAACTTTGGACTCAGACCTTGGGTGAACTTCTAGCCCTGCATTTAACTCTCTGTGACTTTGGGCAAGATATTTGACCACTCCAAACTCCCATTTGTAAAAACAGAGATGTGTTGATGAATTTCTAGTCAGAAGACAGAAACCACACAATAACTGGAACAGGGAGAGTTTCATTTAAACAATAATTAACTGTAACAGTGGATTGGAATACAGGAGATTGGCTAGCATGAAGTAAAGAGAGCGCTAAGAATAAAGGAGTAGCAAATACGGGGAGCAGGCACTACTCCAGGGAAGAAATCAGGGTCCAAGGAGAAGATCCTTCTAGAGTGGAGATCCAGGGCTCAGTGGATGGCAGGAAGTCGCTGTGGGACCACACCTATGGAACTCAGAGGAAATGTGTCCTCTAGTCTAGCAGGGGAAGCTATTCATGGGTGGTATCTCTCTGTGGGGGGTGCTCTGCTACAAAACTGCTCGGGGTGCTGGGGTACGCTACTCTCTGTGGGGTACTGCCCATCACTATGCACCAGTCAATCCAGGCACTGGGAAGCCTCCTGCATTGTGGGTCTGGAGAAACCCTGTGGGCTGAGGAGCCTTCCAGGGAGCCCTGCGAGACCACCCCTTCCTCACACAGTGCCTCTCTAGAACCCTCTACTGTTAAAGCCTACTGGCTTGCCCCCTGGGACAGGAAATAGCTAGAGGACTTGGATACAGTTTTGCAGAGCAAGCTAGGAAAAGTGAATTTAGAGCTGAGAGGTAATGCATTGATAGCTGGCATAAAGGATATCAATGCTTGCCTTTAAGGTTTTTAAGATTAAATAAAACATGTAAACTTATGCATGGCTTTGTTATGTAACAGTTTCCTTGAATTGAGAGGAAAGTCTCATACTGGTTGTGAAGAGTAAGTGAAATAATGCCTGTATGTCACCTTTAGCAGAATCTGGCTGGCACATGGCAGATGTCCACAAAATGGTGGCTGTTAATGTCAGAGAAATTTCTAGATCACAGGTTGTCCTCTGACTGCCTTAGTAGGGCTCTCACATGGTAGTGTTGATTAGTAACTTCAAGACATATAAACAATCCCAGGTAATGGTTCTCATTCCCAAACCTTAAGGACTATAGTTAGCAACCTTTGAAGGATCCTGAAGTCAGTTTAGTGGATCTGGACTGGGCTTTTCCAAAACCACATAGAACAGAGATGAATGAACAGTATCAGTGTATCTCAGGAGAGAGAAATTTGGTTTGTACAATGTACATGTATGTGTGCTGGGTCAACACATCATGACCTACGTGGGTCACAATGTATAGAATTGTTGAATCGTTATATTGTACACCTGGAACTAATATAATACTGTATGTCAATTACACTTCAATAATAAAAAGGTAAAAATAAGTAAAATAATATACTACTCTAAATGGTGGGCTCTAACCCTTGTCAATTCGTTTTCCTTTGTCTGTTTGCCAGGCCTGGTGCTTCAGTATGATATAGAACAGTCGTGAAAGATCTTATAAGGTTTCCTTTTGGGGAAAAAGTGGACCATCCTCTTCTTTATAGCTTCTATCTTAATGATGTAGTACTATTCTTGGCTCTCCTGAATAATTCTCTGCTATGCCAAATAAAAAAGAAAGATAAATTCCCTTCAACATGCAAATGACGATATTTTATTTTCATAAATCAAGAATGACCTTTATAGACAACTAGCCTTGCTATCTAATTATTGCCTCCCCCCAAAAAAGTTGCTTTCAACTTTTCTAAAGCAAAAACCATAATTTGTGGAGACTTAATTAACATTTAACCAGCCCAGTTTTCAACCATAATAAAAAATGAACATGTTCACTGATTTCGTCACGTTTGTAGCTTACTCATCTTGGAATACCCAAGGACAAGGCTGGTGTTTTGTGGGACTATATTGAGATTGCTTTCATTGTTCAAGTGGCTATTATATTACACTTCTTTTTTTTTTTTAATTAAAGATTTTTGTTTATTTAAGAGAGAGAGTGAATGAGAGCACAAGTAGGGGGAGTGGCAGGCAGAAGGAGAAGCAGACTCCCCACTGAGCAGGGAGCCTGACGTGGGACTCAATCCCAGGACCCTGGGATCATGACCTGAGCTGAAGGCAGACACTCAACCGATTGAGCCACCCAGGTGCCCCTGTATTACACTTCTTTTAAACATTTCCAGCCAAATTCTGCACAGAATCTTGGGAATTCATTACCCATTTTTCTAAAAAGCATTTGTTGGGTGCCTACGATATACCAGTTCTAGAGAGTACCAAGATGACTAAGATAGAGTTATAACCAAAAATTAGTTTTCAGCAGAATTCCTACCCTATCTATAGGCTTTCATGTACCTGTTTTGTTTTTTTTTTTTAACTTTGCAGTTTTTGAGAAAAAAAATGTCAGGCCTGATGCCATTTCATCTGATTTCTTTTTTAAAGATTTATTTATTTATTTTAGAGAGAGAGAGAGAGCACGAGCAGGAGGGGCAGGGGGAGGGGGAGAGAGACTCTCCAACAGCCATCTCATCTGATTTCTTTTTTTTTTTTTTTAAAGATTTTTTATTTATTTATTTGACAGAGATAGCCAGCGAGAGAGGGAACACAAGCAGGGGGATTGGGAGAGGAAGAAGCAGGCTCCTAGCGGAGGAGCCTGACATGGGGCTCGATCCCATAACGCCGGGATCACGCCCTGAGCCGAAGGCAGATGCTTAACGACTGCGCCATCCAGGCGCCCCCTCATCTGATTTCTAAAAAGCATCTGGCTCTACACATTAGTCATAGCACAGAGTAGTTGAGATTTTTAGTTGGGGAGTTAAGTACACAAACTCATGGTAGCCCATTAAGATTTTGTCAAGAGAAAGAATATTCATAAAGACCGTTTTACAGGTATTATAGCTTTAATCCTAGAATGCACTGAGCTCCCACAAAATCAGGTTTACTGAATCGAAGTTTGGGGACATGCTCTCATAACATGTTACTAAATAGACCCTAAGACCCATTTTATTCTGGTGCATGCTTTTGAGAACTCTTCATTAACTTACGTTGTTTGCTTCTTACTAGGGAGGACAGTTCTCTGTGGATTTCAGTTTAGGAGTAGTCAGGTTTCTTTTGGGTTTTCACCTTGGGAGATACAATCACATAGTGTTAGGAATGTGGGCTCTCAAGACAAGATGCCTGGGTTCAAAGCTCTGCTTCACTCCCTTCCAGCTTTGAGACCTGTGAGAGCTGTATAACCGACCTTCTGTGCCTCAGTTTCTGTATCTGTGAAATGAGGATCACGGTATCTACCTTATAGGTTTGGTATTTGGTATTCAGGAGTCCTCAATAAGTGAGCCCTTATCACATTTAGCCCCATTATTAGTTTTGGTACTGACATCATCGTCCCACAGATACTGCAAACTAGGTAATCAGGGGTATCTTTCCCTTTGCGCCGGCTACCCCAGAGCTCAAAGTGAACTTTGTGGCTAACTTCCAGTAAAGGAGGCTAGTGACATTTTTTTATTACTTGGCAGTGATGGTGGAGGCCTAGGCCTATTCCTGGTATAATCTTCTAGTCCCTTTTTCCTTTGATTTACTTCCCTTGCTTTAGAACTTTTACTTTCCTTTGATTTTGTTAATTTCGTGTTCATGTCATGGTGTTGCACTGCATGTCCCAGAACAAGCCATGCAGTCATCAGTCTTGTACAGAAATCATCACTGTTGTCAGTTACCCCTGAGCATTTGACATCCATGGACACACTTCCTTTTGCACAATACCTCTCTCTTCATCTGGCACATGTCGTGTGGTATATTCAGATTTGCTAAGCAAAAGTCTTTCCCAACATATGATGAGGGCACATGCACACATGTGTTAGTGTGTACGTGTACGTGTGTGTGGGAGGGAGGGCGAAGGGAGGGGGCATTGAGGGGGGAGGAGGAGGAGGAGCTAGAAGGGGAGCAGGAGGGAGAGAAAGAATGTGGATGATGAAGACCGACCATCCCACCTGGCTTGCATCACCTTCCCTCCATCTTGTGCATGACTTTTGGTTTAGTACTGATTCCCCTCCACAGAAGAGAAATCATTTAATTTGATTTGATGGAGGAATATAGTCCAGCCATGAGCCGTTGGGCAGCAGTCCAAGTAAGACAACTTGGGAGAGACCTTGGCCAGTTTATTGCTGACCACATCCCCCCTGTATGTTGTTATACAAAAGCTGTATTATTCTGAAAATCAAGGAGGTTTATTTTTGGAAGTGCTTCATTTTACTGCATTTTAGGGGACTTGGCTTTCTTGTCACATTCTTCATTGGCCCCAAAGCATTTACTTAAGAAACCTCACAGCCCTCTGTTCTTTGCTCCTACATGGCTCCATGGAGGAGCCCACAGGAGTATGCCTGCATCAGTGCTCACGGCTCTCCACCTTTCTTGTGATTCACTCTTTTAAATTTTCCAATTACATATTCCAACTATTTGCAATGAAATGAACCCATGAGGGTAATTGTTGTAAGAAAGATTTAAGAACAAATAATAACTGATACTGGTTGAACATGGCTGACACCATCATACACTAACTTTACATTTGCTGTCTAACTAAATCATCAGAAATACTGTGTGTGGTATGTTTTGTCTCCATTTTATAGCTGGAGAAACCAGGACTCAGAGAGCCAGAGTGATTTGTCTATAGTCACAAAGCTAGCAGTGGAAGAATGGGGATGTGCCAAACGTTGGACCCTGTTCACTTCACCACTGCACGAAGCTGCCTTGAAAACCAAAGTTTAGGGGTGCCTGGGTGGCGCAGTCGTTAAGCGTCTGCCTCTGGCTCAGGGCGTGATCCCGGCATTCTGGGATCGAGTCCCACATCGGGCTCCTCGGCTGGGAGCCTGCTTCTTCCTATCCCACTCCCCTGCTATGTTCCCTCTCTCGCTGGCTGTCTCTCTGTCACATAAATAAATAAAAATCTTAAAAAAAAAAAAAAAGAAAACCAAAGTTTAATCATTCTTGCTTTAATTGGTTATTTTAATTCAGATGTAAACATGTTAATTTCATCTCATTTTAGCACCATAAACCACCTTTGCTCTTTTTAGGGTCTCACATCTATTGTATGAAGGCCAGTGGTGGCTCTGAAAATTGGTGTGCAGGGGGATATATCTTTGGGCAATAGGAAATTCATAGTCTATCCCATTTCCAGTGGTTTGATAATCATACATGGGTCCAGAAAGAACCATATCATATGCTTTATGTTTCCTTTCAACTGATAAAAACAGCTTTATGTAATGGGAAGTTATATCCTTGCACTAGCATTGTATTAGCTTTTGGGGTTTGCTGTCAGCCATGCATGCTTTTGCCTTTATGTTTGGTTATATCTTGAGTGCCAGTTGTTGTTTTGTAAACCAGATCTTTAACCAGCATTGAGTTGTTCTGTGGTCGCCTATAGCTATTTTTCACTGTTTAAGATTGCACTTAAGGACTTTCATCCAAGTGCTATCTATGTTTCCATCGGGGGGCTCCTTTTCTGTCAAAATTCATGGTGGTTTCTTTCTGTCTGAATATTATTAGTGCTACTGCTGTTTGAGCCTATTCCTCCAGTACCAAAGCTATTTTCTACATCAGAATTAGGGTTTGCAACCAAGGGAAATAGTTCTCATAGATGTTTGCATAGTCTTCTAACATTTCTCACCCCAGATTGGAAAGTTGTTAGTATTATGTGCTTTTAAACAAATCCACTTTGTTTCTGAACTTGTTAAAGCTGAGTAGGAGGGAAGTATAAATTACACATTGTTGTCAAGGTGAAATATTGAGTTAGTGCTATATCTTTGTAATGAGTTTCTGTTCTCAGTGGAATGCTTAATTGACCAGTTCTGTTCAAGTGTCGCAGAAGACAGTGTCCAGGGTCACTAATTTCACCATCATGCCTGGAGCTAACAACTAAGACAGAGCTAGAAAGCTGGGAGAGACCTTCTAAAATGATATGAGGTCCCTTGACTCTGCCTGTTTAACATTTTTTTATCAGCGATTTGGAGGCAGACATAGGGATGTATTGTATGGTGACTAACATAATATAATAAAAAATATTATTATTAAAAAAAAAAAGAATGTATGCTTATCAAATCGGCAGATAACCCAAGTCTAGGTAGGATGACTAACAGCCGAATGATAAAGTCAGGATTCCGAAAGCTCTCAGCAGGCTGGAGTAATGCATGGAAAACAGTGAGAGGGGGTTTAGTAAAGGATCCATGTGCAGCCCTGAGTTCAAATTCAGAAAGTCACTTACCTTATTACAAGAGAGGGGAAACGGTCCAATGGCAGCGGTCTGTAAAAGACGTATGGGGCGTGAGGCTCACGGAAGCTCAGAATGGACCACCAGTCTCCCAGGAAAGAATGTGAGGTCCGGAGAAGTAGTCTGTTGAATTCTGGCTCCAGCCATTGTTTTGGAAGAGTGCTGGTAACACAGACAACACCCACCAGGGCAGTGAAAATCTGAAAACCTTCTAGTAGGAGGAATTGGGGGAAGCAAGACATGTTTTTCCCAGAGAAGTGAAGACTTAGAACATGACAGCTCTTTTAAATGATCAGCTTTCCTGTGTGAGAGCTGAAATGTTCTGTGCTATTTCTTTGGGTAGAGCTAAGATAAATGAGTATACTTTTGAAAAAGCAGAGTTTGGGCCTTTTTAAAGGGGGAATTGTCTACCAGGTAGGGATGCATTTCTAAGTTTTCTGAATGCCTCACCTATTCAGAGCTGTCTAGCCGTCTAGAAGGTTGTAGAGTTTATGTAAGCATTTGGGTGGAAGTTGGCCTAGGTGACCTCTAACATCTGTCTTTACCTCTGAGTTTGTACAATTGCTATTTTATTTTTCTTCTTGCTGCCTGGGCATACACTGTAGACATGGTGCAATAATATTCTTATTTTTATATTTTCTTGACCAGAACCCTTCATTCTCATCATTGGAAAGTAATTATAATTAACAGTTTTAATTAATATAAGTAATAGCATTATATAATGGATGTCAGAATTTTCGTAATAATTAATGTGATCTACAGTATAATCACAATGTGAAACACTGGTGAAAAGATTTGGTACTGTAATAATTCAAAGTAACAGGAGACATTTAAGAGGATGTGGATGGGACTTAAAATCGTCAGTGTGCTCCAGGATGCCGAAACAGCTGAACTGCTTTGTAAAACTGCATCTTCTTTTATTCTTTGTTTCTTTAAGTTGCTTCATTTCTAGCATCAGAATTAAGCAGATGTTTACCACATGTTTAGTTTTGAATTTATTCTTGCCCTTAAAAATTGTGTGGACTATAAGCAAATTTATAATCTCTTGTACTATTAAGACCTCAAGTCTCCAAAGTATTAAAGTGAAACCTGTTTTTATCTTAGATTTAGAATAATTCTTAGAAAAATATTTTGCAGGCTATGCTCATGGTCTCTACTGCATTCTTCCCCCTGACATTGTGCCAATGTTATGGTGAAAGCATTTCTCTTTTAATTTTTTGGACACGTTATTATTTTTTTCTATTAAAAACATGTTGAATACCGAGGGCAATCCTAGTAAAGTTTTGAACACAAGGTCAATTATTCCAAATTCCTGCAAATCTGGAAAATAAGAATTATAAATTTGCTCAGGTCTACTTTTGTTTGGATTATACACACATGGGATTCTTTGGAGGAACGGTATAGTATAGCACTATGGCAAGGCATGGGTAAGACTCAGCTTGGTTAGCACTTAGCATTTAGGCTACAGTAGGGTCAAGATCCATAGTACTTGGACACAAAGGTCAAATCAAATTTAGTGTGGTATCACGTAGGTTTACAGTTACCTGCAATTATCATAGCTTATTCCAGAGGTCTATTCATTGCTTACATTACTTTTCATTCTTTACATTTTAGGTGGTTGCCTTTTTGATGAGCCATACAGCACCTGTGGATATAGTCAAGCTGAAGATGATGACTTCAACTGGGAGCAGGTGAACACCTTGACCAAACCAACTTCTGATCCATGGATGCCATCAGGTTTGCATGTAGTTCTAAATTTTCTTTTTAAAATCAAAGCTTCACAAGAGTCTGAATCACAGTAAATATTCATTGGGCATTGGCTGAATGAGTGAGGGTGTTGGCCTTTGAGCGTGGCAGCCCAAGGTGATTAACTAGTGAGAATAGTACAATTAAGAGGACCAGTTGCAAAGTACAAAGAGTTCACCTTTGTATCTCTTCCTTTAAAGTCTAATTAAAGTTTACTTCCTTTATCTTTGGGTACACCTGAGCTAGATTAATGGGCATTCCCCAGTTGATCCTTTCCAAAGCAGCAGATATGGGAAATAGATGGATGTCTCTTCTGGCAAATGTGTCTAGTGGATGGAACTCTAGCTGGGAAATCCAAATAACAAAGTCTCTGTCACAAATGGGAGACCTTGGAGAATACCTTGAACCTTGTCAGCCTCAGGGGCTCACTTGGCACCAAAGATGAAATGGTGAGGCACACATGTGGATCCTTCTTTTTCTGTAGAAGTGTTTTGTAAATTTCCTGATGAGTGAAAGACATTTGCTCCAGTGAACCACCAGCAAGAATTCTACTTATTTTGAAGGAAGAGGGGGAAGGTGGTGACAAGGGACCATTAATCACATTGGAACTTGGTCATTTTAATCGACACCCTTTGCAGGTGGTGGTGTTGGACAGCACTCTAGGAGTTTAGATATGTTGATTAATGTTACGAAGGGGTGACAGTGTGCCCTAGTCAGGGTTCAAACTGCAAAACATTATTCTGATTTGGATTTTAGATAAAACACATTTTTTGTACTTTCTTGTAACTGCAAAGTTCTTCGTTAATGCATGCAAATGTAGCAATAATTGCATTTAGTAAGTCATCTTGTAAAGGTAGCTTTTAAGTAGGAAGTAGAGTTTACCATCGTTCTTCACTAAGCTTTGACAGTTATGATGCCTGCCATGTTCTTTCCCTCTCCTTCCCACGTTTATCTCCTTATAACTTCGAAGAAGGGAAAACTGAGCTCCTTAGCACTGCAGCTTTGCTGGACTTCACATGTTTCCAGCTTTTAGTTATTTTCCCCCAGCTAACATTCTGTCTCTTTTTTTCCTGTATGTGTGTGTGCTTTTGAATATGACTTATGCTTGAGTAAGTGGTACTTTAGTTGTTTTTTACAAATTCCAGCTCTTGCTTTCATGCTTGCCAGGGAGTGGGGAAAGAGAAGAAGGGTATGGCAGAGTTCCTGACCCAGAGCTGTCCTTCTCCAGATAGGCTTCTCACCCCAAAATGCCTTATGGGTGTCGACTGTTCTCTCTTGAGGATCCAGCCTGTGTCCAGAAAGGCTGGGGATGGCTGCGGTCGAGGTAGTGGGGACCAGGGTGCTCAGATTTAGTCCTGGGAGAGTCTGCCACAAGAGTGCACTCAAGCTTTTCTTATTATTTTCTAATTTAGTTTAAAAAAAGATAAAAAGAAAAAAGAATGAAAGAAAGTTATAATTTTTCATATTGGCTAGTAGATTTAATTATTGTGGTCCTTTAGTTTGAAGACTGTCTTAGAAAAATTGACTTTTACAAAGGAGCCCCAATATTGCAATATCTTTTTCAGCCTTCATGGGTTCTGTTTTTGTCACATGATGACCAACCTTCCTCTGTTGAGGGGGAGGTATAATTTCTTGTCATCATCTTGTCCTTTCCTTCTTTCTTATTTCCCATAATAGCATCTCAGAGCAAATTGTCCAAGTTCTAAATAATAGAAAGGATGGGTTCCTAGCAGAGGCCATTACAAAAATGGTAATAAAGATCAAGACGAGTTGCATCCTGAAACAGTCGTTTGGGTAAATGAAAGAACAAAGGGGAAGCAACTTTGCAAGCATCTGGCTTTTAAAGGCTTTTCTGCCTTTGGAAGAATAAAGTGGAGGCATTTAAACACTTTGAATTTATTCTACTTCTGTTGACTAATGGAATACTTGGCAATTAATATCAGGCCTTTGTAACTTCAGGTCTCTGAATGTTGTATCTTCCAACACGTTTCTCAGTTCCATCTGATTTTTGATAGTTACAAAAGGTGTGCCCTCAACCCTGGCCCTCAAATAGGGTGCAGGTCACTGTGGGGATATGTGGGTGGTTGGGTGACAGCAGGTCTGGAGGGATTTGGGGCAAGACTAGCAGTCTGGTTCCTCTTTCCTCTGATGATGTCGGCGGGCATGGGTCCAGATGAGATTTCTGAAAATTGGTAGTTGTTCCATTAGACTAAATTTCTGCCATAACATAGAATTGCCAATAATAGTATTTTTTCCCTCCTATTCATTAAACAGACTTTAGCCATTACAAAAATTCCTTTGAGCACTACTATATGCTAATCATGATGCTAATTACTGTGGGGGTGAAAGTTTATAAGAAATGAACCTTTCTCTCTAGGAACTTATGTACTTGGGAAAGAGAGTTACAAAAACACAATTAGTGAACAATCTAAGTCCTGTATTATTAAGTGTCGCCTAGACCGGCAGTGTTTAAGAGCAATAGCTCCTATGTTATTAAGGATATGGACTAGTGCTCAGCTGACCTGTCCACGTGCAGTGAGAAGTTAAATTCTCAATGAAATTTCATTGTTAGAAATAAGGAAATATCATCCTAAAAACTTTGCATATAGTATCCTACGGTATGGATTTTAAAACAGAGTTTCCAATGTGTATAGATAATTTAACCATGAGTTGCTTTAAGTACTATTTAGTTACAAGGGTTTTCTCTTCCTCCTCCTCCTCCTTTTGCATTAATATGTATAACATGATTTATTTCAAAAAACGAATTCCAAAGCTGACCCTCTTGGACTAAAACAGAAATCAGTTTTATGAAATGGTCGGGGTAAATGGGTGGCAAAATCAGATACCAGCAATGCTTCCTGAGGGCTCATTTCTTTAAACCTGTATTTACAGTATGGTTGGATTTGTTCCCACACGTATATTTGCATGTCTTCTCTCGTGTGTAGGATGGTTCTGTGGCGCCTCAGACCAAGGGCTGGCGCACTGTGTCCTCAGGCCACATCCAGCCTGCTGCGAGTTTTTGGATGGCTCGAAAGCTAAGAATGGTTTTTATGTTTTTACATGGTTGAAAAAAATCTAAATAATAATAATATTTTGTGACACATGAAATTCAAATTTCAGCGTCCATAAACAAAGTTTTCCTGGCATGGAGCCTTGTGTATTTATTAAATATCGTCTGTGATTGGTTTCAAGCGACAGTGGCAGAGCGGAGGACAGACACCACAACAGACACTGTAGGGTTCACTAAGCCTAGATATTTACTGTCTGTCTGGTCCTTTATGGAAAAGTGTTGCTGACCCGTCTTAGACCATTTTGGCGTCAGCCTATGATTGTTGCTTTGGACTCAGTTTACATTGTTATTGCTTCTGTATTCATATTATAACTATTAATACCCAAGTACTATGTCATATTTTCTTTTACTTTCAGATGATACATTTTCCAAACATTAGGCCGTTAAAATCAGTAAGAAAAAACATGATGATTAGGGATTTTCTCTATCTTTCTCATAAATTTGCTTTCTATTCAAAAGCGTTGTGATTTTCTTTATTGCTTAATACCATCATCCCTGTGGGACTCTTGTGATTCTAATAAGCAGATAATCCAGTAATATGATTTTGAAAATTATGACGGTGAAAGACTGAAATTTTTACTCTAAATTTGCTCTAATTTAAATTTTACTTTTCCTGGGTCTTTTTTTGAGATCGATGCTTTCGTGTGTGTATGGTTTGTTTCTCTGTATCTTCATGTGCGAGGTCATTTTTAGCCACATCTAAAAAATTTAAATACAGTCTGGAGCTTTATATAAGCTGACTTGATAACTTTATATAAGCTGACTTGATAACTCGAAGGCTGTGACACTGGCTCTGGAAATACATATTTAAGGCAAATAAAGACCAAATGCCATTTAAATTTTTGTATTGGAAGCTGACGTTTATGTTGGAGATTTACTTTTGCCGCTGTCTCTGAACCAGTTTGTTTGATGGTAAAACTATGCCACACGTGGTTTCTCTTTATTGGTAAGTGGTTTATTTCCTATCAGTTGATCTCCATTAACAATAGGGAATTTTCGTAAACTTTATCATGAGGATTACGACCTTGAGCACAAGAATCCTTGATTAAGTAACCAAATAATAACCTAGTACGTTTTCTTAGCACTGTTGTATTCTATCACTTTCTGTAGCAGTACATTGTGTAATTTTCAGAGTAGATCAGGAAGTATTGAGAAGTGTTTTGTCATGTAAAAACACCTGCACAGTCCGACAACTGTTTTTATACTTTTATATGTTTTTATGTTTTTATATTTCATTAAAGGATATTGTTTGTACCTTCATGCTCGAGTTCTATAAAATGGATATTTAACAAGTTCCCTGTCTGATGTATAAGAAAATGCAACTTTATCTTATATAAAAATTAAAACAATAAATAATAAATAAACATATACATAAATACATAAATAAATAAAACAATAAACCTGTCCATAATATTAAAAATGTAAAGATAGCTTACAACCATAGCCATTTGATAACTCATAATATTGACATTTGTTTATACCTGACATGGTCTAAGAAATCATCTCCAGCAGAGCTATAATTAAGTGAATTTGGTTCCCGGTGCTAGGAAAACTTAACAGGAGTTGTAGCATGTAACTAGGGAAAGCTCATGCAGCCTTCCACCCTTAGTTTATATGTTGCAAACTGGGAGAGCTGGTGTTTCTGATCTTCGCGGAGATGCTATGACTAAGGATTGAGTCATTTCTGCGGGTGCCCCTATGAAAGGCAGAGAGAGAAGTGCTGGATGGAGAGGCAATATGCACTCTGAGTGTGATGACCCAGAAAATAGAAAAAGTGATTATGTAGGGTCAGTTTCACATTTGGGAAAGATGACGGATTGACAGACAAAGGGATTGGAGTTCCTCTTTGGGTCGGTTCATCAGGCATATTTTCCTCTTGCTAGGGAAGACTTCCCTGTTTATTCACACTTCAGGGCTTATGCAAGGTTTGGTGAGTGTTGAGAAGAAGACTATGGGGTTGAAAAGGCATTTTTCCTCCTTAAATTTCAGTGTGTATCTAGTGAGTAGTATTTTTGGCACGGAATATTCAGACAGTTGTCTAATTATCTCATTCATTCTTTGAATCTGTCAACATTCAACAAATATTTACCTAACACCTGCGATGTGCTAGGCATTGTTATTCATCACATCGGGATTCATCACTGAGTGAGCCAAGTAAGGACCCCTCCCCAGGGCACCTTTCATCCTTAGTCTGGTAAGATGGTTCTTGGATTGCCAAAGATTCTATCCTTTAAGACCACATATTCCCTGATTTATTAATGACTTTGTGGAATTGAATACTTAAAAGGTAATACAAAATTTGGTTCATTAGACTCACCACACTATAGCATGAAATTTAGCTTTCTTGGATGCTTTGTCCCTTCAAAAAAAAAAAATAAAATAAAAACAAGAGCAAAAAAAAAAAATCTATATTGCAGGCAAGTGGCAGCCCAGTACCCTCGAATCATTCTCCTTTCTCAACAAAGGAATCTCGTACATGTAAATGACTCTTAGCAGTTAACAAAGTTTGCTTCTTTGCTGTGTGTCTTTGATCCTCACGAGGACCCTGGAAGATTGGGAGGCATTATCTCTATTTTATATCTTAGGAGACTGAAGTTCAGAGAAGTTAAACCTGCTCCAGGCTTACAGGTCGGAGAGCCAGCTCCCAGTTTCGCTCCTCTGAGTACTGAGGAGTGGTCTTCCCACATGAGCACATGCACCTAGTGAGGGGTAGTCTTCATTCCATGGGGCAACTTTCTGGATCTTCTGAAAAGGAACATGAAGGCTTATTCATTGTGGGGGCTGCAGGTTCCCTCTAGGTCAGATACTGGCTCTGTCACTTTGTCGTTATTAACCTTGAAGCTTCTTAAGCTCTAAGTTTCCTAGCCTCCTCATCTGTGAAGTCTGAGTTAGTCATATATGTTTGTGGGGTGACGGCCATGGGCCTGGCTGTCCATGCTGGAGCTGCACCAGTAAGCTCTGTCCCCTTGCTGATTGCATCCTGCGGGGGAGGCAGGCAGGAGCTAATAGGTAGAGACATACACTGGGATGGTGGGATGGTGCTAAGGGCTGTGGCGAAAAGCTACATCAGGATAAGGGCCTAGCAAGTGATGGGAGCAGGAGACAGGATCAGCCTCTCTGCAGAAGTGCTCTGGGAGCAGAGACGGAGATCCTGTTGAGGTCAAGGAGAACATGGAGTTTGAGTCATCTGGGCAGAGGCAAGAGCAGGAGCCAAGCTTGGGGTCAGAGGTGAGTTCTGCTGGATGGAGTGGGGCGGTCAGTCTTACAGGATCCTGAAGGCTGTGGAGATGTGTTTAGAACCTGCTGCATAGGGTTGTTGACCAGGTGAAACAAGATAATCAGCTTTGGGAGTTTGACCTCATACCTGGCCCAGCACAATATGCAAGAAATGTCCTTCTTTTATTATTATTAAGTAATTTTTCAGGAGTAATTTGGTATGAATTCATCTCTTAGCTTAATTTGGACTCTGAGTAAAGTTCATGCCAAGTTCTTATTTTCTCTTCTAAATGATATTGAATAAGAAGCAGAAGATATAGACCTTCATATAATTTTTGAATTGATTAAAAAAGCAAGCTGAAAGAAGTCCATTAAAATACTAACAATGTTTATTTCAGGATTGGAGGATTGGGGGTAATTGCCTTATCATTTCTATGTCACACATTTCCTTTACGATCAAGTATAACTTCATAATCAAAATAACACTTAATTTTTTTAGGGATGGTCATTAAATTGCCATCTTTTGGCTTGATTCTGAATGTTTCCAGTCATCAGACTCAGGAAATAAAAACAGTTTTGTTGTCCTTGGAAATCTCATTTAAGTGTCCCATTGAGAAATGCCTGCCTGCCATCCAGATGTAAGATAGACACTGATGGGAACTCCTCCACATCTCACTCAGATCGCCTTCGTGAGGATTCAGGTGGGTTTCCAGTTCAACAGTGAATGATGAGACACAGTGAAAGAAATTGGACTGGAGATGTATTCTCTATTATAAATTATGAATTCTCTATTACAAATTATAAAATTTAGAAAAATAACTTTAGAATGTAATTTAAAAAACCCATTTCAGATCAGTGATCTGTGGGGAGTTCTTAATCAAACAGGATGGGGCTCTGGATAGCTTTAATGTGGGTATAAACAACATAAAATTGACCATATAAACCATTTTTAAGGGTTCAGTGGTACTAAGTACATTCACATTGCTGTGCAACTATCTCCACCATCTGTCTCCAGAACTTTTTTTTATCTTCCCCAAACTCTGCACCCATGAGACACTACGTCCCCATTCCTTCCTCCACCCAGGCTCTGGTAACCCCCATTCTACTTCCTGTCTCTGTGAAGTTGACTACTCTGGGTCCCTCATAGAAGTGGAGTCAGACAGTATTTGTCCTTTTGTGTCTGGCTTATGTCACTTGACATAATGTTTTCAATGATTCAGTTTTCATACGCAAGGACTTTCAAGATCAGGGCAGTCTTGGTTTTGTGTTGTTGTTTTTGTTTTTGTTTTTTGTTTTTTGAAAAATGTTTTGATTTTTAATAGTTAATTGTTTCCGGAGGGCCCGGGGCCATTGTAATATGTGTGATCGCTTATTTCAGTCGTTTATAGTCATTGCTCAACAAATGTTCTCCTTTAAATTTTTTCTAAAATCTTGTCTTGGCTGATTGAATACTGTCACAGAAAGTAAGAACAGGGGCTAGCTATTTTTTTAAATATTTCTAAAAAGGATACAGGTGAGCCTGTATATATAAATATGTGTTTTTAAAATATGTTCATTCTTTGCTTGATTTCCTGTAAAATTGTATGACATCATAAGAGTTATGTGAAGCCGAGTAATGAAATAAATAGGCCAATCATGAGAGAGGTGGTAAATCTCTCCGAATCTGAGCAGAGAAAGGGATGCAAGAAGGGTTCAGAGCGGGCGATGGGTCCATTATGTTAGCCAGCCTGAGGAAATCACACTGAGGAGCTGGTCAGCTCTCACATACCCTTTGTTCTGTGTGCTAGGCCCCCTGGAGTTGGGCATGGCCAAAGTGTTGGGAAAGAGGAGCTCGCTTTGGTACAAGAGTCAAAAGACAGGGCCAGTGGACTTTGATGTGAAACTCAGTGCGGGTCTTTGGAATGCAGATTTCCCATCTGCCAGCAGCCTGGTAGGGATGGGCGGATGGGAAAACAATTTCTGTAGAGACCTGAGAGCCTGAGGCCTGAGGGAGACAAGCCAGTTGGGTCTGGAGCTGCCAAGCAGCAATTGTACTTGATAAACACAACATGCCCTACCTTATGGAGGGCAGGATCTTTGGGTCAAATGGGTTTTGGGTGGACTACTGATACACCAGCTTACAGGGCTGCTGGTAAGTTAAAGTCACAGACGCAGACTCCCCGTTACGTGCCTCTGAGACTTTCCATGGCCCCAGGAATCCAAGAGATGAATAAATTTAAATAAGAAATGGTTACACCTGGATTATTCTTTTTACCTGAAGACCAGGAAGAAATGGAAGGCCTCTTTGAGAGTTCAGCTATGTGTGAGACACTGGTGATGTCTGTTCTGGGCATGAGGAGATCGGCCACGAACTGCGCCCCATCTTCTAGGACATGTAGAAGTGGGGTGGCCAGTGCTCTGGTGGGGCCAGGCTGCTGCCCAGAGAGAGACTGGCGGGTGAGGGGGAGCAGACGGCATCCGGAAGGAGGTGCTCCCCAGAGGGGCCATGCGAGCATGGGGTGTGAGGCCAGAGCAGGTGGGCATGTCTGGCTGAAGGAACATCTGTCCTGAGGTGGCGAGTGGAGGTTGGGGAGCAGATGCTCTCACAGTGCAACTGGGGAAGTTGCAGAGCCTCAGGGAACTGTGGACATCATACCTGGAGGAAGAAAGACTCTTAAGCTATACTGAGCTGGCGAACATGCAAAGCAAGGAGGTCATTTGTTGATTTCTGGCAAAGGAGGAAAAAATACATTATTTGACTGTGTGTGCATAGAGGAAAATTCAAAATTTCTCATTAGAGGGTGTCAGGAAAAGATGTCATGAGGAAATTTGGTTAGTAGATAGATATCACAAAGCATATGAATATGCAGGAGAATGACCTTGTTCTTGGGAGATCAGTGGTAACGTGTTTAGGGGTGTCTGGGTGTCTGTGTAGAAAAAAATGTATGCATGCACACACGTGTGTGTTGAGAGAGAATGCAAATGTGGTAAGATGTTAACAATTGTTAAGTCTGGGTCAAGCGTATATAAGTATTTACTGTACTGCTTTTTTAACTGGCGTGTAGTTTTGAAACTAAGCATAACGTGCTACCGTATGTGTGGGGAAACAAAGGCCACCAGAGTGAGGTGCACCAACTTGGGGCCATACCAAAGCAATGATTGTACATGGATGCGTTTTAGGCCAAATGCTATCCTGTCACATCGCATCGAAAATATTTATAGTTCTATTTTGAAAACCGAAGTTGATCCATGTCTTCCCTTTCCGAGCATATCAGGACGATTCCTTGGTCTTTACTGGAGAGGTTTAGTGGAGCCGATGCACTGATGGAGAGTGACTAACTTCAGGGATGTAATTTTAGGACTCTAAAATAGGACACATGCTTTACACTGTGGTCATATGCCTCAGTGAGTGTACAAGGATAAAGATCGTTATCCTATTGGTAGATATTTTGGTGGCTAACTGAAACTTTGTAAGAGGATGCATGAGGAATTATTAAATTTTATTTTTGGATACATGCCTGTATTCATTTGTATCCTGTCCCTAAAATGGGGCTGAATACAGAGGAAAAAATCATACGGCATTTCTTGGCAAACCCCATGAAATTATTGTGCAGATCATTATTTTAAATAAGTAGCCTTTAATGCATAGTTGGCTGATACTTTATTCTAGGAGATTGTGATAAATTATATCTTAAAGTGATATTTAAAAGCTTAATGGTTGGAAGAGAAATAAATATGGCTTTTTAATTCATTGTCGGCTGGGCAGTCATAATGCCTCTCTGGTGGGTGGACAAATTGAGACAGCAGTAAGTGTGGGAATCGGGTATGTCAGGTAGCACGTGACCGTAGCAGCATTCTTAGAGAGGACGTCCCTGGAAATGTGGTTTTCAAATGGCCTGTTCTTATTTGTATGCTTTAGGTTGTCTGATATGAGGTTGTGTCTTAATTTTATCTTCCCCGGTTCCTTTTAAGGAACTTGAAAGAGACATTTTGCATTTACTCTGTTTCCCATAGAACATGTACAAAATATTGAAATCCCTGGCATCAGACTTGGAGACCTAGACTGGGTTTGATTCAGTGCATGTTAAACCTCTCCTACATCAGGGAGGTTTCTGGTCGTCACCCTGGGAAATTATGAAATATCTTACAGTCATTCCTTTTCATGCTGTTTTCTCTTTCCATGTCTGTTGACTGTGATACTCATCCTATTAAACACACATCTCGTGAAAATGGCGTCACCTCCCCAATTGTACTCGATAAACACAACATGCCTTTGCTCCTCCTGATGGTCCTGGCTCACTGTGGAGTGACAGGCTGCAATTTGCCAGCAGGTCAATGACCCAGCTGATGACAAGTGACCTTTCTAACACTGCAATCAATGCTTGTTATTTGGGAAACAAAATGATACAGTTTGTATTTTTCAGCAGATGGGTCATTGGGTCAGCCCACCATTGACATGTGAATTTGTTACTTGGGCTGGATGAGTCAGTTCAGACAGGAATGGTAATTTATTTGAATTGATCTGGGTCTTGCTCTTATGTAAAGGTGTTGGACATCTGTTAGTGGCACAAATTATTATAAATAATTGGTTTTACACGTCAGTCAAACACAGGCTTTTAGAAAGCCTCTTTTACACAATAGCACTAGCTCAGGCAAGTATACCCTAGTATGTTTCGTTTAGAGTTGATGTTTCTCAATTATTGTGGAAGAGAATCTTAAATATGTGAACTCATGTCTGTCATATTTAAATACTTTTTCTCAGGCAAGTATACCCTAATATGTTTTGTTTAGAGTTGATGTTTCTCAATTATTGTGGAAGAGAATCTTAAATATGTGAACTCATGTCTGTCATATTTAAATACTTTTTCTCCATGTGTTTCCTGAAATGTGTTTCTTGAGGCCCCATGAGTACGTACATCATTGTGAGGGTGAATAATTTTAAGAAAAGATGCTGGGAAGACATGAGCTGCATGAAGAGATAGCCCTCGTAGTCAGTAGTGTTGTTGAATAACTGCTTTCAGCTTTCACCTTCTAGAAACATGGGAGGATTGTGTGTTTCTGTCCCCTTTGATTTAGATGTGGCTACACCTGATTTGGCTGGTGAAATGTGAGTAGAAGTGACATGTGTCCCTTTCAGGCAGAGCTCCTACAGCCAGTTTGAGATTCCCCATGTTCTCTTCCCTTTTTCCTGCCTTGCTAATTGTGGAAGCATTGGGATGCTTTTAGCCTGGCTGCCTGAGGGAGGAAATGGAGCAATGACTTCTGTCACCGCCCCCCACATGCGCACACACACACACACACACACACACACACACACACACACACTCAGTGCACTTCAGGGGGCATGCGCCTGAGGGAGACAGAAACTTCCTTGTGTTATGCCATGAGATTTTGCAGTTGTGTGTTGAGTGGTTCTCAAACTTTGGTCTTAGGGCCCCTTTACACTCTTAAAAATATTTTTTGAAACATTTAAAGAGCTGTTCATTTGGGTAGTGTGTTTATAGTTTCTGAATTAGAAATTCAAACTGAGAAATTTTGAAAACAGTGTGTAAGCACATGTTCCATTAGCCAGCAGAGCAGTGATGTGCATCTGTGAGTAAATGAGGATGAAATGGGAATAATATAGTCAAATAATGTCATATTATTATCATGAAAACTGTTTTGACCTTGTGGATTCCCTGAAAGGGTCTTGGGGATTCCAGGGTCCCTGGAAGACACTCTGAGAACTGCTGACCTAGACTATCTTAAGTGAAATGCCTTCCTTGTCAATATACGATTAAAGGCTCAGACAATTCTGGGGGGCAAAGCAAGGAGGGAAGAAGATTCTGGAAATATTCCCAAAAGGGTATCTCTGAGTGTCATAACTCACTTTTTCTTTTTGACTAAAGACAATATAAATACTTCATTCCTATTATTAAAAGGTATTTATTAGTATAAATATAAATATTATGTATTTAAATCAATATATGAGTATATAAAATATTTATTTTTAATTTATTAAATAAAAATACAAAATATATAAATATAAAAATAAGTATTTTATTTAAAATAAAACAAAACCCCAAATTACATTGTACAAAATCATATAGCTGAATTTTACAAATTCTGTGAAGGTTGGGTTTATGAAATATCATGCTCTAGAAAAATTTGAAAGTAGGATTAACATCCATATATTTGAAATTGTTTGGGCAGAGGCTTTCTGGACAGCAGAGGGTTGGGTAAAGTGAATTATTTAAACTCACATGTAGGGAAGTTGTATAAATTCATTGGTAACGCAACTTCTGAGGTTTTTAACTGTGGAACTGTCATATATATTGTCATGATAAAATAATTTCAACTCCTTTTATTATGAAATGTGCAGTGACAAAGTGATATAAAGGTGACCGGCCGTTACTCAGGGAGACTTGGGAATCCTGCTCGATAAAAGATACATATGAACTGATAACAAATCCTGTGGGTGAACCTGCCAGTCATATCTCCGTGATTCCAGTAGCCACATTATGTAAGATGACACATTCATTTCCAAAGATAGGAGTTCTAACTGCATTTGCTCATATTTAGAAGGCGTGTTAAATAAGCATTTTCTGAGTTGAATGTTAACACAGCCATGGAAAAAGTTGTCAGGGGAATCTGGTGATCTTTATAGATTCGTCCAGCTATTATAGACAGTTAATACTTAAGCTTGAGGAAGAAGACAGAAGCAGATGACCTTTCTAGCTCTTTCTAGCGCTAGGACCTTTTCTGTTTCAGTAAGGAAATACTTGCAAAGCACCCGCTGTGGGCAGGCAGTGTTCTTATGTCCTGGAAGATAAAGACGGTCACAGATGACCAAAGTGCCAGCAGGCGATGCTTTACTTGACAGACCGAGTATTAAAATAGAATAAAGCACTGACTGGAAGAAAAGAAAATTAAATTTATGAAGTGGCAAAGACTCATTAAGGATTAATTTCATCTACTAATTGCCTAGACTTTACGGTGGCTTTTGAAGCCTGGGACTCACTGGAGAAAGTCCCTGTTATTCGGAGGCCTCTGCAGGCTGGGAAGACTTCCACAAGGCTTCCGAAGATTTGGTAGATGTAATCAAGAGCCGAAAGAGGCCATCTGCCCACTTGGAGCTGGCACGCACAGCTGCCCCCCGCAGGCTGGAGATACAGCCTTCTTCCTCGAGTAGAATTATATGAAGGGAGGGGCTGCCCGCACTGAGAGGATGTCTTTATAAAATGCCTACATTTGGGTCATACATTGTTTTCCCTGAAAAAGAGAAATGGCATGTTGTTTCATTTCAGCTTTTAAGTAAAGGAAGTTTTAGTTGTGACGAGTCTGCCCAGTGACGCTTTCTTATCCCTGCAACCGGGTAGTATTTTTGTTTCTTACTTAACTTGCGTTTGATAAGATTTTCAATAAGCGCTCAAGCCAAGTCACACTTTCTAATCTGGGTAATTCCTGAAGTCCCCCAGCAGATGGAGACGTGTAATTCTTTGCTCTTCTATTGGGTGGGCTGCATCTTGCCCCAGGTAGACATTGCTACACTTCTCTAGTTAAGATGTGGGGTCAGGTTTTGCACATGAGCTAATGAATACGCCCTCTGCACTTCTCTTCCTCCTCTCGTTTGGTCGGGTTAAGAGTTCTTATTTATTCTTGCGTTTCATAAGGTCTTTATCATTAGCGACCTTCCCCAGTGGATAAGAACAGTATTTTCTTTAATGACATGTTCACAGCAAAGCAAAGAACAGAGAGCCCCCGGAACTCCAGGGGAGCAGATGTAAACCCTCTGCGCCTTTTTCATGCCACAGTCTGCCCTTGTTTTGATCCACAGTAAAATCCCAGAGGTCAGATCTTTTTCCAGTCAGCAGGGTAAACTTTGGTCCCAGATTTTCTGAGGTCAGTGTAGGGAGTAGAGAGAGAGGCTCTCCTCATTTGCCTCTTTCCATACCCACTCACCCAAGGGGAGGGATTTTGAAACCGTCTTGGCTTCAAGGGATCTTCTGCTTAAAGTTAATAGTTCCTTTCTTTCTTGATTAACTTATACCCTTCAGTTTAGGTAGGTCAAAGAAGAGATCTCTAACACTCCATTTTTGACAAATACAGCAAAACCTTTCAAAAATATTAATTATTGTAAAGCCCTTTAGAGTTACCATTTGTTGCATTTCCCTACCTTTCTTGCTATTTCTACTGATCAATGGGTAAATTACTGGCTTTCAAATTCTAAGTCCAGGGGCGCCTGGGTGGCACAGTGGTTAAGCGTCTGCCTTCGGCTCAGGGCGTGATCCCGGCGTTATGGGATCGAGCCCCACATCAGGCTCCTCTGCTATGAGCCTGCTTCTTCCTTTCCCACTCCCCCTGCTTGTGTTCCCTCTCTCGCTGGCTGTCTCTATCTCTGTCGAATAAATATATAAAATCTTTAAAAAAAAATTAGGCCTTTAAAAAAAATTCTAAGTCCAGTGCTTTCTAAGTTGAAGAACTTGCCTCCAGTACATTAATAGAAAAGAAACTTAACGTCCTGAGGTAATTAATAGGAGTAGCTGCTCACCCTTAAGAATTAGACATGAAAATTGGTTCACAAAAAATAAACACAGAAAACAACTCACCAACCAACCAAGTAATAATAATAATAATAATAAAAAAACCCAATTGTGAATAAAAGCATTGTTCTTTAAGGAGCTAGTAATTTATCATATTTTTGTATTATTAGGCTTTCTCTGTAATTTGAAGATGCAGTTTATAAATAGGTTGTTTTCCAAGCTAAGTAATTAATTACATTCATGGGGGACATTTTCACTTACTTTGTAAGTCTTGTTAAGAGCAAATGAAATGATTATTCCACAAATGTCTATTGACTTATTGAATGAGTTCTGAGAAAAGGATACGTCCAAATTCAATAGGTCTTGTGATCTAGATCCTTATTGTAAGAATAAAGAGCTTTCTCAAGAAAATGAGGCTCTTTGTTTATTTGTTTGTTTTTGCTAAGAATTAATAGAATACAAAAAAATGTACTAGATATTGGGACAAATAAACCCCCAAATTTCAGTACCTTAACACTGTTGACATTTATTTTCCATTCGTATAGTAGTCTAGAGTGGGTCCAGGTTGGAGGTTTTTGGGTTGGGAATGCCCTTCCACACACACACGCATATTGCAAAAGACTCTGACATCTTTAGCATGTGTTCTCCAAGATTGCCCTCAAGTGGACGTCTAGGTAGCAAAGGAGAAAGTGGAGGATCCATGTGGGAGATTTCTATGAACCAGATTCAGAAGTAGAGAGAACAAAGTCAGGTGGTCCCTGAAACCTGCAGGGGCAGCTGGGGGTGTAGCTTAGTTGGATGCCCAGGAGGAAGAAGAAAAGACCATTTAGTGACTAGTTTGCAGCCGCTGCCATTCTTGGCCTTAGTGGATTTTCTTTAAGAAAAGGCCGTAGTCCTGGTAAATTATTATAAGAGAAAATTACTTGAAATGGAATATAATGATAATTTTTTCTTTAAAATGCATGCCATCTTTTAAAAATCCAGTTAATTGAACAAAATAAGTTTTGAGAATTATCTTCAATTTTGTGTTTTTTTCATATAAAAACCATTGAAGCCATAACTAGTAGGTCTTGCACACCTCAAGACTTTCCTAAGCTTTATGTTATTAAACCATACCCTAATATTTTTATAAAACAGATATTCTTTAACCTTACCTTAACTCTGAGAAGATAATTTTCCAGATATAGCAAAGATATATGAGCATATATTGCTACTTAATTCAGTAAAGTAAATATCATTGAATAAATGTCAGCTTTTCCAGGGAAATCACTGCATAGAACCTCTCTGGATAATATATTTGTCAAAAAAATCAATACTAAGAGTAAGCAGATTTTTAATACATCTTAAGGAGCTTCCTAATAAACCAGAATGCCAACCCATAATTTAAAGCTATTGATACCAATAGGTATTTACAGATGACATCATCATAATTTTTATAGATTATTCTCCATGGTGGTCTGATGCAATATATTAAATTCAGTTTTAACCTTGGACCTGGCAGAAGTGGTTTATTGTCTATGGATGTAAAGACCACTCTTTTTAGGTGAGAAAACTAGAGGGTGCTGAGTGCAAGACATTTCTGTTCTCTTGCCTTCTGTTTTGTTCTGTTCGGTGCAATGTAGTTTTGTTGTTCTCCTGTTTACCATCGCTCCAGTATCTGTGCTATCTTTCTGGGACTCATATCTCTTATTATAGGAGACTGGATTTCTCAAACTTTTGGTGCCCACTGATTGTATGACTGACATTTAACACATTTATTAAAAAAAAAAGGTCAATTACAAATTTTAAAATAAATTTGGGAAAGGTCGTACTTTAAATTGATAAAAATAAAAATGGTTTCTTTCCCAAAAAAGGTTTTTTTTAAACATTATTTTCAAGCTGTTTGCATAGCTGGACAGTGAGAGTTCACCCTGCAGACTTTGCAAGGGCCATGTTAAAGGAACATCCACGATTGAAGTATGGAAGTTTGGATATTTTACCTTGAGATAATAATAGATAGATTCCCATGCCACAGTTTGGCTGTATTCAGTTTTAGAAAAGATTTTGTTCTACTGAAATACTGGGCTTGGGTTTTAATTCTGTTCTGTAATATGTCCAGTAGGAAAACCACTGTTAGCTTACTTAGAGCTCTCTGACTTTAGCACCTTCCAAGTGTATGACCTTGTTCAAGTTACTTGACCTCAGTGGACCTCATTTTATTTTTCATCTGTCAAATGTGGAAATTACAATTCATGTCATAATGTAATAATGTTGTTGTAAGAATTAAATGAGAGAGACTGTTTATACAACTTAGGACAGTGTCTAGTGCAAAGTCCAGTTACTCATTTTCTTCTTTCATGGAGGATGCTTTTGGTTTGTATCTCAAGATCGGATAGATTTTCTCTTATATTTTCTTCTAAAAGTTTTAGATTTATTTTCCTCCTAAATTACACTCAGGTTCAGTATCTATAGAAGTTAATTGTATATGGTGTGAGGTAAGGGTCTGAGTTTATTATTATTATTATTTACACATATATATGCAAAAGTCTCAGTCCCATTTGTTGAAAAGACCATATGTTATGCATTAAATTGTGTCCCCCTTATTCCAAATCCATGTGTTGAAGGCCTAACCCCCAAATGTAACTGTATTTGGAGATTAGGTCTTTATTTATTTATTTTTTATAATAATATTTTTATTATATTATTTTAGTCATAATACAGTAGGTCTGTAAAGAGGTGATTAAGTTAAAATAAGCTGTTAGGGTGGGCTTTAATCCAATGTGACTGGTGTTCTTTTTTTTTTTTTTTTAAGATTGTATTTATTTGAGAAAGAGAGGGAGAGTATGATTAGGGGGAGGGGTAGATGGAGAGGGAGAAACAGACTTCCCACTGAGCAGGGAGCCTGACACAGAGCTAGATCCCAGGACCTGGAGATCATGACCCAAGCTGAAGGCAGATGCTTAACTTACTAAGCCACCCAGGTGCCCCATGACTGGTGTTCTTAAGAGGAAAAGACCAGCGGTATGAATACACAGGGGAAAGGCCATGTGAGGACACAGTGAGAAGAGACCATTTGCAAGCCAGAGAGAGAAGACTCAGAATAAAGCAGCACTACTGAATCTTCATCTTAGACTTCCAAACCCTGGAACTATGAGAAAATGCACCTCGGTTTTGGTATTTTTTACGGCAGCTCTAGTCAACTAATACACCATTTCTCTATTGAATTATCTTGGTGCCTATGTGGGTTTATTTTTATCTGTCAGTTATAGAGTGACAAGCTATTCAAAATACCGAATGTGTTGCTGAAAGACACAACTTGAATTGGCCACATGAAGTTATAGACTGTCTTTCTTGACATTGTCGCCATCCAAGACATTTCATTGCAGCAAGCAGTTCTCTTTCTCCAATGCATAGTGTGCTGGAAATTTGGCTAAAATGTGGTCATTTCCCTGTGGTCATTCTCTCTTTTTTCAATAGTGAATCAAGATCAGGAGGCTAGTGATGGTGAGTCCACCTGAGTGTGTGTCAGTGGGGTGAGGGTGGAGGGACAGGAGGGCCATATGGCCCAAGCCTCACACTTAGATTTTCAACATTATCTTCCAAAAAGGATAAACTTGAGGGCACAGAGACACGCAAACAAGATTGAAAGTAGAATGTGTTTGTCATATGGCCAAATCTATGTCTCACTGTTGGATTACACTGCTTATGATGTGCCAGAAATTAATATTTTTGATTTATTTTATTATATGATGAATAGCATGACTATATCACATGATAATATTTTTAGTGTTTAAAGTGTTCATATGTTAAATATTTAAAATAACACCGTTTAAAATTGTATATTGGAATCTCTGCATTTTTTAATGTGCCAAGGATTTTAAAATAGCATTGGCATGGGACTCTTTGACCCTTGGTTGCTCCGTGCCAACTGTTGCCCATGAATAAATCAGGGTGTAGGGTAGTAGCCAGGTGCAGCTTTAAGCTCTTCTGATGGAAGCCTGGCTAGAGTTCCAGTAGAATGATCTCAGAGCACTTTTCCAAGTATACATCATGTCTCACAAAACAAGCCTCAAATACATTAAGACGAATGCCCTCCTCCTGTCAAAACACCAAAAGGTGGAGGGCAGCTCTCCCTTCTAGCCCCACGGGTTCTAAAAGCTGATTCACAGACCGCATTCTGTGGTTTTTCTCCTGGGAGATATTGGGGAGAGCAATTGTCGTTTTCTATTGTATGACTTTGATCTTCTGTTGCCATTGTATTTTGTTACTAGATTGGTGGCCAGCAGTGTCATTTGATACAGGAATTCTGCCAGGACACTCTTCTGCTTTCTCTCTGCACATAATATGGCTCATCAACCTTGCAGCTGGCTTCAGGAGGGTCTCAAAGTATGATTTGTACATTTATTGTCTCCCCTTTGAGACCAGTTTTGAATGGTGCCTCTGGAATTGAGGGTCTTCCCTTCCTTTCATGACAGCATTCTTTGCATTTCTAGAGGGAATTATGTGCTTGTTTTGGAAAATCCCTCTTGGATTACCCAGAGTCGCCACTTTGGAAATGTTGCCAACTTTTTATGTTTATGTTGCCACTGTTTGGGAAAGTTTTATGACAGTCCGCTTCCTGAGAACTGGGGCAAATGCGTTTGCATGCAGGACCAGTCAAGTCTTTGAGATGTCCCTCATCTTCCTCCCTGTTTGCACTTGATCCGCTTTGGCAGACTGCGTGGTAGCATCACTCTTTCAGGTGCTTCTGTACCAGCACATACTAACTTGCATTGTATATTGTGGTTTTTTTTCACCAAGATACTATTATTTTGAACTGTAAAGTTTGTGACTATTTTTGTCATGACTTTTTATTTTAATACACCACTTTTGAAACCTGGATTCATTATTACAAGTTTGAGCTAAGGCAGTGCATAATAGTAACAAAGATGATAGGCTTAACAGATGTGATTAGCAGAAAGATGGTGTATAAATGCACATCAACCATTGTGAGCTGCAGACCTCACTGACCTTGGCAGAGATGAGCTGGCTTAGTGCTTGTGGGTGACAGGTGCATGTGATCGTCATTCAAGTCACAGAGAGGCCGTGGATCAGATTATAGGACCCTTTGAGTTGAGAGCGAAGAGAAATGTACACATGCATAACCTTTTAGATTTAGCAAAAAGGCTTCCATGCCCGTGTGTACTTTGACCACATGGCTCAGAAAGGGCAGGTGGGAGCTGACTAATTTGGGAGAAGGGAAGTCACAGCTCACTTCACTTACCCCAGGAGGTCTGAGCAGAGACAGTGGTGTCATGGACCAAATGGAGTGTCCCTGATACACTAGACCATTCCTAGGAGAGCAGGTGCTCCTGTCAAATCACAGTATCCAAATCTAGACCTATACCAGTATCACTAACCTACGGTCACAGTTTTCCCTCTGGTGACCATCTCGAGGGGTCTTTGTTACTGAGCCTGAGAATGCCACCCGCAAGGGGAATGTTCTTGTGATCGCTCCCCCACCCCCGTGCACCTGTATAGTGCATATATCACTTTTAGGAGCCAGACAGTTATTAGTGTCCTAACAGGATGGCTGTGAACAACATCATCATTCTTTATTATTATTTCAAATCTATGAAAGGTATGTAAATAAAATGGCTTCAGCCCCCATTCCTTTGCAATTGCCCCCTTCAGCGGGCCACCCACCGGAGATCACCAGCTAGAGTTAAATGCTTTTTGAGACCAAATGTCAAGGACAGAGTTGCCACCACTCATCGCTGTCCTTTTTCTGCTGAGTCACTAGGTTTCTGGGTCCTGGGTGGGCTTTAACATCAGTGCAGTTGGCCTCCTCCCTCCTTGCCCTCTTCGCTGTCTTGAACTATTTGCAGGTGCCTGGCCTTACTTGTTACCAACACCTTTGCTGCTCAAGACACCCTCCTGCAAAGACTCCCCCTCCTTTCCTGATGTCCCTCAGATGTTTGCTCTCTATGCTGTGTGTTCCTGCTGCTGCCTGCTGAGATTTCTGTGGTTCAGCCCTTCTTTCTTTGTTGCATGTCCTGGTCTCTCCCTAAGACCCGGGGTGTGCCCCCACTCAGAGCAGTCTCATCTTTGGCCTTTAGGTTTGTTTGTTTAACATGCAGTGGTCCTCTGTAATTGAAGATGACAGCCTTGAGAAGAATTAATTATGCAGATCGTGCGCTGTGGCTTAACAGCTACTTAGATGCATGTGAACTATTGTAGGTTTTTAGGCTATTGTCTGGTGCCTTGGAAAGTACTTAATTGAGCATAATCCTCACTTCCTCTGGTCTCCCCATCTGAGGAAACACCGCCAACGGAGAGTATGTGTGATCTCAGGAGCAGAAGAATCCCTGGGAGCTAAGCCCCCAGAAACCTGCCTTTTTCCTGTCAAGGGCCTGATGGCTTCTGCAGTATTCTGGGCAGTCCAGTAGGTTCTTTAGCCACAGTCTTGGAAGGGGCTAATCCCAAATTCTGGGTCTACTGTTGCTATTGCTATAGTTGCTGCTGCCACTGACCACTCCCTTCAGCTGAGGAATCCTAGGACTGCCTCTGGGGTTTGATTTTTGACATTGATATCTGCCTTGCCTTCAGATGTCCTATGGTCCTTTCGCTGAAGCAGAGGACGACTCGCCCATTCAATTTAAGGCTCGAATTAGACTCATCCTATTATCTGCTGGTTATAGTTACCCTCGGGTCAGAACTCTCCTGAGTGACAGAAATCCATGAGTTTGTGATGTGCTATCTTAGCATAAAGGGGGAAACAAAGTACCGTGAAGGTTGGTAGTTAAAAAAAAAAAAAAAGTACGACCAATCTGTACACTTAAAAATGGTAAGACGGTAAGTTTCATGTGTGTATAATTTATCACGATTAAAAATATTAAATATTTTTAAAAATCACCTCAAAGTCTTTTCCAGGCTTTCAATGGTTAGTGATGAATTAGAATCCAGAAACTATTTATTAATCATCTCAGTAGGCTAAAATATGCTTTGCCAAACCCAGGCAATCATTATGCGTAGAAGTTAATTTTTCTACCAATTGCTCATAATAATTTTGATATTTTGTGTTAATAAGAATTTATGAAATAATATAATATTTCATAAATATTCTTCATTGTTCTTTTATCATCAGTAGGCTTCTGGCTTCTAGTTGTAAAGGTTTAGACTGTATTTACCTTTATAATCAGACCTCTAATTTTAGTAGCCTAATAGATACTCCAGACTCAAGATGTTCAATATTACATTTATGTTCATGACTTGATTTTGCCAGTCTCTAGTATATTTACTGAAAACACCTCCTGCTCAAGAAAACAAAGTGTTAAAAATGAATATTTCAAGTGCCCATTTTGGGGTTTGATTTATAAAACTAGAGGAATGTGAGTGCACCATAGAGCATTTGGCAATATTTTGTCTTAGTGGGTATTTTGAAGGAAATTTCTTGCTTGTGTTTAAATTCTAGTATTAAGATTTTTTTTTTATTGTGATAAAATATATTCACACTGTTGTGCAACCATCACAACTCTATAGTTCCAGAACATTCTCATCACCCCAAATGGAAGCACTGTAAATTAAGATATCAATTTCCATCCTCCCCCAACATCCCCCACCAACCTCCAACCCTTGGAAACCGCTGATTTCCTTTCTGTCCCTAAGGATTTGCCTATTCTGGATATTTCACACAAATGGTTAATATTACTTTTGAAACAAAATTTAAATTAGTCATTGGACAGACCTGTTCTCTATTTTTTGTGTGTATGTGGTTGTGATACTTAAAAACAAAAAACAAAAAAACAAAAAAACACCTTACTATCTAGCAACCTTGGGTTGGCTGTACTATTTGAAGCATTCCTATATTAGAAGACGCTAGAGCCATTGAAGGATGCTTTAGATATACATTTATGGACATTTAAAACTGCATATAATATTAACTGAAGGAAAAGTCAAATTACAAAATTATGTGGTCTGATTGCGTTCTGTAAAATTACAGGCCAAAGACAGTATCTAGAAGGATATAACCAGGGTGTTGACAATGACAGCTAAGGTAGATAGCTCGGGTTTTCTTTATGGCCTTTCCATAGGTCCTTATTTTCTGATTTGTGTGAACATTTACTTAAATGAGAAATAGCGACTTATCTGTTGCTTTTTAAGCAGCACTAACATGATTAGTATAAGACTTTGTGGTATCTTAAAAATCTAACTAAAGTATATTAATATTCTTTTAATTAATTATATTAGACAAAAATTCATTGCCCGTACAATTTTGAAAATGAAAATATTGCAAGTGCATTAGTATTGAACCCTTCGGTCTGTCTTCATGGAATGCAGTTGTGGCAAAATCAGTGTTTGAATTTTTAAAAATGTTTTTAAAATAGCTCTATAGATTAGCTGAATGAATGTAATTCCCAGAAAACAGCAGACAACTCAACCAGGCAGTAAAATAAAGGAATTAGACTAGGTATTTCAAAGCTCTTTCATCCTGCAGTTATGTGGTATAGTGATTTTAATGCTCATGTTACCTGTTCCTGTGGTTGTAAAAAAGGAACATCTAAATATGTGTCTTATACCATAGTCATAAACCTGGAAAAATGAATTAAAAGAAAGACTAGCCTATAGAACTATTAAATGATCCCTTTATATTATTGTGATGGAGAATGCAACATCTTTTCAGAGACATATTTAAGATTAAAAAATCTGTTTTAGTGTAGAACTGCTTATGTCCATTATTTATCTTTAAGCTTTAAAAGTGTTCTCAGATCTTTGCCACGTCTTACTATAGAGGAAGTTCTAACCATACCTGTCTTAGGCTCACTTAAATTGCTGCGTTCTAATATGAATCATTTTCATTATATAGTGTATGGCAGTCATGATAATAAGATCAGACATATTTCATACTTTCCATACCTTCACATTCTGTGCCTCTGGTTTACCTTTCTAAAGACCCACACTTCAGACAGTTTTTGACCACGTGCTTCCCACGATACATGATGACTCATCAGGGTTGTTTCATGTGTATTGTAATTACTTCAAGTTTCTAAGGAAATTTGAAGAAAAATGTGTATTATTTAGGGTGGCTGAATGTAAGATCTTCCATATTTATGGGAATCATTGAAGCTTTGGTTTTTGTAAAGCATTTTTATTGTGAACTATAACATACATGCAAAAACGTGAGTAAAATATGAATGTCCAGTTAAATAGTTTTGAGGTTGACATCTGCTTAACTGTCAGCCAGGTCAAGAAGCAGAATATTGTCCATATCAAGGAAGCCCCTCCCCCTTCCCCACCACAGTGCTTTCCTCTCTCCAGATGTAACCAGGGTCTTATGTTTTACATTCATAACTTTATTGTTTTTGTAAAAATAATTCTAACACTTATTCATATACCACACCCAATTTTAGTTTCAGTGGCTTTTGAGGTTTGTCAAAATGGAATCATATGCTCTACATTAGCTTGTGTCTCAGTTCTTTTTCTCAATACTATTCAAGATTCAAGATTGTTACATGTAACTACATTAGTTCATTTACATCGCTTAATGTACGAATATACCTCATTTTGTTTATCTGTCTCACTCTTGCTGGACCTTGGGATTGTTTCTGTTTTCAGGCTGCCATGGAACAGTGCTACTGTGCATATTCTTGTGTTTGTATCCTAATTAACATGATCACATAGAGATTGGAATTAAGCATACGGGATGTGTGACTTCTACTTTATTTTCACTACCGACCAACTTTTTACAGCATGGTTGTATGAATGCACATTCCCAGAAACAACATATGATAGTTACTCTTGTGCCATCTTTCTAATGGTGGATATTTTCAATTTAAATTGTCAACTTTAAGACCAAGATGATAGATATGCAATAGAATTTTATTGCAATTGAAATTTGTATTTCCCTTATTACCAATTAAGTTCACAATTTTATACTTATGGCCTCTTGGTGTTCTTCTTTTGTGAACTTCTTTACTCACTCATTTGTATTAGTTTCTTAAATAATCTTGTTTTATTTATAAGAGTTATTTATTTTTAGAGGGAGAGAGTAGGGGCGGGGGCAGAGGGAGAGGGAGAGAGAATCTCAAGCCGACTCCACGCTGAGTACAGAGCCCCATGTGGGGCTCGATCCCAGGATGCTGGGATCGTGACTTGAGCTCAAATCAAGAGTTGGATGCCAAACCCAATGTGCCACCCAAGCACCCCAGTTTCTTAAATATTCTTTATAAGTCCTTTGTTAGTTGTGTGTTAGCCATCTTCTCTTATTCTGTGACTTTTTATTCTCTTCGTGGTGTCTTTTAACGAACAGAATTCTTACCTTAGTCAAACATTGTTTTCTAAGATCAAAGACATTTTTATTTAAGAAATCCTTCTCTATATATACCAAGGTCTACAAGATATTCTACTGTGTTACCTTTAAAAACTTTTAGGTGTTTTCCTATTTTCTTGTTTAATCTACATGGACTATTTTTCTGCATGATTTGAAGTAAGGATCAAATTCTGTTTTTTCCTCCCTTCCTCTCTCTTTCCATCCTGCTGACTTCCAGTATGGAAACCCAGTTTCTCCGGCACCATTACTTAAAAGACCATTCTTCCTTCTCTGTTCTGCTGTGCTACTACCTTTTCATAAATTAATATAAGGATATAACTATACCACCTACATGTAGTTATGTATCTGGGCTCTCTGTTCTGTTCCATTGGTCAGCTTGTCCATCTCTGCAACAATAACTACAGTCTTGACTATTGTAATTGTGCGCTATGTTTTCATGTCTGCTAGACCAAGTCCTGCTTTGTCTTTTTTCAAGTACTTTAAGAATACTTTAGATACTATTGGCATTTCCATTCATATTTTACAACCAGCTCGTCAAGTTCTAAAAAAATAGCTGTTGAGATTTTGATTGGAGTTGGGTTAAATCTATACATAAATTTGGGAGAGATTTATTATCTCAAATAAATCATTTCCTTTAATCAGTAAACATGATGTGTAGCTTCACTTATTTAGAGCTTCTCTGTTTTTACTCAGGTGAGTTTTATAATATACCTTAGAGAGAATAAAGCTTGAACAGCTTTGGTTAGATTTGTTCTTGGTGCTTGGTATTTTTTGATGCTGTTATAAATGTTATATTTAAAATTTTTTCTTTTTGAATGTTGTTGGCACATAGAAATATGTTCCTCTTCTGTATGTTTGTTGACCTTGTATCCACCTACTTTGTTAAATTCACTTACTAATTCTAGAAGTTTTTCTATAGATTATTTTGGACTTTCTATATACCTAGCATCCTTATCTTGTTCTTTATTTTAAAAAGGAAAGATTGCAATGCATCTTTATTAATCAATGGTTAAATCAGTTGTGTTTACTGAGGCTGTCCTCATCTGTGATTGGGGAACATTCCATGGAAGTATCTGCGAATGTGAGATGATACTACCTTGCCCCAGATCTGTTAAGGAGTATGGGATATTTGGATTTATGCATCTTACAAATATGAGTCTAACTTGATCCTGGTGGTAAGTTCATCCCAATTATCCCAAATCCTTAAAATCAGTTGTGCATCTTATTAGTATGTTGAGAAACTATTTAAATCCAAAGTTGAAAGCATTAAATTTCCCTCCTGCCGAATTGCTAGCAGTTACATTCTATAAGCAGGTGAACCCCAAATCATCGACTACATCTATCATGGCATTGCCTGATAGAACTTTCTGTAATGGTGGAAATGTTTTATATCTGTCACTGGCCACATGTGGCTACTGAGCACTTGAAATATGGCTAGTGCAACTGGAGAACTACACTTTTTTTCACTAACTAAAATTTAAATTTAGATAGCCAGATGTGGTTAATGGTTACTCTTATGGGACTGTGGAGTAGAGAATCAGTATTTAGAAATAGTCTGTTTCTTTCCTTCTCTTAAGTTTGGCAGCCTTTGGCCAGGAAAACTTTTTATTTCTCCCACTCTCATCTCTATGAGGCTTTCTTTTACCTTTTCTGGCTTTAGCAGCTTATAAGCCTCATTTGCTGACCTTGTTTGTTGAGGACCCTTGCTGTGGGCAACCTGTCTTAGCCACCCATTTCTGTTTCTCACTTTGCTTACTTGGGATCCTGCTGCTTCCTCCTAGTATCACTTGGAAAAAGGATTAAGTGTGCAGTCTCTTTCCATGGGGCCACTGGGTTAGGGAATTGCATTATTCACCCAGTAAAACATTTCAGAGGTTTCAAAGGGCATGGAAGCAGTGGAGATGAGCTCATGTTGCCTGGGTGAATTGTCGAAACTACAAAGGTTGGGCATAGCATTGGCCAATGAGGATTACAACTGAGATGATAGGGACAAAGGGGGAGACTTGGTGTAAGAGACCACCTATATACTCTTCAGCATCAGCATCAGAAATATAGTTTATTATTTCTGCCTAGTTTTCTGATGTTGGTATATAACAGTCCATTGCTATATCACAGATGTGCAGTATTAAATTTGTATTGCAATTTGAAAAGACTTATAGACTTATCTGAGCACTTGGTCACCACTGACATCACTTTTGAACCCGATCTCCTGATAAATTGAATTCTTTTTTTTTTTTTAAGATTTTATTTATTTATGTGACAGAGAGACAGCCAGTGAGAGAGGGAACACAAGCAGGGGGAGTGGGAGAGGAAGAAGCAGGCTCCCACCGGAGGAGCCCGATGTGGGACTCGATCCCGGAACGCCGGGATCATGCCCTGAGCCGAAGGCAGACGCTTAACGACTGTGCTACCCAGGCGCCCGATAAATTGAATTCTGCCTGTAGTAAGAGAGCTGGTCTATTCGACTTCTAGAGAAAATACTACATTTCTTCATTGGTTCATTCATTGATTACATCATTCGCTCAAATAATTATTGAAAAACTATTATATATCAGGCACTCTGCTAGGTAGTGCATATTCAAGGGTAAACAAACACTCAAGGAATCCTCCATTTATTGAGGGATATAGACAAGTATGTAAGTAATTCCAATTGTATAATGGCAGTTAGAATTATGGAAAATCAGTGCTGAGAATACCAGGTGTTATGGCAACACAGAAGAAGGGTACTGATATTGGGTATTCATACAGTGCTTCAGAAAGGAAGTGATGCCTAATTTGAGACTGGAAAGTTGGTAAGGATTTATAGTGAGAGGATGGGGGAAGGAAGAATTTTTTAGATAGATAAGTTAGTTTCCTATTGTTGCTATAACAAGTTACCCCACATTTTGTAGATTAAAATAAGAAAAATTATCTTATAGTTCTGGAGGAAAGAAGTCCCAAAATGAATCTCACTGGGATAAAATCAAGGTGTCGGTACGGCTGCATTTCTTCCAGAGGGTCTAGAAGAGAATCCATTTCTTTGCTTTTTCTAGCTTCTCAATGCTGCCTGCTTTTTTTTTGGCTTGTGGTTCCTTTCTCCATCTTCAAAGTTAGCAGCCTGGCATCTTTACATGTCTAACTCTGACCTCCCATCTGCCTCTGCCACTTGTAAGGACTCTTGTGATTACCTTGGGCCCATCTGGTAACCCAGGATAATCTCCCTATGTCAAGGTCAGTTTATTAGCAACCTTAATTCCTTTGGCAGCCTCAATTCCCTTTTTCCATGTTTAACATATTCCCACAGTCAGGGGATGAGGGGATTAGGAGTTCTGGGGATTAGGACATGGTCATTGGAGCTGAGGAGAAGGTGTTATTCTGTCTACTACAACAGAGAAAAGAACATAGCATACCTGAAGGGTTGAAAGAAATTCAGAATGACTAAAAGCTTACCTTCATGAGGGAGCAAATAACAAGAGAAAGGACTGGAGAAGGAAGTCATTAAAATATGATTAAGTTTCACCTTAAGGAAAATGAGGAACCATTAAAGAGTGAAATAATCAGATTGAGTGCCTGAAAACTTTCTCTATTCACACTTGGAACCTCTTAACTCATAACACATGCCTACTTCATTGACTATAAATTGGAGCTAATTAATTTAGAATTATCAGAGCTTAATCTGTAGTAGGAAACAGTAAGAAAAAACATTTATTGGCAGAACACTAGAAACACAATTCTTAAAGGAATATGATGACAGACTCTTCAAAACATTGATCAACATTTGGATTAGGACTCTTCCATCTAGTGAATATTTAACATAGATGGACCCCAACCACACAGGAGGATTATTAAGTTATTAAGTGAAATTTCCAAGGATATTCTTTCAGGCCTAGCTGGGTCCAGGAGCTCAAATTATGCCATGCCTGCTCTACATGTATTGGCTTCACCATCCACAAGGCTCTTCCCTTGTGGAGACAAGAAGTCTAATGAGTACTCCAGGCTATAACGCTACTGGATCAGTTACTGCCACGCTAAGGGTTGACCAGTAGTTCAAGTGGAAGTCCTAGAATTGAGTCTCATTGAACCACTTTGAGTTCTGGGCCCATTCCTGAACTAATCACTGTGACCAGGGAGATATGAAATATGAACTAGGCAGACCAGACTAATAGTTGTCTACTCTGATATTTTGGCAATGATATTTAGAAAGTTTGCTTCTGAAAGTAACAGTGTTTTGAGAGTTGTGCTGAGCTTTGCAACCAAATTTCGATTAAAATTGCTCAGATAGGTGCCTTGTCCAAATGTCTTTGTCACATGTTATCATCAGTATGGATCTGGAATCTATTATATTATTGCTGGTATCTGATTGCTTTCTACAGATGGACCTGGATTTGAAATCTTAAGATGTACATGTCTGTGTTCTGAAAAATTATCATTTAAAATCAGTGCAAAGGCTTTTGGTAATTGACATCAGTTGCCTGACTTTGAAAATGGGAATATTTAATTAAACTTCATACAAAAATGAAATAAAATCATGCTTTTATTTTAGATCACTTTCTTCCCTTAAGCAACTCTCTCTGTCAGTCTCTGTCAGCAGATTTAATCTCACTTCCAATAAATCCTTTTCAGTCACATTATCTTCATTTAAATACAGATGTGCTTTAGGATAATTCCCGTGTTCTTTATACATTGAGCATGTAATGACATCCTGCTCCCAGCATTTCTGTCGTTTGTGCTTTAACATTTGTAAATGGGCCATCTTTACTTTTTTAAGGGTGCAATTTTATATTGAGCAAATGGAAAATATATTAGAGCGTGGTTATTTCTCTGATTGGTTTTACTTATGTTAGAAGTGACAGAAACACTTGAAATCTCTCTCCATCTTTATTATCTTCTGTTCTCAGGCACTACCATTCCCAACTCAGCCTTCACCAACATTTCTCTGAAGATGACTTGCAGAAACACATCTCCAAATCTGACACCTTTCTCCACTTCCATGTTTCCAGCTTTGTTTTTAACATCTATCTGTGGATAACCCCTCTTTATAATCTTAACATCTCTAAAACTGAACTCCTTATCTCTGATTTCTCTGTTGAACTCGTTCTCTGTGTTCATAAAACCACCAAGGCTTGCCATTTTTTTCTTTCCGTTTCTGCTAATTTCTTTCCAGAATGTATGCACCTGACCCATGCAGTTTCTCTTAAGATTTCTGAACCTCCTCAGTAACCTGCAGCACTCTGTCTCTGTCTCTTTCACTTTAATCTTGGTATGACTAAGATAAAATTTTTCTTAAAAACTGTTTAAGTTCAGAGTTTTAAGAATTGAAACACTCGTTTTCACAGGAGGTTTAGAAGCAATTTTTCTTACCTTCCTAACCCTTGGGGATTGCATTATATACTTGATACTTATTTGTTCTATGTGCAACTGTCTTATCTTTCAGTGTGGACTGTAAGTTCTTGGAGGGAAGAGAGCTTGGTTTATGCTTTATGGTGTAAAATATATAAAGAACCAATTATTGATCTTTATAAAAGGTTGATGCTCAGTAAATTTCATATAAAGATTATATAAGAGAGTTTTGCCGTTAGGTGAGAAACTTGTCTTTCTTCAAGATGGCAGAATCAGTTGATGTGTGTAGCCCCCTCCACTCCTGAATCAATGGAAGGTCTAGAAAAACCTATCAAATTTTTAATATTTAAAAGATTTTAAAAATGCATACTCAAGGTTTGACTTGAAACAGGGGCATTTGAGGTGCCAGGAATGAAGAGGGGGTCACAGCATTGATCTGCAACAGGGACCAACTTCAGTACATGTGTGCTTTAGGTTCTAGAGTTTTCACTGGAGGCTGCAGGTCTCATGCCTAATGGCACACTGGGAATTGATTTAAACTTGGGTGGGGAAGACTCACAGGAAAAACCCTCAGCTCAGTCCACTTCGGAAATTGGACCCCTCCCCCCAGCTTGTTGTTTCATGTTTGGTGAGCAAAATTGTCACTGTATGGAAGCCCCTAGCTCAGGAACTAACATGAAATTTGGTCTGCAAATCAGTGAACCTATGGGACCTCATCAGGGATATCTGTACAACCCAAGAACCTTCATGCAACCTCCATGGGGAAAACAGATTCTGAATTATTATGAGCTCACAGATGAATATTATGAACACATCTGAAAATCCCCTGTCATGACGTATAGTCAGCAGACACAACAAATGAGATCAAACTAATCAGTTATAGGTAATAAAACTAAAGGAATGCAATCTGCAAGGCACAATGAAAGTATTAAAAAGCAATCACAGACTACTTTGGGGAAGGATAATCTAGAAATAAAAATAGAGCCATTCAGTTTTTTAAAATATTCAGTATATTGGTTCAAGAATGGACCAAACACAGCGAGGAGAGGATTAGCGTACTGGAGATGGGTCTGAGGCCACATCACTGTCAATTTGTGCAGAGCTGGGCTGTGACCAGAGACTGTGGCTGCTCAGTGCTGCTCAGGGTTGCTCATTCTTCACTCATTTGCCCCCTTTTCAGTGGACATGGAACATTTGATAGGCACAGGTAAGAACTCTGTGCTTAATTCCTTTTTCTGCTCCTTTTCCTTTAAATTTAGGCAACTTTATTTTTGTCACCTGTATATGTGGGGTGGTGGAAGAACCTTGTTCATGAAGAACAGGGCTGCCATGTTCGTAAGAAGATATGGTGCCTAAAATTGTTTCAGTGATTGAGGGGAGAAAACCTACGGAAAACAAGGTTGCTTTCTGGAGGATGGAATACTTCCTTCTTCCCTTCCCTTCCCTTCCCTTCCCTTCCCTTCCCTTCCCTTCCCCCCAACTTCAATGTTCTCTGCCAGGAGTTTATTGTCCTCTCAACTCTCCCCCCACCCCCGTGCTTGCGATGGCTACAAGTGGTATCTAACACATCTTGGGTACCTTGGCAGCACTCCTTTTGAGTCTTGCTTTGGGAGGCATGCCCATCACAAGATAAACAATTTTCTTTCTCTATCCCCAGCTTTTTCTCTTTTGATAAACCTGGGTCTGCTTCCAAGGATTCATGTTTTTTCACAGATCCCAATTTTCAGAGTTGAAATTGTTGGTGATGGCATTGTTTTTCTTGTGGTGCTGACATAGAGTAGATTTAAAAAAAAAAAATCTGGGGCGCCTGGGTGGCACAGCGATTAAGCGTCTGCCTTCGGCTCAGGGCGTGATCCCGGCGTTATGGGATTGAGCCCCACATCAGGCTCCTCAGCTGGGAGCCTGCTTCTTCCTCTCCCACTCCCCCTGCTTGTGTTCCCTCTCTCGCTGGCTGTCTCTATCTCTGTCAAATAAATAAATAAAAAATCTTAAAAAAATATCTGCTGAAATGTCTCCTTTAGGAAAGATTACTTCCTTTTATCCTGAGTACAGAATGTTGGCAGCACAAATGGGTAACAGAAAAATTAAACTTTTTATAAGTTAACTTGACTAAAGTTTATTAAAATACATATTAGGCAGTCCTGTGACACTTTTGTTGTCACGTTAAATTAAACACAACAACTATACCACCTGATAACTATAGGTTTTTATAAAGCTTGTTTGCTACCCACCCCCGTCCATCTATCCCTCTTCCTATTATATTTATTGAACTGTCAAGGAATTTTAGATGTCTAATTAAATTACTCGAACATCAAAAAGGCATTTGAAAAAAAAAAAGGTATCTGTGCCTGCAGTGTGGCTGTTTGCATATCTTCTTTTTAACTGTCATCTTATTTTTGTTGTTTCTAGCACCCAAGACACTTCCTATACAAACAAGTGCAATGCTATGTTGAGAAATGAAAAATAAACACAGTGTCATCTGCTAGGACTGCTCATTGATTTTTAGTGGTTTTATGTGTTTGAGGAAATAGGCATATATGAATATATGTAATTTTTGCTTTATTTTTGTGTTTGACTCAGTGTGGGTAGAGTCTGTGCAATGTTACCATTTGTTGCATGGATATAGGTTTTTTCTCACATAATCACTCTGGAGGTGCAGCCATAACCTTTCATTGATTGATTTTTTGTGTGTCAGCTTCTTAACATTCTTTTCTAAGTTTTAAGATAAAGTAGTAAATCTTTCTGGCTATCCCAGGAAAAGGCATGTTTCCCTGTGTCCCAGTGTCCTTAGGCCTGTTAATAGCATTCTGCAGTCCATGTGTCACGAGAGTAGGGAGGAGCTTTTGTGAATGGACTGAAGGCATTTCCCAAACCTCACATTTGCAGTATTTCTTTCTCCCTCTCTGTTCCATCAAATCTGTGAATGCGAAACAAAACTGACAGAGTGGAATTTAATTTTCCCTCTTTATAACTTCTCACAGTCTTTTGAAGAAATAGAGATGTGTGACAAAACGGTTTCAGTGCTGTCGGCTGAAGGCAGAGAGGGGCAGCAGAGGTGGGCGTGCTGGCCTTGGGGGCCCCATCCCCGACCACAGGGAGGCGATTCAGTGCCAATGGTGAACCAGATCTTATTCCTCTGAGACTCTGGGCGCTGTTCCTGGACAAAATCTGTGTTACTTCATTGAAATTGATGAAGTGCTAACCACATATAGAAAGCATAGCCTATATCTGTTTAGGAAACTCTACCTTTATGAGGTTGACAGTAAAGAGTTATGCTATTTTTAATTCTTCACTGGTTTCAGGTAGAAAGTGAGCCTGAATTTGGTGACATACATTAGATTTTGTTCCTGCTGTGCTCAATCTTACTGTTCGAGGAGGCATTGAGGTTGAATTGTTGAAATTACATGGGCAGTATTGAAAGATTTCATCTACTCTTAAAGTTTTTGAATGTGCAGTTAAGCTCTAAATATGAGAGATGAAGAATTTTTTGAATAAATAACATTTTATTAGCTTTTTCGGTATTACATCATAACTGTCTCCTGAATTTCCTCCAAAATGTAAATCGCTAATGTTCTATAAATTAAAAGTGAATAAACGGAGTAGTAAAGATATTCACCTTTAATTTGTAGTATTTTCCTGATTAGAAGAACTGGAAGCAATACCAAGACTCCCAGACTTAAAATAATTATAATGGCATATATATAATTATAGTGGCCAATTACAGAGTCCCTTCTCTAAGTCTGGTGTGGTGCTAAGTTTTCCTGTTCATTAATTCTTAGTAATCATTACCCGCATTGGACAGTTAGGGATCTTGGACTTAAGGAAGGCACGAGCACTAGTGTTAGCCCACAGAGCTGGTAGATGTTCTGTGGGCCCCTATGAAGGACTGAGCAAGTTCACCCTTCCTCTTCCCTTCCCACTCCTTGCTGTGGACAGCTGCTGGCCCCACTCTGCTCACATCTGCTCTTGGGTCAGGGCGGGGTACGCAGAGAGGGGTAACTCTGTGTCTGCTGCTCCTCTGTCCTTGCTGTGGTCACTGCTCTCCCACTGTTATCACGCCCCATCTTCTTGAGTCCACAGCTCTCTGGCTCAGGTCCCAAATGCACACCAGTATCCCTGTCACACATTCCACCCACTAACCAGCCCTGCAGTGACTGGGCGCTCTGGATAATCTGAGCTCATGTTGATTTTGCAGAGCCCTCCCGGTGATTTTTGTCCTTTCCTTAGAGTTCAGGATGAGACGGAAGGGTGGCAGACTAGGGAGGGAAGAATGAAGGTCAGAACAGAAGGGGGAAGCACCCCTAGAAGCCCAGCAATCCATTTCCTACAAAAGTCTCCAGGTCGCATGCTTGCTTCAGGGGTGGACCTGTGATGGTACCCTTGGCAGTGAGTTGACAGAGAAAGTCGGTGCTCCTGAGCTGCTGCAGGACATGATGACTTTGGAATAATAGGAGGCAGGTGGAGTCTAGGAGGTGGGGGGGATAAAAAAAAAAGGCCACTGGAAAACCACCTGGAATCAGAAATATCCTATTGGGAATCTACAGGAGCAAAATATCCCACCATCTACCTGCCTCCTTTCTTCCCCCTCCCACCTTTCCGCAGCTCTAGTTCCTGTTCCTCTGGGCCTTGAGAACTGTCCATTGAGGCAGAAGTATAGATAGGTCCTCACACCGCAAGACAAATTGTGCTTCCCTTGGTGCCACTGTAAATCTAGTAGTTAGGTTCAGTAGTACGCTTGTTACAGCACCAGCCATGGGAAAGAGTGTGCTCTGGTGGCTCATTATGAACAGCCTGGAGATGCAAATGACTTGAAGTACACAGTTTCCATAAGAATATGTATTATGATTTTTAGGTAGCCTGCTTACAAATGAATTTCTTGAGCAAAGCCTTTTTGTAAGCAGTGGACTGTATGCATTTGCACTCGACTCATAAAGCATTAGAGATGCAATGAAAATAGTGTGAGCTTAGTGTCTTATTAGCCTGAAAGACACCTACTGTGTGTGTGTGTGTGTATGTGTGTGCAAGAGAGAGAGAGACTATGGGAGGGAGGGAGAGATTGTGATTTGAACAGACATTTGGAAGGTACTGTCTCTGGAGTTTGATGCAGGGCATTAAATTTGTGAACTGATTTTAGCAAAATTGCTAACGTACCTTAATAAAATGCACTGTACTTGTCAAGCCTATCTTATATGAAATACCCTTCAACCAGAGTATGTATTTTCCTTAGCAGTTTTTTCCTATCTGAAATGTGTAGATTTTTACCAAAGGACACTCCAGTTTTTTAAATCTCTTTTGTATTTTCTGCTATTGCGAATGAAGATATTAATTCAAGTTCATTTTAAATTAATAAAATCAACACTTATCCATGGTTTACAGTTTTTCTGAACAATAGAATACTTGCTCTCTAGTCTACCTCTTGTGCAGTGATTTTCTTTCAGTCAATATTGGGCTAATTGCCACAAGTCATGTTGAAGCATAAGCAACTAGTGTGCCTCAGGAAACAATCTTATGGGGAAAAAACATATGCAAACAACGATGAGGTTCCCTGCAACAATTTCTGCAAGAAGCAGAGGAGAGGCCAGCGGGAGTTGATAAAGGGTCTGCAGCCGTGGTAGCAAGGCCTGAACTGGCCACCTTCACAGCCACCCTCAGAGCCACCCTCTTTCCGAGCATGGTGAAGGTTTCCTGGCATCCTGTCCTTCTGCGGAGACAGTTGCCCCAATTACACATCTCCTGAGGGGCTTTGCATCGGCTTTGCACAGGATGCTGGGAAAGCTCAACGTCATGGTGCCTGCACCATGGCTGCGGCCAGGTTGGAGCTGGTGTGTGAGCCTGGCGCCAACGGGAGGGACAGGCTGTGGCTTCTCTGTGGCCATGTTAGATCAGCCAGCCAGGCATCTCGGAACTTCACGTGGGAAGTACTGTGGGTCGGTTACGCTCTGTATCCTGAACACTTGAAAGAGTTTATAGAAGCAGGGTGATTTTGCACATCTACGGTAGCCTGTGTATGAGACACCCCAGATAGCTTAATATCAGGGATTACGTTTTGTAAAATTCATTTGTGGTGGAGCCCACGGCACCTGGATGGCTGAGTCAGGTAAGCCTCTGCCTTCAGCTCAGGTCATGATCTCAGGGTCCTGGGACCGAGCCCCAGGTCGGGAACCCTGCTCAGCGGGGAGCCTACTTCTCCCTCTTCCTCTGCCTGCCACTCCCCCTGCTTGTGCTCTCTCTCAAATAAATAAATTCTTTAAAAAAAAATTCGTAATGTATGCCTTTGGGCTGAATGTGAACCCTGGTTCTGAAACCTTTTGTATGATAGCTCACATCCATCAAGGCCCTTACCCACGGATTCCTAATCAAGAAAAAGTAAATTTAATCCAGTTTCAGATGAATGTATTTTCATTAGCAAACCTATCCCTGTGATGACATTATTAGATAAATGAGATATTACTGAGTGACTGTCAGTTATTCCTCCAGTGCCCCGCTCCTCTGTGGCCACCACTCACTTTCCTTTAAGGCTTGCGTTTTCCCTTATTTTAGCTTTTCAAGTGACTTTTAACTTTTTAATTTATTTTTTTTATGTCAATAAGGCTGTAGGTTCTACTGGGTCCACTGTGTGCTGTTACTGCTCTTCCTTTTATCTCTCCCCTTCCATAAGCAGGAGCGTTTCTTATAAACTGCTTTTCTCTTTCCGGTCCAGGGCCCCATTAGCATATGTGGGACTGAAGGAGAAGAATGCTCTTTCGCAGTGGGAAGTGAGCCTCTTAGATCTTAAGCTCTGAGGGTTTAATGCAGGAGGGGCAAGAGGTGCCCCAGGAATCTCCTGCAGCTATTTATAAGAAGGCGGGCTCTTTCTCTTTCCTTAGGGGACAGAATATGATGGACTGTCATGGCACTGTATGAAAGTAAAACTCTACAAAGTCGTATGAAAGAGCTGTGTAATCAGTCCAGAATTTAAAATGTCCAGCTGCCAACTTTACCACTGAACGTTGAAAACCAAGCCTTGGAAAGGATTTTTTTTTTTTTCTCCTTTAAAGTGATCCTGTTCAGGGGCGCCTGGGTAGCGCAGTCGTTAAGCGTCTGCCTTCGGCTCAGGGCGTGATCCCGGCATTCCGGGATCGAGTCCCACATCGGGCTCCTCGGCTGGGAGCCTGCTTCTTCCTCTCCCACTCCCCTGCTGTGTTCCCTCTCTCGCTGGCTGTCTCTCTGTCACATAAATAAAATAAAATCTTAAAAAAAAAAAAAAAAAAAAATAAAGTGATCCTGTTGAAAGTACATTTGCTTATGAAGGAAGAATTGGGTCTAGATGGTCTGGCTCTATGAAGAGTGAGCATTAAGTGCCACTACATGGTGTGTAAATGTGATATGAAATGATGAGGAGTGGCAGGAGCACAGGGGTGCGTGTAAAAACTTGTCAGTCTGAGGTGGGCTTAAAGCAGAGAGTAGGGCATTTGTAAAACCTGTTGGAGCTTATATGTGCTATTCATATAGAATGTAACCAACAGCACTTTGCACCCTCTCCTGTGAGACCCTGTGCTGATGAATTAACCCCTGTGACTTCTGTATGGTTGCAGATTATGTTCATTTTGGTGAGGTTTCCCTTCAAGAGGGCCTCTTATGCCATTTCCCATGGAGATAAACATTCGCCAAGACTACTTTCCCATGGGGAGGGGGCAGGAGAGAGAGAGAAGGAGAGAGGAAACAAGAAGGAATGTGAATTAAGGGTATAGTAGATACACATGATTAGTGTGTTATTATCTCAAAGAGGAATTCTGCAGCAGAAATGTTACTGAGATCGACAAAGGGGACAAGCTTGGATTCAGTAGTCAGTAAGTCTTTCTCAAAGACTGAACCAGTTGTTCATTTTTGGGCTCTCCTTCCATGCTATGGTTTAAATACAACATTTTTGGTGGCCATGTATGAAATATTCAAGTGTTTAAGACAGAGGACTTGGCTCCCAGGAGCTTCTTATCCAGATGTGGCTGTTGTTCCCTTCATCCTGCTTATAATTTCAGGAGCTGCCTTGACTGAGGACATGTGCCTTAAACTCTGTGTGTTTTTCTTCTATTATTTCTTTGGTCTTTTCTGTTACCTTCTCTGTTTTCTTCTTTAAAAATTCATACTAGACATATGTTAAAACTTCTCACTTGTCTTAACTTTTCTTATATATTTTAAATCTCTCTCTCTTTCTTTTGGTGGGAGGGAGATGCCTTGCATGAGAACTATTTGGCTCTGTCTTCCAGGTTACTAATTAATTCTTCAGCTGTATCCTTTTTCCTGTTTAGACCAAATATGGTGTTTTTTTTGATTTCAGAAATCATTTTTTAACATTTTCAAGATCATTTTTTTAATTAACATGGTGGTCTATTTCCATTCAGACCCCTTTTAAAATTTCCTGTTTGTTCTAACACTTGTTTTCTTGAGTATTACTTCTACTATTTGTTGTATTTACTGCCTCTCTTTCTTGGTGTTTATTTTCTCCAAATGTTTAACAATCTGTGGTTATTTGTGCATCTCCAGATTGAGGTTTGATATTACCCAATTTGTGAGGTTATATTTATTTACAATTAAGAGACTGTGGGTGATGGGTACTGAGAGGGGTGTTTGGTGGCTGTTGTGGGGATTCCTGTTCCTCCAGGGTGTCGGCAGCCTTCTAGGGCAGTCTCACTCAGACTGTGTGCTTGCAATGTGCCAGGTGGGTTTTACCTCTTTGAATACACCCAGTAAAATAAGTATCACAATAAAATTATAGTTCTATGGGAGTTCAAAAAAAGGAATGAGTTGCATCAAACTAGGGGAATAAATAATGCTCTTTGGGGGATTCTGAGATGGGCCTTGAACAACAGATGATGAAGGAATGCAGTTTAAGTTCAAGCAACTGAATGGACAAAGGATAAGTGTCATGAGAGATGGGTTTTGGGAAACCTGCATCATCCATTTCACTAAAGAGGGATAAAACTGATAAATAGCAAATGAAATCGGTTGATACATTTGTCAAGTACAGAGAAGCTTTTTCACTCCATACATTGCACTGCTATCTATCCAGTTGCTCAAGCCAGAAATCAAGAAGCAGTCTCACCTTCTTTCTTCCCCCTTATTCAGGCAGTTCAAAGTCACAATACTTTCTTTCTCCTAAATTTCCCTCAAATTTGTCTAGTTCTTCTGTTCTTGTTTCTACCGCCCTTGTCTCAATCATTGATGAAATATCACCTAATTTATACTTTTGTTCCATGAAGATGGAAAAATTGATTGTAGGGTAAATTGATAAATTTGGTTTGGGGCATGTTTCTTTCTTATTAATAGTAAGCTTTTCTCATAGTGATGTCCAGTGTGTAGTTAGAATTTGAGGAAAAGATCAGAGTGAAGCAGTAGATTTGGGAGAGATTATAGTTTAAAGTACAGGAATCGACTTAATGTTTGGAAGGAAAATCAATAAAGAGAGGCAAAATGAAGTTTTAGTACAAAACCAGTGAAAATCCCTAATGTAAGGGAGCATCTATATTGTGTATTGTGCTATACTGTTAGAGGGATGTCAACATGTTTTGTCCTCTCCCTTTGAAGAGATAATTGGAGATTTTCCAGATATTTTTATATTAGTAATTAAAAATTTAACTCCCCTATATCAGAAAACATATTTTGGCATTATTTTAGTCCTTTTTACATTTACTGAAGTTTATTTATAGCTGAGGGTATGTGCTATCTTGACAAATGTTCTGTATGCATTTGGAAAGAATGTATAGTTTACTGTCTGGATATAATGTCCTATAAATGTCAATTAGGTCAAGTTGATGAATAATGTTTTTCAAATATTACTAATCATTACTGATTTTTTTGTATACTTATTCTATTAGTTACGAACAAGAGATAATGAAATCCCTGATTATAATTGTGGATTTGTTTATTTCTCCTTCTAGTTTTTCCAATTTTTTCTTTATATATATATGGAAGCTCTGTTACGGTGTACACAAACGTTTAGGATTGTTATATTCTCTTGATGAGTTGATCATTTTATAATTGTGAAATGACTTCCTTTATCCCTGGTAATATTTCATATTTTGAAATCTGTCTTGTAGCCATTCCAGCTTTCTTTTGATTAGTATTAGGTATACATTTTTTCCACTTTTTTACTTTTAACCTACCTGTATCTTTGTATTTGAAGTGCATTTCTCGTAGGCACCCTATACTTGGGACTTGGCTTTTTTTTTTAATCTAATGTGGTACTCTGTCTTTTAATTGGCATATTTAGACCATTTATACTCATTGCAATTATTGATTTGACTAGGCTTAAATCTATCATCTTGTTGTTTGTTTTATCCCATCTCTTTTTTGTTCACTTTCCTCTCATTCTGCCTTCTTTTTTATTATTTTTTATAGTTCTATTTTATCTTCTTTGATGGCTTATCCACTATAACTCTAATAGTATTCATATAGTATAAGAATTTAACTTATCACAGGCTACCTTCAAGTGATAATAAATGTTAAGTACAGTATAAGAAACTTCGGTAGCGAACTTCTATTCCTGCACCCTCAGTCTATACTGTCATCATCGTACATTTCCCTTTTACATCTTTTATAAACCCCACAATACATTGTTCTACCTTTATACAATCTCTTAAAAGAGATTTAAATAACAGGAAAAAAATCTTATGTATTTATCCATGTAGTTATCACTTTTGGTGTTCTTCATTCCTTTGAATAGATCTGTATTCCCATCTGGTATCTTCTTTTTTTTTTTTTTTTTTTGTCCTGAAGTACCACATTCACTTATTACAGTGTGTATTTGTGGTAATGAGTTCTTTCGATTTTTGTATGTCTGAAAATGTCTTTATTTTGCCTTCATTATTTTTGAAAAATATTTTTTGGATATAGAATTCTAGTTTGACAGTTTTACTCTCAATATTTTAAAAATGCTGCTCTACTTTCTTTTGCACCATGTTTGATGGTAAATCAGCTTTCATCTTTATCTTTCGTCCTGTACTCTAAGTATTGTGTCTTTTTTCTCCTCTGGCTACTTTTAAGATTTTTCTGTTTATCACTATTTTGATGCAGTTTACCTTGGCATAATTTATTTATTTATTTTTTCCAGATTTCTTGTGCTTGAGGTTCACAAGCTTCTTGGATCTATGTGTTTATCATCAAATTTGTTTTTAAGTTTTCATCAAACTTGGAAACTTTCACTGTTATTCCTTAAAATGAATTTTCTTTCTGCTCCTCTTTCTCTTTTTTCCTTGGGAACAGCAATTATGTATTTATTATGCCTTTTGTGTCCTATTGCCATGTTTTCAAGTTTATTCATCTTTTATTCTGAAATGTCTAATTTGTAGTTATTCCAATCCAGTGTAGTTTTCATCTCATACATTGTCGGTTTCATCTCTAGAATTTCTACTTTATTTTTTTTATGTCTTCCATGTCTCTGCTTAACTTTTTAAACATATAGAATGTAGTTATAGTAAGTATTTTAATGTCCTTGTCTACTAGTTCCAATATCTCTCTAAGTTTTGGGTTTATATCATTATGGGTCCTCTTTTCCTGTTCTTTGGATGCTTGATAACTTTTGATTGAATGCCAGTACTGTGAAGTTTACATTGTTAGATTCCAGATATATTTGTATTCTGTAAATATTGCTCAGGTTTGTTCTGGGATGTGTTATGTTATTTGGAAGCAATTTGATTCTTTTTCATCTTGCTTTTAAGACTCCTTAGGTGGAACTGGACCAGTGTGCCATCTAGGGTTACTTATTCTCAATTACTAAGGCAAGACCCTGCTGGGTCTGCACAATACCCTCTGAATTAAGAGGTTTTTCAGAATGACTGGTGGGAATATGCACTAAAAGAATTGTCCAGAAGGATTAGAAGTGACAGTGTCCACACTGGGCATTCTTTTTCCAGGCTTAGGTTGTTTCCTTATGTGCTTGTGTTGACAAGTAAGTACTCAACTGAAATACTCAAAGAGAATGTTCTGTGGATCTCTAGAGCTCTCTCTCTTTCTTTCTGTGCAGCTCTCTTTTCTCTTCTGCTCTGTTTTGCAAACTCTAGCTACCTTGACCTCTCTGAACTCTCTCTGCTTAGTCCCTTCAGCCCAGGGAATCAGCTGGGCTCTGCCTGAGTTCCTCCTATTTGCCTGCAGCCTGGAGACTCTCTCGAGGGAGTAAGTTGGAGTAGTTACAGGCTTCACCTCATTTACTTCCCATCTTTCAAGCATCATTGTCCTTCATTCGCTGGAATCCTGTGTCTTGTAAACTTGTTTTGTATATTTTGTATGTATTTTATTAGTTTCACACAAGATGGTTAATTTGGGCCCCATTACTTCATCTTTTTGGAAAGCTGAGTTTCCCTTTGCAGTGGTTTTCAGATTTTGAACATGGAACCCTTTTTCCAGAGTCTCTAATTGGACTAGCATTGCCTTTGGAAAACGCCACTGTAGTTAATAGAGAAGATTGTGTTCTGTTAACTAAGCAGTATTTCTCTGAAGTGGTAATCCTTAGAAGCTGGAGTCTCAGTGTTGGCATGGCGTGTAGAGTTGACATAAAGACCCTCTGGTCTAGTTGTCTTCAAACTAGAATTATTTTTAAACAATAATGTACTCCCCTCATATACTCCCACACTTATAATTTGACATACAAAGCTTTTCATCCTAAGTTGCAATATGTGTAAAGGATGTAATTCCCAATAAATTATAAAATTTACATTCAGAAATGAAATGTTATAATTATTCCTTTAAATGTATCACCTGCAATCTAAACACCATAGTAATTCAAAGTCCATTATTTTCATTGTAATTCATGAACAAGTTTTCTTTTAACACTGAAACATTTTACATTCTGTCTTGTTGGCATTGTATTTTTATTCCACTTGCCCTGCTGACTTTATTTTAAATGTGTGTTCGCTTCTGTAGCACATTTATGGATCACCTTATTTTGTTAATCTATATCTAAAATAAACATAAAAATTAAATGAATACTTTTACAAATTTTCTCATAACATGAAAGTTATATGTTTTAAAATCAATGCTTCCGGATTCAGTTGTTATTATAATTATCTGTAGCATACAATTGAGTCAAACAACATAAATATATAAAGGACTGTTAAATAGCATTTCAACATAATAACTAAAATTTTATTTGAAATGTATCTCTTTGAGAAGAGAGGGTCCTTTACTTTTTTTTCTAGTTAGTCTTTTTACCTGGGTGATAATTATTTATTGATAGAATAAGACCGGATCAATAGATCATATTGATAACCAAGGTAAATGTAGCATTATATTGATAATCCAAGGTAAAAACATGTAGTGGTAACTCCTAAAATATTTATATATCATGTGAAATTAGTTGATATAAATATAATGACATATAACTAAGGTACATAATTTACTTGAAGTTTAGTGAATTTCAGGGACAACTGTAATTTTTGCATGGGGGTGGATATATAACAGCATTAGATACCATTTTGGGCCACTTTTGTACTATTCCTGCTCTTTTATAGTAATTGACTGTTTGACCACTATATGCGCCTAAACTTGCACAATGGATAACATGTAAGATATGGTTTTTATTATAACAAAAAAGATCCCTAGCTTTGCAAAGGATTTTAAATGATTCAGTTTACAAAATGATTTCTCTGCTGTTTTTCATATCTACTCTGTGAAATAATACATACTCATGTAGGGATGCACTTTGGCTGTCCTGTTGTCCTGTAACAGTATGATGGATAGAACCATCTCTGGTAGGATAATTGGGGTCACACTGTAAAATTGGACTTGTTTTTGCACCATGTGATTCTCAGAAGTCATGCAATTTGGGCACAGGTCCAGGGCAGTCTGTCATGCGCTTCTCTGAGCAGCGTTAATCTCCCTGCTGGTCTTCACTTGGAATGAGTTGCAGGGAAGTCAGTAGGGACTGAGGCTACTGACCTCTCTATCTGAGTGCTTAAGGATGAAAAAGCCTTGGCGCTGGAAAGGAATGCTCTGCCGCACAGATAGCACAGGTGGAAAATCGTGTCCGTCCTTAACCTCACACTCGCAGGTCAAATTGGCCTAGGAATGTTACAGGTTATTCCCACCTTCCCCCAGGATGAAATTAGTTTGCTTTTGTCTTGGCCAACACCCTCTTTGGAGGAAGTTTTTAACTAACATTGTCTGGGAAAGATGTAACTTAATTTCTGGGGACTATGATTCTGTACAACAGTACTGTTTCTCCTAAACTAACTTGGTTTGTATCTACTTATTTTTTTTAAGAGACTTAAATTTAAAAAAGGAGAGAAAGAGAGAGAGAGACTTATGGTGAAAAGCAGTTCAGAGACTGAAGAAAACTATCCATTTCCTTGGCTGGATTTGGGTATTACGGCTTCTCAATGAGAGCTTTAAACTTTATCTAACCACTTTCACTTGCTTTACTTCATTCCATCTTTTGAGAGCAATTTTGACTCCATCCTAAGGTAAAATTTGTCTGCCCCTTCTTTGTACCTCATCTTCCCAGGCACTGACTGACATCTTAGCGCCTATGGCACTTAGTTGAACTTCAGTGTATCTTGTCTTTGCCCTCTGGACTCTGGGTTTTGTTTATCTTTGCATCTACCATAGAACTTGGCACATGGTGCATTCTGGGAGATAATAAATAAAGAGGTCTAAGCACCTCTGAAATCTTGCTTGTACTTTGTAGCTGTGATATCTTGGGGGCAGCTACCTACCTCTTTGGAGTAAGTTTCTGCACCTCAAAGTGGAAAAAAAAATAATAAAAAACTCTGCACACAGAGCTGTGGTCAAAATTAAATGTCTAGGAAGTACTTATGCCCGTGTCTATGAATATTCAGTTGACATTAACTGCCATCCTTAGTGTTAGGGATGGCATGAATGCGGGAATGTGTGTGCGCGGCCCTGACTTCTGTGCTGAAATATGCAGAGTGAGCGAGCTCCTGCTGTGGGGAATTCATGTTCCAATCTAGCGACACACAGGAACTCATGGTGGAAGCACAGTAGGTGACAGGGTTTTATTAGGAACTCAGGAAAATTCAGGAGCAGAAGGTTTATTTCTTTTTAAGGTTAGGGTTGAGAAAGTTTCTCAGGAGAGATGAGGCCTGGGCAGTGATCTGAGGAAAGAATATCAAAAGTTTTCTAGACGGTCAGCGTGGCAGAGCAGAGATTATAAGCTTGAGGGATTTCAAGTGGTTTAGCACTTTTAGGGTATGACATTGAAAAGGAGAGAGGGAAGCAAGCCCTTCCACAAACGGCAGCCAGGAGCCACAAAAGAGTTTTCTGAAGTGTGGTGGATCATGGTCAGATATTAATTTGTGAAAAATTAATACCAGATGAGTCCCCAGCTCCGTTGGTGAAACACATTGCTGGTTTATCCTTGTCACTGCACCTTCTACTAGCATGAAGCAGTACAGGGTCCTCCTGGAGAAGAAATGGGTGGGTCTCTTTCAGTGTGTCCACCTGACCTGCCATTCCCCCTACGTTGGCCACATGCACCTGATTGAGCTCCCTGCTGTGTTGCCCGAGCCCCAGCTGGTGCAGGGCCTGCTCAAGGGGAAAATGAAATACTGTATCTGGGTTCTAGCTACTGCAGTTCACTCTCGTCAGCTAAACCAAAGTTCCTTATCTTAGAATGCAGTCTTAGAATTCAGACGGTAACCCCCGAAGCTACACACTCTATACTGTTAAACCTGCTGCTTTTATTTTTGTGTGATTCCTGGGGGAAGAATACTTAGGATCTGTCTGCAACAGATACTGATCTTGAATGTAGAGGAAATGATGATGACAGAGCTCCCAGGTCTCCCGCTAGAAACTGGCCCCTTTGAGGCATCCCCCGGGTCTGAGAATTCTTTCCCTGGGGGAGCTCTGCTGCCTCTGTTGCAGAAATGTGCACTCTGAAGCCTCCACTCTTCTCATGCTGCCTGGGTGCTGATCCACTGGGCACAGCTACTTCTCTCAGGGACTCTTGTGAGTCCAGTGTGGCCTGTGGGGAAGGGTAAGTGCTTTCCCTTTGGCTACTCTGTCTAAAGTGTTGGTCAGGCCCTTTTTGTTGATTCTTGGTGGCCGACCAGGCTGCCATTTACAGTGTGACTTTGCTAAGGTTCAGCTTCGGGAGAAGGACACGCAGCATGGGAGTCATGCAGCAGGTCAGGACCTACTCGTGGGGGCTCCTGCTGGCTTCAGCCTGCCTCTACTGACAGGGGCCAGCTTCCCTCCCACAGTTGTGAGCCTTCCATAAGTCAGCCTCTCCCAGTCCAGACTGAGGGCACTGTTGACTCTAGAAAAGAGAAGGTCTTCTGTAATTCTGGCCCAAATCCTACCTCCACATTCCCTGCTAGGACTGATCTCAGTATAAGTGATGGGCAGAAAACCCATCCAGTAGTGATCTCTGGGACGTTGGTCTGGCTCTGTGGCCCTAGTTGGGCAATTTCATAATAACCCAGCCATGAACACACTACCCGCAGTCTGGATTCTTTGGAGTTCACCCATACCTGTGAGCTATACAAACAGTCTAACTATAAGTTGGGCTATTCCTTTTTACACTGTGTCACCTAGAATTTAGAAAAACGCCATGTGACACATAAAGAAGGCCTTGTTATCCAGTGGGTTAATATGTTAAAGCAGCCTATGTTAAAGTAGCTCTTTGCTTATTTATGGGACAAGTGGATGGAGATAAGACAAGAGTATTAACATTGCATAGATATATCTGCTTGAGCTGTGATTCCACTTACATTTCCTTCCTTCATCAAGTAATTTGTTTCATTTGTATTTATTGGCAACACCTTGCCCATGTTCTGTACTTTTGAACTATATTTTCTCTATGAATTATTATTTTTTTCTCCCTAACTGGTTTCACTGCAGGCATGTATATCTAGAGCTGTTGAGGCAAACTCAGAAAATAAAAAAATAAAATGTTAAAAAATAAAAATAGTGTGCTTCAGAATGCCTGTCCTGGGCTACATATAATATGGAAATATTATCTCATTGAGATTGATTTGAGTCATTATTTTGATTTCTAGTGACCAAAAAAAAAAAAAAAACAAAAAACAAAAACAAAAGCACCATTAGTAATATAATTCATTAATATGTGTTTGACTTGACAGTTTCTGGTCTGAATGATACTTTATAGACTATGTACTTATAGAATTATATCTATAATTTTGCTAATAGGTTATCCAAAGAATGTTGCCTATGACATAAAGGTATGCACAAGTAAGTGTTTCTAGGTGGGGCTTACATAGCTGAAGCTGTTGATTTGATGTGGTCTGTGGGTGAGATAGAGATGTCACTTCCATCTTACTCTTTATTGTCTTTTTTTTTTTTTTAATGAGCAAAGCCTTCATAGACTACCCTTGCTTTTGTCACTACCCTTACATTGAAGTCCTCAAGGCCACCATGGACCTCAAACTGTCAATTCCAACTGCCTCAAATCCCTTTTGGACTGAAGAAGGATATAAATAAAATGGCCAAATGCAACTTAATCTTCTCTTAATTTTCAGGCCCCACCTGCTGAAATGCTCAGCGTCGCAGGGCTTCCCTGACATTGCATGCTTGTGCTTGTGTCTTGGGATCCCACTCAGTCTCCTCAGGTTCCTTTTCCCTCACCAGCCCTCAGCACATAGAATTTTCCAGAGCTCATATCCTAGGGTGTTTTCACATCACCGCTCATACCTTCGCTCCTGCAGTTCTGTGCTGGGGTTCAGACTGGACTTCGCACGGGCAGCTGTATGTGTGTGAGTCTCTGGGCAGTCCACGCAACGTAGCGTGTTCAGCTGTATCCCTGGCATCTCGATGTGTGACCCTCATGGTAATCAAAAATTTCTGTAGACATTGTAAAAAAGTGTCTGCCAGGTGATAAAACTGCCCCTGGTTGAGGACCACTGTCCTAATGTCCCTCACCTTTGTAGTATTCATTCTATTTTCGATGCCTTATTCAAGCCTTGGTATTTTGGTGGGAGCATCTGAAGCTCTCCTTGCACTGACCTGCTCTTGCCTCCTCTCGCCACAGAGACCCAGCGTGGAGGAAGTTTACATGGTAGTGTTTACCCACATGAAGGCAGTATAGAAACTTCATGAGTACAGACTAAGAAAACAGAAGAATCTCATGTGGAAGCAGGAGAAGGGTAATGATTTCACACATGTTCCGTTCCATGGACAGAAAGGTGCTGCTGTGGCCTGGATGTTTATTTTGACCTCCCCAACCCCCAAATTCATATGTTGACACCATAATACACAATGTGATGGTATTTGGAGATGGGGCTTGGGAGGTAATTAGGTTTAGATTGGGTCATGAAGGTGGAGCTCCCATGATGGGACTAATGTGCTTATAAGGTGATAAAGGAGCAGAAACCACCCCCCACCACTGCCATGTGAGGATATAGCACAAAGGTGTCCCTCTGCAAACCAGGAAGAAGGCCTCACCAGGAACCGAATTAGCCAGCTGCCTTGATCTTGGACTTCCCAGTTTTAAGAACTGTGAGAAAGAAATGCTTGTTGTTTAAGCTACCTAGTCTATGGCATTTTTGTTACAGCAGCCTGAGCTAAGACAGATGTCCATGGGAGTGGCCCTCAGCAGGTCCTCAGCTGTAAATTCAAGCTTGGACCAAAGGGGCCTCGAGCCCTGCCCCCCAGTCAGACCTGCTGGCTAATCAGTCTGTATTGGCTTCTCACAGTGGTCTGCACAAGAGTCTCAGCAGTAAATGCCTGACATCCTCTATCCCCATTCCTGGCACTTCCATGTCACCTATCGGACAAATCCCTTTCTTCATGCAGGTATCATAGTGGTTCCCCATTCTGCTTCCCCAAGGCCAGGCCGTAGCTGTTCTCCTATGAGCATTACCTAGACCCTGCTTTGGGTTGGTCTCACTTTCCTATGCAACACTTACTTGCGTAGCGTCCATTTTCAGAATAAGCTCTCTAGGGGAAGTATGATTTCTCAGTGTTCTGCAAGGCAGTGTGAGTCTGGACCGTTGCTCATCAGTCATGGTGGAACCATGAACACCCATGGTAATCTGATGGTTCTTACCAACTAGCCCAACAGCAGTTGGAAGCTGTTGCAGTTTTGTCGTGGTGATTATTTTGTTTTGATTTTTGCCCAATAGCATTCTCTTCCTTTCAGAGAAGAGATTCTTTTGTATTTTTTTAAATTCACTTTATTGCTCATTTTTGTCCTGCATAATTTTCAGGGTTTTCTTCTCTTATTTCTTTTTTTCCCCTTTGTTTTCCGTAACTGGTTAACACTAGTTCTGTCGGTAAGGTACATTTTTAAATTCAGTTGTGCCTTATATTTTCCTATCCAATTACTAAGGTTAACAGCTTTGCCTTGCCATTTATAATAAAAGAAAGCATAACTTCAGATGTGTCTCTCCCTCTTGGGATGTAGGAAAAGGAGAAAGACCTCATTGTCCCGGCTTGCTTTGCCCAAAATGACTTACAGCATGTTAGGTACATGGGTCAGGTGAATAGACGCGGGCCCAGGAGCTTTGGGGGAGGACTGTGCTACTCAAGATGGCGCTGGCTGCTTGCTGGGGCTCCCGGGTGAAATGGATCACTACTGTGCTTCCAGACTTGGGTTTTTCTTCATGGAACTACGCCAAATGCTTAAACGTGGCTGGCTCTCTGTTTTAAAGATACAGAGATATTGATCTTCTCTTTCTTTAGTTGATATAAGGCTTAGTGTCATTTCACATGCGGTGGTTAGCAGTACTGCTGGGACCAGGGTCTCTGCCCAGCAATTAAAGGAGGAAATTGACTAGGAGAGGGTGGCAAAGAGGCAGATACTGAACTAAATGGCATTGCTAATTTAGTTGCAGTCTGTGTTAAAGAGAATAGAGATTAATTGCTAAAGCCCTGGTTCCCAAACTGTGTGCCAAAGCACCGTAGAGCATTGCAACAAATTTACAGGGGTATTGTGGGGTGTTTACATTGTCAAGAGAAACACAGTGATATCAGCAGGATAGCATGCAGACAAGGTGGCTTATGGCCAAAGGGTACCAGGAAAAAAAATCACTGAAATACTAAGGGTGCCACGAACCGAGAAATCTTGGGAACTTCTGCTCTAAGGGAACAGTGGAGGTCCTTTAGTCCCAAGTGTTCTGTGAGGGATGGCAGAGCAGCAGGAAGGAGGGCGAGGAAAGAGGAGAAAATGCAGATTTGGAAGTTGAGTAATTGGGTCAACATAACTTTTATTGAAAAGGCTTCTGGTTGGCTGGTAACCACTGATAGATACAGTGCTCCAGACTGGAGACTCTCTGTGCTTTGTGAGACCTGACATATCTGTCCCTTCTGGTCACCAGTACCCTAAACCCCTCAGACCAAGCGCTTAACCTCTTTCTTTCTAGCCCAGTATTTGTTCACTCACTAAATATTTATTGGCTACCACCTACATAGGGAGATAACAGTAAGCAGAACAGATGGGAATCCCCGATGTCTTTGAAGCTTACATTTCTCTGGAATAACATCTAATAAGATGTTATTGGTGCTTACCATGAGCCAGGCATTGTTCTAAAAGATTTGCATTTATTAACTCATTTAATCCTCATAAAACTTGTTTCCTAAATGTACTCATCATTGCCATTTACGTGTGTCTGGCATAAGGGTGACCCTCAAGACCACTTTGCTGCTCCTCCTCATTGAACTGCATCCTTACTAACCTGATAGCGGGCAGACACAACAGCAGCATGGAGAACTAGAAGGAAACGTGCTCCATCCATCTGTTTACATGTATCACCATGGGATGCTCTGATGGGGGGAAGAGCCTCCTTGGTCTTACCCCGAAGCAAACAAGACACTTTCCATTGTCTAAAACGAGTTCTGAATGTATCCTCATCTTCACGTGTGACACTTCTATTTCAGACTTAATGGACGCTGCATTAGCAGAATGTTAAGCCTTTACAGTGGGCATGTCCCCTGTTAATGTGTCTTTGGACGGCTTGCTCTATACGCAGCATGCTGGGGTGGGTGTAAAATTGGCAGTGCCACCCAAGCTTTCCATTCCGATCCTAATGAAGAGTGGCTGGCTTGTGGATTTTCATCCAATAAAGTCAAGTGCTGTGACTTTGGAAACAAACTGGACGTACTAAGGTAGTTTCTTTCCACATGTTGCCGGCCTCAGTTGTTTCCTTGAAAAGCAGAAGTCAGCAAAAACTAAGAAAGTAAGGATGTTGGATGGTTGTTCGTTACATCAAATGAAACTTCCATGAAATAAAAAAGCTCATGGTGATATTGTCTTTCCCATAATGAAAATAATACTTGCTCATCAGAGAAAATGCAGAAAATCATATAATAAAATAAAAGGAACTCCAATCATATCACCCAAAGAAAACAGCTCTTTACTCTTTGGCATATTTTCTTTTACTTTTTTTTTCTTCCCCTCCTTTGCTAAAAATCTGCCGTGCATTGGCTGTATGCAGGGCATCATGGTTGCACTTTGGTGCAAAGTAGCATAGACGTATGTTTCCCATTAATATGGGTATAAAGAGAGGCAAATTATTATCTCCCTAATCTTAAAAACAAACAAACTCGGTACTTCCCCTCAACCATACACCCGCCTCTAGTCTGTCTCCCCATCTTTTTTTTTTTTCCCCTCACTGTCATGAACTTGATTTCATTAGAGATAGCTGTGGCTTATAGCCCTTCTCAATTTTTTATTAAAATTCACCTAATAGCAGAGGCAAAAGAATGTGTCCTGTCTTTACCCCTTTGCTAGTACTTCCTAGAGCTGTGCTCTGGTTTACAAATCTCTGTTCTCTGAGCAAATTATTTGAGCTTAGAGACTATGGTTTATCCCTCTTATTAACCTTAGAAAGCGGTAAGTGTTCAATAAATGTAGGTATCTCCTTTTCACCAGAGCCTTGTTGTAGGGCATCAGTGATCTTAGCAGGACACAATCACTGAGCACCAACGATCCCCTAGACTTTTACAACAGAACCCAAAGGGGAATCAACCCCTACACTGAGCCTTCAGGGAATCTGCCTGCCTCCTTATCGGGACCCATCTGCATGGTTGTACATGTGCTCATGACAGTGCAGGCATATCCATAATGGGCGCATGTGTCCTGAGATGATCAGGAAATATGGTTTCCTCCTGTTGTGGACGCTGATTGTGGATCAGTCGCCTGCCAACAAGCAGTAGACATGATCTTCTCATATTGTACAGGATGCTTTACCAGGTGTGTCAGGGTTATAGAGAGAAGCCAAATAGATTCCATGACCACAGGCCGTTTATGATCCGGAGCAGTGTGACAATGGCTGACACATCCTGGCAGATGATCTGAATCATTTGGGCATTCCTAAGACAATTGTGTGTGTGTAAATATGCACGTGTATCTGTAACATTTACACTTGATCCTGCTTCATGCTCACTAAAATCATGGGTGCAGGGATCTGGAATTTTAAAGCTTCTCTCGTGGTTCTGATGAGCAGCAAGGTTTAGGGACCACTGAGGTCGAATTCATACACTAAGAAAATTTGGTGAGAGGGGAAATTGAAACTTGAAAGCAACAAAATTGTAAAGCCCTTCAAGCAGGCCCTTTTCTGATACCTCCTCATATGTGCAGGGTCTGGCTTACATCCCTCCTCTGTCTGGAAAGGCACCTTGTTCCTGAGTTCTGTTGAGCTGGGTTGAGGGTGATTGATTGAGTGCATCATGTCATACGTAGGTTGGGAAGGATGCTCTGTTTTTCTAGACTGAAATAAGAAGTAAGCAAGACTGCAGTCATGAAAGGATTGTTCCAGTGCAATGGAGAAATAGAGTTTTGGAAGCCATGTAGGAAAACTGGAAGTGGGGCCAGCTGGTACTACAGTTGATTATAATACCTGTGCTCCTTCTATTTAGTGTTCTTGAAAAGATAAATGAAGTAATAGGCATGAAAAATACTTGTAAAATACAGAATAATTACATAAATAAATGATGGAATTCTCAAAATACTACAATAACGAACCACTTTTCTTTTCCTTTTTTTTTTTTTGTCTGGCCTCCAGTAAATTCCAGCACTTCACATTCAGTGCTTCCGTGTCCCATGATACCAAAGACGTACATGGACTGTCAAGACCAAATTGTATTTTGAATTTTATCTGCCATTTGGATTATCTGTACCATTTTTATTATAAATAATGAAAACCTGAATATAGGTGACGATAATAATAGTGATATCTTTGCGAGGATGTGCATGGTTCAAAGCACTTCTGTGTTGAGAGGAACAAACAAAATAATATATACATAAACGTTAGACAGCTTTGTGCATAATATTTTCAGGACACCTGAAAACCCGAGTACATAATAATTATATATTTGCCCGCCTTAGAATTCAAGATGACACTCTCTTCACATTCAAGATAACAATAGATGCATATTTTATTTCCAAGAAAATGCTAGTATGTTCTGCCTTAGCTAATCAAAGTGTTTGTATTCCAGAGATAGGTGGCCAAAAGTAGATTTCTAATGTAAAGTGGCATTTTTATATTGTTGGTTTGTAGATAAATGGAATATCAATTGAAAAATGGTATGTATAAGTAGCCAAAACACGTGTTTGTAGTATGTTATTGAAATTTTAAAATGTTGGTTGTGAGATCACTCTTAAAGATATGTCAGTGTGACATGGAAATATCAAAAAACTCCTAAAGCATCTGAAAGAGCATTTGCAAGGCCCTTGAATACATGCAATTGTGGGTCTCATGAAGTGGAATTCTTTCAACGGGTCATGGAGTGGAAGAGTAAAGACTTCCATGTGGTACTTCTCAATTTAATTTTTTTTTTCTTTAAGTGGAAACTAGACTGCTCCTTCTTGGGAGAGAAATACCTAGCCAGTGTCCTATGCCCCTTGGGAATTGTGTTTTTCTTTTTTCTGTTTATTTAATTATTTATTTCTTCACTTTTGTCTTCATTTTGGTATCAAACATTTTAGTAATTGAGTATTGATTATCTTTATTTTTTTATGTTCAGGGGTAATTAAATAATCATTTAACAAATACTGTCTTGTACTTTATAGAGTGAATGTTCTGGTTAACATGGACCTAATGGAATGCCTCCCTTCTTCATCTGAGTTTCATGAGTTAAATCTTATAACATAGTTTGATACGGTTTATGGATCTGGTAAATGTCACACCACAGAATGTAGCAAATGTTGTGTTTTGTGTCCCCGTATCCATTCCCCTTCTTTTCAGTAACAGAACCCACATTTCCTTTGGGCCCCACCTGTCTTATTGCCAACTGTGTGCTTCCCGTGGGGCTCTGCTCCAGCTGCAGGAGTGGGACATGTCACACAGGGCTGACCAGAACCTCAGTTTCCCCCAGCCATAAAGGTTGGTTGAGGAGTGGGATATTGTGAGTCAATTTAATCCCACCTCTCTGGCCTCCACTACTCATTTAGAGACTGAGTTCATTCGGTTAAAGTGAATCATGAGACTTATGTCATAGTTGTTGGAAAACAGGCTGTTTCCCACAAGCCTTGAGTAGGTAGGCTATAGGCCCGTTGTGGTTGCCAGTTATTCTGGCTGAGACAAGGACAGAGCTGAGTGACAGAGATTTCAGCCAGAGGCATCGTTTGAAGTATTTGAGTCCTTTTCACCTAGCATCTGGGAGCATTTTTATTCCTGGATCTGTTAGTTATGTGAATCTATGTATTTCCCTTTTGGATTACCCTAGTTTGATTTGGGTTTTCTGTCACCCCTGAATAGAATAGACACTGCATTTTGTTTATGGAGTGAGGTGTGGAGTGTGTCCCAAATCTCTCATCTCACTACTTGAACACGTCAACTGCAGTGACAGGATTTGTGGGGACGGACTTGCATGTTCCAGAACAGCATTTAGGCCAAACGGTGGGATAAGGTGGGGGATAATTAAGTTTCTTAAATGTTCTAGAAAATCACAGTCTTCATCTTACTGCACTTAGTTTTGAGGAAAATACATATCCCCTTTATTTTCAACAAGGGCTGGATTTCAGTTGTCAACTATTGATTATCTGTATGGGGAAGTGGAGCAGTGGTCTTAAATATTGCCAAAGGTTATTTATATTTTACTTTGTAATCAAACCCTTGGGGAGCAACTCTGCCTTCCTTTTCATGCTGGTCTTATGCCAACACAAAAGTGTATTTATTTTCCCATCATTCCAATTAACATTCCAGGCAGGATTACTGACTGACAGAGGAAGGCTTCCTAAGTTTTAAATTCTGTTCTGGGTAATTTACATGGAAAAAAATGTGCATGTGATTAGTTAAGAAATAAGTTAAATTATGTATTAGAGGACATGTGCACGTATAGTCACCTTCGAAGGTATCATGTCTTGAAGCTTTTGGGAAAGACATCTGGGGTCTGTGAGAATTACTTCGTAGGTCTATCTCCAAACGTTGACAAGGAAAGTAATCCAAATTTTTTCACTGTTCTGGCAGCGTCTAGGCTGGAAAAACCATTGGCAATGTGTCCATTCTTTTCAGGCATGATTCAGCTTCCCAACTTCGGAGCTTGCTGTAGCAAGAAATTGACAAATGGTCAGAAATGTGCCTTCCGTGACGTGCCTCTGTGATGTTGTGTTTTGTTCAGACAATGGATTGGCTTTATGTAGAATGAAAGCCATTAGAAACATATGGTACAACAGTTGGCTGCAGAATTTGTTTGTTTTAACTACAGAAGCTGCTACTGTTTGGCTTTGACATGCCCTTGAAAATCCAAGATGCTTTGGTCAATGTGTTTGTTGCATTAAACTTCATATAAATTTTATTGGAACTTTTGTTGTGTAAGACAGGCTTTACTTCTTCATCTTTTTTAATTTCAAGTTGATCTGAGATGAAAGGGCAAGATGCAATTTGTAAAGTACAGGAAAGTAATTGGAGAAGCTATATGCAGGAACCAGCCTTGTTATTTTACAGTCACGTGGCATTATTTTAAGTTTCTTGAGTGGAAAAGCAGATCGTAGAGAAGGGATTTCTGTCAATGCTGAAGCTCATGCTGAAGTAAGTGACCATAATAATAACCAAAATTGTGTAATTCAGAAAGATCTAGGGGTTATTCCAGAGCTTCACTGCTGCTTAATGCTTCTTTATAAAAACAGAATCTTTGTATTCTAACTTTAGGTCAGACAGATTAGGACACTTCGGGCTCACATCATTGTTTAATGAAAGGCATGGTCAGCACTTGCTTATTCAGAGAGCAATTTGCAGATTATCCGGCAGCAGAGTTGCTTAAAATACTCTGACATGAATATAATCATGAAAAGGAAGTGACTTAATGCTGTTGATGGTATGAATGTCCTTTGCTGGGCAATGTGAGAATCAGATGCCAAATTGAACCTTAGGTTCAAAAAGTTTATAATATGAGGCCCTTGGCTCGGGAGTGGAATTTGGGGAAAGGAGTGGAAAAAATAAAACCTTTTAACTTAGACTTTGAAATTCTTATCCTGTGGGCATAGAAAGATGACATTTGTACCATGTTGTTGTGTTCTCTCTTTCTCTCTCTCTCTGTCTTTAATACTCTAGGTCAATTTAAACTGTTTCTGATGTTACCAGAGTATATTATTTAATCTTTTTAGAACCTGAGAAAGGAGTCACTGTAGTAAGTGTTTAACACATTAAGTGCCGATATTTTGAATTTATCTTTATTTTAAGGCACTTTTTCCCCGAAAATGAATGATGTATTCTCCTGATGATCAAAATGGAGTTACAATAAACATAAATTGGCTTTTCTTGTTGACTCATAATTCAGAGAGTGAGTTGCTGTGATGAGCATGAATGTAGGTCTAGTTTCCCAAGCCGGTGAGGACACCCAGAGCTAAAGAGGATGATGTCCTAGACCTGCTTCCTTGGAAACATCCAGCAGGTCCCTTTCCTTTTACCTCTAGCGTCCCTTTCACATAAAGGTGGGGTGAAGCATGAGATTGACTTTGGTTTGCTTTGGTGTGCAAAATTAATTTATAAGTAATAACCAAGAGACAAAATGGTGCTCTCTATAATTATGTAAGAACAATGGGTATAAGCCAAGGCTGTCCAGGACATGATGATGGTTATCCCAGTAATAATTAGCATGCATGGAGCATTTGCTCTCTGTCCAGCATCATGCTAAGCACCTATGGGCATGATCTCACTTCAGCCCAATGAGAGCCCAATCAGGTAGGTACTGTTTTTTTTTATGCCAGTGACGGTTAATGTCATGTGTCAGTTTGGCTAGGCCATGGTACACAGTGGTTTGGTCATACCCTGGTCTAGATGTTGTCGTGACGGTAATTGTAGATGTGGTTAATATTTAAATTAGTGGACTTTGAATAAAACAGGTAACCTTTCATAATATGGGTGGGTGTCATTGAATCAATGGATGGCTTTAAAAGACTGAGTTCCTGAAGAAGGAATTTACTTTAAGACTGCAACCTAGAAACCCTGCCGGAGTTTCCAGCCTGCTACCCTGTGGGATTTGAACTTGCTAGTTTTCACAATTGCATGAGACAATTCCTTAAAATGTCTCTGTCTCTGATACATCCTATTATATAACCAATATGTACTATTGGTTTTGCTTCTCTGGAGAACCCTGATTCATGCAATCCCAATTTTATAGATGAAACGAAGGCACAAGGAGGTTAATTAACTTATTTAAAGGCAAGTCACATAACTCATAAATGGAAAAGAGGAGATTTGAATCTGGATTTTTGGACTCCAGGGCTCAAGCTCTTCACCATTAAGCTCTGTTGCCTCTTAAAAATATAAACGAAACAACAACAAAAACTCTGAAGTGATTTTTGTTTCAACTGGCCTTACCTCTTTCTGAGACTCTTCATTGTTACTGACAGTTTTCTGCTGTTGCAGAGTATCGCTCAAAGCCTTTGCGATAGTTGTGTGTTGGTATGATACTGGGCCACTGATACCTGTGGTCCAGACTATGCATTCTTCAATTGCCCTCCTACAAAGCTGGCTCGGCGCATATGAAGGAATATCCCTGTGCATTTTTGGCATTTATGGTAAGTGTTTCAGCAGAAGACCTACTCCAGACCTATCAATGGGATATCATTATCATCATTAATTAGTGTTAATTCAAACATGATGCAATAGGCTGGCATTTTTCACAACTACTAGAAGGGGTAACTCTCTGAAATTCATACTGTGCTAGGCATAAGAAACATCAAAACTTTTATTTTTATATTACATTGAGAGGTAAATTTTATATGGAATTTATAATTAAGATTCATATTTTGAGTCACAGGAATATATGTGACTCAAAACAACCATTGTTATTATGTCTCAGAGCTTCTGTGTGTCATGAATTCGACAGGGCACATGGGAATGGCTTATCTCTGCTCCATGATGTCTGGGGCCTCACTTGGAGGTCTCAGAGGCCAGGGCCTGGAATCCTCTGAAGGTTTGTTCCCTCATACATGTAGCAGTTGATGGCTGTCAGCTGAGGTCCTTGCTGAGGCTGCTGTTTATAGCCCCCATGTGTGGCTTCCTCGTGTGGCCTAGGATTCCTCACAATATGGTGACCAGGTTGAAAAGACAAGCATCTTGCAAGGAAAGGTGGGGACTGCAATGCACTTTAGGAACCGTCCTCAGACATCACACAGCATCACCCCCCACAGGTGCCAAGGCCCTCCAAGTTCAAGTAGAGGTAACATAGACCCCACCTTTCAGTGGAGGTGTGTCATCATCACCTTTTAGGAAGAGTGTGGGAAAGAGGACGTATACTGGTGTGGCCATGGTTGGAAAATACAATCTGCCTAGCATCCTCTGACCACAACAGTTCATATTATGTCCCTTTCATGTGCAAAATACACTTACCTTCTTCCCCAAGGACTAAAGTCCCGTTTTTCGTAAAAGCATAGGCTCAGAGTCCAAGATCTCACCACCTAAGTCAGGCTCAGGTACAGAAGAGCCGCCTCTGGTAAGATTTTGTATGACGTTTTGTATCTTCAGTCTGAAGACCTGTGAACTAAAAAGACAAGTTATCTACACCACCCTCCACATGCAACAGCGGGGCAGCCGTTGGAAAGTAGGGCCTGCTCTCCGGGAAGGGCTGGAATCAGAAGCAGGCAGGGAATTCTGAAACACTGCCTGACACGCGGCGTGGCTGCTTGATTAGGACTCTGTCCTGCTGTCTAGAAATCATTCTCCATGACTTTTGGCTTCTGTCTGAGTCATTCCTCCTCTTCCATAAGAAGTGGCCTTTTTTTCCCCCTAGCCTCCTATCTGCTTGTAGTAATTTGAGCATTCAATGGCTTCTTTTCATTAGAACTGGCTCTGTCCATTTTAGTCAGTGTTTCTATCAGTCCGATCTTTTAAAAAACCTGGTGGGTTTCCCCTGAATCTAATTGAAATTCACTCCTTTAGACAAAAACTACACTCATCTCTTTGAGATAAGCCCTAGAACTTCTGATGAGGAATGTCACCCTCAAGGTGTTTAGAGTGGGCACTGAGTGATGGACAGAATCTCTGAGGCATGCCCTTGAGAGCCTCAGTCTCTCGCCTAATGGCACAGTTCTCTGAGGCGCCGGCTCACGTCTTTCAGAGATTTACTAAAGCACAAGTGAACCCTTGGCTCATTACTGAAAGTTGTTTGCCGGCTGCAATTCATTATCATCCATCCTAGAAGAGCATCACACTAGAAAAGGTTGAAGTTCTGAAATTGCTTTTTCTTGGAGCAACAATTAGAATGTGACCAGTCGTGTTCAGAATTGTGTTATGGGAGCTTGCCCTGTGTACGTCTCAGAAGAAGGTGCAACACTCGAGACCTTCATGAAAACATGAAAAATGTCCAGGCCTGGATGCTTTACCTAAGTTAGGCTGTATGTTCTGTCACTTTTTTATGAAGCGATGGACTCGTACTTGTATTCTTACTCATATGTAAATCATCTCATCTTCTCATGACCACACAGGTCCTGCGGGATTTTCTTCTGATCAAAGTTTTTATTTTGTGAGAAAATTTCAGTACACTGTAACCTAAATATCTATGGGATAAATGAAATAGCCTGATTAGCAATGTTTTTTTCTATTGCTATTGATTTCTCTTTTTTACAGTTACAGGCAAAACTCCCTTTTACTATAAGTTTGATAGCACCGTTTTATGTTTGCCCTTCATCTTTCAATAGTGGCAGTCAGAAACAAAAAGTTCTTTTCTCTCTTTTGGAATCCCTGTGATGTTCCCAGGGTCTGTAGACATGGCCCACTATTGCAAACTGGGTGCCCTCAGATGCAGATCGACATGCAGGATATTTCTTAGAGGTGCTTTTGGTATCAGAGTCTAGGGATGGGAAAGGGAAGAAGCAGCTTTACTTCTACTTCTGCCCAGTCCTGCAATGCAGTCTCAACGAAGGCCTCAGCCAACCCCCTCTGTAGCACCTAAAGTCTCATGGCCTTTTGGAGTGGTCGTGAGTTGGGGGTGAGGAGGCTGAGTCTTCATACCCCCGTGTCGACCACTCATTAGATGTGGATTACCTTGGGCAAGGTAACTCTCTCCATCCCAGGCAGTATTAGAGGCCAACCGTTAATGGCCAGCAGTGTTCAGTATTCAGTCCGAGGTGAGGAGGGATCTGGGCAGCACATTGTTTTTTTTTTTTTTTTTAAGATTTTATTTATTTATTTGACAGAGAGAGACAGACAGCGAGAGAGGGAACACAAGCAGGGGGAGTGGGAGAGGAAGAAGCAGGCTCCCAGCGGAGGAGCCTGATGTGGGGCTCAATCCCATAACGCCAGGATCACGCCCTGAGCCGAAGGCAGACATTTAATGACTGAGCCACCCAGGCACCCCAGCACATTGGTTTCTATTACACACACTTGAAATGGAATGAGGTGGGGGAAGGCCGGACGAATTCTTTGTATTTGGTAGTGGTAGATCTCTCATGAGATAGAACATGTGGTCTTTCGTGTTGAGTTTTTTGGTTTCATTACTAAATTGTTACATTCCATGTGTGCCCTCATCCTCTACTCTGGGACTGCGGGACTCCCCCATGCGTCCAACATACTAGCAGTGACTTGTGCGTAACGTGATTAGTATGCATACAAGGTTGCTGTTATTGGCTTATGTGTCCTTGTCCCACAGTGGATTGGAAGGCTCGAGCCATGTTTTATTAATCTTGTCTCATCTGTCTAGCCAAGTGCCCAGCCCTCCAAGGCCCTCACAGATGCTTAGTGACTGGCTCCTGTCTGCTGTGGCTGTCAGAAGACATTGTTTTACTTCCCATCTTGTCTTTGAAACTCCACTCAGCCATTCTGAGTAGTTGCTGCCTGATCCGAATTCTGATCCCTGATCCTACTGGGGCTTCTGGGCCTGTAGTTCATGTTGGTTCCTCTTCTGAATACTTGTCTTTTTCCTTATTTCAACTCTAGTTTAGCAGATTTCTGATACTTCTTGAATTAACCTGCCCTCTCTACCCATTTCAGAGTATCACTTTATTTTCAAGGACAGAGCACCAAGCAGGTCTAAACTATGAGTCCCTTAGAATTTAATTTGTAGCTAATTATCTAATAGTTGCTTCTTGACTGACAGAGTACTATTTAATGTTGGATGTAGAAGGGGTTCTCGTCTCCTTGCTTGATGGTAGTTTCTAAAACTCAAATCTGTCTTAATCATAAAGGGGAATTTATTGGATTGTATAGTTGGGAGTGGGGGGGGGGGCTAGAGAATGACCTCAGGCACAGCTGAATCCAGGGGCTCAAACGACACCAGCCAGGCTCTCTCTCTTTTTCTGTAGCTCAGTTCAATTCCCCCTGTGCTGTGGCTTTATTCTTAGGCATAGTTTCTCCCTATGGTATGAGAGATGACTAATGATGACCTCGAGCTTATCTCTCAAAAATTCAAGATTGAAAAGGAAAAGGGGCCACTTTTCTTCCTCTCAGCATTCATATTACACATTTTACACATTTCATGGAGAGGATCACATACGCAAATCCAAACAGTGCCCTCTACATTACTAGGGGATGGAGGATTCTTACTTGCCAGCTTGAGGCATCTGGTCACCTTGATTGACAGACTGACACAGACTATGTGCATTTGGAGAGTCTCCTCCACGGAGGGCATGCTGGGCAAGCACAAGTGTCATCTGTCACCAAAAAGGGAGAGTGGCGACTCACATAGAGAGAGCAATTTCAAGAGAGAAATGGACAAAAAGAAAATAGACGAGCATTTCCTATCACAGGGTCCCTCAGGCGGATGACTTCATGAGTCAGAATTTCAGATACATTACTTTTCAAAATATGTACCCATAGGTTTGCCTCAGTTACATTGTCACATGTACCTCTTTTTACAGGACTGGTGTCCTCCTTCCATCCCCTCCCCACTCGGCACCGTACGCAGCCTGTAGGAGGCACCGCGTCCTCATCCGCTGGATAAACAGCAACCAGTGTCAAGTTTTTATTTGCATCCCTGCTTAAATACATAGACTCGTTCAGAGTCAGACTGGCCAGGCAGCTCTGAGAGATGTGGTCTTTCCGTAGTCTGTTGAAACAGTAAGAACGATGCTTGATTTAGTTTAATCGTATAGGTCGTCACGCTGCTGATAAACCTGATTCATGTGATAACAGGGAGACCACCATATTTCACATGGAAAAAAGATGTGGTTTACTGTTCTCTAACATGTTTGCTTTCATTCAGTTCTGAACTGCAAGGAGTTGCTGCAAAATAAAGTTTGCTGTGGAGTGCTCTTACTTTACACAGTAAGGGTAAACCCACCGCTTCGAAATGAGATATTTTTGTTTTCTTTTAAAACCGTGATAATTTGTTGTATGAAGTAGCACATTAACTTCTGGAAGTTAAATAGCTTTTATCATAAATGTGGCAATTTCCTTAAAAATAAACTCTCAAGTATGTTTCAGCCTCAATTCTGGTTTAGGAATTTGAAAGTTCTTTTCCTCCCCAGTGTCACAGGGAGCATATGGCTGATTTGGCTGGTTGTTAGGTGGCATCTGCCTCATTAATATATATACATACACTTTTTGTAGAATGTATTGCACCCAGAATGATTCTGACTTTCCCTCTTCCTGGGAAATAGATTTTCCTCCAGTGGCCGACTGTGATGTTTTGCTCATTTCACTTTGGGTGAAATCCATATGTCTATGATTGCAGGCAGAAAGTCTTATAGATTTCAGTGGGGATCCAAAGTGTTTCGGGTTATCAAGAAAGTGTTCCTTTCACGGAGAAGTCTGGTGTGTGTTTTAATGACATTCTCCCTGTGCCTCCCTCAGGCACCCAATGCTCACTCCCTGCCCTTGCCATCTTTATTAAGCAAAGGGAATGAATCCTAGATTTGTCTGTTTTAGAGTTTTAGTCATGAAAAGTACGTTGAAATATTCAAATCTGGTAAATCTCTAAAAATGTAAAACTCTAGCTTCAATCCTTAAGTAGGAAACGAGGAAGTGCTGACTGATGCGTTCCTCTGGTGGGGCTGTTACCAACTACAGGGTGGTTTTTGAGCATTTAGTCTGGGTCTCAGTTTAAATGAAATGAATGAACTTGGGCTGTCTGTTAATATATTCCTTTGTGGCTATGAAATGGAGACATTTTGGAAACACCTTAAAATAGAGAATTGCAGGTGAAAACTGGGGAGGAATAACTTAAAGGAACAGACTGGCCATCCTGCAGAAATCGCAATGAGATGGGTCTTTACTCAGCAAAGTATGGGAACAAAAGGAAGTCATCAGAAACAACAAACTCAAGAGAGAAACTTCCAGTATAAACCAAAGAACTGTCTTTATGAATGCATGATATGCAGGATGTACTGTATGGTGACTAACATAATATAATAAAAAAATATTATTATAAAAAAAGAAAAAAGAAAGATGCTATTTATATTAATATTTGTTTTAATAATAACCATGAGTTTTCTAATGTCTGTTGAGTTTTTACTACCTATGGTGGAATGTACTTTCCTAAATACTTTCAGGTGTTTTATATATATCCTCACAGCTATCTGCGTTATAGGTAGTAAAATTATCCCCATTTGATAAATAGTGAGTTTGGATGCACAGTTTCAGTAACTTCTCTAACAGTTGAAGCTGGACCCCAAGGCACTGTGCAGATGTGGGCAGTTCATGTACCTCGCATCATCTGGAATAAGAACTTGCATTATAGATGCATGTTTACAACAGTCTGTCCCAAGGTTTATCTTAAAATATATGCAATTTGGGAGAAAAAGAAATGAGAATTTAAGATTCTGGGCTTTTGTTCTTGAGCTTTTAAATGACAGTGCAGGAATTCCATTTCCAGCAGTGGCAGTCAGCTTCTTCATCTAAACAGCTAGACAGTCTGGAAGGGGTGAAGGATATTCATTTGAAAGTGTTGAGATTTGTAAGACAGCAAGAATTTCTGGGGCTCATATTCCAGAGAAGGTGCCCCCAAAAGGCGAGCCTAGTATTTGTTGCAACTTTCCTCATTCAGGCATTTGCGGAGTTAAAAGTGTCCTCTGGAGCCTAAGAAGTGGACTGGAGTCTGTGGGCAACTCAGAAGCTTTGGAAGTCCTGTCCTGCAAGGAGAAGGAAGCTGGTAAACAGCCCAGCTTTCAGTTGGGGCCCCAACAGGTTTCACAGAGAGAATAGGGGTGAACCTGGAGGAGGCCAGTTCTCACAGTGACCACAGCTCTGGAATGAAATAATCTATTCCCAACCCATCCATCTGCCAGAAGCAAAAGCAAAAGGTAGCATCAACTGGACCCTCACATTTTCTGTATCATCTGTCATTTAGAGTGTCAGTCAATTAAAAATAACCAGGTACCCTGAAACACAGGATTTAACTGAAAATCAATAGGCCAAGAATCATAAAGGTAGAAACCACTAGGTAATCCAGATATTAGAGTTTTTAAACTTTAATGTGTCGTTAATTAAAGGACTTTCAAATAACAGTGTTTAAAATATTGAGGGACTTGAATGACAATATGAAAAAATTTCAGAGAACTGATTCTACAAAAAGACATCAAATGGAGAATTTAGCATGAAAATTTATAATAATGTAAATTAAAAACCCAATGGGTTAGGGGTGCCTGAGGTGTGGTTCAGTCAGTTAAGTGTCCAACTCTTGATATCGGCTCAGGTCATGATTTCAGGGTCACGAGATCAGGCCTGCATCTGGATCCACACTGGGTGTAGAGCCTGCTTGGGATTCTCTCTCTCCCTCTGTCCCTCCCTCGCCCACTCATGCATGCATGTTCTCTTTCTCTCTCTCTCTCTGTCAAAAAAAAAAAACAAAACCAAAAAACAAAAACAAAAGCAGACTCAGTGGGTTGGTTTAACAGAAGATTGTTCATAGCTGAAAGAATCAGTTAACCAAAATTTGGACAGAAAAGACATTTAGCCTGGAGTTCAGTGAGATAAAAAGGATGAAAAGCACAATACATAATACCTAAAACATCTAGTATGCTTCACAGGCATCCCAGAAAGCAAGAAGACAGACAAAGGGGCAGAAATAGTATTTGAGTAGGTAACAACAATAGTTTTTCCAAGACGGACAAACAACATGAAGCCGCAAATCTAGAGTTACAAACCTAGCATGAGGAGTGCGAAGAAAAGTTAAGCACACCGTAATCAAACTGCTAAAAACCACAAACAAGAAAAAGCCTTAAAAGCAGCCAGAGAAGTAAGACATGTTGCCTTCAGAGGAGCAATAGTAAGACTGACAGCTGTCTCCCAACAGCAATGACATGAGCTAAAAGTCAGCGGAATGGCACCTGCAAGGTACTGAGAGAAATATTTACCGATGTGGAACTCTACTTCCCAGGAAGATGAGAAAAAGTTATTTTTATACAAAAAATAAAGTAAAATGCTGAGGAAATCAATTGCCAGCACAATTGTCCTAGAGTGCCAAAGGGGTTTCTTTAGACCAAAGAAAAATGGCCCTAGGTGAAGCATGAAGTTGTAAAAAGCAACGAAGAATAATGGCAAGGATAAATCTGAGCTTAAATCTGAATGAAAACCGGGGTACCAGGGTGCCTGGGTGGCTGAGTTGATTGAGCATCCGATTCTTGATTTTGACTCAGGTCATCCTCTCAGAGTCCTGGGATCGAGCCCCGCATCAGACTCCATGCTCAATGGAAAATCTGCTTGAGATTCTTTCTCTCCCTCTCCTTCTGCCCCTCCCCCCATGCTCGCTCACTTGCTCTCTTTCTCTCTCAAATAAATAAATAAAATCTTCAAAAAATGAATAAAATTTGACTGTGAAAAACAAAAATAATTGTACCTTTTTGGGTCTCACCTAGAGATTTAAAATGCATGGAAGCTGTAGCATATAAGTCAGGAAAAATAAAATGGAGTTGAAAGTGTTTTAAACTTCTTGAGTTTTCAGGAAGTGGTAGAAGTACAAATTGATAGTGAGCTTCAGTAATTCAGGGAACCATATTGTAATCTCTGGGGTAGTCATGAAAAGAAGAGAGAAGAAAATGTGTAAATAACAAGCTATGAGCCAGGACATTCAAACAATAAAACCACTAAATCCAGAAGGGACCAATAAAGGGGAGAAAACGGAACAAAGAACAGGTGGCTCAACAGAAAGTTCAAACCCAAATATAGTTAAAATTATACTAAATATGCACAAAGAAGATCTCTGCCAAGGCAAAGAATGCCAGCTTGGGTAAAAAGGATATGGGAGGATAAGGCCTATTTGCTGCTTACAAACGACATATCTTAAACATAAAGACATAGAAAGGGTGGAAATAAATGCTGCATCCCTCCACCAAAGAAAAGCTGATGTACAAAATGGAATTCAGAAAAAAGTTGACTTAAGGCAAGAAGCATTAGGAGCAATAGGAAACTTTACAGTGATAAAAGACTCAATGCAACTGGAAAATAGAACCCTTCTAAATATTATCTACCTGATAGCTTAACTCCAAACTTTATGAAAGCCTATTACCTAATATTCTGTCAGCTTGACTGCAAAGAATAGGATTGCCCAAAGCAGAGCAGATAGCTGGCCAGGCATTGGGAAAATATTGATACCGTCTCTGTCTTTATGAAGCTTCAAGTCCATGTAATTCGTTTCCTCATCCCTTTCAAAGAAGATGGATGTTTTCTGTCACCTTAGTTGTGTAGCTGGGGAAATGGAACAGGGCTTGGCGTAGGGTGAGAGAGAACAGACTTGGTCTGCTTCTCCCAGGGGTTGGACGTGGTGCTCTGTGCACCACACCTGGGGAGCTCCTGGTCAAGCGTAGAATTGGTAGTAAGGCTGTTTGCTTTTGTGCGTTAGTAGGAAATCTTACCAGAAGTGCATTGGCTCCAGAAGTAGCTGGGTCAAATGACAGGACCTGAGAAGAGTGAGAAGCCCCCCTTCCCTATTCTTTGCTATTGCCCCGGCGCATCAAAAATGTGAATGTAAAGAAAATCGCAGTAGGCTTTTGAAACTCTTCTTCATTTTGTACCCCATATGCTGGTTATTCATTGCTTAAAGAAAGCATCCTCATTGACTAGAAATGATGGAAATGTGGATGTGCCTTTGGAAGGGAAATATAGAATTTGGGGGGAAAAAAGTATTCTTGAAAGAGCTTAAAATAATACTCTTTACCAAGCTGATTCTCATTAGAACTGCCGTTGTCCACCAAGATAAACAGCTTCAATCAGGGAGCGGTTTTTCCTAATCAGGTTTACAGCTTTGAACTTCAATGAAAACTGATTTTCTAAATTGTTAGTCAGTGGGATTACGTTTTCAGTCTGGTTGTCTTTTCATTCAAAGAAGCCTAGCTAATGAGAGCAGGTGTTGGAGAGAAAATGAGCCATAAAATGATCTTTCTCTATCTGTTGGACCTAGACTGCTGAATTGGCTATTTGTTATGATGTATTTCAGGATTTCCCCCTGAAGTTCCAGAAAACAGAAAATTTAAGCAGTATTAGTTTGTATTTACCATAAGAAAAAGAAAGAAAATAATTCCTTTAGCTAAAGGAAATGATAGATGTAGTTGCTTTGAAAAAATGGTTGTCTACCATTTTCCAGTAAATGTCATTTTTTTTTACCATGTGACCCCTGGTTTTTATTGCTGAAATATAGGAGAAATAAGAGCATATTAGGGAAATAATTCTATGAACTTCAGTTCTGGTCTCATACTTCTTTTCATCCTCTCTTGGCTAAAGCAGAAATAATGAGGATCTAGTATATTACTCCTTTACACTTCTGCAAAGGTTCTTCTTAACTTTTATAGGGATCAAGTGAATTTGCTATGTAAAATCTTGACAGGTCTTGTCCCAAAAAATTTAGTATGGAAAATGTAATGGAACCTAATTTCATTTTTACTTGAAACTCCATTCTGGGAGATTTGTGGTATAAGATACTGGCAACTACTTGAAAATTCAGGTACCAGAGCAGAACTATTTTTTGGCTTGCTTCCTAAACTGAAAATACTACTTAAAGATGAGTCTATTATCTAGGAGTGCACATACAAGCTTGTTAGCATTTGGTCATGTCCGAGACATGGAGTTAAAGGTTGGAGAGCATGAGAGACTTTTAACTAATATGTCATTTTTAAGAAGTGATTTTAAATGACCTAGAAAGTTTTCATATAAGCATTATATAGGGAGTAGAAAAGAGGAGCTTCGTTTCCTGTTGCTTCATCTAGAAGACCAGATTTTCATCTTTATTTGACAGATTTGTTTCCCAGGAAATGATTTTCTATACTTACCCATTTTACATATGTATACCTGGAGGGTAGGTAGTAATAACCCCTGTCTTCAGGCATGAGCATACCCACCAACCCTCTAGACAGAGAAGCACTTTTTACCAAACAGTTAGCAGGGGAGAATTGACAGCTTTATTTGCTATAAGGATATTCTTGAGTATGTGTATTTTAAGAGACCCATGATACAATGTGCATTTACTTCCCTCTCTCTCCTCAGTGGAGAAGAACTAGTTCTTAGCCTCTATGTTCATAGCCTCTTAAATGATTAGAGGGTGCCTCAGGGTCTTTGCTTGAAGTTCAGCTGCAGTGCCTTTTCTCTCCTGAAATTTCTGTCTCATTGCAATTAAAAATGTAAGCATAAGGAGTGATGTCACCAAGATGGCAACACAGCTCATTCCTGACTTCACTCTCCCTCATAAGAAGAGCAGCTAAGAGCTATTCAAGGACAAGACACAGCTGAGAGAGTCCTAGAACACAGGGCTGAGGCTGAAGCGCCCTGCACTGCAGAGACCGAGACCGGCTGCAGCAGAAAGGCAAGAGAAGTAGCGGCATGCTGGTCACATTGCTCTTCCCCTGGGCACCGAGCACCAGGCAGAGAGGTCCCCCCCACTCGCAAGCCTGTGGGTTCTCCGGTGGGAAGAAAACCCAGGGGGGCCCGGCAGCCCCTGCCAGCATTGCAGGTCACTTTATAGAAGCACCCCTCTGACTTGGCTCCTCAGGAGTTGCAGGGGAATCTGTGGGGCTCAGCCGCTGGGAATGGGACTGGGACGGAAAGCGGGGAGGGCCTCGCCACCACTAGCACACCACTTCGGCAAACCAAGTTCAGACCTGTAGTGCCCAGGTTGTGGTTCTACCCAACATGTTCTCCCGCAGCTCCAAGTCCAAGGTGCAGAGCTGCTTCGTTTGGATCCCAAAGGATGAGTTTTGCTGGCCCTAGAGCTTGGTCGCCCCCACACATGCAAAGAGCTGCATCACAGCCCCACGCACTGTGAAAGGGCTCGTGACGACTTCTGGAAACTGCATGGCCTAATAGTGCAGTAGCAGAGAGGCCGGCAGAGCTGATCTTCAGAGCTAAGCCAGTCCTGGGTGTGGAGGCTTACCCTGCTCCCCACAGGCAAGGGGATTAAATCATAGCCAAGGCTTAGGGTAGCTCCAGCCCCTCCCAACAGGAGACCCTGTTTGGGAAATTGAGGGTAGTTTGGAGCAGACCCTCTCCTTCTGGCCCAGGCAAAAGGGCTGAGACATAGCACCACCTGCTTGGGGTCCCACCCCATCCGATCAGAAGGGCTGGTGAAAACCAAGCAGCCCAAAGGCATCTCTCTGGGCCGAGGGAAGCTCCAGGCAGAGCCAACGGCTTGCAGAGCAAAGCCATGGCCCTGCTTGGTCAGGGAACTTAGGGTGGTGGTCTTCTTGACTTCAGACAAATACAAAGAGCTTTACTAGCTTTAGACTTGCTTCTCCTGCTGCGCTTGGGCAGGAAGTCTAATTTGCTCATCACTGAATACAGCCTTTAGCCAGTCTGACCAGGAAACCTAAGCAGAGCACAGGGGAAGCTGTGTAGGCCATTCAAGGCCCTATAGTGTACAGTGACACTTGGACAGACCACATGGCCCATGGCTTCCTCCATCCACAGCCAGTGGCCTCACCTAGCCAGGAAATTCAGTGTACACTCGTCTGACTCAGGCCCCCAGGGAGCTATACAGGCCCCGGGTCCTGGCCTGCTGCTCTGCCAGCGCAGGGAAGCTCATTCCTAGCTCCATCTGCTACTGAATAGAATACCCCGTCCCAACCATCTAGTCAGCCTGACCAGAGAATCCAGGCAACTGTGGAGCCCATCCTCCAGCCTCATTTGGGAAGGGCACCAAGCCAGCAATCCTGTCCAACTGTTCTCCCAGTGTCAGCCATCGGCGTCCCCCACTTCCCAGCCTCAGAGCTCCGGAAGTTGCCTCAACCAAAACTAGGCCATCAGATAGCAAGTCTCCCCCTTCCCAGTGACTTTATCAGCAGACAAACCCAGAAAGCCCAGGCTGAGCTGACTGGTGAAGAACTGTCTCCACCAAAGCAAACCTGTAAAATCTGGAAGATGAGCCCAGTTACTCAAATGCACAGATACCAATGTAAGGAATCAAGGAACACAAAAAATGAGGTATATATGATACCACTAAGTGAAACTAATAAAGCTCCAATAACCGACCTTAAGGAAATGGAGATGTATGAACTGTCAGATAAAGAATCCAAAATAATCCCCTAAGGAAGTTTAATGGACTACAAGAAAACAGAGACAGACATGAGATGAAATTAGGAAAACAATGCATGAAGAAAATAAGAAGTTCGATCAGTGGATAGCAACTATCAAAAACAAACAGGAGCGCCTAGGTGGTTCAGTTGGTTAAGCGTCTGATTCTCAGTTTCCGCTCAGGTCGTAATCTCAGGGTCATGGGATCGAGCCCAGCATTGGGCTCTGAGTTCTGCACTCAGTGGGGAGTCTGCCTGAGATTCCCTGTCCCTCTCCCTCCGCCCCTCCCACTGGTGTTCTCTCTTTTTCAAATAAATAAATAAATGTTTAAAAAATAAAAGCAAACAAACAAAAATCCTACGGTTTCAAAAATCAATAACTGAACTGGGGAATTTACAATAGAGGGTTTCAAAAGTAGGCTTGACCATGCAGGAGAAAGAATCAGTCACTGGAGGACATTTGAAATAGGACATTTGAAATTATAGATAAGAGGAGCAAAAAGAACAAAAAAGAAAAATAAGACTGAAGAAAGCCTATAGGAATTATAGAACACAATGAAAAGAAATAAATTTGCATCATTGAAATTCCAGAGGGAAACAAAACCTCGAACTTGAATGGGTATATCCACTCCCACCTACACAGCAGCGTTATCTACGATGGCCAAGATATGGAAGTGACCTAAGTGTCTATCGGTGGGTGAATGGACAAAGAGGTTGTGGTATATATTATACACAATGGAATATTACTCAGCGATAAAGAAAACAGGGAAGTTCTACCATTTGCAACAACATGGATGGAACTTGAAGGCATTATGCTAAGTGAAATGTGTCAGATAAAGACAAATGTTGTATGATCTCATTTGTATGTGGAATCTGAAAAAAAAAACCCACAAAAAACAATCTCATAGAAAAAAAGATCAGATTTATGGCTACCTGGGGCAGAGGTAGGGAGAAGGGGAAATGGAAGAAGTAGTCAAAAGATACAATTTCTGATTTTAAGATTGATACTAGGGATGAAATACACAGCATGATGACTGTAACTAACACTGGTGTGTGATATATAGGAAAGTTGGTAAGGGAGTAGATGTTAAAAGTTCTCATCCCAAGGAAAAAAAACAGTTCAGCTGTACTGACCAGCGTCCCAGACGTTAAGTGATGTGCGTGGCAAACAGTGGTTAATGAGACATGGTGTCATATGGCGTTGTCGGCATGGGACTGGGGCTTTGTGGCTTAGAAAATGCTGCCCGATCCACATCTCTACTTAGTGTGCCACTGTCTTATGGGATTGCTCTCCACCCACACAGCTTCACTCTGCTCCTTTTGTCCCTCCCATGCCTGGGGAGTGGGATACACATAGAGATGGAAGGTGGCCACAGTACAGTCCTAGGCACAAAGACTCAGAAACTGACTTACCTTTGGATCCCATCTCCAACCCTTTGTGGCTGAATAATTTTGAGCAATGTACCTCTTCTCACTAAATCTTACTGTCATTTGTGAAATGGAAATACTACCAAACTTCCCTTGCAGCATCTTATGACTATGTGAGGTTTTTGTCTGTAAATGAGAATGGATCAGCTTCTTAGTAACCAAGTTCCCAAAAGACTTGTATAAAGTTAAATTCCAATTTATTATTTTGCAATGAAAAAAAAATAACCATCAATCAGAGAGGACGCTAGTTTCCTCTGGATAACACCTAGAGAGACATTTGGGTCATTTAGCGAACACAGAATCAGAGTAAGGAGAATTAATGGCATAATTCAGATGTTTAACGTTGCCTGGGAATGTGGCTGAAAGTGTCATCCTCACAGTGGGCAGTCGCAATCAAACAAGCACAGACTTGGGAATCCGATGTACCTTGATGTGGGTACCACTGGCCTCGGTGACCCAGAGTAAGTTACTCACCATTTCTCAATAGGATATAATACTGGCCATTGGCTCGGTTTAATTATTAAATCACTGAATGTGTATGAAGCCCCACTGGTGCTAGACATCCTCAGCCCCCTTTCAGATATTGAGTCATAGTGGATACGTGATTAGCGAAGTTAATATAATCCGGTATTCTGGATTCCCTTATACTTCCCATGGGAATGGAAAAGCTTCCTGGTACCCGCTCTGTTCTTATTTATGTATATTTGTATCATGCTGGTCTCGAACACAATGGTTATTTGTTCTGATAGCAAAGGTTTAAAACATCGTCATATTTTATACATACACACTCAGAGACATGATACAACTACAGGAACAATTCTAAAAGTGGCAGTTAAAAAATATTTTAAGTGATGCCCACTAAGTATTAGACCAATAAAAAAAGTCCTTAAAGTGTCATTTATATGTCTAAACTGTAACAAGTTGGTGCATTTTCAGGGGGCCGGGGGCAATATCTATATTCTGTGTGTCTATGCAGTGGCAACACTCATCTCAAACACATCTGATTCTAAATAACTCGCATTATTTCCAGGCTGACTGCCCTTGCTTTGCTCCTGAAGCCGCTTTTTGGAGAACCTGTGGGTCGAGATACCTTGCCTCTTTCCTTCCTTCTCATCTCACAGCCTCAGATGCTATCTCTTTGGGAAACCCTTCTTGACTCCTGCAGAGAGAATGAGTTGCTAGCTTCTCTCTGCTCTGGAAGACCCATGGAAAGAGTGTGTAGGGAGTAGAGGTGTGTGGCAGGCAGGATGACAGATGGTAGTACTTAACAAGTAGGCTGGGCCCCGTTTGAAGGGTCCTTTGTGCCCTGATAAAGACATTGGGCTTTATCTCATAAGCAGCTGGGAAACCAGGTTTTTAAACCTCAAAATAAAGTTAACCAGATTAAATGTTTAAACGTTGTGTTAAAATAAGCAGCCCAGGTGTCATTGGCACTGTGATCTAATAACTGTGCTAATAGGTAGCCTTGCTATACAGCTGGGACAGCGGCTTTGGGGAATCTGCATGTAGGAAAATCTTCATGCCAGGGTTGAAAATTACAGGAAAGAATTATTACAACAAATGCACAATTTGCTGAGAGAGGAATGAGACTCTGTGTGTGTTTACATTTTGCTTTGGGGTCTCTCTGGATGGAATGGAGGGCCTTTGGCAGGAGAGCTCAGTCTCCTCTATTTGGTCTCCAAGCAGGTGTCCTTACTGCCTTCCCTCCTCCAGGGTGTTCTTGCTCAGCCTGGGACTCCATCACATTACCTTTCCAATAGTAGGCCTGCTGCTTGGCTTGTGTGTAGCTGCTTGCACAGTCCACTTTTCTGTGTCAGTAAAGCGCTAGAGCAATGCCCTTGAGTGCCCTTGACATTGGAGGTGTGGGCAGGAGTCAAGGTGAGATTACATCATACCAGTCATTCTTTAGAGCTGCAGACAGAAACAGATAAGCAGATGATGGGACCCTCACAAAAATGGAGCAAAGAGAAGGGGCTTACTTATTTTCATGTATTTTTTTGTTTGTTTTAACTGCTACTAGTAGAGAAAAAGAGGGTGAATCTTCCATTCGAATCTTTCTGATTTCTCAGGTTATAAGACCTTTTCCATTTGGTTCTTAGTACACCAAATACTAAATCAAAGCACATTAGGCTTACGTTCGTCTGAGAGCTTATTAAGAATTTGATGTGGACTTTACTTTTCTTATCAAATATGGTAAATAAAGGCGAGGTACAGGGAAGGTCACAGTTTGAAAGAGTCCAGATTATGTCACCAATGCTGGTTTAAATGGGGCACTTGGAAACTGCAAAAATAAATCCTGGTCACAATCTATTTTTATTATCGTGACGGGAGTTACCAATATAACATGATTTAACTTATTTTAAGAAAAGTGTTAATATATGTAAAATACTTAGCACAATGCCTGGAAATATTTTGGTGAGAAATCTTGATGTAAGAATAAGAAGTACAGTTACTGTAATGGGGAATCACATGATCCTTGTAGGCTAGCTTCATGCATTCCACATACCACATAACGAATGTGACATTGTTAGCGAAGCACCTATGAGGTGCTAGATGGTGTGTTGAGATGCAGAGGATACCGGTGAACAGGTCCTCCTGGATTGAAATCAAGGATTGAAATCAAGAGGGGGACAGTTTACAATTTCACTTACTTGTTGCTCTAACCACGTGACTGCTTTAAAATACTGCATCCTTTGATTACAGAAGGGATTCCCCAAGGCACGTAATTAATTGCTGAAACCCTCTCTGAAGTGCAGGAAATGTGAAATCCAAGCATATAGATGAAATTTGAACAGTTTCACCTGACTCACAGCTGTAATGACACGAATCAAGGCAGAACACCTCCACTGAGGCTCCATGTCCTGGGTAATGCGTAAGCCTCTGCCACATGAATTCTGAGTGTTTCCTGTGTGCATCATTCATAAAAACTGAGGCAGAAGGCAAATGTTTAATGTCTACATTAGATCTACACGTATGTGTCGCTATGTGGTATATACATTACTGTACATGTTGTGTTGGACCCAGTTTCTGCACCTTCCAGGCCCCGCCTGGCCATAGTTTTCTGCTGAGCTTCACTGATAGCCCTCCAGAGAGATTGCCTGATGTGTGCTGCATTCTCTAGACATAGAGGACAGGTTCCTCCCGATGCTGTCATGATGCCTCTGCTGGGCCAGCCAGGCCCGCTATCATGCCTGTCCCCCCACCCTGATGTCACTTGTGATCAGGAACCAGCATGTTCACTTCACGCACCTGGGCTTGCCTGTGCCTCTAAGGGTCAGTGCTCCCTGTGACCCACTGATGTTCCCTGCACCCTCGATCCTGCTTATGCAGTGGGACTCAGCCACCAAGGGAGCCAGGGACCAATCAGAAACACAGGGGGTTGATGCCCCTGAGGCAGACTTTGACCACTGGAGGAGACCAGAGCTAAGGAATAAATTCTTCCCTCGTGACAGACTGTCTGCAGATTCAGGGGTTTTTACAGCTGCTTGACCTGCAGGGTGTATGCAACCTATTGGGGCCAGTGACCTACTGGCTCCCTTCTCTTGTTCTCCTCCCCTACTTTTCCCCCACACTCCTGCCTTCCTCACTGTCCTCCCATGCAAGCCAGCAAGCCTTCTGAGGCCCTGTGTTTGGGGCCCCTGGTCTGAAGTAGAGATGGAAGGCTAGTGGATTTGGGGTTCATATTTGAGAAAACTTACAGATAATTTTCTCATCTTTGTTGAACTGTATTTCTACCAAATTTCTTGATTTTTCTTCTCTTAATTTGGGAGGGATAAAAACAGATTCAGATAAACAGATGGGTTAATGCGGTCAGGGAGGCCAGAACAGGGGTCCGTCTCCTTCAGCCTCAGATCCCAGGCAAGGACCCAATGTACACACGACTTGGGAAACCCCACTGCTAAAATCATAGAATATTTAGCTTTTCCACAAGAGAATCGCCTGCTCAGGCTCTCTTCGCACTGTTTCAGCTTGTCCCTGTTGTCCTAGAGTACTCACATGTGGCAGAAACAAGGTTTACCCACCATGCAGGGAGATTATCTGAGATGTATATCATAGAGGAGTGATTTTATTTGACATGTAAGGATCTGTGATTTGCACCAAATTTGCCCTGAGATTGTGTTGCCCTTGAGCACAATAAAGCCTATTCCTAAATGTATCTCGACTTCTCACTCTCTGTTTTACAGGCCATCTCCTCCCCTCTGGTTCCTGCCCTCTGGTTCCTGCCCCTGCTGTTTCCAAGGAAGTATGCTGACCAGTGCTCTCAGTTACCTCCCATTTGAATCCTTATTCTTATAATTCTCTGGCTCAGATGGCAAACACATCCTTTAAAAAGTCCTCCTCTGAGAGAGAAGCCATTTCTGATCTAACCTACCCCATCCTACTTCCTTACTCCCTCCTTTGTGCTTCCTCTGAACAGCCTACAGCCATGCTGTATTCCTAGGATGCCTTAAATTCACCGAGGCCCAGGTCCCCGTCCCTGTCCACTTGGAATCTGGCTCCTAGCTCAGTGTCTAGACCATTAGTAAATGCATTCCAAGTGCCTGAATATATGATTTCTTGGCCTCTCAGCCCTTCCTGCAAGATTTTTTTTTTAAACTGAAAGTTGGAAGTTCAGTAAATCCCCTAAAGAAATTTATGCTTTGCGCTTTTAAGTTTCTAAGTAAACAGAATAATGATTAAAATGAAACACACTCAGTATTTATACTATTGTGAAAACTAAGTGAGGCTAACAATTTTTCACCGAGGATTTTCATGTCTTTAATATTTGAATGCAATCTGGCTTATTGCAGCAGGGCTTTGCAAGTGACAGCATAATATTTTAAAATATTTATACTTGCACCTAATAAGCATTTTCTACTGCTTATTTTGGAAAAATTGAAATGGACTTAAAACTACAAAATATACACAGAGTGAGTCTGAAAATCATCATACTTTGAAGGCTTCTGTTTAACTCATATGTGGAGGTGACGGTGGATTCTCCTTCTGAGGATGTGGTCTGTTTCAGGAGGTCAGGACACAACTGGGCATACAGACCTGGATCCTCTGATGGACAGAGAATCTACAGAGAAAAGTCTTTTACCTTTTGTTTACAACCCAGCACACCCTTAACATGGAGACCATTTGGTATTGGTGTGTGTGTGTGTGTGTGTGTGTGTGTGTGTGTGTGTGTTAGTGAGAGAGAGAGAATTCTCATGTATCCAGGAAGCTAAAGTCCTATGCAGACAGCAGGACTTTTTTCCTACCAGGAGAAAATAAACAAAAACACAAGGTATACAGGAAATACCGTTTGTTTGATTGAATATTGGGGATAAAACCTTTCTTCCAGATTGATATCATACTTAGGTGCCTGAAATTCTGTGTTTTTTGAAAACATGTTTAAAATGCAAATTGTCTTAAGAGAAGGGGAATCATAGAAAGATAGGAACATTTAGAACATTAGTTCATAATTGCTTCTATGCCATGGCCACCCTCAGCAACCTGGTGAACCCTGCAGTCTCCTTCTCAGAATGATGGTTCTGTATGCTTAAGATAAAATCCATACCATTACAGTGGAACCAATTAAGGTGAAAGGAAGGAATCTAAATCCTTAAAAAACTGTGATATAATAAGAAGGCCTTTGTATTATCATTGTGCTAATAATGATGACATCTGTTAACTCTGGTAATTTCAAAGTAGTTTAGATAACATGGTCATATGATAGGAGAACCTTCATACTTTTCTATCTGATGATAAAGTCACAGTACTGCAAATACGATTGTGGCATATCGCCTATAGTGTATTTGAAAGAAATGTCACATTCCCTCAGAAGGTATTAAATATTAAAATGTAATTTTATTCTCATGCAAGTTCATAGACCCTCTGAATTTTATCCATAGATTCCTCTCAGGGATTTCTCTGATTCAGCTGAAGAAAATTTTGTTTTTAAGATTTTATTCATTCATTCATTCATTCATAGCACTGGGAGCAGGGGGAAGAATAGAGGGAGAGGGAGAGAAAGAATCCCAAGCAGACTCTGTGCTGAGTGGGAAGCCTGCTGCTGGGCTCCACCCCATGACCCTGAGCTCATGACCTGAGCTGAAATAGAGAGATGGACACTTACCTGACCGAATCACCCAGTCACCCCGAGTTGAGGAAATTCTTAAGTAAATGAACGGAGGGACGTGGAAGTGGAGGGTAGGAGACATAAAATGGGGTGAGGAAGATAAGAGATGAACTTGATGCTTCTGCTGGGGCTAGTTCTGCTAAGACTACTATGTGTGCCTGTGCAGCTCCTCAGTAATGTGACTAAGTCTTGAATAATTTCACTTTCATTTGACTTTAAGAGGAAACCATCCCTCTTTCATTGATACAGAATATGCTGTTCCCAGCAACAGGTCTTGGGTTGCAGCTTGCCTGGGTACGTTTACCTGGGGATTAGGGAGGTGGATGCTATGACCTCGGAGTAAATTAGGTTATCAGAAGTCACTGTAGAGACTTTGGCCAGAAAAAAATGCAGCATATACATACCTGTTCATTTCTGTGGAAGGGGGAGGGAGATTTCTCTAGAAACTCTGTAAAGCTTCCCAAAATAATACTTACCTTTCTGCCATTAGGTTTGGATAGAAAAAATTTGGCAATAGCATAAGTCATCAGAATCTTACCACCCTTTCACTTAAATGCCTGTCTTATTTTTTTTAAGTATAAAAATGTAATATATAAATTACAGGTTTGATTTAATTGACTTGGATTTGGTAGTTTCACATGGGTAGATAAACGATGAGGATTTATGTGTTTTAGATTTTAAGCTTTCCCAGGAAAGAAATGATCTGTTCTTCTTAAAGTAGCCAGTAAATGGCAGTTACTAAACTAAAGGCTTTTTAGGAGCGCTAATTTCTCTGAGCATGTTCTAATGCAAATATTTATTGGGTGTTTTCTGTGTGGCTTAAATGCAGCCGACATTCTGGTGATCTTGCCACTTGGTAACATTTCATGTTTATGGATCTGGGATCTCTTTTAGTTCAAAACTCACAGAAGCCTGATAGAATCAGTGAGTGGCCTGGACGGCGTCTGTTTGGCTGTTCAGGCTTTCTGTTTTGTTATCCTTACTGTCTAGGACTTAATTTCTCCGGTTGCTGATAAATACCTTCGCTCTTTTCATTTCACTGCCTACCAACGAATATAAAGTCAGGTAGATAATTTTAAATATAAAACCAACTGAGTGATTTTTTATTTAAACATATTATAAAACCATTTACGTTTTTGTTTGTTTGTTTGTTTTGTTTGTTTTTTCCTGAATGATTTTTAAGTACTCTTTGTCTTTACTTCAGTTGTCTCCTCTGGGTGTGGAAGTCATTCTGCCTAATGAAAAGGTTTAAAGATGCTCTCTAAAATGCTCTCCAGAAGAACTGCCTCTCTGGCAGTTAACTCCCACGGGGGTAAAGTACCTTTCAAACCCCTCACAGTGATGTTTAGCTTTAAAGCGTCTGACCTGTTTGTGTGCCCAGGTGGGAGTTCAGCTCCCTGGAAGACCGCTTAAGGCAGCAGTGAAGCCCTTGAAAGAAGTTTTATAAAAGCAAAGCACCAAGCTGTAAAGAACGAAGCATTTTAATGTGAGCCACTCTTACTTCTGAAAGAGCTCTGCTGCTTTCCGGGAAGGACACACCGTGGTCCTAAAACAGCTGCGGAAATGCTGCTCCTCATGGGGTCAGATCGTGTCTTGATTTCAGCCGTTGAATGTTGGTCCAGCCTTTGCACAGTTTGCACAGTGAGTGAAGTGAATTGCAAGTATCTTTCCATCTTTCCAGATAAGGAGGATCATTATTTATATTTTTGCGGAGCTGTCAAATTTCCCAGTGATGGTCCAGTTTAGTTCTTAAGTGACCCTGACAGCAAAAGTTGCATTAACCAGTCTTCTGCATTGTGTCTCTGCCACTTAGTGCTTGGAGTGGATGTCTGGCCTACACTTAGAACTTTGTATTCTGATGATTTGCCTGTGTTGTGGCCTTCAGATCTGAAGCTTCAGAAGGGCCATGGACCGGTGTTCCTGAGGCTCAATATCAATGCCTGTTACCTGTAGGGGGCTCACAAATGTTTGCTGAAATGAACAAATGCAGAACCTCGAAGCCGTTTTCTTTCCACCAATGAGGTCTGGCTGACTACACATCCTGGGAGACTCAGCTCAGAGATCTCATCCTCTAAAGAGATGTCACTAGCACCCACCTCCCTGAGCTCACTTTAGCACCCCTTTTCTCTGCCCTGAATGATTGTTAGAATAGCTCCATCACTGCTTACATGATTGTAATTATTGGCCTACCTGCTAGAATTAAGAATGGGGCTTGGGGTGCCTGGGTGGCTCAGTCGATTGAGTGTCAGACTCTTATTTTGACTCAAGTCATGATCTCAGCCCTGAGCCAGGCTCTGCACTCAGTGGAGAGTCTGGTTGAGATTCTCTCCCTCTCTCTCCCCCTCTGCCCCCCCCTGTCTCTTTCTCTCTCAAAATCAATCAATCAATCTTAAAAAATAAAAAAAAGTGAGGCTTGACTCTTACTCAAGTTTGAATCAGTGAAGCCTACTACAGCGCCTGGCTATTGAGTTACTCAATGCATGTTTATTGATTTAGGAAATGAAAGAAGATAAGATTGTAATTATAGACTGGTTAGGCCTTGAATGCCTTGTTCAGAAATTCAGAATAGAATTGAGCTACTTGGAAAATGCCTAAAGTTTGATCTTCCTTCCCAGTGTGTTAATTATATAAATGATAAAAAGGAAAAATTAAAGAAAAAATATTCCTAACCAGTAAGATACATAGATTGATTTTAAAATACACCCATTGCATTTTTTTGTTTCTAATGTATTCTGGAAGTTAATTCAATAGCTAACAGAGTGCCTTCCAAATGCCAGGCAATATGCAAGGTTGGGGACACAGAAGTACAAAATGTACTGTTTTGCTTTTTGTCAGGTAGAATTCAGTTGTCAGCATAATACGGAATCATTGCTCTTCTCTGTATCGCATTGGACTCCCTCAGCTTTCTAGCCTCTTAATACCCATTCACACGTAAGATCCTTTGGTTACAACTTAAAGGGTCCCTTTTATCCTTCCCCACTTCTCCAATATCAATGCCCTGTGTTAGTCTACTGTCATCGGTCTGCTATTCCTAATATATTCACCTATGTGTTAACAGAAGAAATTATAGTATTGCGTGCTTATATTCATTTCGCTTTGTAATTCTATACAGTGTGTTTATGTCTACATGGTCTGTTTCTCCATCTGGATTAAGAGCAATACCTTGTGTGAGTTGTTCACAAAGTTGTTCGTTGGTTAAATAAAAGACACATTAGTCTTGAGTAAAAATACCTACAGTAATCAGTATCTTAAATTCTTCTACATTTCTTCCCATTTCATTAGCAACAGCCATGAACGCATTATTTGTACAGTGACAAATGCTGGGAATGGTTTTCATGGTGACTCTTGACAAAACATGGGAATGGGGGACTCTTTGTCGAGGAGGAAATGAAGTGTACTTAGCATCATCACTACCCATCATGCACCTGACCCCAGACTCTTTTAGCACTTAGCAGACAATGCTTGTCTTCTCTAGGGTTGTGTAAACTAAGGAAATTGGACATCTGTTTTGAATGATTTGACCTTAAATCACATTTTTAAGTAAAGCCACATGAGTGTTGTTATATCATTTTATTGCATTAGGAAGAAACAAGCATAAACAGTATCCTCTGGGCTTCTGAGGAGATCCAGGGATGGATCTAATTGTTTATACTATATTAAATGTCTTATTTAAAATTCATATTTTCCAGTGAACCTTAGTAGTTTTCAAAGAAACAGAATTTTTTTCTTATCTCCTTATCTTGCATTTGTCACTAACTCTTTTGTTTACTTGCGAAAAAATAACAGGACTAATTCTGGCTCCATACTGTCATCTTTAGCACGGTGGGTTTCAATTTCTGTTTTTAAGTAAGAGAATAGCTCATGTGATTTGAGAGTCAACTCATTTTATTTTTTTAAGAGTTGTAATTCAAAGCTGAAGAGAACCCTGATAAGTTCTAGTGTATTTAGTTGTTGTTATTCGTCTATTTTTAATTTTTCCCAAAGAGCATACACCACAGCTATTTGGTTAGCTGACTCTGCAGCGTGCTACAAAATCTTGATTATATCTTGCTTTAAAACATCAGCCCTAGAATCAGATTAACTGGATTAAAATCCCAGTTTTCTGTGTGACCTTGGGGATGATTTTTAAGCCCTTCTGAATAGAAAGTAGTAATAATAACACTCCCCTCAATGCATTATTGAGGGGATCAAAGAAACGAATGGGTATGAAGAACTCAGCACAGTGAGCAGCACATACCAAGCACGCAATAGAGATTCAGTGCAACAACAGGGATAATGTGAAGAGGAAGTCACGGTTACGGCCACACTTAGAACCGAGAAGGCCAGGAGACAGCATCCTCGGGCTCAAACCCACTATCCCATTAGCCTGTCTGCTGTTAGCTGACGTAACAGAGCCACTTTATGTAAACCACTGACCATTATCATTAATAAATAAAAAATTACTGTTTTCATGTCTGGAGCAATTGTTTAGTATTTGTATCCAATGAATCAAAACATTGGAAAATTAGAAATATATATCCCTTTTGGCCAGCAAATTGGGCCAGCAGGACCCTATTCTACAGAAATGAAAACCTCGGTGTGTTCGTACGGATGGCTGTTTAATTGGAGGATACTTTGTAGTAGTGGGTCTTACAAACACGGAGCTGGGTCCATATGTCCATTTTGGCCTAAAGAATTGTCCATGTTATATTATTGATTAAAGGACAAAACAAACTGCAGAGAAACATGTCAGGTTATTATTTTTTGAAAAATGTAGGAAAAGGCTAAAAAAAAAAAAAAAGCACTCACCTCAGGTATGTGAATATACATTTGTATGTGTAAAATAGAGTTTTGAAGGAAATACACTATTACCTGACTGGGATTAAGTGTGTGGCCATTTAAGATACTGTTAGCTTTTTATAAACTTCTTTTATTATTTAAAACTAATTATGAAAATGTTTATAATACACAGGGTAGAAAGCATATTTCTGTGTACTTCTCACCTGGATTGAACCAGATATTGTTAGCTTTGGCTACTTAACACACTGTCCCCAGATTTGGTATCTTTTTTTGTTTGTTTGTTTGTGTTTGGAGACGGGGAGGGAAAGGAAGAGAGAATCTTAAGTAGATTTCATGCCCAGTATGGAGCCCGAGGCAGGGTTCAATCTCACACCCCTGAGATGACGACCTGAGTTGAAATTAGGAGTCCGATGCTTTAACAACTGAGCCACCCAGGAGCAGCCCCCCCCCCCCCAAACTTGGTATCTTAAGATAATACCTATAGCTGACAATTCTATGTGTCAATAAATTGGTCTGGGTTCAGCCGGGTGGTTTGTCTGATCTGGGGGCTGTGCGTGGCCGTTCTTGTCTGGGCTCCTTCACACATCAGCAATAAGCTGTAGGGTTGCCTGGGGCTGGGTGGGAAAGCATATCTGTGCTTCACAGGGTCCCCTTCTTCCAGCAGGCTAGCCAGGACTTGTTCACCTGGTAATGAGCAAGTTTTCCTTTTCCCTTGTAGCCTTAAGTTTCTCAGAATTGGACTTGACTTCTTTATACGCACATGTATGTGTGTTTATACATATGTGTGTGTGTATTTTATATATATACAGATATATCTATGTGTCTGTATATATCCACGTATATATCTGTATATATATAAAATGCACACTACATATACTATGTATGGTATATACGTATTGCCTCAAGAGGATATAATGTTCTTCCTAAAATTATCCAACTAAAAATAAAATCTAAATCTAACTAATATGCTGCTTCAAAATGGAGAGACATCATGGTATCATCCTCACGAGCACAGACTGAGTTACTTTGCCTGGGGTCATATCTCACATCTGCCACTTAACTAGCTGCAAGACCTTGAACAAGTTACTTAACCTCTCTACACCCCAGCTTTCTTGTCTTCTGTAAGATTTAAAAGAGTTACTATATGTAGAGCACTAGAGGAATGCCTGGTACATGTTAAATATTATATATATGTTAGCTGTTGTTACTCCTCATAGTAATAGCTAATATATTCACCTATGGTCCTATTGGAAAGTTTTGAGGTTTTTTTTTTTAAGATTTTATTTATTTGACAGAGAGAGAGAGAGAGCAGAAGCAGGGGGAAACTGCAGGCAGAGGGAGAAGCAGACTCCCCGCTGAGCAGGGAGCCCAGTGTGGGACTCCCTCCCAGGACCCTGGGATCATGACCTGAGCCGAAGGCAGACGCTTAACCGACTGAACCACCCAGGCGCCCCTATTTGAAAGTTTTTAATAGTTTTATGAATGCAATTAATAGCTTTCACAATCACCAGTAATTATTGTGGAATTTTATTCTTTTTTTTTAAGATTTTGTTTATTTTGAGAGCGAGAGAGAGCGTGAGCAGGGGAGCGGCAGAGGCAAAGGGAGAGAGAGAATCTCTAGTGGACTGAGCCACCCAGGTGCACTGCATTTTACTCTTGTAATAAAAAAAATGTACATTTGTAATTCAGTGGACTTGGTAAAACGTTAACATTTAATCATGTTTGATTTTTGCCCCTGAGTTATAGCTAGAATGCTTATGTAGTTTTGAAAATTAATGTTTCGATATTGAAAATAAATCTGAATGGTAGACTAGGTGTATCACTGACCTCATTACGTTGAAGAGACTATGGATGGGGCCAGAGTGTGCAGTCACGTGGTCATTGATACATGTAACTACCTTCAAGTAGGCATCCAGCTCTTTCATCTTGCTTAGCTAAGGCCAAGTACATTTAGGCAAACTTTGGCACGTGTCTACCATGTATGTGCCAGCACTCTGCAAAGAAGGATTCTATGTGAATTATCTCATTTAATCACTGAACAGCCTCTCTGAAACGGGAACGGTTTTATCCTTACATCCTTGATTAGGAAACCGAGGCATAGTGGAGTTCCTAACTTGCTCACTGGCATCCGATACACAGCTGAGTCACTATCCAAACAGCCTGTGTGGCTGCAGAGCTCAGCTCTTCCCACCGAGCTCAGGGAGCCCTGTGTCCTGTCCTGCACCGGGATGAGGACTTGACCCGTACTAGTCCACCTGGCCCGCAGAAGATCATTCAAACAAGTTGCTCTGCGTTTTCGCACTATCCATGAGTCAGCTCAGGTTTAGAGAGCTTTTCATAAGGTCACATAAGGCTAAGTAAGATTCTTAGGTGAGATTTCGCTCCCAGCCTGCTCTAGAAGGGCGAAGAGCATCACCGTCCTTATGGTCTTTCCTATTGGAGTTCTATAATAAACGGCAGTGCTTCCTTTCTGAACACCTGCAGGAGCTTCACCAGAACCGCACGGACATGTGGTCTGGAAAATCTTATATATCTAAGAAGCTTACATTTAAAATTGTATCTGACATTTGCTTTCATTTAAATTTCCTGATTTAGTGGTGAAGATGAATATTTTCCCGGACATCTCTTCACTAATTGTATTTTTGCTGATGCAAATTGCCTCTTCATATCATTTGCTATTTATTTATTGGTATCTTGATGTTGTTGCTGATGAATTAATCCAACAGATTCCTTAAATTCCAGACTGTTTTGATCATTTATAAATTTGATATTGTATCATCAGTTCAGCGTGGAGGCCAGTATAACTTCCCCTCCTTACTCACCTTGTCGAGTTTTGATAATTCCTTCTTTCTGCCCTCTGATCAGGCAGTGGCTGGTCCCTTCGCGGTTCAGGCTTCTGACCCCAGCGAGGCTAATGAAATATCTTGAGCAAAATCTTTGGTTCCCTCTTCAGGATTATGGGGAACTCCTAATCATGGATGTGAACAGAACCGTTAGAGTATTTTGGAGAAGTATTTTATATGGCAAAGAATGATTTAGCTGAACTCCTTTTGAGTACTACCAGCAGGCTTCTGTTAAACTGAAAATGTCAAAGATGATGCATTTTTAAAACAGTTAGGTTTGGTTTACATTTTATATAGAAGCTAACTGTATAATTTCTTTTTAAAGCAAGACATAGTTTAGCCTGTTAGCAGGTATACATGTGAAAAAAATCATCTCTAAATCAGCAGTAATTTAGGCAGACACTTATATTGTGACGGTTTGTGTCGTTCTGAGATTTAGAACAAAAACGAACTCGTTTCTAAAGATGTCAATCAATAAAAAACCTGACATATGGGAAATTAAGCAGTCTCTTCAGAAAGTTCTGAACAGTATACCTGTCACTTCTCCATTGTACTTGTGGCTTATTTCCCAAGAGACAGTCATTAGCATCAGCAGATAGTTAAAAGGTTGTGTTTGCTTTACTGTTTGTTTTTTACTTAGAAATTATAAAGCACACACATAGTATTTTCCAGCTAAGTCGGGGAAGAAGTTTGGATGACATACTGTTATGTGAGTTAGTTCTCAGTAAAGCTTTACTTTTCTTATGAAAGGAGAACATATTATTTCTCTGGATGGAAGCCCCAGAGTATCCTCCATTTTCCCTGGGCCTCTTCATTCCTTCTTTTTTCTTAAATTTCTTATTTAAATTCAATTTAGTTAACATATAGTGTATTACTAGTTTCAAGGGTAGAATTTAGTGATTCATCAGTTGCATACAACACCCGCTGTTCTTTCTATCACGTGCCCTCCTTAATGCCCGTCACCCAGTTACCCCATCCTCCCACCCAGCTCCCCCCCCAGCAGCCCTCAGTTTGTTTCCTATGATGAAGAGTCCCTTATGGTTTGTTTCCCTCTCTGTTTTTATCTTATTTTTCCTTCCCTGTCTCGAAACTTTTTTTTAAGACAGTTACTGGTTGACAGTTCTAAATCCACAAATTTCACAGGCCCATGAGGTTGTAGTTTATGTAAATGTTGGTAAACTTAATGGATCGTATTTGTTAATTCTGTGCATTTTTTTTCTTTCTGTGCTGAATACAAAATATCTAAAATATGATTACGGCTAAGCTGTGAGGTTCTTTTTCTTTTTTTTTTTTTTAAAGATTTTATTTATTTATTTGACAGAGAGAGAGAGAGAGACAGCCAGCGAGAGAGGGAACACAAGCAGGGGGAGTGGGAGAGGAAGAAGCAGGCTCCCAGCAGAGCAGAGAGTCCGATGCGGGGCTCCATCCCAGGAGTCTGGGATCATGCCCTGAGCCGAAGGCAGACGCTTAATGACTGAGCCACCCAGGCGCCCCTGTGAGGTTCTTGCTGGAAGAATCAGTCCAGGTTTTATTTCTCATAGTTCTCAAAATGCCCAGTATATAATGGGTGCTCAGATAAATCCCGCTGTGGCTAAAAGTGACCAGATAAGGCGAATGGATTTGTTTTGGGCAGCTCAGTATTTTTATGAATAATAAATAATAAAAATACCCATTCAGTTATGCTGTGAATCACTCAACTGACAATTGCATATCTCTTGGGTCTTTAATATAAATATCTTGAAGCAAGTGTTCTACGCACATTTTCGGTATAAGCTGTGCTTATGATGCTTATTATTTAGGTGTATGCCATGCTTTAGCTACGCTTATTATTAATTTTATAGCACTTAGATTGCTGTGGCATTCCCTTGGGGAGAACAGAGTGCTGGGTACTAGCCAGTCTGACTTGTCAGAAGGCCCCCCTGATAGGGGAGCCTGTCCCCTCCTGTCCGAGTGAGAGTGCCACCCGGACTGGGGAAGTGAGGAAGTAACACAGTTGGACAGTTTTGCTGGGGCTTTCCTGTGATAAGGTGTTACTTCTTTACCATCTTACTGTAAGTTCACCAGCATATTAGGACCGTGGCCAAAATTAGTGCATCTAACAAATGGTCTCACCATTTGTAGTATTGGAGAATTCAAGAGAAAGACAAGAAAAGGGGGCAAAATAGAAAGGCGTATATGATATTTGGATGAAAAGATAATTTTTTCTTGTATTAAAGTTGTGCTCTCTCATGGTTGCAAAATCAGAATTTCGCATTTGTACCAGGGTGACATTTTTGAGAGGGGCATAGAAGAGGCCGTAGCTCAAGAAGGATGCATGACATCTGGTCTGCAGAATATGGATGTGGCTGCGGATGTGGTTTCATCAGGCTGAAGTGGGTGCTAATAAGTGTTTTTAAAGTGATGGTGGCACCTCCCCGCAGAGCCTTTGTTCCCTTGGAGCTTTGCTCCGTGAGTTCATTTATTTCTCCGCAGGCTTTCAGTTTCGTTATTTTGTGAGGTTTCTCATCGGAAAAGACATATTCTTTAGGACCATTGTTAGTATTGGCCGAGGGAGCAGGAGGAGGCATGTAATCTGGTATTTTGGTATTTGAAGGATGAGATCAATTTTAAAATTACAAATTAAAAATAAAAAGCTCTCTTACGAAGGTGGCAGAGCACAGTATAGGTCTTGTTCTTCTGGTTATTGGGAGAGGAGTTGCGTATGCCCGTAAAGCGTCGGTGGGCTGTGGTATCGCTTGCGGGTTGGGTCCAGCATTCATTTACTGCTGTATGCTGCCCAGTGAAACAGTAGATAGGAAACGTGAGTATAATCCACATACACATGAGAAGAAAATTGTGACGCACATTTCTTTGTGGAAGTTTTGTGTCTAAGCATGTATGTTTGTCTATGTGTACGTATGTAATGCACACGTATACGTATACTGTGGTACATATGATGGGTCCACATGTTTGAAAAATATTGGTTTTGGAGCATTGCATTTAGAGCCTGAATGTGAAAAATTCAGATTCCCTTTAGCTCCATCAGATACTGTTGGTGGACCCTTTGATGAGTTAACTGTTCTTTGTGTTTCTGTGGGTCTTTATTGTTGGGGGGGTTTAATGAGATGGAGTAGATGCAGCCCTTGACCCAGGCACTGGGTGGCACTTTTGACTTCCCTTCATTCTCCTCTTCTTCTTAAGAACAGCCAGGATATGTTCTTGGAGCTCTCCTCCTCTCCTCCTTGCCTCAAAGCAGGTTCTTTTTTGAATTTAACCTTGCTGCTATCTTTCCATTCCCCATGATTGTGTTTGCTTCTTCTCTCTCCACTCATTTCCCATTCTCCCTTTGTGTTTTCTTTGACCAGTTTCCTTCACAGCCAAAGGGCTTGGCTTGATAGCCTTCATCTTTGGGTTAAGAAACCAGAGAAATTTTTTTCCCTTCGTTTCTTTCAATTTGTCAGTCTCATTCTTTTTCTCCCATGTTAAGAAAAAATATACACTTGTACATGGGAACCCGGAATGCTATACCATTCGAACTTTAAGCCTGTGCCACTTGGTGTGGTCTGCACATCAAAGCCGGTCAACACATTGTTCCTGCCCAAGTAGTAGTAATATAAAACAGATTAACAGGAGAAAACAAACAGAAGTGTAATATCATGTATATTTCCTGTATATATGGGAGAGACTCTAGAAAAGGAACTTCCTGAAATGGCTGAAAGCACCAGCTTGAATATTGTCTTCAGCTAAAGACAGAAGATGTTGGAGGTGGTGAGTCTGGGAAGGAAAAGCACAGTCAACTAGGGTATGGTTGTTATGTAAATTTATGTCTTTTAATTCACTGACAAAAGTTTCTAGAAATGTGGTTATCCCCCTCCTCCTGGTACAGAAAGGGAGACACTGTTACAAATGGAGCTTCCCCTGATAAGCTTTCTCCTAGGCAAGGGTAACTTCTACTCTGTTTTGAGAGCTTCACCTGTGTGCACTGTTTCTTAAGAACAAGCAGTTTCTACTAGGTGTTTATCCAAAGGATACAAACGTCGTGATTCGAAGGGGCACCTGCACCCCAGTGTTTATAGCAGCAATGTCCACAATAGCCAAACTATAGAAAGAGCCCAGATGTCCATCGACAGATGAATAGATAAAGAAGATGTGGTATACACACACACACACACACACACACACACACACACAATGGAATATTACTCAGCCATCAAAAAATGAAATCTTGCTATTAGCAATGACATAGATGGAACTAATGGATATTAGGCTAAGTGAAATAAGTCAGTCAGAGAAAAACAATTATCATATGATCTCACTCATATGTGGAATTTAAGAAATAAAACAGAGGAACATAGAGGGAGAGGTAGGAAAAATAAAATAGGATGAAAACAGGGAGGCAAACCATAAGAGACCCTGAACCCTAGGAAACAAACTGAGGGTTGCTGGGAGGGGTGGGTGGAAGGATGCGGTAACTGGGGGATGGGCATTAAGGAGGGCACCCAATGGAATAAGCACTGGGTGTTATATACAACTGATGAATCACTAAATTCTACCCCTGAAACTAATGCACTCTATGTTAACTAAATTGAATTTAAATAAATAATTTGGGGGGAAAAAAAAGAAAAACCAGCTTAAAATAAACCCCATGCCAAAGAGACACATTTGGGGTGGAAAATCTGCCCCCTTTAAGGTTCATAAAATGCTGCTTCTCCACCAGCCAAAGTATTTAATAACACACATGATTCTCTCTTCCTGCTGGATGATGGAAAATGCTCCTTTTTTTGTTGGGCGCACAAAGTTTCTGAAATGTAAGAAGAGAATTCATGTAATTTCCTTAGCTTTTAAAAATCTGGAGCCTCTACCACACCGATGCAAATTTTAATGATAGGGCAGAAGGGAATAACTAATTCTATCTAGCTATTGCTGCTGCCACAAACAGTGACGGAAGATAGTCCAATCAAAAGCATTTGCCAGTGGATATGATTAAGCTAAATTTAATTCACCCGAAGATTCAAGAATGCGAATATTGCATGTTCTCATAACGGAGTTTTCCTTTTCAGAGAAACCAAAATAATTATTCTTAAAGACCTTCAAAGCGTGCTTTAAAAACTGCCCCTTTTGAAGCCAGCTCTGTTACGTGGAGTTCTTTTCATTTGCCTGCTATGTTATATTCTCTGCTTCTACACTTGTGACTTAAGGGTGTTTTGTTATTCGAACACAAACAGAATTTCTATGCTAATTTCAATTCTGGTTTCTTTTATTTATTTGCCCAGTTGGAGTGTTTTTTGTTGGGAAAAAAAAAAATTGAGGTAAGGAAGTACCTACTGAGGGAGACCCAGTTAGTCTTTGAAAATGCATTTCCCCACAGTCAAAACATTGAAGCAGAAGGTGAAAATTAAACATTCAGCGATATAGGGATATTTTAAAAAACAGACTTAATAGTCTAAAATTGAATATAAATGCCTTGGATCCTTTTGACATTGGCAAGTTGACTTTACTTTCATAGCCGATAGGTGATAAATTCAAACAATTGAAAGGCATCTCTTCCCTCCCACCTGCCATTTCTGTATGCACACCTGAGAATTTACCCCCAGGATTCTGGGTTTGCCAGACTGTGCTAAACATAAGCGTTCACACTTTCTCATGTAAAGTCACCTTAAAACAATAAGGTAGCACTGTCAGAAATACTTGTATTGGCTGAAATGTCGTCATCTTCTCTTCTTCGAAGTCATGACATACGTCTTCGTGACCACACACAGAAATAAAGATCCCCTTCCCACAGCTTAAATGTAGAGGCAAGATCACCTGCGTTGAAGGTTTTGTAACCCTACAATACCAATGCTCCTCTCATGAAGAGAGGAAACTGAAAAATTACCACTTTGATGAAATAGGATAGGGCCAGGAAGGTTGTAAAGTGGGCGGGTGGAAATATATTGAGCTAAATGCTCAAGAATTAAAGCTCATTTAGAGAAGCCACGCATTTGAATGAGGAATGAGCAAAACAGCGTAATAGTAATGCTGATCACCAGCAGTTTTTGAACTTGTGCTATTTGGCGAGCATTGTCCTAAGTGCCTTTGTACGTTAATCATTAATTATGGGGGCTACATAAAAATACCAATTGAAAGACTCTGGAGGGGGGAAAAAAGGAACTCTGAGGTGACCATAACCCAGGGAAGGGACTTGGTAAAGGGAGACTTTTCTTCCAAAAACTTGTGTGTGTTGACCATGGTGGTGCTCAGATGGCTTCTCTCCTGTTGAAAGGAAGAACTTTGCTTGTGACCAGTCCGGGCAGAATTGCTTCCTGAAAGCAGAACAGGTGAAGCAGATGGCGTGGATAGAGCCAGTGCGCCCGCCAATACCACACTCGTGTTCTTGGAAGATCTCGGACTCATTTCTCAGAGTCACACACTGACAGTGATAGATTTTGTGAGAAAAATGGGGTTGGGACTGGCCACTCAAAAGCTGTGCAGCTCTGAAGCTGGAGAACCAACCAAAACGGTTACTCCCCTGCTACAAATACTGGTCCCTTCAACTCCCATCTGGCCTTCGGAATCCCAGTGACTCCATCCTTCGCCCTGTACCCTAAGGCTCTGGCTTCCTCCTGCTACTGGAGTCAGTCCCTTCTAATAGAGATCGCTTTCTGCCAACTTAAAAATAGGATCCAGGGTTTGTCTTCTTCATCAGTCAACGTTCTTTCCTTTTCAACTCAGAAGGGGAGCAGAGGCTCTGCAGTTTCTTCCTCTGTTCTTGCAGTTTCCCAGAGGGCTTCGCAGAGTGGAGAGGACGGTTCTAGAAACCACTTAACTTCTTGCCACTTCCTCCCCTGAGTGAAGGCACTTGTGCGGGCCTGGAACTTTGTTTAAAGGTCATCATACAGCCCTTTATTGAGATCACTCGAAAACTTGTCCTGCCGAACGTCACACATGAACCCAAGGGACTTGTGCATTAGATGGATGTCATGCCCCTCTTTGCTAATCCCATTTGAGCTCATCTGCATGACAGAAGCGTGCCAGGTAACAAAACAGACTGTATTTTCTGGCTCAAAAAGTTGAAAAGGGAGTATAAAAATTACGATCATTTGAGTATTTATAACTTACAATACCTGAATTTCACCTTGACCTCAAGATAAAAGTTTCTGTATATGTTAGACAGCTCAAACTGCTGACAGAGTGTTTTGTGCCAGAATAGAGTACAATGGAGGATGGGTTGCATAGCCAGGAAAATAGTGTTTTAGGGATTCCTGGTGATTCCCTCAACAGTAATGGTAGGAAGCTATGCAGTTTATACCAACATGTGAAAAGAGACTTGTCTGTTTCAGCTTCATCCAGACATACAAATTAGATGTCACAGGATACAGGAAATGTGCCCTTTTGTCATCCTTTGCGTATTGCCGTGTTTACCACCCGTGGCTTCCTGAGTTTCACTGATGGAAACACTGCAAGAAATACTTTTGTTGTACTAAAGGCTTTGGTGATGCAATGTTGACCTCAAGGCCATGTCACGCTTGGCCCTGCAGGAGGACCATACGTAGTAACTGTGTTGCAGGTAAACAGAGCCCCACATGATCAAATACAGAATAGATCTGCTTACGTTTACTCAGAAGAGAAAAGTACGATTTTTAACTCATGTTGTAAACATCAACAGCCAGCTTTACATTTGTGATGAGGTTAGTCAACCCTGCATATTTTGAAGATTTTTTTTTTTTACGTTTTATAGAATCTAGCTAACCTGAATCATTTCAATGATACTCTCTTGCCACTTGTTCCCTTTCTGTGCCCCCAACTCATTCTTAAATCACATTTGTAGTTCTTCCTTATTACTGGAATGTATGTTCCTAGATAACCCTTCCCTTGTGGCTTGGCTTTCATATTTCCAGGTGCGTATCATTCATCTTTTGAAAAATTGCTCTATTATCAAAGAGCGACTATAATTTTCCTTCACTGTTGTGCAGGGGTTTGTTTTTTTCATATATGCTCAAATGGCACATGAAGAAACATGGGGTTATTGGAGTGTAACAGAGTGAGTAATGGGCTGGGAGCTCAGAGGCTCAGAGTTTTGGTTTGGCCACTAACTCATCCTAAAACCTGGATAAACAGCTTCTTGATCTTTCTGTGACTCAATTCCTGTTTATCCTTAATGCCATGACCCCCAGCCCCCCTACATAGGGGCACTGTAGGGGTAACAGGCATCAGTAAACATTGTCTGATACTGATCCCTTAACAGTTGCCTCTTAATTTATAAAATATATACATACATTTATGTTTTTTTTTTATTTTGTCCTCATAATAATTCTCTGGGAAAGGCAGTCTTCTCCTTTTGCTGTTTAGGAAATCACAGCTTGTAGACAAGAAAAAGAAATCTGCACTTCTTCTAGCAGTGTATATATGTTTTTGTTATCTGTCGAGTGTGTACTAAAATACATACACACACACACATCCTTGAAAATTATGGTTCACAATAAGGGAAATTTTAAAAAGAATACTCAGCTGGCGAATAGTCTCCACTCCCAGTAGAAAGCATGAGTCCAACCATATGTGTGTAGTATTTCTTTTTTCATCTTTATGCTCCAAATTTAGGTGTTCTCTCCCCTCAGAGTTTCAATACATTTTTCCTTTCTGCCAAAAAGGCTTTATGATGTTCTGTTTTCCCTTTTATCTTAGAACATTTTGCTTTTATCTTTCTTTATGTAAATATAAAGGAAGATAAAAGCAAACATATGGTATATAAAATTCATACAATTATTTTAATTGCCATTTCTGTTGATTTTAGACATGGGGAGGGCCTGAGTGACCCACCTGATGCCAAGATATCTGGAAAGCTTGAATCCACGTGGAAACTTCAGCAGCCATGGGTGGGCTGGGGCTATGGATGTAAAGATACACATTGCTCAGAGATTTCTGAGCATGACTGTCCTCTGATTGGCACAATGATTGCATCAGTACGCTCCGTCATCCCGGTCATGGAAAGACCTCCACTATCAAGAAGTCGTTGTGACGGCAATGGGGAAGGGGTGGTGGCAATGAACTGCAAGAAAATTACATTATATTGGCAACAAGGAGCATCGTAGGGCCAGTAAAGTCTTCTAAGATTCCACAAATCAGGCCAATCTGTTCTCTCTCTCTAGATTACACGAGAATATTAAAGTGGCTGCAATTGCCAAATGGTGGAACTGTTCTAGAATAGTGTTGTCCCACAGCACAGTCTGAGATGATGGACCGGTTTAATATCTGTGCTTCCCAGTATGGTAGCAATCAGCCACAGGAGCCCATTCAGCACTTGAAATGTGGCTGGTGTGGCTGAGGACCTAAGCTTTCAATATTACGGGTTTTTACTTAATTTTAATGTAAGTGGCCACATGTGGCTAGTGACTACCAGATGATCAGTGCAGGTCAGGAAATTATAGGAATTTTTGTTACTTAAGAGACTAAATGCAGTAACTTCAAGGGAATTTTCCATTCACTGATCTTGAGAATACTTTGAGGTGAAAAGGTGTGAAAGAGAAAGGGACTCTAAAAGCCTAAGTAAGATACGTGGCTTTGCAATGTCAACCCACCACGTAAATGATGGTGGCTTTGAGAGATGACCAGAAAGTAGTATTTCCAGTTGTAACTCTCCTTTTATTTTCTTTCCACAGGCTCTTTCATGCTGGTGAACACATCTGGGAGACCTGAGGGGCAGAGAGCCCACCTCCTCTTACCTCAGCTGAAAGAAAACGACACCCACTGCATTGATTTTCACTATTTTGTATCCAGCAAGAGTAACGCTGCTCCTGGGCTACTCAATGTCTATGTGAAGGTCAATAATGGGCCTTTGGGGAGTCCCATCTGGAACATATCTGGAGACCCTACCCGCACGTGGAACAGGGCAGAACTGGCCATTAGTACATTCTGGCCTAATTTTTATCAGGTATGCTCTTTGTTTTCATTTCCTGTTTTGATGCATCTTCTAACTTCTGAAAATACAGTTTTTATATTAGTATAATCAGAGAATGTGTAAGAAGTATAGGTATTTTTGTAATACCGTTGTTAGGGAAGCTTGTGCTATTTGCTAAGGAGTATATTAAGTCTTCATATGTTGCCTTGAGAAATAAGTAAAGAACACCTTTCAAACTTATTTATGCATATATTGTTTTAAGAAAATAAAAGAAAAAGAAAAACAAAAATGTTGCTTGAAGTAACCTGCAGCAGGGCAGGAAGTGCTGTCTGCAAGTGCTGTATTAAGTAAGTCTTATCTGACCCACGGAGACATGGCACTTGATTCTAAAAGAGGAGACCCCTTTGCTCATGAGTTGCCCTCAGGAGTAAATGAATCATTAAGAAGTGAGCCTCGTGTGGAAGAAAAGAACATATGCAGGCTAAGTCCTTGTCATGGAGGGGCTGCTGTCCTGTTATTTGGGATGTCCTGTTAAGACCCATGTCACCCACTTGTAGGTCTCACTGGAAGTAACTAAAGGGAACAGTTAAAAAGCGGTACCAAAACAACCCTGATGTCATGTCCCTTCTGGTGGAGAGTGACTTGTATCACAGGAGTGTCCTGACTCAAGATCAAAGGTGGAAAATTAGTGACAATGGCATTTGGTGCTTTTTTTCCTTTTGTCCACAGCACCTTTAAAAAATAACTTGATATTGAGAATACTTGATTAATTTCAAGCTAAGAGGATTCATTAAGAGGATTGAGATATTTTGCTTTTCTCTTTCTTAAGTCCTTTGGCTCGCTCAGGAGCCAGCCGGAGCATGGATCCAAGATCATCTCTCATATTTAATTGAGGTGCTTGGCTAGCCTCAGGGAAGGGAAAACTGAGTCTTCTCGAGGGCTGCTTGTCTTCCTAATGGCAGGAACAACACCCAGGAATCCATTCTGTGGGTTTGGTGTTTGTTAGGGAAGATGCATCAATCCCAGTTCCTCTACCCCTGGATTTGATAATGGGAATAAATGGGCTGTCACTGTTGTGCCCGATTTGTCTCTGTACCTTTTTACCTGCAACAATTTCTAGAATTTAATGACTGGGAAATACATGTGTCTTGAATAGTACACATGTAAATTGTTAAATAGTACACATATGCATTGTTAAAATCTTTTAAAAGTACACTTCTTTTAAAAGTGTTAAAAATTTAGATAGGTCTAAATTTAGCGATCTCCTGTTAGGAATTCATTTCAAGGAAATAGGAAGCATGGTTGCAGATAATTAACTACAAGGATTTTCATGGCAGTTTATTTATAATAATGAAAAATCAGAAACGGTATAATTTCCAACATTAGAGGGCTAGTTAATTTATGTTACCTTAGTACAAAAATGCATTTTACAACAATTAAGAATAATGTCATGGAAGACCATTTAATGATCTACTTAAGCTTATGTTGTTAAGGGGAAAAACTGGTATAAAACAATAAATTCCACAATTTAAATTTTATATATTATATTTTTAAATTTTAAAATTATATGATTATATGTGATATATATACACATATATAATCATATAATTTTATATTATACATATATATGTATTATACATATATATGTATAATAAAATGAAGACTAAAGTATATGCTGAAATAAATATATTAAAAAGTGGTATCTCCCTAACTAATAAACAGGTGATTTGAACTTTTTTCTTTCTATTATCTGTCATATTCTAAATTTTCTTCAGCGTATATGTACTGTTTTTATTTTTAATACCCCAAAGGGTAAAAAAAAAATTTCTTCTACAGGGAAAATATCCTATTTAACAAATAACCTTTTTTATAACTATATTAGCAATCAGTGGTATAATTTAAAAAAATATGGCCTCTGGGACAAAGTTTCTTCTTCCATAATACTAACATGGATACAGGGGAAGTGGGTTTGGTTAAGTTAGGCTTCAAAAGACTTTCATATGATGGACTAAGCTAAGAGGCTAAGTGTTTTTAGAAACTTCTTTTGGAGGAGACCTTCCCAAAGTAGAGAAGGCATAGGTCTGTGATGTCCCACTGCCCTTGGCACCTATGCTAGGTTCTGCCTTGGTCTCCAGAAATGTGCTGGATTGAGGCAGTGGGACAAACTTCTAGGCAAGACCAGAAGGTAGGTATGCTCATCTGTGCTCTGATTTTCCTCTCTTTCACCTTAGCACTGCCCACCCAGCATCTCTAGGAGTGAACCCTCTTGGGGCCCTCGCAGCCTCCATAGTCCAATGCATTGGTTTGGTTTTGACATTGACCGTAATCCAGAACTTAAAGTTGTATTTTGCCTTTGTCTAAGCTTGGGCTATGACAAAATACCAAAGACTGGGTACCTCAAATGATAGACATTTTTTTTTCATGGTTGCAGAGCCTGGAAGTCCTGCAGGATTCTTATAGATTCAGTCCTCAGTGAGGGCCCTCTCCCTGCCGTAGATGGCCGCCTCCTTGTCTTCTCAGAGGGTGCTCAGCAGCCTTTCCTCTGTGTGTACATCTGGAGAGAAAGAGCTTTTGTCTCCCTTCTTCTTCTTATTAGGATGCTAATTATGGGGGCTCCACCTTCATGACCTCATCATCTAAACTGAATCACCTCCCTAAAGCTCCATCTCCAAATATCATCACATTGTGGTCAAGGCCTCAACATGTGAAATTGGGGAGGGACACATCATTCATCCATAATAGCCTTGGCACACCTAGCTCAGTTGAAATTAAAGGAAGGATTTAGGTTAATGGTCTTAGGAGATCAGCCTTTAAAAAGGAATTCTGGAACTATATTGAAAGTGAGGTGGTTCTATATGTCATACCATTGTGATTTCCAGTGAATTCTTCCTTTCTTGGGCTCTTCTAAATAAAATATTTTGCCGCCACCATCGTGAACCTCTGACCCCCCCCCCCCCAAGCCCACCTACTTCCCACCGTCATGTCTCTTACATAATGAGCAGTGCATGACTTACCAAATAGAATCAGAACCCAAGTCTCACTATCACTTTTTGGTTCACTGGTTGATTCGTTAGGAATAGCTTTCTACTTTGGATTTGAAAGTGGATTTGTAGAGATTCTTTAATACAACACTGCTAAGTTTTTAAGAATCTGGTGATCAACATCTGGAAGGGGTTTAGATGCACTGAAAGTGCCCTCGTTAATTTAATGCCTGAGCTCTCCAACCAAACATTAGTTTTTAAAATTGTAAAGTCATAGTGAAGAGCATATTTCTCCTTTATCTGCTGGGCAGTAAACGTACTGAAATCATTACCCTGATAGTAACACAAGCTATCAGGTAAATGGCACTCTGTAGATGCTACAAGAGAGATGTCAGCAGGAAACCTCCCAGACACTGAGCAATCAGCCTTAAAATCACCATGTAAGACCGAATGATGTTTCCCAGTTGGGATGGGAAAGGCAAACTGTATTAACAAAGGTGAATAAGAAGGAAAACACCTACCAAATCCTATTTCCACCCCTGACCCAAGGTGTCAGTCTAACTAGAGATGACCAGAAAAAAGCTAGAAAAATCAGTTGTCTGTGCACGGGCAGCACTGCCCAAGGAAGGAGCTTCCTTGCACATTGTGGTCCTCAGCGCGTTCGGCTAGCGCACGTTTACTGAGGAGATGGCTGTCATATCCTGATGGTCTTAAAAATGTGAGTCACTCATGAGCCCATCTGCTTTTGCACTAATAGTCTGTTTGGGAAGTTCTGTGCCAGTCTAAGGGTGTGAGGCTGCTCTGTGTGACTCTAGTTAACCCTTGAACAACATAGTTGTTAGGAGCGCCAATCCCCCAGGCGCTGGAAAATCATGTAATAACTTTTGACTCCCCCAAAACTTGACTACTAACCTACTGTTGATCAGAAGCCTTACCAATAACATAAACAGTTGATTAATACACATTTGTATGCTATATGTCTTATATACTGTATTCTTATAATAAAATAAGTCAGAAAAAGCATTATTAAGAAAATGATAAGGATATCAGGTCTCACAGTTAGGTCTTGAATCCATTTTGAATTTGCGGGTATATGTATGGTATTAGAAAGTGGGCCAGTCTCTCTCTCTCTCTCTCTCTCTCTCTCTTTTTTTTTTTTTTTTTTTTTTTTTTGCACGTGGCTGTCCAGCTTTCCAGCACCATTTTTTGAAGAGACTTTCCCCATTATATATTCTTGCCTCCTTTGTTATAGATTAATTGACCATATGGGTGTGGTTTATTCCTGGGCTTTCCATCCTATTCCATTGATCTGTGTGTCTGATTTTGTTCCAGTACCATACTGTTTTGATTATTACAGCTTTGTAATATCACTTGAAATCTGGAATTATGATAACTCCAGCTTTGTTCTTTCTCAGATTGCTTTTTGGGGTCTTTTGTGGTTCCATACAAATTTTAGTATCATTTGTTGTAGTTTTGTGAAAATGCTGTTTGTATTTTGGTAGGGACTGTATTCAGTCTGTAGATTGCTTTGGGTAATATGAACATTTAGCAATATTAATTCTTCCAATCCATGAGCATTGGGTATCTTTCCATTTGTTTGTGTCATCTTTAATTTCTTTTATCAGTGTTTAATAGTTTTCAGAGTACAGTTCTTTCACTTCAAAAAGGAAATATGTTTGTAGTGCTGTTCTATAGTTATTGAAAAAAATGCAGGTATAAGCAGACTCACACAATTCATACCCATGTTGTTCAAGGGTCAACAGTATTGCATTTTGAATCACAGAATATAAAAAAATATTTTTCTGGTATCATGTGAACATGGTTCATAAGAGTCAATATCTAAATGATGTATTTTTAGGCCATTTCTGGGCTAAAAAGCTGAGGACAAGATAGTAGGATTTGAACATCTGAAGGTAGTGGGACCCTTGAGGTACCCTCCCTCAGTGCACAAGGAATCTTCTTTCCCCCAGGCATCACCTCTACATTAGATAATTTAGGCTGCAAGATACATGAGAGAGATCTGAAACATTAATATAGAGTGAACATATACTTGAACTATTAGTATATTAAAATATTTTATATTTGTATAGCACTTTATTTCTAAAAGATGCTTTTCACATTTTATTAAGTAGTTTTGATATAATGAGTTAAGATCAATGAATTACTGTTTTAAAGGAATTTCATATTATAGTATTATTTGGAAATGGGCAGCATCATAGTATAGTAGAATGTATGCTTTGGGTTAAACAGAAGTGATTTAAATATCAGCTGTGTTTATTTATAAGTTTGGGCAACTGACTTAAACTTATGAAACCTCAGTAATTATGGGACTAAATATAAAGGCAGTGCAGGGTGTAAAGATGAATGGAAAAGCACACTTAGGGTGTGCTAGCCTTTCCATAAATGTTAGTAATTTATCGAGATTGAATAGATTATGGTAGACAGAACAAGGGAAATAGCTAATATCTGAGTGCTTTTTTCCCTAAGTCACTCCTTAAATGTATTTAATGCTATGGCAGAAGGTACTCAATGAAAAAGGTTTACAGGAATGAATCCTTCCATGAAAGTAGGTGAAATAAAGTGAACCAGGTTTCTTTCCACCAGGACATCCCAGAACTTGCTGTCCTACAAAGAAAAAAAAACACAAAACGTGAGGTGAGGTTTCCTGAGTGTTTCTGGTATCAGCCAGCTCTGAGCTCTCTAGCATGGGAAGCAAGTGCTCCAGATAACTCCATGCTGGGGACTGCCGCACTGGGCTTGTTCCCTCTCTCCTACCCTTTACTCTGTTTTTGGGTTTTTTTGGTCAGGAATGTCCATTGGGTTCGGGCTACTACCCACTAGCTGTTTCTCAGCTTGGTCAGAATCTGAGTTTTGCAGTTGTTGGACTGGGAGAGGTTTTCGTTAAGAGTAAACACAACGGCCCCGTGTAGTTTTGCTAAATAGTAAGTTTCCTTGGGCCTCTCTTGTTTTCCTAGTCTTTCCTCTCACATTATCTTAACTTGGCATTTATAGCGTTTCAAGATATTTCTTAGCAAAGTGTTCTCACGTAGTAGTCCTTCTGCGTGCCTTGTCCTATTTTTAGGAGAATAGTATTCTGCAGGTACAAATCACAATGGTAGCCTGCATGGAATGCATCTAATTGTAGGTTAATTGCTGTTATTAAAACATAAATTGTCAAGTATTTGGCGATTAGCACATATTTAATTTCTTAATTACTGTTTGTCCTGATTGCTGCTACTTTGAACCTGCTTCTCCGATGGGCGGCAGCAGTGAGCACTGGCGGCTGCTTGCTTTCAGTAAGCAAGGCTTACTGGGCTGCAGGAACACTTCCTTTGATTTAGATCTTGACTTCCTGCCATGTTAACAATAGTGCTTTCCTCTCACAAGCACCTTCCTGCTTTATTCTGCTAATAGAAAGAGAGAGAGAGAGAGAGAAAGAAAGAGAGAGAGAGAAAAAGATCCCACTGTGATTCTGTATCTAGCTCTTCTCTCTTGCCCACCCCTCAAATTTCTGGAGGCTATCTATAGATTTCTCAGGGTTCCTAAACCTGCCTGCACCCAGAGATGCCTGGGGGATCACCTACTCATGCCTTCTCCCTGCTTTTGGAATATAGTGATAATGAATCCAGTCAGAGGCAAGGGAAGCAGTAAAAAATGCATAGATGGCTTCGAAGTCCCTTCCCCCTTGCCTCTCAATAAAGGCGTTGGGCTGGGGCCGGGGGTGGTGATGAGAGGGAATGTGAGGACCAAGTCAGAAGGATGACAGTCTTAAAATTTCTCTAGAGTCTCCCACTTAAAACAAATTCTTAGATGTACAGAAGGGTTCTGGGAGAAGCAGCGGCATGGATTCCAGCTAAGACTTGTTCTAAATTCTCTGTGCAGTGAGGTCACAAAGGATCTTGGCCACTGTCAGAGGCTAAGCCAAGATCCGCCCTTTACCAGTCTGCATCTTTCCTGATAGATGGGGAGCTGAGGGAATAGAAATGACTGCATCATTCCATCTTTTCACATTAAACTCCAACCTTGATTCCCTATCCAGCTGCCTTCTTTGCTGTATTTGACTTCAGCCCATTTACTTTGCTAGAAAGTCATGGAAAGCTACTCTGAGTGGCATCAGCTCTGTCTACATTTGCTGTGCATATCACAAATCGATCTGTCACAGCCACTAACTCAGGAAACACATGGGTGAGCCCTGAACACTGCTGTGGCCAGCTGCTCTATTCCAGGAAATCCTGAGGGGACTGGACAAATCCAGAGCATAGTCCCTGGCTGGGTTTGCCAACACTGTTGCCCAGCAAACTTGGATGAACTCCTCACAGGAGAAGCCAGTAACTCCAGAGAAGGTTTGGAAAAGAGAAAGGGAGAAATTTATGTTGGGTGCCAGCAGCCTGGGGAGGTAGGTAAGCTCAAGCCTTAAAATGAGGTGGACACCTAGAGTTTTACTGGAAGAGAATCGGGGGTATGTGCAAGAGAGTAGGCTGAGAGCACGTGATCGTGGATGGGGGTCGATATGTGTGCAGGGGGTGATCATGGGCAGGGAAGGGGGCATGTGGGATGCAGTCTTCTAGGCGTTTTGCTGCTATCAAGGCTCTTTTGGTCTAGTGGTTGGAATGTTCCAGTTATTAAAAAATGTTTTCATCAGTGCCTCAAGAAAGTTTGATAAGAAGAACAGTCGGGTAGGCCAAAAAAGTGGATTCTGGAGAAGATGGTGGAGTAGGGGGATCCTAAGCTCACCTTGTCCCATGGATACACCTTGATATAACCTAAATGAGTGTAAGTAACTCAGAAAACAGCATGAAGACTGACAGAGCAGACTCTCCATAGCTAATTGTGGAGAAGAGGCTACTTCAAAAACAGAGTTCTCCTGACTCCAGGTCTCCCACAAACACACCTGTGCAAACCTTGCTATCACCACGTGCCCTTTCCTTGCATTCTCCTATGGACCCTTCCCTTCTAACCCACCCTCAGCAGGAGACATCCGAAGCAGTGCCACGGGCACGGCAGCATGCACGCAGCCCTGGCAGGGACCAACACCACTCCAGAGTGATTCTTGACCTGGGGTGAGGGGAAGGTAACAACACACACCATTTCAACTACGGCAGTGGGCTGAGGGCAGATGTGCGATTAGCCTACAGGCCCCGCCCACCAACGAAAGTCTTTCAGGGAACAGTGCAGGGAGATCACCCTGCCATTCGGTGCGACTGCATCTTTGACAAACATAAGGTCTGACCCAACTCAAGCCCAAAGCAGCCCCAGATTAACCCCTTAACAGCATAGGGACCAAACCCTGCCCACAACAGGCAGAGAGAGCCATTGCGGATGACTGTACTGAAAGCAAATGCAGCTCAGCCACAACAGTGTGGCCCACGCAACACAAGCAGGAGACACCTCTGAAGTGCCAAGTTCTAGCGAGCAGGGGACTTGCACCACAGAGCAGTACAACACCTCTTGTGCATAAGGCCACTATTATCAAGAGCATGAGACATAGCTGACTTTCTTAAAACACAGAAACAGACACAGAGTTAGTTAGACAAAATGAGGAGTCAGAGGACTATCTCCCAGATGAAAGAGCAGGACAAAATCACAGCAAGACAGCTAACTGAAATAGAGATAAGCAATATGCCTGATAGAGAATTTAAAGGAATGGTCTTAAAGATACTCACTGTACTTGAGAAAAGAGTGGAGGACCTCAGTGAGACCCTCAACAAGGAGATAGAAAACATAAGAAAGAGCCAGTCAGAGATGAGGCACTCAATAACTGAAATTAAAAGTGCATTAGAGGAAATAATAGCAGATTGGAGGAAGCAGAAGAACAAATCAGTGAGCTAGAATACAAGAGGAATGGAGAGCAATCCAGCTGAATAGGAGAAGGAAAAATGAATAAAAATGAGAATAGAATTCCATGCTCACAGATTAAAAGAATTAATATTGTTAAAATATCGATATTACCCAAAGCAATCTACAGATTGAATGCAGTCTCTATCAAAATACCAACAGCATTTTTCAAAGAACTAGAACAAACAGCCCTAAAATTTGTATGGAACCACAAAATACCCCGGAGAGCCAAGGCAATCTTGAAAATGAAGACAAAGCTGGAGACATCACAATTCCAGACTTTAAGTTATGCTACAAAGTTGTAGTAGTCAAAGCAATATGGTATTGGCACAGAAATAGACACATAGATCAATGGAAATGAATAGAAAGCCCAGAAATAAACCCAGGATTATATGGTCAATTAATCTTTGAAAAGGTGAATATGCAACAGGAAAAAAGCAGTCTCTTCAACAAATAGTGTTGGGAAAACTGGACAGCTACATGCAAAAGAATGAAACTGGATCACTTTCTTACACCATACACAAAAATAAACTCAAAATGGTTTAAGGACCTGAATGTGAGATCCAAAACCATAAAAATCCTAGAAGAGAGCACAGGCAATAATTTCTCTGACATTGGCCTTAACAACATTTTTGTAGGTGTATCTCCTGAGGCAAGGGAAACAAAAGCAAAAATAAATTACTGGGACTACATAAAAATAAAAAGCTTTTGTACAGCAAATGAATCAATTTAAAAAAATGAAAAGACAACCTACTGAATGGGAGAAGATATTTGCAAATGATATATCCAATAAGAGGTTAATATCCAAAATATATAAAGAACTTATACAACTCAACACCAAAAAGCCAAATAATCCAATTTAAAAATGAGCAGAAGACATTAACAAACATTTCTCCAAAGAAGACATCCAGATGGCCAACAGACACATGAAAAGATGCTCAACATCACTAGTCATCAGGGAAATGAAAATCAAACTCACAGTGAGATATCACCTTACACCTGTCAGAATGGCTAAAATCAAAAACACAAGAAACAACAAGTGTTGGTGAGAATGTGGAGAAAAAGGAACCTTCATGCACTCTTGGTGGGAACGCAAATTGGTGCAGCCGCTGTGGAAAACAGTATGGAGGCTCCTCAAAAGATTAAAACTAGAATTACCATATGATCCAGTAATTCCACTACCAGGTATTTACCCAAAGAAAACAAACAAAAAAAGTAATTCATAAAAATATATACCCCTATGGTTTTTGCAGCATTATTTAAAATACAATAGCTAATATGGAATGAACCCAAGTGTCCATCAGTTGATGAATGGATAAAGATGTGGTGTATATACATTATGGAATATTACTCAGCCCTAAAAAAGAATGGAATCTTGCCATTTGCAAAAACATGGATGAATCAAGAGGATATATCTTTAAGTGAAATAAACCAGAGAAAAACAAATACCATATGATTTTACTCAGATGTGGAATTTGAATTTATTTAATTCAAATGGAGAGGCAAAGCAACAAACAGACTCTTAACTATAGAAAACAAACTGGTCGTTGTGAAAGGAGAGGTGGGTGGGGGATGGGTAAAATAGGTAAAGGGGATTAAGAGGCACACTTAACATGAGTAATAAATGGGATTTTTGAATCACCCTATTGCACACTTGAAACTAATACAACAATGTACGTTAATTATACTGAAATAAAAAATAATATAAATTTAAAAAATAAATAAGAACAATGGGTTTCAGAGCAGTTAACTGAGTTAAGAGGTCTGTTTCTGGGTTTGACTGTTGGAGTCTGTAGTTGAGCAAGAGGGCTTGCTGATCATGCTCCACTGTCAATATTTCCGTCCATTTTTATGGGACTGTGGTGGCCATTCTCAATCTGGCTACTTTCTGCTGGACAGGGGAGATGGAGGGGTTTTTCAAAGTGAAGGAATGTATCTGTTGGTGTATTAATTATTTCTGATTCATTAAAGTGTGCGAATTGAAAGAATATAGCTTAGGTACACATCACAAGGTGAGCCTGAATTCCAAATAGAACCCTGCTACTGTGAGTAGAATGGCCAAGCTCATTTTGATTATTTCTTTGAGGACAGACTTTATACCTGTCGGTATCCATGAAAATAAATGTGAAAACCAATCTCTGATTCCTTCCCCTATTCTATCCAAGAAAGGGGTGTGCTGGCCCGTGGTTATTATAACCATGTACCTTGCCCTCTAATTTTCTTGATGCTTGTTTCTGCCTCTGATGAAGCATTAATATGGACCCAGCAAGATGAATTAACGATGACACAAATTCCCCATTGCTCAGCTAGGATATATTCTGGAGCCATACGATGATCCAGGGTGACTTTAGCAGGGGAATCTAATGATGTATGATCATTAGCCATGATGGTTAGAATCCGGGACAAGTTGTGAAGCACGTGTTGATGCGCAGAAACCACCCCCTCTCCCCACCCCCACCGTGGCAACAACATCTAAGCACAGAAATATGCATCCGCATCAGGGATGTTGCCTGGGAGGTCATGATCTAGTCTGGTAAATACTTGCAGGGAGCTGGCCCAATGCTTAGTTTCTTGAGCAGGGTGAAGGGAGAAGGCAGTCCCCCAGGTGACAAGAGATACTGTTTTGGGATAGAATTTGTAACACAGTCCCTGGCCCAGGGGACTCCATCTAATTTTCAAATAAAGACAGACTCAGCCAAAGCTCAAGGACAAAAGGTAGGAGAATCAGTGCACCAAATGGGCACCTCGTTTTATCCAGTCTCTGCCCAGCTGAACCTGGCTGTGAATATCGTCCATAGCTCGAAAAGAAATAGAATATTGTTTACATATAGGGAGTTGGTCCTTTTTAGTTTCATGTGGTATCTAATTGGGGAATATGTGCCTGTTTTTTATGTTCTGAAAATCATCTCCTTTAGTATAATAATTAGAGGGACTGTAAGACACAGGGGTGCTTTATGATCATCTTGGGAAAATGTAGCTATTCTAATCCTACACATTTTTGTCTGGGCCTTAACGGATGGAAATCAGTTGCCTTCAGGAGTTCCTGAGGTATCGTGAACTGGGTGTACCAAAGGGTCTCCATGGTCCAACATCAACTGGGTTTTTGAATGACATTTCCAACACTCGACAACACATGTAGCTGAGGTCAAAGCCTGAGTTACCCGAACTAGTGTGTTATCTTTCCAACCTGGGGAGAAAGAAGACATGATTAATATAGAGCACAGAATAAACATAGTGTTTATGTGTTCTTTTTCTAAAGAGGTATTTTAAGACCTGATCAGAGTGATTTTCCCAGTAGGAGGGTTTGGTGGTCTCTTCTATCTCCTACCGATGGACACTTTTAACTCTTGTGTGATGTATCCACAGCTTCACTTTGCCTAATTTCAAGGAGGAATGGGTGGTTCATAGGACATCATAAGGTCCAATCCATTTTTCAAATAATTCTTGGTCAGGTCTTTCCAAGTTTTTGATAAGACCTTGTCCCCAGGTTGAAATGGGTGCAGTGGTTCTTCCAGCAAAGAGGCCATCGTAGAGGAAGCAAACTGATGAATGATGGTTAATATTTTGGTTCACGTGTTGCACATATTGTTTAATTTTTTTTCTCTCCCGATGTGGGTGGAGGCCGGGAATGATCTTCCATATAGAGTTCCACAGGGGCTCCATCTGAGCCCACTCTGAGGGGCCACCCTTATGTGGAGAAGGGCGAGCAGCAGTCCCCTGTCTCACGTTAAAGGAGTTTCTTTTTTTTATTATTATTATATTATGTTAGCCACCATACAGTACATCCCTGGTTTCTGATGCAAAGTTCGATGATTCCTTGGGTATAACACCCAGTGCACCATGCAATACTTGACACAGCGTTCTGATGGTGTTTTTCAATGTATGGTTCATTTTCTCCATTTTTCTTGTCAACTGTGGCTGTGAGGAACAGAGCAGCTTGGTTCATACGCTTTCCTCCCTCAAATCGAATACCTTAAAAGCAATGTCCTCCAGCTGAGAGGAGTTCACACCTGCTGCTCTCTCGACCTTCTGCAGCTTCTTTGCTAAATCAGGGGGCACTTTGTCCAATAAAGGTCATATTAACCATTCTGAGATGTTCAAGAGCTTCAGGGTCCTCACTGGTGTTATTTCAATAAGCTTGATAAATCCTCTCCAGAAACTCAGAGGGAGCATCATTTAATTTTTGTTGAATTTCCTCGACTTTCGTAAGCCCTTTTTGCTTTGGCACCCTCACTTTAATCCCATTAACCTACACCTTCAGCAGTGGTTTAGATGAAGCATTCCTTCAGCAACATTTGGGCCCCAGCCAGGTTTGGCCACCAGGATTGCCCCTGCAGGTAAGAGGGTATTACCTGGATTTTTATCATACACATGCCAAGCCTCCTCATGGGCTTTATCAGTCGGGGACTAGGAGTTGCTCATCGGCTGTAAGGAGCGTGCTTCACAGAGTCTGCATAGCTGCCTAAGGAGGCTTATCGGTGGCAAGAATAGGAGTGAACAATTCAGACATTTTCTGAGGATCCTCTCTACAAAGGATGGTTTGAATTTTTCTAATTCAAAAGGTCTGAGGTAGAAAAAGGATTTTATATCCAATAATATCTGGCAGGCTGTCTCTGAGGATTCATCCTGACAGGATAATGCTACAAAAGAAATGCCCCGTTCCAAATCAGGGTGCCTCCTGACCACATTTGGTGTCCTGGGAGATCTTAAAAGGGGAGATCATTCCTGCCTCCAGGGGCATAGCTAGGAGGAGGAGAAACTGGGGCAGATGGGGCTCTATGATTATCCACGTTTGGGGCCAGTAGAATTCCCAGGGCAGGGGGTTCGAAGATTGTAACAAGCTGAGTTTCTCATTTTTTCCTCATGTGACCTGCTGTCCTCTCACATATTCACCCCTGGCTTTCTCTCAGTAGGCCCACTATCCTCACATGCTTTAACCTCTGTCTGTCTTTGCATCATGAGCTTAGAGCCTTTATGTGCTCAGTCTCTCTTACTTAACAGCTTAAAAGCCTGAACATACGGAATTTCATTTCATTTGCCAGATCCTTAATGAAATAATTCTAGTTGGACGATAGTATGATAATTTAGAGACCCATATTTTTCTTCTGATTCTAGTATGTACATGGGCCATGCAGTGTTGCAGTAAAAAACCATCTTCCTGGTCATTGGCTCATAGCTCTATGTGGATCGTGCTGCCAAAATACACCCCAAGAGACCATCAGAGGGGATGGAAGTAGTGTTTCCCACCCCAGAAAGGGAAGAAAGGAATGAGTAGGAAATAAACCAAATCAAACAGAATACTCTTCCAGGTTCCCGCAAAGGGAAACCAAATTCCTTGGTGACACAAAGTTGGGGACGATTAGTTGTACAACCATGATTTCACACCACTGGGCACCAAGCGCTGGACAGTTTAGCCCTAACATAGAAATCAGAGGGTTCCCATCAGCACTGGTATTTCTTCTGCAGAAACCTGAAGCTTGGTGCTTCCCAAATCCGTTTCTCTTTTCAAATCACGCATGAAATGGAAGCTGGGTCAGCAAGGGCAGGATAGGGACCTTCCCTTACAGGTGGTCTCGGCGCAACTGCTGGGACTTTCCCTTGGCCGCCCGCCCCTTGGAGGCAGTCCGACTGTAAAGAGGGGCTGAGACGCCTGCGTGCTCAGGAGTCTGTGAAGATGATCACCCACCAAAGCATTATGCCCTTCCTGGCTGGCTCACCAAAAACTGTTTTCCATCCACCTGTCACAGCCACTAACTCAGGAAAGAATGAGTGGGCCCTAGTGGCTGTCCTGGCCAACTGCTCCCACCACACCTGGGGAATGCCCAGGAAACTGGACAGAGGGGAAGCACAGGTCCTAGCTGGGTCTGCCCATACTGTTCCTGAACAAACTCGGAGAAACTTGGGGCAGGAGGAGCAGATAACTCAGGAGAGGAGTAGTTTGGAAACCCCCTGGGTGCTGGCGGCTAGGGGTGTTAGCAGGCTCAAGCTTTAACAATCATCCTCTCTCAGCAAGATAGGCATGTGGAATTTGCAGGGGTGGATACATTGTACCTTGCACGGAGAGAGGGTGATGATGCTGTGTTTAGCAACTCTCCATCCTTCCTACCTCTTGGATGTGGCATCTTCTCTATAATTAGCTGTGGAAAGTCTGTTCTGCCAGTTTTCTGTTGTTTTCTGGGTTATTTATGCTGATTGGATGTTATCTAGTTGTATCCATGGGACAAGGTGACCTACTCTGCTGCCTTTATGGGAAGTTTCTGTCCTCCGCATTCTTTGCTTAAAGAAGAGGAACAGTATGTTTTAAGAAATCAGTGGGGACACGCTTGGCTGTCCCGTTAGTATGGACTTAGAGCTGCATTTGGGAAGTGGATTGATTCATGTGCTGGTTTTTCACCTTCAAATATACTATGTTTATTTATTTATTGTTAAAAATCTTACCATATTTCTAAGTTTCATTCTCAGCTTAGAGTTAGTATTTTATGATCAAGGATAGGTACTTATTCTGGGTTAATATTCCATACTTCTCTGTGGTCTGTTGCTTCTTGCTTATCTGCATTTTTCTTGATACTTTCCTATTTTGTCCTCAACCTTAATTTTCTTCCATATCCTGTTTTATAGAATGAATATTTGAGCTATTGTTAGAAAATACTTGAAAAGAATACTAGTTCTTTTTAAACATGAAAGGAAAAAACAGAAGTGAGGAAAGTCATGGTTTTTGTTGGAAAAGTAGATGAAATCATATAAGAATGACCAAAATGAATCGGCAAACCAAGCACCAATAATTCATTCCCAGGAGAATCGTGCTGTCCTTTGAATACCTTTAACTTCGGGAAAGTAGCCTTTTACTTGAGTTTGTTAATATGCCCATATAAACAAATATTTCAATATTTTGTTGCTGATTTCTTAAGGTCACGTGGGTTGTGGTTTTGCTTTGGCCCTTTATTATTAGAGAAAGTTTTCTTTTACTATATATGTTTTTGTGAATGAGTATGAGCCACCTTTGCTTTTTATTTAAGCCAGAAGGGATCACCCAGGTTTTGTGAGGGAGGACAGACTATACTATTTAATCCCCTTTGTCCTAGAGAATTGACAAATGACTTCCACCAACACATTTTCCGTGGTGAGTGTTTGTGTTGGTAAGCAAACCCCTTTTCTTTGCTCACACATAGCAAGGAAAAGTGGCAGCACAGAAATCTAATTTTGCCCTTCACTGAAGCAGGGAGGGTCAGGGATGCTGCAGTGTTAAACTGCTTTCATCTCCTGTTTGGCAGGCATCTGAAGGATAGCCTGATGTCAAGCCCCTCACAGGCCAACCTCCAAGACGGCTTTTCACGAGCAAACGGTAATGTGCTAGTTAGTGGTTTCACTGCTTGTTTCCTACCTGAGAGCAAATGGCTGTTCCTAAAAGCTCCAAAGACGATGGGATCCAACATCTTGTCTCCTGAGGTGTTATTTGTTGAAGTACTGAATAGATATTGATTCTCTTTATTCTACATTTCTTTACATCCCATGACTGCAAATAATATCTGGGAGCCATCAGTAAAAATGAGTATTGTGTCCTTCCTATGCCTGAGTCCTTTGATAGAAATGGGGACTCAGTGTGAACCCATGCACACTGACGCAGTTGATTTTCATTCACGGTGGATGTGTTCTGTGAAGTCACAGTGAGTGCTGAGTGAGTGAATACTGAACTGTTGCTTCCATGGAGGAAGTAAGGGATTAGTCCTGTGAGCCTCCGGTTTCAACATTTCCATCAACTGATCAACACGTATAACCTTGCTTTATGAGTCTTTCTGTTAAAGACTCCTTACTTAATGTACATTGTTGATTTTTTATAATAATTTTTTATTATGTTATGTTAGTCACCGTACAGTATATCCTTAGTTTCTGATGTAGTGTTCCATGATTCATTATTTGTATAAAACACCCAGTGCACCATGCAATATGTGCCCTCCTTGATACCCATCACCGGCCTATCCCAATCCCCCACCCCTCTCCCCTCTGAAGCCCTCAGTTTGTTTCCCAGAGTCCAAAATGTTCAAAATCGTTAACCATCAGGGAAATTCAAATCAAAACCACATTGAGATTCCACCTTACGCCAGTTAGAATGGCAAAAATTGACAAGGCAGGAAACATCGTTGATTTTTTAACATTAAATTCAGCCAACAGCATGATGCCTTATGCCTGAGTGAGACTTCCCTAACACAGGTGTTTTCTCCATAAGGCACATTGCAGCCTTCTTGTGCTTCAGAACGCTAGACAACACCTCAGCACTGCAGTTGGACGCCATTTTAAATAGCAGCATCACCAATAAAAGACACAAAAATAGGAAAAATGTGTTACTAAATAGACTGGGATAAGGACACTTGGTTATGGTATGAGAACTGGATCAAAAGGCAGAGCATTGCATTGACTGACCTCAGCTGGGATATGCAGGTTGGGCAATTCAGATTTTTGCCCCTCTGTGCTTGTCCACAAATGACCATGAAAGCTTTTTAAGTATTGATTTGAAGGGGTTCAAGCAAATTAGTGAGTAGGTAAATTCGCAAATACAGAATCTGCAAATAATGAGGATTCATTATATTTCCTGTCAAGCCAAATGAAAAAAAAAAAAAAAGAGAGAGGGGTGGAAATACAAGATTAAATACTGGTAGCAAAATTATTCCAGAATAAGCTAGGATGGCTTTGTGATTTTTGTCGTACTGATCAACCACTTTAGCTTCCAACCTTTTCAAATAATCACAATTTAGATTGATTTAGAGGGCAAAGACATTTTTCCTAAAATTGTGTGTGTCTCAGTAAATACAAAGATACTTCCCTGAAATCTAGCTTGTGCCAAAGAACATCATGTAGAATCATCACTGAGGGTCGGGTTTTAATATTAAAGTGTTATACACTCTCAGTAGTTCAGTTTCTTTGTAGAAGTTTTGACTGTTAAATGAGTTGGGTTTTATTTTGTTTTTAATTTGATTTAATTTTTTTAAAAGATTTTTTATTTATTTATGTGACAGAGAGACAGCCAGGGAGAGAGGGAACACAGCAGGGGGAGTGGGAGAGGAAGAAGCAGGCTCATAGCGGAGGAGCCTGATGTGGGGCTCGATCCCGGAACGCCAGGATCACGCCCTGAGCCGAAGGCAGACGCTTTAACGACTGCACCACCCAGGCGCCCCGATTTAATTTTTTATACAGTGTTTTGAGGTCTATCAAGTCATTAGTTTCTATGGTTTTGTTTTGGTATATTGCAATTACGCTTTAAAAAAATGGTAATGATACTACAAGCTTGAGTGTGTATTGGAAACGGTTCCCATGTGACGCACTGGAAGCAAGTCACGCCAGGGGAGGGCTTCTCCCTGCCATTGCTGGACTGCGAGGCTCCCACCCGGAGTGCAGGCCATGTTGTATTTGGCGGGGACAAACTACTGCTCTTGATACATGCTTTCATGTTATCCAGAGTACTGGCGGTTGTTGGGGCGCCAAGCAGAAAAGCTTTTTCTTAAATCTGGAAGCTGGGTGTCATAAATATTTCAGGCTTTGTGGGCCAGATGGTCTCTGTGACATCCACCTTGCTCTGCTGTTTTTGTGTGAAGCTGCCCTAGATGATACACAGTTGAATGAACACTACTGCCTTACGATAAAACTTTATTTGTAGATAGTGAAATTTCAATTTCCTGTAATCCTCATGTATTGCTAAATACTATTTTTTTTTACTTTTTCCCACTGTTGAAAACTATAAAAACCATCCTTACTTTGTGGGTAACACAAAAACAGAGGTTGGGGCGGATTTGGCCAGTTGACTCTAGTTTGCTGACCCTTGTCTTAAAATTTATGTTGTTAAAACTGTGTCATATAACTGTTCCTTGTGTCTACATTTGTAGGTCAAGTAGATGGTTACTACATTCCTTACTTATTTTTTTGTTTGTTTGTTTATTTTTTGTTTATTTTTATTTTTTAAATAATAACATTTTTTATTATATTATGTTAGTCACCATACAGTACATCCCTAGTTTTTGATGTAAAGTTCCATGACTCATTAGTTGTGTATAACACCCAGTGCACCATGCAATACATGCCCTCCTTACTACCCATCACCAGCCTATCCCATTCCCCCACCCCCCCTCCCCTCTGAACCCCTCAGTTTGTTTCCCAGAGTCCATACATTCCTTACTTAAATCTGGAAGTAAAAATTTTAGAACATATATATGTGTGTGTGTGTGTGTGTGTGTGTGTGAATTAGAGGATATATTTGTGTATGTGTATGAATGCATGGTTGTTATTATATATATGTATGTGTGTGTATAGGTATGTATGTATGTATGTATAGGTCAGGCATATGTGTGTGTGTGTGTGTGTATTTTACATATATGTAGTCTCTAATGCCTACTAGTTAAAGCAGTTCAGTAAAGAGTCCAGACTTAGAAGTAAAATAGACCTAGAGTTACACCCTGACCCCGCAATGTACTAATTGTGTGATCTCAGAAAAATTACGTAATTACTTTCTGAGTCAGCCTTCTCATCCCTAAAAGGGAATTTACTTACTTACCTCAGGTGGTTGACTGGGGAAAATTACATAATATATGCAAAAGATACCTGAGACATAGATGAGTGCAATATATAAGTGGTTTTTAAATTTTTGAATTTTCCTAAAAGAAAAGACTTGATATGTTTCTTAAAGAGACCCAAACTTCACTTCTAATATAGACTTCCAGCGTATTCTGTCCTGTTTGATAAAGGTGAGCACGGGCGCATCTGTAAATCAGTTTGTTTCACTTTCTTTTCCTTTTCCAGTGGTGCTATTGGTGCTCTCATGTTATTACTTCTTTCCTCTGACCTCAGTCTTTTTGGCCCTCGACGCTGGCGTTGTCAGACATCCGAGGGACTCCTGCCGGGTTCTGCATACTCGTTATATTTCACTAGAGCAATACCTGTACTTTCAATAGAGTAGTTCCTTATTTGACAAAAACAGACAAAAATATTTTTGCTTTTGAAGCTTCCTTGGTAAGGGCACTGGCTAGAAAAAAGTACAAAATGGAAAACTTGCCAGATAACAAGAATTCAAGACAAGGAAACCTTTTTATGGGAGTCTAAAACCTGTTTTTTTTTTTTTTTAAGATTTCATTTATTTATTTGACAGAGACAGAGACAGCCAGCGAGAGAGGGAACACAGCAGGGGGAGTGGGAGAGGAAGAAGCAGGCTCATAGCGGAGGAGCCTGACGCAGGGCTCGATCCCATAACGCTGGGATCACGCCCTGAGCCGAAGGCAGACGCTTAACCGCTGTGCCACCCAGGCACCCCAAAACCTGTTTTTAAGAAACCTATTTAAAATAGGCCTCCTGTTCTGAGCTGGATGCCTCAACCCTCGTGTTTGTCAGAAGCAGCAGAGTGAATCTCTTACTGGTCAGATGTTCACATCAAGTTAGCAGTCAGTCTAATATCGTTCTATAGCACCTAAATTCAGGTATTTTCATTTAATCATATTTATTTCAAATAGTAAACTTTTCAGTATACATCAGGCCTACTTTTTTGTGGTATGTGTTGAAACATTTATATACTAAACTATAAACTTGATGAAGCAGCTAATAAGACTTGTACTCATAAGCTCTTTAACTGAAATTACAAAAAAGCGGTAGAAAATGGTCTTTTGAAAAACTTGCTTCACTTTTTGGAAAGAAGCATTGAAGTTATTGCTTCCAAACTTGCAACACATAATCCACCTTCTTAGGTATGATACCTAAATGTGTCATGTAACATTTTTACTGGTATATTGTATGTCAATACATGTGTGTGTGTGCAGTGTGTAGACACATGCCCATAAACTTACCTATGAAGATTATTTTGTCCTTTTTGTCTCTACAGTTAGAGAAACTAAGTTAAGTCAGTGCTGTAATCTGCCAAGCTTTTGAAGTTTATTTTCCAAAATTTCTAATTAACTGAATGGAGCAGTCCGTTGTTCTCTTGCTGAATTTGCAGTCAGATGCTTCTTGGTATCCCAGTTGGAAGACTGAGGGGAGCAGATAAAGTTTCAGAAATAAACCTGTGTTTGGTTCTTTTGTTGTGGCTTCTTTGGCAAGTAATCTTGCTGGGAATCTGAGTGCATGGCCTTGCTGCTGAGTCTCCCTGCCTCTGGTCCAGCAGGGACACTTGTAAGTCCTTTTGGGGGCATCTGTGAGTTTAATGAGCAGGCGGAGAATTAGGTTGAAGGTTGTGTTGGCTGTGTCAGAGGTGTCCTGGTTGGTTGGGTAAGGAAGGTGGAGAAAGATCACAGTCCTATGAGTTTTGTATTGTTCCCACCAGTTATTTGGCCATTGTCTTGTTCTGTTCATTCATTGTGTTCCCTATTTTGTTGGAACTAAAGCTTAAATTTCATAAATTTGTCTAATATTTGTTCGGATCCCTCTCAGAGCTTACAGTAAATATCCTATAAATAGTTGAACAATAGGATGCAGAATCTTTAAGTGTGAAACTTTGAGGGTCATAAATTCTGTGAATGTGATGGATGAAAAAAACAGGTTCAAAGGTTTTAGGGTGACTTATCGAGGTCTCTCATTTCTTCCTCTCCATTCTTTCTCTCCCATTCTTTCATAAGGCCGTGGTCCTGTATTGGTTTAAATGAAGTACTGTGCTTTAAATTTGCACACGGCAACTTCAAAAATAGATCCACATGAACATTTTTATATGTATAGTATATTCTAAGAGTTAGCATATCTCTTCAAATATAAGGATTGTTCCATTTTTATAAGAAGCTTCAACCCTTGTAGTCGATAAAATAAAAATATAGTTTGTTGTGAGAAGGACAATTTTGCATCTGTTCTGTTCATGATGCTTGTCACAGAACTTACACAGAGCTGGGAAGAAAGAGAACACTCTGTGGAGACTTGAATGAATGTATAAGAGGGAAGGAAGAGGAAGGGAGGTCATTTGGGAGGAAGGAAAGATGAATGAACATGTCTGGTTTTGGCTTTCAAGTACCCCTTTCATGACCAGGGCCATGGAGTTCTTGGGCAGCTGTGGTCATGGACATTGGTCTGTGCCGTGGCCTTTGTGACCAGCAACTGGCTGGGTCCTGTGCTGTCCGCTGTTGCTGTCTCCTCCCAGGGCCCCAGCTTTGAGGGCATCTGGAGGGCTCTTTCCCCTGCTTGCTCTCAGGGCTCATCTGCTTTTTGTTCTCTCATTTGTCCTCTTCTAGACCTCAGTAGGGAGATAAATATGCAAGATCCCATTGTAATAATATGTATGTATTCTTCCTTTCTTTGCATCATCAGTGAAAAAAAATATATACTTATGAACAGGACAAAGTTTTTTTGTTTGTTTTTGGTTTTGTTTTTTCATTTCTGTTCTACGTTGGGCCTCTCCTCTGCCCTGTGTGTCTCGTATTTCAGTGCGGTGGCTTCATGGCGGGGGGTCATCTAGTCTGGCAGGTGTTTCTGGGATGACTTCTTTTCTAGGGAGCCCCCTGAGCTTTTTCATTTTGGGCTCTGCTGACTGCTTTCTCCATTTTTACATCCACTGCACACACACAAATAATGCCGTCCTAGGGTTGAAGTATTTGTTCAGGCAATGTGTAGTAGTGAAAAGATCCGGAAAGACTGGGTTTTTAACAATTATTTTGTATCTGAATCTCTTTGTTCTTGAAATATTAATCCCTGAAGAATTTTTGCATGAACTAATAAATAAGATAATGTAGTGATATCTGCCCAGTATATATTCCGTATTATGCACTTAGTAAATGGTAATTTATAGTAACCTTTTTAAGTTAAAATTTTTGTGGAGATAATTATGAAGTCAGGCAGCAGTAAGAAATAATACAGATTCCTGTGTGCATAGTACCCAGTTTCCTCCAATGGTAACAGTTTGCAAAGGGAAAGTATAATATCACAACCAGGTTATTGACGTGGTTGAAATCTACAGAGCTTTTTCAGTTTCCCGGTTTTATTTGTACTTGTGCACGCATGTGTGTGTATTTAGTTCTATAATTTTTGTGTTTTTTTTTTTACTGTAGTAAAATACAAATAACATAAAATTTATCATCTTAATCATGTTTAAGTATACAGTTCAGTGGTATGAAATACCTTCTTAATGTTGTGCAACTATCACCAGCATCCATCTCCAGAGCTCTTTCCATCTTGTGCAACTGAAACTCTCCATCTGTAGAATAGTCACTTCCCATTCCCCCTCTCCTCATCCCCCGGCAACTATCGTTCTACTTTCTGTCTCTCTGGATTTGATTGTTCCAGGTAGCTTATATACATGGGGTCATATGGCGTTTGCCCTTCTGTGGCTGACTTATTTCACCCATCATAATGTCCTCCAGGTTTCTCCATGTCATAGCATGTGTTGGAATTTCCTTCCTTTTTAAGACTGAATAATAATCCATTGTATGTATTTACCCCATTTTGCTTGCCCTTGGTGGCTTCCGTGTTTTAGCTATTGCAAATAAAGCTGCTATGAGCTGTACAGTTTTATTACCTGAGGAGGTTTATGCATCCACCACTACAGTGAAAACCTTAAAGGTTCCAACATCACAAGGATTACTCACTTGTGTTGTCCTGTAACCACCCTCTGAGCCCTCGCAACCACTAATCTGCCCTCCCTTCAAAAATGTTGACTTATACAATGCTACATAAATGGAATCATACAGTATGTAATCTTTGTGATTGGCTTTTTTGCCCAGCGTAATCCTCTAGAGATCATCCTATCATCAGTAGTGATTCCCTTGGTTTCATTGAGTAGCAGTCCATGCTATGGCTGTACCACAGTCTTTTTTATCATTTACCGTTGAGTGCCATCTGAGCTGTTTCCAGGTTTTGGCTACTCTGAGTAAAGCTTCTCATTTGTGTAGATGTTTTTATAGGAATGAAACTTTTCGTTTCTCTAAGAGTGCAGTTGCTGGGTTGTTTTAAGACTTAACAAATTTATCTTGCATGAGCCACCGTCTCCTTGGTGATGCAGGTATGTGTAAATGGAGATGAAAATAATGTCATGTGGACCTTTTTAATAATAGCCTGATAAGAGACAACTTTAGACAATCATGTTAAGAACATTGATAACTTCTTAATGCTTCTTTTTTCTCCTTTAACCTCAATTTCTCTGAAGTGGCTCTACAATCTCAAAAATGTCATTCATTCTGAGAACTTCAGAGCCTATTGCCCTTCTTTTCTTGCCTTACTTTTCCTGTGATCAAACATTTGCTAAAGACCTCTTGATTTTACCACTGTAGAGATTTTTATGTCATTCTGCTCTTAATTCATACCTCTGCCATCTGAATTTCAGCAGCCACAGCTTTTTTATATTACTAATATAGTGTCTTCCCTGGAATCTCTACCCTATGAGAGGAGCCTCTGTAACCTGGTCACAGCTGACTTTTATAGCTGTAGGTCCCAATACTCCACTTCATGACCATGGCCATGTCTATCTCAGGGCCTTTGCACATGCCCAGGAAGAAGCCTTACTCTCTTTTCTCATTCATATTCAGCTGTTAGGAGAAATGCAACCTCCTCTCGGGAGGTCCTTTTGGTATATATTATTCCGTACCCTGTACTTTTCTTTCACAGCACTTATGGTAGTTTTTTTCATTTTAGTTGTATAAAACCCAGGGCCCCACATGGTTCAGCATGGTCATAGAATCCCCTCAAAGGAGTTGACCGGAAAATATATTCTCTTAAAGCAATTTAAGTCTCAACATTGTCTCTGGTAAATGACTTTAAGCCTCTGTCTTCCAAATAGTAGCTCTTAACCATGCTATTACTCCCTTACCAGGTGAATGTTGAGGTGGGATGCTATCTGACTCACCCCTTCCCTGAAAACTGGATTGGGATCTTTTCTATCTTTGTCATCTTAGAACCTGGAACATTGACTGGCAGATATCAGGCGCTCTACTGATGGTTGTTGGGAACATGAATGAATGAATGAATGAATGAACTACATGTCTTGTATGTAGGAGACTTTTGGTAAAACTCCGACAAAATGAGTGAATACTGTAAATCTTTCTTAATTTTCCAGGTGATTTTTGAAGTGATAACTTCTGGACATCAAGGCTACCTCGCTATTGATGAAGTGAAGGTGTTGGGACATCCATGCAGTAAGTTGCCACAACTCTTACACATTTGGGTCCATCACTGGGGACATATTTATGCTACAGGTTAAGAGAAGACACTGAAAGCTGGGGAGAAGTTATCTTGCCAGAAGAGTTCCTGACAAGTCTTTAGGTATTGCTTTGTTAGCCAGAAGTCCAAAAACATCTATTTCATGTGTCATTCATTGTATGTAATGAAGATTAGGAATGGGGACTAATGGGCTACTTTGATATAATCAGACATCCTTGCAGTGATCTGTGGATTTCCCTTTTAAATAGAAGAACAGGTTAAACATTGAGAATCTGTGCATTTTTCTGCTAAATTCAGTGTATTACTGGCCTACTTTAAAAGAATATGACCCCAGGGGCGCCTGGGTAGCACAGTCGTTAAGCGTCTGCCTTCGGCTCAGGGCGTGATCCCGGTGTTCCGGGATCAAGTCCCACATCGGGCTCCTCCGCTGGGAGCCTGCTTCTTCCTCTCCCACTCCCCCTGCTGTGCTCCCTCTCTCACTGGCTGTCTCTGTCAAATAAATAAATAAAATCTTTAAAAAAAAAAAAAAAAAAAAAGAATATGACCCCAAACAGGTCTGGGATCTGTGAAATACAACAAATCTACCTAAATCACTTAGAGATTCCAGAAATGGCCTGCTCTTCATCTTTTAAAAATTAATACTTTAAAAATTCCAATGAGTGATAAACACACACTTTTCTTTTTTACTGTTCAGTATCAACACCTATTAACAGGCTGTCATATTTGTATCTGAACCATTGTCATTAAATCAAAATAAAAAATTACATGTAGCCAGTCCTGTTTCTCCCCTGCCTCCTCTGGGGCCACCACTGGGATGAGCTTGCTGCTGCCCCCTCCATCTGTAAGGTTCATATTCCACAAGCAGTAGAAACAGATGTAGCTGTTTTAAGCAGAAAAGCTTTGTATAGAAAGGGAATTAGTGACAAATAGAATCACGGGGCACATCGGTGATCTAGGCTCCAGTGATGGGTGGGAGCCAAAAGGGAGACTCTGCAGCCAGAACCACGGTGACTGCTATGCCCGAGGGGCCATCCATAGGGCAGGGGTGCTGCAACCTTGCCACCTGCCGGAATATTTGTCACCGTCTCTGTACCTTTGCCTCCCCGGCCTTAGACTCAAGACCTCGAGTGGGATTGTCAGGGTTGGCAAGCTAGAACTTGTGCTCATTCCCTTGCTAGCGATCGGGGTCATCTAGGCAAGCCCACTGTGGCTTTTTCGCCTTCTATCCTGGGAGTCAGGCCAAGACTTTTACCAAAAAACATACAATGGGGCATTTCCCAACCCCAGAATAGTACTTTGAGAGCTTAACAACCAAAATGCTGCAGATGTCTGTGTGTGGGCATGCGTGTACATGTGTGTGCATGTGTGTGGGGATGCATGTAGGTGTGCTTTTCCCCATAATCACTATGTGATTCACAAAAAAAGTAAGAAAGTAATGTTTCCCTTTTGTAAATTCTAATGAATAGTATCCAGCTCTCCAGATTACTCTGTATATTTTTTCTCCACTTAGCATTATGTTTTTAAGGTCAATCCATGATATTCTATCATAGGAATATATTATATTTTATTTCTCTATTCTTCCTTGAACATTTAGCTTTTTCCCCCAGTTGTTCTTCATGACAAACACGGCTGCAGTGAACATCCGTGGGCGTGCCTCGGTGCAATGTACAAGACCCTCAGTAGGGCATATTCTTAGAAGCAGGATTGCTGGGATGTAGGGTAGAAACACTTTTAGTTTTACTAGATGCTGCCAAATTTCTATGAAAAGTGTCTGAACCAGTTTATAGTCCCACCAGCAATGCATGGGAGTTTTATTTTCCTTATATCCTTGCCCAGAATTGATATTGTCAGACTTTAAATCTTTGGCCATGTGAGGGAAGGCAGCCTGCTTTATTTTTAGGGTCCCCAGCATGAAGGAGAGACTAGCTGGTTCATACATTCCTGGATTTCTGCCGATGGTCCCTACCCACATTCCTGAGAAAGTGGTTATACCTGCAATGATATTAAAGATACACACATTTGCAGAAGTGTCTCTGCTTTTATTGCCTGGATTGAAGAGATCATGAGCTCATTCCCTGTGGTAGTTACTGAGAGCCTTTGTGGTCGTCATCTGACGAGGGTATCATGGCACAGTCATCTGATTCCATCCAGAGTGATTTTGCTCTCCCTGAGATCTTTCTCTGGTGCTCAGAGCTTGCCACAACACCAAAGTTCAAACACCGCAATCATCTTGCTCCTTACTGAGGCAGACATTACTTCTGTAACACATCGCATTTGCCTTCCTTCTGTCAGCAGGACTGGTGAGTTCAAGAAGAATTTCTCCCCTTTTTTTCTGAAAAGGCAGGAAAACGAACAATGCTGTACCTAATTGGAACAGCAGGGCAAATTTAGGAAGCAGAATATAATTACCTGGTTGGAACTTGGCCAGATCCTCAGAGTAATAGCCTTGGGCTTGGAAAAATGCCATGGGGTCTTCTAATGTACATAAATGATCCCACCTCCGATTCACCTCTTATCAGGAGGTTAAAGAAAATAGAGGAATGATGCATGCCTACTATGTGCTGAGCGCTCCCATTACTCAAAGCAACCATCGCCCCAAGACAGATGTTTTTGCCGCCGTGCTGCAGATGCAGAGGATGAGGCCAAGTTTGCAGGGGTCCGTCCTGCTGTCTGTCCAGGGTTTGCTCTACATCTGGCCATCTGCCAACAAAGTAGCTCCTGATGCGTGGCTCCTCCCATTCCGCAGGATTTGAGTCATTGTCTTCAGTAAGATACAAAGGCGTACTTAATGCTTGTCCTTCTATCAGAGCCTCCCGAAATGTGTCTCCTGCAGTTCTGTTCATTCCTTCCAAGCTCAGCTGCCTGTAGCCACAGACATGGTGTTTATGGTCTCTCCTTTGGAGAATACTGGTGCCGATACCTAATTGGCTTTGCAAACTGCTCTTAAGAGACACAGAATTGCAAAATGGGCTCTCTACCAGGGTGATGTATGGTACAACAGCATTTTGAACTGTAAGCTTTAAATGGTTTTGATGATGGCCCTTCTGTAGTTATTTTTTCCTGAACCTCTAAGTTTATGGGGAAAACATGCAAATAAAGATTTTAAAGAAGGCAATAGCTTGGTCTTAAAATGTAAAGCTTTGCAGGTAATATTTTAAGGGATTTCCCAGCAATATTTCTGAATAATAATCAATTATTTTGAAATCATGATGGTCATTAGATTTAAATCATAAGGGAGCATAAATATTGCATATCTAAAACTACGCTTTCCAAAAAGATGCAAAACTGCTGAACTTATTTACTTCCCTCTAAAGGCTCCTGTTTCGATTCATATAGGTTTACAAGTAGGCATTTCAACATTTTTTTTAAAGTACTTGTTCTGTTAAGAGTATACAGTTGCTCATAAAATTGATTTTAATGTCGTGACAATAAAATGCAGGATCAGCATGAAATGTGGATATGGCTGTGCGGAACCAGCAGCTCGATGGCTTAAGCCCCCTTCTAATGAACACAGATAATTTTCGTATTTGGTATGCACACTCAAAATATATTTTGAATTTGGTTCAGTAATCCTAGTAGGAGAACCTGAAGAAGCATTTTGTCAGCTTCATAATGTCTCCTATTTTTAAGCAGGTTATAAGCTATGCATGTATGGGTGTTTCTGTTATCACCTTGTAATGCTGGCATGTATCTTTATGTCTTACAAGCCATGCAGCATTTTAACAGGTTTATTGAGAAATAATTCATGTTATCATACAATTCACCCACTTAAAGTGTACAATTCAGTGTTTTTAGTATATTTACAGAGTTAGTGAAACCATCACCATAATCAACTTTAGAATATTTTCATCACCCCTTAAAGAAACCCTGTACCCACTCTTGCGTCAAGTCTCCATTCCCTTGGCCTCTGCCCCGTAGGCAATTACTAATCTACTTTCTGTCTCTATAGCTTTGCTTGTTTTCTCAGAGTTCATTTAAATGGAATCATACAGTACATGGTCTTTTCTGTCTGGCTTCTTTCACTTCCCACAACATTCTGTGGTTCATCCATGTTCTAGACTGTCAATACTTCATTCCTGAAGCTGCGAAATAGTCCATTGTATGACATACTTCAGGTTCTTTACGCGTTCATCAACTGGTGGAGGTTTGAGTCGTTTCTAATTTGAGGCTATTGGGAATAACACTGTGACGAACATTTCTGTTACAGGGTTTTGCGTGGACATTCGTTTTCAATTCTTTTGGAATCATACTTAGAAGGGGGGTTACTGGGTCACAGAATATGTTTAGCATTTTGGGTGACACTGAAATTTTTTATCAAACTGGCTGCACCATTTTACATTCTGAGGAGCAGGGGTTCTTGCCAATATTTGTCATTTGTCTTTTTTTTTCTTTTTTTTTTTTTTTTTACCTCCATGGCTTTGAAGTGGTATTTCTTTGTGGTTTTGATTCCCTAATGGCTAATTACGTGAAGCTTCTTTTTGTCTGTTTATTGGCCACTTATGTACCTTTTTAAAGAAATGACTATTTAGATTTTTCCCCATTTCTAATTGAGTTATTTATCTTTTCTCCTTAGTTTTATTGAGAAATAATTGACATACATCACTGTAAAAGTTTAAGGCATCAGCATGGTGGTTTGATACACATTTATTATGAGATGATCACCACGATAGGTTCAGCTAGCATCCATCTTCTCATATAGATACAATAAAAAGATACAAAGAAAAAGAAAACAAATGTTCCCCTTGTGATGACAGCTCATAGGATTTACTTCCTTAACTTCTCTGTGTATCACACAGCAGGGAGAGCTAGTCATCGTGTTGTACCTCACATCCCTAGTATTTATTTATAACTGGAAGTTTGTTCCTTTTGACCACTTTCCTCCCTTTCACCTCCCTTTCAGCTCCTCCTCTGGTTACTACAAGTCTGATCTCTTTTTCTATGAGTTTTTTTTCTTGTTTGTTTGTTTCCTTTTAGATTCCATATGTAAATGAAATCGTACAGTATTGGTCTTTCTCTGACTTATTTCACTTAGCGTAATGCCCTTGAGGTCCATCCATGTTGTCACAAGTGATAGAATTTCCTTGTGTTTTATAACTGAATAATATTCCATTGTATATATGTTCCACAACTTCTTTATCCACTTATCAGTTGATAGAAACTTAAGCTGTTTCCATGTATTGGCTGTCGTAAATAACGCTGCTGTGAACACGAGGGTGCAGATATCTCTTCCAGTTAGTGTTTTCAGTACCTTTGGACAAATTGCTAGAAGCAGAATTGTTGGATCATAAGGTAGCTCTATTTTTATTTTTTTTTGAGGACCCTCCATACTGTTTTCCAGTGGCTGCACCAATTTACATTCCCATCAGTATTGCCTTTTCGCCACATCAATACTGGTATGTGTTACCTCTTGAATTTTTTTTTAATTTATACATTTGACAGAGAGAGACAGCCAGTGAGAGAGGGAACACAAGCAGGGGGAGTGGGAGAGGAAGAAACAGGCTCCCAGCGGAGGAGCCCGATGTGGGGCTCGATCCCGGAACGCCGGGATCACGCCCTGAGCCGAAGGCAGACGCCTAACAACTGCGCCACCCAGGCGCCCCACCTCTTGTATTTTTGATGCTGGTCCTTCTAACAGGCATGAGGTGATATCTCATTGTGGTTTTAATTTGCATTTCTCTAATGACTAGTGATGTTGAGCATCTTTTGTTTTCATGCACCTATTGATCTTTCATATATTTTGAAGAGATATCTATTCAGGTCCTTTGTCCATTTTTTAATTAGGTTATTGTCATTTTTTTGCTATTAAGTTGTATGAGTTTTTTTTATACAGTTTGGATATTAAACCTCGTCATATATATGGTTTACAAATATTTTTCCCATTCCATAAGGTTGTCATTTCACTTCATTGATAGCTTATTTTGTTGAGCAGAAGTTTTCAGTTCGATGTAGTCTCACATGTTTAATTTTTGTTCTTTTCTTGTGCTTTAGGTGTCATATCTAAAGAGTGATTATTAAGATCCATGCCAAGGAGCTGTATTCCTTTGTTTCTGTCTCGGAGTTTCAGGTTTCAGGTCTCACATTTAAGTCTTTAATCCATTTCAAATTAATTTCTGTGTATGGTATAAGATACGGGTCAGATTTCATTCTTATACATGTGAATATCCATTTATCCCAGTTCCATTATTGAAAATACTGTCTTTTTTCCATTGAGTATTGACTTCCTTTTTTAAAATCAGTTGACTGTGTATGCTGGGTATATTTCTGGGCTCTCAATTCTGTTCCATTCGTCTGTTTCTCTGTTTTTATGCCAGTACCATGCCATTTTGATGACTATAGATTTATAGTGTAGCTTGAAATCAAGAAATGTGGTGCCTCCTGCTTTGTTCTTTCTCAGGATTGCTCTGGATATTCAGGGTCTTTTGCGGTTCCATATAAGTTTTAGGAGTGTTTTTTTTTTTTTTTTCTACTCCTTAAAGAAAATGCTACTGGAATCTCAGTAACATTTGCACTGAATCTATAGATGGCTTTTGGTAGTATCGACATTTTAAAAATATTAATTCTTGGGATGCCTGGATGGCTCAGTCAGTTGAGTGTCTGCCTTTGGCTCGGGTCATCATCCCAGGGTCCTGGGATTAAGCCTGGCCTCAGGCTCCCTTCTCAGTGGGGAGTCTGCTTCTCCCTCTCCCTCTGACCCTTCCCTCTGTTTGTGCTCTCACTCTGTCACTTAAAAGAGTAAATTAAAAAATCTTTAAAACATAATAAAAGTAGAGCTACCTTACAACCCAGCAATTGCCTACTAGGTATTTACCCCAAAGATACAGATGTAGTGAAAAGAAACGGTGCATGCACCCCACATTCATAGCAGCAATGTCCACAATAGCCAAACCGTGGAAGGAGCCGAGATGCCCTTCGACAGATGAATGGATAAAGCAGATGTGGTCCATATATACAGTGCAGTATTACTCAGCCATCAGAAAGGATGAATACCAGCCATTCGCATCAACGTGGATAGAACTGGAGGAGCTCAGGCTGAGTGAAATTAAGTCAAGCAGAGAAGGACAATTATATGGTTTCACTAATATGTGGAACATAAGGAATAGCATGGAAGACCACAGGGGAAGGGAAGGAAAACTGGACAGGAAGAAATCAGAGAGGGAGATTAACCATGAGAGCCTCTGGACTCCAGAAAACAAACTGGGGATTACAGAGGGGAGAGGGGTGAAGGGATAGGATAACAGAGTGATGGGTATTAAGGAGGGCACGTGTTGTGATGAGCACTGGGTGATATACGCAGCTAATGAATTGTCGAACACTACATCAGAAACTAATGATATACTATATTCTGGCTAACTGAACATAATAAAAAATAATTAAAAATAATAAAAAATAAAAATATTAATTTACAGTCTATGAACACGGGCTACCTTGCCATTTATTTGTATTTTCTAAAATTTTTTTCATCAGTGTCTTATAGTTTTCAGTGTAGAGAGCTTTCACCTCCTTAGCTAAATTTATCCCTGTGTATTGTATTGATTTTGATGCTATTGTAAATGAGATTGATTGCTTTATTTCTTTTTCAGAAAATTTGTTGTCAGTGTATAGAAATACTACTCAATTTTATATGTTAATTTTGTACTCTGGGACTTTACTGGATTCATTGATGTAATAGTTTTTTTGTTGAGTCTTTAGCTTTTCTTCTATATAAAATATGTTATCTGCAAATAAGGATAGTTTTCTTTCTTTCTTTCTTTCTTTCTTTCTTTCTTTCTCTCTCTCTCTCTCTCTCTCTCTCTCTCTCTCTCCCTCCCTCTCCCTCTCCCTCTCCCTCTCTCTCTCTCTCTCTCTCTCATTCTGATAACTTTTATTTCTTTTTCTTGTCTGATTGCCCTACTTAAGACTTCTAGAACTGTGTTGACCAGAAGTGGTGAAAATGGCAATCTTGTCTTACTCTAATCTTAGAGGAAAAGCTTTCAACATTTCACCATTTGGTGTAGTATTATCTGTGGGCTTGTCATATGTGACCTTTATTGTGCTGACATATGTTCCTTCTATGTATAATTTGTTCAGAGTTGTTATCATGAATGGATATTGAATTTTGTCCATTGCTTTTTCTGCATCTATTGAGATGATCATATGATTCTTTTTCTTCATTCTATTAATGTGAAACAATCATATTGATTGATTTGCATATGTTAAACTACCCTTGCATCCTAGGAATAAATTTCCCGTGATCAAGGTGTATGATCCTTTTAATGTGCTGCTGAATTGGTTTGCCAATATTTTATTGAGAATGTTTTCATCTACAGTCATCAGGGATCCTGGCCTGTAGTTGTTTCCTTTTGTTTTGTTTTTAGTAGCATTCTTTTCTAGTTTTAGTATCAGGAAAATGCTGGATTCATAAAATGAGTTTGGGACTATTTCCTCCTCTTCTATTTTGTAGAAGAGTCTGAGAAGGATTGGTGTTAATTCTTCCTTAAATGTTTGGTAAAATTCAGTGGTGAAGCCCTTTAGTCCTGGGCTTTTCTTCGTTGAGAGATTTTTGGTTAACGGATTCATCTCCTTACTCATAATTGGTCTATTAAAATTTTCTATTTCTTCAGGAATTAGTCTTGGTAAGCTCTATGTTTCTATGAATTTTTTTCCATTTCTTCTAGGTTGTTTAGTTTGTTGGCATAAAAGTTTTTCTTGCATAAAAGTTGTTTTTGGTAGCCTCCTATAACCCTTCGAATTACTGTGGTATCAGTTGTAATGTCTCCTATTTCATTTACAATTTGTTGCTTTGGGTCCGCTCTTTTTTAACTTGGTTAGTCTACCTAAGTATTTGTCAATTTTGTTTATCTTTTGAAAGAACGAACTCTTAGTTTAGCTAATCTTTTCTAATGTTTTCTGTTCTTTGTTTTTTCTGCTCTAATCTTTGTTGTTTCCTTTTTTCTGCTAACTTTGGGCTCAGTTTGTTCTTTTTCTAGTTCTTTAAGATGTAGAGTTAGGTTGTATATTTAGGATCCTTTTTGCTTCTTAAGTAGACATATATGGCTACGAAGCTCCCTCTTAGAACTACTTTTGCTGCATCCCACACGTTCTGATATTTTGTTTTTCCATTTTTGTTTATCTAAAGAAATCTTTTCTCCCCTTTAATGTTTCTTTGATCCATTTGTTGTTCAGGAGGGAGTAGTTTAATTTCCATGTGTTCATGAATTTTCCAGTTTTCGTCTTGTTATTGATTTCCAGTTTCATTCCGTTGTGGTCAGAAAAGATTCTTAGTACCATTTCAATCTTTTTAAATTGGCTAAGACTTGTTTTGTGGCTTAACATATGGTCTATCCTAGAAAATAATCTGTGTATGCTTGAGAAGAATGTATATTCTGCTGTTGTTGGATAGAATGTTTTATGTATGCTTGTTAGGTCTGTTTGGTCTATAGTGTTGTGCAAGTCTGCTGTTTCCTTAATGATTCTGTGACCACATGCTCTGTCCATTGTTGAGAGTGGGGTGTTAAAATCCCCAACTATTATTATGTTACTGTTTATTTCTCCTTTTGTTTCTAGAAGTTTTTGCTTTTGTATGTCGCTGCTTCACCATGGTGTACATACATCTTCTTGTTACTTCTAATTTTTATAGCTCCTTGATGTAGTAGGCCCCTTTGTCATTACATAATGACTTTCTTTGCCTCGTTTTATCATTTTTAACTTAAAGTCTGTCTTGTCTAAGTATAGTTACTCCTGATTTTCTTTTCTTTTTCTTTCTTTTTCTTTTCCTTTTTCTTTTTTCTTTGGTTACCATTTGCTTGAAATGTCTTTTTCCATCTCTTCACTCTCATCGTATGCGTGTCTTTTTTTTTTTTTCCATGTTCAGCTAGCCAACATATAGTACGTCATTAGTTTTTGATGTAGTGTTAAATGATTCATTAGTTGTGTATAACATCCAGGGCTATGTGTGTCCTTAAGGCTAAAGTGCTTCTCTTGTAGGCAGCACGTTGTTGGATCTTGTTTTTGTTTTTTATCTTTTCAGACATTCTGTGTCTTTTAATCCATTTATATTTATTGTAACTATTGACAGGAAAGAACTATTTCCATTTTGTTAATTTCTTTCTGGTTGCTTTGTAGATCTATTTTTCCTTGTTTCTGATTCTGGTGTCATTTTTGTGTGTTTCGATGTTTTTGGTTTTAATATGCTTTGACTTCTTTGTTTTGCTCTTTCGTGAATTACTACAAAATTTTTCTATATAATTCCCATAAAGCTTACATAAAATATCTTAAACTTACAGCACCCTATTTTAAACTGACAACAACTTACCTTTAATAGAATTTGGAAGCTTTACAATTTTACATCTCCTCCTCCTCATACTTTAGGTTATCACAAATAGGTTCTGTTGTTAAAATTTATATGTTTTTTATATTGTGTAACTAACAACAGATCATTCTATTTATAGTTATTTTTACTATATTTTTTTAAATAACTTTTAGAGCTGTAAATGAGTTATGTACCACTATTACCATATTGCAAAATCTAACTATGACTATAAATTTACCATTACCAGTGAGATTTATCCCACCTTTTTATATTTTTATGATGTTAATTAGCATTCTTTTACTTCCACTCAAAGAACTCCCTTTGGCATTTTTTTTTATTAAAGTATAGTTGACATACAATGTTGTATTAGTTTCAAGTGTACGACATAGTGATTAGATAATTCTGTACATTATTCAATGCTCACAATAAGCATAGTTACCATCTGTAGCCATAAAAAATATTAAAGTATTATAGACTACATTTTTTATGCTGTACTTTCATCCCTGTGACTTGTTTATTTTAAAACTGGAAATTCATTCCTCTTAATCTATTTCATCCATTCTCCCACTCCCCTTCAGCAACCACCGTTTGTTTTCTGTACTTATGAGTCTGTTTCTATTTTGTTTGTTTTGTTTTTTGATTAAACATATATGTGAAATCACATGGTATTTATCTTTTTTTGCCTGACTCATTTGACTTAGCATAATACTCTGTATATCTATGCATGTTGTCACAGATTAGCCCCACCAGTTCCCAGCAGTCGTGCTCAGGGGTTCCCTTTCCTCCACATCCATGCCAACCCTTGTTATTTCTTGTCTTATTCATACTAGCCATTCTGATTGGTGTGAGATGGTATCTCACACTGTGGTTTTGATTTGTGTTTTCCTGATGATCAGTGATATTGAACATCTTTTCATGTGTTTGTTGGCCATCTGTATGTCTTCTATGGAGAAATGTCTATTCAGGTCCTCCACCTATTTTTAATCAGTTTATTAGGTATTTTTGGTGTTGAGTTGTAAGAGTTCCTTATATATTTTGAATATTAACCCCTTATTGGATATATCATTTTCAAATGTCTTCTTTCATTTAGTAGGTTACCTTTTGAAAAAGATTGAAAACAAAAACCCACATGCCATATATTACATAAAGTATATATAAAATCCAGTACTATGGTATTTTACTACTTTTGAATATGAAATAAGTTAGCAATTTTTTTTTTAACATTTAAGAAATGCTGACTTCATAATATAGCATCCCAGGTTCAAAATCATTCTTATTTTATAAAATAAAATTATTTTTTTCCCTCACTGATTTATTTGCATATCCACATATTGCTTGCCTATTTCTAAATTTAGATTGTTTATGAAGACATTATAAGCAGTATGAGTAAAATAAGAATAATAGTGACAAAAAAATAGAATTGTTTTCTGAATTACATTCTGCTGAGTAATGACAGATCACATGCTTTGGCTGAGAGGCGCATGGTATTCAGAACTGACATTTCATTTTAAACACACAGGAACCTAACTTGGATTTTTCTCCCCCCAAATATCAGTCGTTCTTCTTTAAGATATGAGTGACTTATAAAAGTTACTTGTATATAGTACCTAACTTATTTTTCTATGATAAGAATGTTAAGTCTGTTTTGCCACTTGAAAAATTATTTCACTAAGATCCATCTTTATCTTTCAAGCAAAAAAAAAAAAAAAAAAGTTTGGTCCTGTAACCAGTGCAGAGCAAAGCTTCCTGCTTCTATCATAAGAGTTACTTGGCCTCTTTGGCCCTATACACACATTCGTATAATGGGGATGATAATAACAATGATGGTTAACTCAGTGGGGTAAATGTGAGGATTAAATGAGTTGATGAACATCAAGAACTTAGAACAGTGCTTGGCACATTCTAAGAGCTCAATAAACGTGAGCTGTTATTACTATTTTTAGGCACTCCATCCTGATGGATCCACTAAAATAAGTTAGCAACAGATTAAGTAGCTTAAACTGATCGATTACTTACGTGGGGTGATTTAGCAACGTCCATCTAAAAATTTAAAAAGAAAAATGTTTGCAAAATGTACTGTGTCTCAATGTGGGCAGTCCCAGGCCATTCCTTAGGCAGAGGTTGGCTTCCTTGTTTGTGAAGACATGCTACAGGAATAAAAGAGTTGATTGATTGTTCTGGCAGTTTGGGAATGCCTCCAGTTCATTTCAACCTATGCCATTACATTAAAATACAAATGAAAATAAGAAAGGGTCAGGACCCAGTCCTCTTTTGCCGGCTTCAGTCTGCACTTTGATCTCGCAAATTACCGTTCTTTGATTTTGTTGTTAGCATTTTGTGCAGGCTTTGAAGGATCAATAATATGAAACATCTACAAAATGATTTGCATCGTGGCCAATAGTTCTTGGCTTTGAGATCAAAGTTTGATTTGAGATTAATACCTGAAAATCTCTATTCTTTTAACAACAGTTTTCTTAATAAGAAGCAACAGAATATGGCAAAGATGAGAAAATAGGAGAGTTGTAGTAAAAATCCTGTTTGATCTTCATGGAAGATATTTAGTTTTTAGAACTCCTGCAGATTTTAGAAGAGAGCTGGCATTGCATTTTGAAAGGGTATCCAGGAGACGAATGGGCCTATAAATTTGGAGAGAGAGAAAGAATTTTTCTCTTTGAATATGGGATAGATTGAAATTTTCTACTCTAACGGTGCTATACCTGGTGTTACAATTAAGATAGTTTGGCAGGGTTCTGAGCATACAGCTCAGCATGGGATCAAAACTTTTCTGGCTGTAGAGCTTTTTTTCTTGGGATCTTTTCCAGTTTCCAGTGATAGATTAGTTATTTTAAATAGTAATGAACATTTTTGAGGGTACCAGGCACACAGAATACCTTCCTGGCTTCATCTTGTTTAATCTTTTTCCCAACCCTATGTGATAAGTACTTTTTTTTTTAGTACTTTTTTTTTAAATCCCTGTTTTACAAATTATATATATCCACTAAGACTTGGGTTAAAGAACTTTTGCTTCTGTTCAGAGGTAGTAAGGGGCTGAAATATTGATGCTTGAATGTTTGAGCACATGTGGCAGAAATCCAAATCTTAAAATAGTGTCAGCCTTCCCATTTGAAAACACTTCTAGAATTCACATCACTGGACAGGGAGGATCCAGGCATCTTAAAACTTTGGAAAGATGATATAGGCCTTTAACATTTATTGAAAAAAACTTACAACAGTATTATTAGAAATTTTGACTTCTGTGTTCTTAGAAGAAACTGATCTGGATAATAGAATTCCACAGTCCTTTTGTCTTGTTCACCCTGGTGGATGAGTTACTATCTTGTCAATTAATTATCTTTCATCTGAAAAGGAGAAGTTGCTTATAAAAGTGTTTATGCTTAATAGGTTTGTATTATGTGTTCATCTGGTTTTCATTTGAGTTGTGGCTTTTATTATCTTAGCTAGATTATTTTTTTCTGGCAGTCTTTCTCTCAACTAAGCAATGCTATTTCCCAAACCAAAGACAGTCCATTCCAGGGAAGGGCCCTTCCAAAATACAATTTGAACAGAGGTATAAATTCCTTAGACCTTTAACCTTACTGTGTGAGTAATATGCACTGGCAGTCTTTCAGAAAGCTGTATTAAAGATCAAAATACTTCTACAGGAAAAGTAATAACTTTCATTCTGTCCAACAAATCTTTAAGAACAGGGGCAAAGACAGACTTTCACATAATCATATCTTTGGCCTCCAAATTAAAAATGTAAGTTGTATCCTAACAAACAACCCCCTGGAGGCAGTAAGTATTGCTTACTGTATTGATAAATGAGTTTTTCTGTGTCTTTCTTTTTGGTTCAGTTAGCCATTGCTTGAAACAGAACCTCTAGGAAAGCAGTCTTCCTGAGGTGGGCTTCCCAGTGGATGAACAGCCCAGTGGCAGAACTAGTGACAGTTCTGATATTCACATTATTTATTATTATTAAGTCAGCTGATAGAGCAGAGTACGTATATTTCATGAGCTTCTCAAGACAGATTACAGAAATTAATACTTGGTATTTTTGATGGTGTGGTGAAAAGAGCTCTTTTATATGCCCTGCTAGTAGAGAGTTAGTCACCATACAGTACATTCCTAGGTTTTGATGTAAAGTTCCATGATTCATTGTTTGCATATAACACCTAGGGCTCCATGCAATACATGCCCTCCTTACTACCCATCACCAGCCTATCCCATTCCCCCAACCCTCTCCCCTCTGAAGCCCTCAGTTTGTTTCCCAGAGTCCATAGTCTCTCATGGTTCATTCCCCCTCTGTTTACCCTCTCTTCCTTCTTCCCTTCCTTCTCCTACCGATCTCCCTGCTATTCCTTATGTTCCATAAATGAGTGAAACCATATGATAATTGTCTTTCTCTGCTTGACTTACTTCACTTAGCATAATCAAAAGTCTTTTTAAAATGCATTTCTTTTGTCTTGCTAAATTCAATTTCTGAAAATTTATCCTAAGGAAAAAGCAGAAAGTCTATATGACGATTTAATTATGAAAACTTTCATCTTGGCATTATGTATAAGAAACCCAAATGTTCAACAGTAGAGGATGGTCAAGTAAACTTTTGTATGTCTTTATCATGTATTCAGGACTTCTCAGCTTCGACCCTATTGACATTTTGGGTCAGGTGATTCTTTTTTGCGGGGGCTGTCTTGTGCACTTCAGGATGTTTCACACCATCCATGGTCTCTTTTCACTAGATACCAAGAGTACCTCCACCTTCTCCATCCCTGTTGTGACAACCGAAAATGTCTCCAGACATTGTGAGATGTTCCCTGGGGGGTGCCATTGCCCCAGTTGAGAACCGTCGATGTGTATCAGGCAGATTTTCAGAAAGTTTTAGATGTATATTTAAGATGGGAAAATGCTGACAATATTTTGTTAGTTTTTTTTAAGTGCATGGTTACCACAAAAAGGGAGAAAGATACCAATAAACCATGTTAGAGAGTATTTAGTTTTCTTAATGGCAGGGGGTTGTTCTGATAGTACAATGCAAAGCCAGAAGCTCCCACCAGAGACCCCAGAGCAACCCATGAATAGCGTAGCTGCCCATGATATGTCCCTGGAGAGAGGATTCTACCAAGTGCTAGAAACTTCCTTTTTTGGTTCCAACAAATTTTTTTTTTAACCTTCATTCCACCGCTCCCCATTCCTATCCCATTTTCAGCTATTCTCATGATTTAGCTTTTCATCTGTCTTCTCACCTAGTGCAATAAATAATCTCTATGAATGTTCCTGGATGAATCAAAGTTCAGTTTCCCAGCGTTCCTCAGGTTGTCCAGGCTTTAGGTCAACATGCTGTGTGTCTCCTCAATAGGTTACAGGATACGTTCCATTTTTTAAAAACAGTGTGCAGAAATACATGCATATTTCCAAAATTGCTTCTTAGAGATAAAATTTTATATGATTAAAAAATTAAATACTTCTCTATTTTTAATGTTTATTATTGATAATATTTTCTAAAAGAGAAAAATAAATTATTTAAAAACACATCCTAGGAAAAAGAATTCAATTGATTTCCAATATCTTGGACATTTTTAAATATATTAACCATATTAGTAGGAAGAATGTGTAAGTGAAGTTGACCCAGGTAAGTTGTTTTCAGATGCCATTCAGGTCTGGGGGAAATTGAATTATACTATTTCTCAGGCAGTTTGGAAACATGCTATAGTATTTCAAAAAAGAAAAAGAGAACTATATGGATATCCCACCCTTACTCCTCCAAAATTCTCCTGCCATGCTAGATAAGGGATGAAATTAAAAATTTCAAGATTTGAAATTCATTTTTTGTAAATGATTTTAGCCCATGGGAAGTGTACTCTTGATGTTCAAACTAAATGTATTTTAGCTTTCCCCTTGTGCCACTCAGAAGTATAAAAGCCTTTGAAGGGCTGAAAATCTCTAATGGTTATATCAGGAAAGGAAATGTTACTACAGGGAAGGGAATCTTTCTTGCATTTTTGCATCTGTAGGAGGAGAGGGGACGTTAAGCTGTGTTGCCTCCACGTACTTTGATTAGACCTTCTGGTTGAGAACTTGAAGAGAACTCACTTGTAGTGCATAAGAAGAGCAAGAGGGATTTTGAGAAAATCCTTAGGGGCCTTGAGGGGTGGGAGGGAGACAAAGGAGAGGAGGAGTCATAGGTGGGTCACAGGGCAAGAAGGCAAGGCCTAAGACGTACGTGGGCAACACATGGGGGTTTTGCAATGGATTTTTAGGGGAAACCCTTTTGATTTTTAATTTTTAGTAGCTTAACTATGTAAGGAAATACCAGGAGTGATACTCAAAATGCTTCCCAACCTTTTAGGACAGGCTCAGAACTGACCCTGGGCTTACCCAAGTAGGGTGAAACAGCACAATAGCACCTCAGGTACCACACCCCTTTACCAGAAGTTATAAAAGATGGCCGCACACTCAAAACCCTTGTCTTAGGGACCCAGCTTGTTACAGTGGCCTTCAGCAAGAGATGAGCAGAAGGAGGCATGAGATGGACAGGAGAGGGCAACATCAGTGAGGCGTCCTACCTGTCAAACGAGCAGGACAATCTGTCTTTAACAATCCACAGGAGCGTGAAAGTGGAGGTGATGCTCAATGTACGTGGGAGCCAGCCTGGGAGATTTTCTCAAAGGAACCATTGAAGGTCTAAATTATCCTTCGCAAAGTCATGCCAATAGGAAAGGAAGCCCTGTCCTGGGGGAGCACGTGGGCATCAGGGACTTGGAAAGGGACACGCCAGCTGCCTGAGTGGTTCCCATGAGAGGAGCAGGACGAAACAGGGAGGAGAGAGGGACCAAAACCGAAACCTGATGAAAGAGCTTCCAGCCCCAGGGACACCTTCTACGCAAGGAAGCCTGGGGTTCTAGCTTCAGAGAATATACTCGTTCTAAATGTGACTCACACCATAAGCCTGGTTATGGTTTACCCATGGATGCAAGAGGGGTCTCCAAAGAGGGCACTGAAGACACAGCCCCCATACCCAAAATACTCACGGAGAAAGCAAGCAAGGACTCCATCACTGCAGGTGGAGCACTACCGAGGCAATGGCGGAGGAGGTGACAAGGGCCCTTATCTGGCCTTGAACAAACCGCTGAGAGCGGGCAACAGTCCGTAGCAGGCCAGTCGCAACTGACACCCCACCTCCTGGTCTACCCACTTCTCTGCCCAGCCCACTGTAATCCCTGTGTCTACAAACGGCTGCCTCGCTAGCCAGCTGCTACCATGTTCTGGCAGTCTCTGTTTGAAAACTCTTCTTCACCCTTAGGGAAACATGCCTCTCCGTGCTTTCTGCATACTGGGTTCGTCCCACAAAATCTGAAGTCAGCTGTCTTTCTCATTTGCCCCTACCTTTCCCCTAGGACCCAGTTTTTCCTTTATTGGACAGAGGGTCTGATTTTTTTTTTTATTATATGTTAGTCACCATACAGTACATCTTTAGTTTTTGATGTAGTGTTCCATGATTCATTGTTTGTGTATAACACCCAGTGCTCCATGCAATACGTGCCCTCCTTACTACCTTCACTGAGCTAGCGCATTCCCCCAGCGCCCCCCCCCAACCCTCAGTTTATTATTTTTTTTAAACTGTGTTCTTAGGACAACAGTTCCCTGTAGCATCTATCAGCCTCTGGGCGCGCCTGGCTTGTGAGCTGTCATCCTGGTGTGACCCCAGCAGTGGATCTGGCTCCAGCCCTCAGCTCACCAACGGCGAATACAGCGGCTTGTTGTTGTCTGTGGTCTGGATGCCCTCTGTCTGGGGCGTGGCGTGATGTCAGGTCTGACTCTGGAGGGTTCGTCTGCCCTTGCGGAGGCACACAGTTAACTGGAGTGGCTCCAAGCTTCCTGATAATGGAGAACTTCCTCTGTGGCCAGCAGGAGTATTGTGTGGTGACAGGGTAACAGCTTCCTTGTTCCCAAGAGTCTCACATTGCACTGTGGGGGTAGAGGACACCTACCCGGTGCACACACACTCTGGAAAGGGAAGCGAGCTGAGTCCTGATTCTGAGACAAATCTGCATCTAGGGGAGGAGCACAAAGAAGAATGAACAAAGGAAAAAGCTGCAGGAAAATGACTCTGAAAGTAGAATTTTGAAAGCTTTTTGGGGGAAGGTTTGGAAGAAGATCAGTGTGGCTGAAAACATTTCTTCTTTGGAGACAGGAGGAGGAAGGAATAAAGGCTGTTGGGCCGGTTAGGGGCTTGCTGGTAATCTGAGGAGAGCAGTTTCTGTAGATGGACGGAGGCTGTGCGACTGGGAGACCCCTTGAAAGGGGACCCCAATGCTCAGGGTGGTTGACAGGAAATGTACCTTTGCAGCTCCCTAGGGAGCCAGCAGTGCAGGGCTGTGTGTGTGTGTGTGTGTGTGTGTGTGTGTGTGTGTACATGTGTGTGTGTCCGGAAAGCCTGCAGAGCACAGAGCGCTCTCATCAGCTACCGTGGAATTCCCGTGAAGCAGCTGTAATCTGCTGCTGGACAAACACACGAGTGAGCAGCGGAGTTTCCACTTCCACCAGCTTTCTTCCTTTCTTGGATGCAGTGTACATAGTCTAGTGTGATGTCCGGTGGCTGAGGGTAATGTGCTTAGAATTATTTACACCGGAAAAATAGTCGAAAAAGTTTCCAGTTGCCGACAGGTGTGCTATAATGGACGTCTTGTGTTGGATTTGAAGAAGAGGAATATTCCATTTGCTTATATTTCCTTGACAAGCAGACAGCTTTTTTGCTTCCGATGTAGTCCTATTAATTTGGTCAAATCTCAAATTCTTAATGATTTCTATTGATATTGGGAACCCCTAATGTAGGTCAACCTAAAATAGTAATTGTTAGGAATTTTCGTATAGCAAACGTTTGTTCATTTGTATCAGAGGTGAGGATAGGGGAGTAGAATTCTACAGAAGTTGAAATTGCAAGTAAACAGTTTTAAAGAATATAAAATCAATTTAGTTAAGTAATACAAATCAATTCAAATAATATGAATTCATTGATTAATTTTAAACATGTATTTTATTAATTTTTAATAATTTTATTATTAATTTACAAATAGATATTCAACTCAATGTGCCTGGGCTTTGGAACTGTTCACACTCTGGTTCTGACACTTACTAGGCAAGAACCCACAAGTTCCCCCATCTGCAAAACGGAAAACATACCTACCTCACAGAACATTTGTGAATGTTCATTGGAAAAGTTTCTGGCACATAAATGCTCAAAACATGTTACCTTTGCCATTTTCTAAAAGCAAAACATCTTTCAGCTTTTTTGGGAACAGAGACTAGAAGAGAAATTTGATTTAGGGACTTTTTACAGAGGTCTTTAAAAGCCACAACATCATGGTATTCTTGGCCAAGGACAATTTAGATTAATGAAAAATAGGTCCTAGGGCTTCAAATTAATATATTAGTATTAGAAACAATGACCCATAGTTATGCTGCTTTTTTAGGAGTTATATAGGACATTCTGCATGCTAAGCATCATGAATACATTTTTCGAATTAGTAGTGGCCTCCAAAGTAGTAATGGGCTTTTCCTGTGTGTTACTGATATTTAAATGCATTTCCCTTTGTTCTTGGTAGTAACCCACTTCCATTCCTAATTATGTTCTGCACAGGCTAATATTAGTGCTGGTTTATCATGTTTGGGTACTCAGTAGTGGGGTACCATTCTTTGAAGGTGTTTAGACATGGCCTAAAGACACATTGATGGTGAGGACAAGCTGGCAAGGCATAAGAAATTTATTCTAATTATTGTCCAGATTTATCCATCCCTCCCAGAAAATACCAGCATCCTGTTCTCTTCCTTTTCTACTCCCTAACCTTCTTCCCAGCCCCTTGCTTTTGCCTTATTACTGCTGTGATAAGAGACTTTTTCCTAAAAAATACAAGTTATCATAAAATTCATAAAGTTTAATTCCTGACCTGTCATGCCAGTTCCTTCACACATGTGTTCAGTCCGTTGCAGGTATTTGGTCTGTGCTTCTCCGAGCAAATAGAATTATCCTTTATTCAGAGGGTTGTCCCCCATGGACAATGTATCTTATGAGACTTACTGTTGTTCAGCATTTGGAACCATTCTTTCTTCTTGAACTGGGAGTAAGAATCAGCAGAAACTGCCATGCTATGGCAGTCCCAGCAGTATTCCACAGCGTCTGTCTATGGGGATAGTATTTTTGGTAGTTGGGAAATATTACATAAGTAATACTGCATACCAATTAGTTGTATTAAAATATATATTATGCACAGCTTTGTACTTGGCTCAAAAAGTTTCCTTGACAACATCATTTAACTTCTTACTGTTCTTTTCATGTTGCTAGTATAAATATCTAATATGTTTTTGTTCAAAACATCAATTAGGCTTCAGTGTAATCTTTATTAATACAGATCTGTTATTACAAGAAGACTGCTGAGCTATGATAATTTGCACAGCAGGAACAATAAAAGATCTTCTTTCTTCTTGGTTCTATCCCAGAATGCTTTTCACAGAGTACGCCAAAGCCTTCCGTGATACCTTTTACAATCCTAATGGGATCTTGAAAGCATTCTTATAAGCAAAAGCCGCATTTTCTTCAAAGGTAAACAAAATGGAAGGGCCCCGAATTGCAGATAGATTCAAAAAAGACACATATAAGTGACAGATTGCCACTTTTAATATCTTGAACTCTCTCTCTCCATGTAGCCAGAACCCCCCACTTCCTGCGGATTCAGAACGTGGAGGTCAACGCGGGCCAGTTTGCCACCTTCCAGTGCAGCGCCATCGGCCGGACCGTGGCGGGCGACAGGCTCTGGTTGCAGGTACAGTAACTCCCCGTCACAGGGGCGGGGAGAGTCCAGAGGCAGCAGTGCCTGCCCCACCCCCCCCAGGGAAGGGCTCAGGGATCCAGTTCAGTGTCGGGTTGCTGATGGACGATTGATGCTGTGACTTGTCTCTGTTCCTTTCCTTCTTTACTGATAAACTGTGAGATTCCTAAGAGTTCTAGATAATGCCTACTGTTCTTCACAGAACTTTTTTTTTTCCTTTAAATTTCTGTTTTTTCCCTTTGCTTCTGCTTAGCCATCTTGCTTTGACGATGTGGTTGTCAAATTACTTGTAGAGCACGATAGTAAAGTACCCAGTATAGAGCTCTCCCCTACTGTTTCTCTTGAGAACTGTCCAGAGCATCTCTCTCTCTCTCTCTCTCTCTCTCTCTCTCTCTCTCTCACACACACACACACACACACACACACACACACACACACACGTATAGGCCTTTTTGTCATTTTAATTCTCACAAGAAAAAAACGCTCAACTTAGAAATTAACAATACATCTTTTGAGTATTTCAGTAGACATTTTTAGTGTAATCATAATTTGTGTGTCTTGTTTTATGATCTTTCAAATTCCACCGTATGTATTTTGCCTGCACATAGTTTCATGGATGTATCCACAGTCGCCAGAATTCTGAGAGAATGAGTGGGATTAAGTGACCCGACCTTTCTAACCCGAATGCCACCTGCTCCTTTACGCTCTGAGTTTCATCTCCCCACCCCACGGCATTCTCTAGTTTCATTCTCGTTTCCTCCTTTTATGTATTGATCTGCAGGCTGCTCGTTCTTTGCCGTGACTCTGTGGATTCCCACCCACCCCTCTTTCCTTGTAGGTCTTGTAGTTGGTTTTTAGTTTGGTTCATTGTATATTTATTTTAGTTTGCTCCTGAGCTGCTTCGTGATTTAACGCCTTTGTGTATCTGTTCCGTCCCCCCATGACTGCCACTTCACACGTGCTGACCTTTCCTCTGCGTATTGCCTCCCCACCTCCTATCATCCCTCCTCTTCTGCAGTGTCATGGTGATCGTGACATGTCACATTTGCGCGACACTTTATAATTTTGAAATTCCTCTTGCCTTTTCATCATCACGACTGAAATAAAAGATCGTTTTTATTCCTGCACTTCTGAGGAAAATGGAAGCCGGCCAAATGTACCATCCCAGGATTGGTCAGTAATGTGTTGACAACTGGGGAATACATTCTGAAGGAGGATTCTTAAATTCTCTTGGACCTGCTGCACAATTCCTCACCCTTCTACCTTGATGTCACTGTTTTCTCATCTCCTGCTGTCCCCGTGAGAACATGTCCTGGCCAGCAAGGAGGAATGTATGCAGAGGACTGAGACTGCATGCACCAAATTCATCTTTACTATTTGTTTCTCTCTAAAAGTTTTGTACTCGCTATTGTAGGAAATTTGCAGCCATGACTACTGAGCTCAACCCTGATCTTCGGTATTCGACTTTGTTTTTTCCTTTATATCCCACCTCCTAGTTGTTTTAGGATCTTGATGTGAAGACTGAAAATTATTTTCTTAGTTAGTGGTTGTTTGGTCTTTAGCTTGATCGAGATGGGCTGTGCATGGTAATTGATGAGAAAGACATTTTTAATTGATATTTTCCACAAGGCATTAACTACCTTTTCAAAATGACACTATCCTGTCATCTTTGATTTATCTCTAGGAATCTTAATTTTTCATGGAGAATAGTTTTGGGCTCCTGATATTTGTGTTAATGTTACTTCAGAGAACATAATATAAAGTCTAAACTCTTGCCTCAGCGGAGTCTTAGATATTTCCAAGAATTTACAGGCAAGTTGAGGATACAATTTGCTCTTTTTGTTTTTGCGAATGTCCTGGGCGTGGGATGCTCCTGGTTGAACTTCAGCATTGCCTTGGACTTTGGGGATCTCAAACTACTTGCTGCTACAAAGTAGAAAACTTTGTTTTAAAGAGAATCTGTATCTGACTCTAATGATGTAGTACTATATGTTGGCTAATTGAATTTAAAAAAAAACATTAAAAAATAAAAAAAATAAAGAGGATCTGTCATGTCTAGGGAGAAAACTAGCTGCTGTTTTGAAAAACAGGTCTAAATGCAAAGTCTGAGCCCTCACTCCACTAGAATCACTTGGGGAGTTTTTAAAAAAATGCCTGGTCTACACCAGGATTCTGATTTAATTGGTCTATGGCAGAGCCCTGCATTCAGGGCTCCCTAGGTGACTCCAGGGTGCGCCCGGGGTTGACAATCACTAGTCTGAAGCAAAGCACAACACATATCCCAAGTCAGGAAAGGAAAAGGCAAAAGCCAAGGTATCAAGATACCTGTATTCAGTAGCCTTGATGTGACTGTCATGTTGAATTTCCCATGTCCCCAGACTCTCTTGCTTTTGTTCCATTAGATTTGATCATTAGTGTCAATAAATTGTTGTACAGTCCATCCGTTAATGCCTTTCTTGTCTGTTACCCAATCTTGTCTTGCCCTTCTTGGCATTGGTGACTACCTATTGCCCTACAGTTTTCCACGTGGTCATATCCTGAAAGGGATGATAAAAACAGAGGTGTCGTGACTTTGAAATTCTAAGTGAAACTTCATTTGTCCTGGACCTGACATGCCATTTCTGAATCTCCGTGATGTGGGAATAATTTTACTGTTAAATGATTTATTTCCTCTGGTTGGGTAGGCATCCTGTGGGGAAATGTTTATTTTATTAATAGCTAATGAAATAAGACTAGCATCCTTCACTTGCAAGAATGGTTTCTATTAAACTGTATTTGTGCAGAGTGGCTTCCAGTAGCAGGGAGGATTTGTGGCAGGTGATGGTTTCATAGATCCCTCCTGCCCTCTCACCTGTGCCCTGGCCTTTCCCTGAGATTATTCTTTAGAAGTTGTGGGGAAAAACAAACCTGGACTCATGGCTCAGGGCTTTGGGGTGTAGAGATATAAATATGGGCATTTCTTCATTACTCTAATGCTATCACAGTTTCAAAAATGCTTGTCTGCATACAAAGTCACTTGCATCCTCAAAGTAACTCTAAGATCCAGGTAGGAAAATGAATGAGAAAAAAATTTTTTAGGCTTTTCTGTCATTTGAATCGTCGCAATAGTCAAGATTTAGAAATTAATAATACCTGTTAATTTGAGGACCATCAATGCTTTGGAGTATCATCATTTATAATAATTTGTGTTACTTGTGTGACCATATTTTGAGTTCTACCGTGGGCATTTGCACAGTTCCATGGGTGTATCCCATGGTCTTACACTTCCTTTATAGACGAGTTTGAGGTGCAGGATTGCTCAGGGTCACAAAGGTAAATGGCATAGCTGGGCATAGTACACCTGTATTTCCTTTACTCAACTATTGCTTGATTCCACTTTCCTATGACATCTTCCCATATTCCAATTCTAGGTGAATAGGTAGTATGTACTTAGACTCTGTTGGAAGAACTTGGATGTGACTGACATTACGTGATTAACACCAAGGAGCCATCATAACAAACAAACAAACAAAAGTCCGATGTATTACATGTCCATATTGATCCACCTCTATGAAAATGGCCAGCGGTTTGTTTCAAATATAGATTAAATATGATTGCTGTCAGAGCCTTTCACAAAAACAGAGCACATATAAATCTGATGATGACACTAATGAAGAAATGTTTATGATTAACAGATGTGTCCCATCTGCTTACATTTTCCCCGTCTCATCTGTGGACTACAGGTTATTGTCAACATAGCTTTGGTTTTTCTGGAATACAAACCACAGAGTAAAGCACAGTTCATGAGCGTACATTAGTATAGCTGCAAAGGACTTAAAACAGCTTCCAGACAATGTACAGTAGGAAGACTGCGTCTACAAAACTGTTCTCTCTTTGCAGTGCAAAAGTGATGTGCAATGCATTTGTTGAGATACTTGCTGTATGCTATCAGATATGCTACACATATACATACAGCAGGGACTGTAACTGTGGGACACACTCAGGGGAAATGTGTGTGTAAAATCATTTGAGTACCCAAAACGTAACAGTATTGCCTGTTATTATCAACTTTCTGATCACTATGGAGCCTACATTTTGAAAATGTCTTAGAATATGTATAGATGTAAGATACAGAGAAGAGAAAATGGAATTTAGGTGTCCTTCTTTTCATACTTATATATTATATGCTGATGGGCAATCTCTGAGTTATATATATATATTTTTTTTTTACGCAGTCCTAAAAATCCCTTAAGCCATGTGTGATTATATTAAAATTACTCTTGTTCTTTCTTAAGTAGTTTAAATTTTATTTTCCCAAATATACTTGTTTCCTCTAAGAATTAATATTTATAAAACCTATTTTAACGTTCCAATACATTTGCAAAGCTAGTATTGATGATCATAAATCTGAAGATGGCTTGTGTACGTTGTTTTCTAGGAAACGTGGGCCACCTTGCCCTCTTCCCCTGTGTCGGTATAGTTTGGACATTTTTGCAACTTCTGCTATTTAGTTCGTTTTTGATCATCATGGAAGCTCCTCTCAATTCCTTCGTCTTCGTGCTTAGTGTCTCAGTTGGTTTGGGGCGCTAAAACAAACCACCACAGGCTGCGTGGCTTAAACAATTTTTTTCTCCCACTTCTCGAAACTGAATTCCAAGATCAGGGTACCATCATGGTACAGTTTTTGGTGAGGGCTCTAGCCCCCTGGTTTATAGACAGACTTCTTACTGCATCCTCACATGGGGAGAGAGAGCTCTGGGCTAGGCATCCCCTTATAAGGACACCAATTCCATCAAGAGGGAGTCAGTCTGATGACCTCATCTAAACCTAATCACCTCCCAAAGGCCCTACCTCAACACCATTACACTGGGGATTAGGTTTGATCATGTGAATTTGGGAGAGACACAAACATTCGGTCTGCAACATTTGGCTACTATCTCAAACTCAGAAGTGGGTGGGAAATGAAAGTGGTTCAGCCTCCACGACAAATGGCAGACATCAGGGAGGCAGTAGAGATGCCTTTGGACAGTAGGTGAATGGCAGCTTTGATCAAGCCAGGAATTGGCATGTGCAAGTTGGGTGAATAGTAGTTGGCCAAGGAAACCTGGAAAATAATAATTTTCTCTCCACAGATCTTAGAGACGCCTATCATTTTTCAATGGCTTACTTTTTAGAATCACAGAGTTATGTAATATCTGAATGTGGAATAGTCTTCAAATTGAATTCCTCATTTTGTTAGTGAGAAAATGAAAGCCCAGGGGCGCCTGGGTGGCACAGTCGTTAAGCGTCTGCCTTCGGCTCAGGGCATGATCCCGGCGTTCTGGGATCGAGCCCCACATCGGGTTCCTCTCCTAGGAGTCTGCTTCTTCCTCTCCCACTCCCCCTGCTTGTGTTCCCTCTCTCGCTGGCTGTCTCTCTCTGTCAAATAAATAAATAAAATCTTTAAAAAAATAAGAAAAAGAAAAGAAAATGAAAGCCCAGAAAAGGTAGGAAACTCCAACACAATTATATATTATGTATTTATTATGATATATATTAAATACAGTTTAATTTTCTAGTGAAAGTCAATTATAAATATATATTTACAAATAAGTAAATTTTGCCCCATGGACAGTTTTCTCCATCTTGTACTTGTCTTTCAAATAATAGTGGTCTTCTAACCAAATAAGCTGTGTTAACTTTGGAACTGTCATAGTACAGTATCATTGAATTTTACTTTTTTAGCAAACGGGGCTTAGTGTTCATTAGAAGTAAGGCACCAGAATAACATGTTTAAGTGCTTTCATAACATGCATCTGTTCATAGAAATAGAAAAGGAAATTGGATGGTGTTACTACGAAGTACTCTATTAGAACACTGGTTGCAGTGTAGCAGCTAGAATAGTACCTGTCACATAACAAATACGCAGGAGATACCTGCTCCTGGCACTTAGTTTACTGACTGCCTGAACAAATCATGAGTCTCCTCCAGGTGAGTCTCAAAGGCCCATAGTGGGACCAGGAAAGCAGGCACAAAACACAGACACAGAATCTGTCTTCCTGGGATGCTTGTTTGATGGATACGGTTCATCTCCAAGGGACGGTTTGGACAAGAGAAGGGGCGTATAGAACCTAGTGATGTCCCTTTTGCTATTTCAGAGTATGCAGCAAATATCATGCAGAGTTAGAGTAATTTTGGAAGCAAATGTGATTAATATGTCATCTTTTCTAAACCTTTATTTCTTGTACCTTTCCCCTGGGTGCTTTTTTCCCCCCTCTGTTGTAAAATTTTGTTCTCTAATTCACCCCTTAGAAAAAAATTCCTGCCACAGGACTTCAGTTAAAGGTAATAGAAATATACCTCTCAAGGACAATGTGTTTGAGTCCTCAGTATGACAACAGACCTGTGTCATAGTAATTGATAGATGAACCCACCTCACTCCTTTTTTTTTTTTTTTTGGAATGGCATGTAATTCAGTATGAGCTCTTAAATTAGGAAGACTGATTTTCTAAGAATAATGTTCACTTAGGATTAAAACTTTTGTAGTTGTTAGCCTAGAGACTTTTTTTTTCTTTTGAGAGTTTGATATATAATTCCACTTAACTGGGTATAAGTTACCCAATTGTGAAAACAGTATTTTTCACAGTGTAATACATTTCTCATATTTCTTTTCTGAGCTAGATTTTTAGACTTTCGTGGGGCTTTTTTGAGAGACGAAAAGGAAAATCTTTAGATTTTTGTAACTTAAAGTGGTTCTTGTAAGAATAGGTCCTCTGACCTACTGTAGAATTTGATTTATGAATGAATAAATTATAAATTATATTGCTAGTATTTATATCACTGACTTTAAGAGATACGTTTGAAATAAAAAAAAATTACAACTCCATTTACTGAGCACTGCTGTGTCCTGCTAGGCTATGTTCAGGCATTTTTTTCTCTGAACTGGTCCATAGGAGCACTCTCTTATATGCCCATAGAAAAAGAAACAGGCTTGGGAAGGTTTGGTAGTTTTTCCAGCAGCACATTGCTAGTAACAAGAGCTAGGATTTGAACCAGGCCATCTAACTCCAGAATGTACATTCTTAACTATAATGCCTCTTGCATAGTACAAAGGCCTAGACGTTTCCTTGTGGATTCATAAACATCATGTCGTAATTTACGTGATAGCTTTTATCAGAATTTAAAATTAAAATTCTATTCATGTGTGTGGATGTTGCCTTGGCTTTTTTGTTAGGGAATGTATGTTTGGTCAACCTTTCTCTGTGGCTTTTAGTTTCCTTTATAGATTATAAGGGGAAAAAAAGCAGAACTGTGTATCAGACCAATTTTGCTATTATATATAAAAGCCATAAAATGATTTGAAAAGAAGTAAAATTATGGTTCCCTTGGCAAGCTTAACTTGGGTATTTTACACCATATATATTAAAGCATAAATTTAACATCCCTTACCAGCGTAGAAAATACCAGGAACGCACGAAGGGGACTGTACTCAGTTGCTATGGGAACCATGTGCTCCTTAAAACTTTGAGTGGTTGAAATTACATCCATTATTGTTTTAGTTGAATATCCATATATATATGATACAATATGCACATTCAGACTGAAACCATCAAAAGCCTTCAAAGCATATACCGTATGTTTTAATTTAGTATGATTTTGGATTAGCTTCATTTAAAGGTAAAGATTTATTTTACATCAATGAAACAGTATGACTTACCAAGGAAGATTCCAGGAGGCATTAATTAATAGCTTTTATTTTGTGATGTTATCTAACTCAGTCAAAAAGAGATATAAATAGCTGGTGCTTCAAGAAGGATGCCCCAGGAAAAGCTGGAGCAGCAGTCAGAGAGCTTTGTCCTCTATAGCAATCTACAGGTCTCCGGGCCAGGATGGAAAATGGTACTTGAAGACTGTGGGTCAGGGTGGTTCAGTTCGGAGGGCAAGAGAAAGGCATCAACTAGTCCTCTTAAGGGCTGCTTACTTTGGGCCCGGAGCCATAAATCCTGTGCAAGCAATTATTTTTTTGCTGTTTTTCTCAAATTCATCAAATGGTGCATTTGTTTCTCTTGCTTCCAAGAATCCATAGCTATGTCACGAGAAGAGAAGACAGAGGTGGCTGTGCTCTGGAATTTCTGTGATTGAGGGCTGAGAATACTAACACTCTGCCTTTCTATCTCCTTTTACTGAGCCAGGCCTTGGACTGACGGTCCTGGAGAGTTTGGACACTGTTAGGATCTCTAGGGTTTTTTTTTTTGGTTTTTTTTTTTTTTCCTCTTTCTCTCTCTCTCTCTCTCTCTCTCTCTCTCTCTCTCTCTCTTTGTAAGGAGAGGGAAAATGGAACTGTCGTAAGTGGGAGGTGTACGTACCTACCGCAGGCGGCCGGCAGTCCTGGAAGGTCTTTAGTCCCGTCATCGGGCATCATTAAAGAAAGGAAGGAGAGAAGTTTACTTAAGTCTTTCCTTGAGATGAAAAGAAAATTTAGTAACTTCTGATGGGTTTTAATTTTAAAAATGCCTGTTGGACTGTAGAAGTGTGACTCAGTGTGAGGCAAGACCTGGATATTTTTGGTTGGTGCACAGCGGCCGCCGGGCAGTTCCTACAGAGGATGAACTTTGAGATCATAAAGCAGATTGTTATTCTCTTCTGCATCCCTCCTACTTATAAAACTGCCATCCTCCATTCCCTTCATGCGAAAGAAAGGGCACTGGCTCTTGTCCAAGTGTAATAAAATTGTTTGTCTCTGTTAGAAGAAGTGATGTCCTCTAAGCACAAAGGACAAGTGTCTAATGGATTTTCTGTTTATTCTTAAGATTTGGAAGCCCATTATTACTTTCCTTCAAGAAATGTATATTATACACTTTCCGCATGCTAGGTGTGTTAGTTAGGCAAATATTGCCAAAGATCCAGGCCGCTAACCCTGGGATATGACTTCCACTGGTCAAAGTGCACTTTCTCTTCTACTGGTGGTGGTACCGTCACCATATAAATGAAAAGCTTGATGCTTGCACAGGAAGTGCATGACACCTAGACAAAATAGTTCCACAGCATTGGAATATTTCTAAGCCAGCAGCAGAATCATTTGGGGAAATCATCATGGTTAAAATTGTTGTTCGGAAACAAAAAAATGAGCGATTCTTTTCTTAACTGCTTCCTTGAAGAAAAGTTTCTTTTCGCTTTTATCATAGAAATTGTGAATATACAGAGAGGCAGAGAGATAATGGAAGAGGCTTAATATACGCAGCGCCCCACTTCAACACCTAACAATACGTGGCCAATTGCTGCCGCTCTCTTTCCACCTGCCCCCCCTCTGATTGCTCTGCAGCAATCCCAGTCGTCATATCATTTAACTTGTAAATGTTTCTCTAAGACAAGGGCTGGCAAACATTTTCTGTAAAGGGCCAGATAGTAAATTTTGCAGGCCAGACGGGCTTTGTTACAACTGCACAGCTCTGCTGTTGTAGCGGGAAGCAGCCCCAGACAACACGCACATGAAGGAGAATGGCCATTTTCAGTGCCGCTCTGTGTATGGACACTGACATTTGAATTTCATATGATTTTCATTGTCACAAAATAGTATCCTTGCTTTGTTTTTTTAATCATTAAAAAAATGTACAAACCATTCCCAGCTTTCGAGCGTTAGAAAACAGGTGACTGGCTGGATTGAGCCTCAGACCCCTGCTCTAAAAGATAAGAGCCCTTAAAATAATAATAAACACCGTGCATGCCCTGGAAAAATAGTCAGTGTTCAGATTTCCCTGACTGTCTTATAACCTTATTTCTTTTAGCCGTTTGTTTGCATTGTGATAGCAGCGAAGTTAACATTTTGCAACCGGACAATGAGTGTCTTAAGTGCTTTTTGTCTTTAGGTTCTTCAACCACTTAACCTCCCTTTTGGGGTGGTCGTGGTTGTTGCTGGAACTGCGTTTGTCCTGTACAGTTTCCCATATTTTGAGTTCTGCTCAAAACTTTTGTTGCCCTCTGGGAGTGTCATTTAATATGTTCTTCTGACTATAGTGTTTCTTGAAAGTTATGTTCCTTTTTGTGATGTTATCAGCTACTGATGACCACTCCTACATTCATTAATTCATTAAGGCTGGCAGAATGGCTCCGTGATATCAGTCCTTCTTGGTTTAGTAGCTAGAATACTTCCAAAAAGAAAAGCTCTCCCATATCAAATACTGAGTTACCCTAATATGGAAACAATAAAGGGAAGATGGTATAAGTGCTTGTTACTTTGTCTTTTTCAGCACGTTTTCAAAAATAATGAGGTGGTTCACTAGCGTTGCTAAAAAGTAACCGAGGGGTTATTACTATTATTGTTATTGTCGCCAGTGTCTTGGTCATCATCATCGCCACATTGTCGTCACTGTCATTGTCATCAACTTGTGGATTTAAACACATTTGATGTATTTTGATCCGTCACACGTATGATCTTCATTGCCGCTCATATACATGGGGCTTGCTCAGGTGGGGGAGCCTTGTCCTGGGCCGTGTCAGATGGCTTTCTTACTTTCTGGTGTGACAGTATATTCCAGGCTTATATTTTACGTTTTCTACCTCAATGACCTGGAGTTGACCGTTTCTCCAGGGAGCCCTGATTTTGTTTAGTGGGAACTGGTCATTAGAAATTACAGTCCGAGCATAAGAGGTACTCATCACTACACTGTTTTGTCTCTGGATCTTCCCATTGGGCAGAGCTAGGGTATATACGTATGCACACATAAATACATTTAAAAACATGTCCTGAGATCATATTGACAATTTCAGTTGAAATTCAGAACTACTAGGCTTTTAGCCTCCTTTATCTTGTATCTTTAGCTTTGTCCAGCTGTGTTCTCAGGAAGAGTCGTGTACTTTAAGGCATATTGATTGGGAAAAAGTGATGTTCTTAGCCAGCCATGTTGAAGACTAGCCCCATCTTCTAGATCGTGAGCGATTATGCAGGCACTGCCATCTTCCCCATATTAGAGAGCCATTATTACAGTTTTGAAGGAAACAGGGTCGATTCCTTGCCTCGCAAACCCAAACCTTTAAACTAACCGAAAATGTCAGTCAGTGTCAGGCCTCTGAGTCTCCTCTGGCTGAGTTGATCTAGTCAATAGTGGGATATTTCAGTTTAAGACTATAGAACTTCTAATTGCATTGGTTTCTGACTACTGCATTTATTGTGTATATCCTCTATTGTTTGGATGAACTTCTCTGTAAAATTTAAACAAAAGTTCGTTAAATAACATTATTCAAATATTACAAATACATAATGAAATGGACGACGTCTAAATATCCGCATGAGATTCTAAATTGCTATAATCAAATTTTTACTTGAAAATACCTATAAGACTATTACATGTTCAAAGAATATGCAGCTTCAGATATCTGCATGTTTCTTTGGCTTTCTGTATGTTTTTTAGCCAATTTTAGTATACTCGTCAGTGTATATTCATTGTATATGACAATGTAAGTAAGAACTTCTAGTTCTACTCTTCCAAACTGGTAAATATTTGGGTTGGCTTGGTTATGGCCTAGAAATCAAAGGTCAACAGTATCTTAGTTATTAAAATAATATATATATATATATATATATATATATATATATATATATATATATATAGTCTCCAGAAGGTAGAATTGTTGAGGTATTCAATTATTATTGGATTTAGATTATAAAATGTTTTCAACATGTTTATTCCAGACCTTGCTGATATTATTGTGATCCCAGTGGTAAGACTTTCCGTCAGTGTCGTCCAAATGCGTGCCTTTGCCAGAGGGATAACCCAGACTATTTTCCCTACTGAATAAATGGAGGTGCAGCTCATCCCCAGCTGATTGGCTCAGGAAGGGTGACTGGCCAGTATCTCCTCCAGGCTTGTGCACTCAGAGCAGCTTCAAAATACCTAGGATTGACTAATTTGTTCCAAGTGCCGCTAACATCCCAGACCTCAATTTCTTTCAATCATTGCTCTGATTATGGCAAAACTATTTCCAAAAGACTTAATATGTATCTTTTTTATGGTAAATTACTGCCCATTTAGAAGTCCTACAGTCAGTCCCTTGCATAAAGAAGATTGTAAGTCTAATTTAAATGACTATCAGGACCTTTTTTCCTAGCATGCTCAAATTGAAATACATGCCTGTTTAAAGATACTCTAGCTTCTATACAAAGCCGTATTTAACCCACTAAGATCATTTCCTCTCAGACCTGGCCATTATGGTGGTTTCATTAAGTTAACAAAAGATAGGTCAGCAATTTCTTTAACAACCCTGGACATTCAGGTGCCAGGTTCTGCATCAGGTATGGGGTTTTGTTCCTGACAGGCATGTCCTAGGCTCTCTTCCACCATGAACTCTGATATGCTAAAGAACAATCTGGATGCCCATCCTTGGCAATGCCACATTGTCCTGCTGTAAGGCTTTTGAGAACATGGAGCACCAGTCCTTGGCAGGGCTGCCTCTCCCTAACTCTGTGAGAATGTAGAGAAGAACCAGCTGATTCACTGTCTCTACCCAGTGTACATTTTCACTGTTTCGTTTAGCAATAACAGAAAGTGTCCCATAGGCTCTGAGATGCTCAGGAGTACGGGAGGTTCTGAACACGTTGTCCTATGTGTCACCCCTGTCACGGGGAGAGACACACTGGGAAAGGAATTACATGCCTTTTCACGCCTCCCTGAATCAGAGAAAAGGGGCCGCTGTTCCCCGTACTTCCCTGTTTGATTCTGGCCCGAGGAAGCCTATCTGTGGGCCAAAAGGCATCTCTATGTCAGGAGGGAGGCTCACCTGCTTCTGGACCACGGTTGACCGCAGGTAACTGAAACCAGGAGTAAGGGAGGACCGCTGTAGCGCAAACACAGAAAGTCAAAAAGGAGTGGAGAGAAGTTGGGTGAGGCGACAGAAGAGAGGGAGCACAGCAGAGGAAGGGCTCAAAGACGGCGAGGACTGAGGCAGGCAGAGGCTCAGAGATGAGAGAAGACCAAAGGCCCGAAATTGAGAGAAAGTCATAACTCACAGGGAGGAAAGACCCACTTTTTGGACGGTGTTTATTTGTCTCTGCTGAAATTCTGACATTGATACTTTAGTAACAGTCTCCTTGTTTCCTGAAGCTGACATATACTCAGGTCACAGCCTGATGCTGCATCCCCTGCCCACGTTCCTGCCCTCATTTCATCCCATCACGTGGGCAGTTTCTCTTCTCACAGCCTCACTGGAAGGGTGAGTACAGAACAGTAAGTGATTCTGAGGGAGAGACCACATTCACATAACTTTTACTACACATATTGCTGTAATTGTGCTGTGTTATTAGTCATTGTTAGTAATCTCTTACTGTGCCTAATTTATAAATCAAACTTTATTATAGGTGTGTATGTATGTGTAGGAGGAAAGATAGTATATTTAGGGTTCAGAACTATCCGTGGTTTCAGGCATGCACTGGGGTGTTGGAACACACCCCCAGGAAATAAGGGGGGAACAACTGAATCCCCCCCCCCTGTTTTTCTTTGTCACTTTTCCCTCTTTCTTTTATTCTTCCAGTCTTCACACTTTCCTCTCCTGTTGCTCTCCTGCCTCATTGAGACTTTCATGGTTTGTTCTCCACTCATTTGGTTCACGTTGTGTGACGCCTCGATGTTCGCCAGTCTGTAGGCACCTGTTCCACTTGCATTTTCACAGTGGGATTTTTCTGCCTGTATGAAATTACTGGTGATGCCACAAATGTAAATGATATGTATCAACCTGAGTGATTTATCTTCCAGATATTTTAATATTGCCATGTGTCCCTAATTCTAAATATACATTTTAGCATAAATGCATGTTCTTCAGTTAAATTATCTTAAGCACACTTAATCTTATTTAGTTTGGTTTATCTATTCCATTCTTAGAAATAGCCACTTACAGATACTGAATATGTGATTTCAAGGAATATCCTTGTCTTGTGGGAGGGGGTTAGTGTAGACTGCGTCTCAGAATATTACAGGGAATTTATCATTCTGGAAAATATTAAAAATGGGATTCATTTTAATTTTAAAATTCTACCTGGTAGGAGAATAACTGAATTTGTACTGTGGAAGCCACACAGTACCACAAAAATAAATATAATTTTTTTCTCAATATTTGCTCTTTTACGCAAGATAAGCTGAGGGTTTTTTCCCCCTACTTTATACTGTTTTGGAAATATTGTAAGAAAAGATCAGTGATTCAGGCCAGTTCTCTATCCTATTTGATCTGTTTGTAATATCTGAAAGGAGTTGGAAAATAACTTGATTTTAGAAGCCATCTGAACTCTTGTTAAAAAATAATTCTTTTTTTTAAAAATTTTATTTATTTATTCATGAGAGACAGAGGCAGAGGGAGAAGCAGGCTCCCCACTGAGCAGGGAGCCCGATGTGGGGCTTGATCCCAGGACCCCAGGTTCATGACCTGAGCCGAAGGCAGACGCTGAACCATCTGAGCCACCCAGGCACCCTTTAAAAACAGTTCTTATAAATAGATAATTAACTCTCTTAAAGCTTTTTATGTTATTCATAAAAAAAAACCTTAAAATTTTTCATTCCCTTTAAACCAATAATTTTAGGAATACAAATTGTCCTAACATAATTTATGACAGTAAAGCATGTGAATAATTTCAATGTATAGTGATAAAGAAATATATACATAAATAATGGCTATAGCTATAAAGTGGGAGACATTAAAAAGCATGTTTTTTGAAACCATCTAAGATAAGTATGAAAATATCCATAGATTTCACAGAGATAACACACACACACACACACACACACACAACAACCACCATTTCAAATTTTATTTAAATGAAAATAATGCATCAGAAAAAAATAAATGAAAATACCTTAAAATATTTACAATATTTATCTTTGAGTGGATTATGTCTAGTTTTCTAAATGGCTATATTTTTTTGTATTTTTATATTTAAAACAAGTTTCTACAATAAACCTTAGATTTTAAAAATCCATGGCTCTTTTTATTGTCCATAAGAATCTATTTTGTGTGGGTCTGCCCTGTGCCGGATGTCTCTGGTGGCTTGTAGACATCTGCGATGCCCTGCCCTCGCATTGCATGTTGGCTCCCCCCCACCCGGTTGAATAGAGCCCTCCTCTCTTGCTTTCCTCTTCTGCCCCTGCTTGGACGTAGCAGGTCGGCTTTGCATCTCTCCTTCTATTCTCCGTTCAACTCACCAAGTCCATTTTACCTATTTTTTGCAATCATTGTTAACCTGCACTCCAGATTATTTTAGGACAGTCTTCAAATAAAGGTGCAAAAGCTGGAGTTTACGCTGTTGATCTGTAGTAGGTAGTGATGATGTAATATGCATAAAATGAAGTTTGCCGTTTTGACCATGTGCAAGAGCACAATTCAGTGGTTAAGTACATTCACAATGTGATGTAACCGTTCCCACTATTTATTTCCAAAACTTTTCTATCACCTGAAACAAAATCTATTAAGAAATAACTCCTATTCCCTCTCCCCCCACCCCTGGTAACCTTCATTCTACTTTCTGTCTCTATGAATTTGCTCATTCTAGATCGCTCATATAAGTGGAATCATACCATAGTTGTCCATAGTGACTGGTTTATTCACCTAACATGATGTGGTCAAGGTTTATCCATGTTGTGGCATGTGTCTGAATGTCCTTCCTGTTTAAGGCTAAAGGATAGTGCATGGCCTGCACAGGCCACCTTTTGTTAATACATCCAGCCATCAACGGACACTTAGGTTGTCGTCCACCTTTTGGTTATTGCGAATAATGCCGCTGTGAACATTGCCATATAAGTATGTCTTTGAGTACCTGTTTTCAATTCTTTTGGTTTATATTTAGAAGTAGAATTACTGAATAATACGATAATTCTGTTTAGCTTTTTGAGGTCTTGCCAGACTGTTTTCCACAGAGACTGCATCATTTTATAATCCCACCAGCAATGTGCAGGGTTCCCGTTTCTCTACATCCTTGACAACTTGTTATTTTAAATTTTTAATTTTTTTTGGATGATAGCCATCCTGCTGGATGTAAAGTGGTATTTCATTGTGGTTTTGATATGTATTTCCCTATTGGCCAAAGATGTTGAGCATCTTTTCGTATACTCATAAGCCATCTGTATATCTTCTTTGGGGGAAATGTCTTTTTAATTTCTTTGCCCATTAAAAAAAATTGAGTATCGTTGACACATGTTACATTAGTTCCAGGTGTACAACGTAGTGATTCAGCTTCTCTATACGTAATGCTGTGCTCACCACAAGTGTACCTACCATCTGTCACCACACAACACTATTCCAGGATCATTGACTGTATTCTCTATGTTGTGCCTTGACTTACTCATTCCGTAACTGTAAGGCTGTATCTCCCACTCCCCTTCACCCATTTTGTCCCTCTTTCTACCTCCTTCCCTCTGACAGCTGTCAGTTTGTTCTCTGTATTTATGGGTCTGATTCTGCCGTTTGTTTGTTTATTCATTGTTTTGTTGTTTAGATTCCATATATGAATGAAATCATATGGTATTTGTCTTTTCCTGTCTGACTTATTTCACTGAGCATAATGTCCTCTAAGTTCATCCATGTTGTCATAGATCCTTTGCCCATTTTTAAATTGGATTGTTTGTTTCTTGTTGTTGCTTTTGGTTGAAGGACTTCTTTATGTATTCAAGATCTTAATCCCTATCATGTATGTGATTTGTGAATATTTTCTTCCACTCTCCATTGTTTTAATCTCCTTTGATGTACAAAGTTTTTAATTTTGATAGTCCAGTCTGTTTTTTTCTTTTGTTGCCTGTGATTTTGCTATCTTATTTAAGAAATCCGTTCCGAATCTAACATCATGAAGGTTTTCCCTATGTTTTTCTTCTAAGATACTTAAAGTTTTAGATCTTAATTTTAGATATTTGATCTATTTGAAGTTAATTTTTGTATGCAGTGAAAGATAAGGGCCCAACTTTATTCTTTTGCCTGGATATCCAGTTTTCCCAATACCAATTGCTGAAGACTGTCATTTCCCCATTGAGTGGTCTGGGCACCCTTGTCGAAAATCCACTGACCACGTATGTAAGGGTTTGTTTCTGGGCTCCCTACTCTGTTCCATTGTGTATCTGTCCTTATGCTAGTGCCATGCTGTACTTTTGATTACTACAGCTTTGTAGTAAGTTTTGAAGTTGAAAAGTATGAAGTCTTTCAACTTTGTTCTTTTGTTTTGTCTACAGTGATGGCCTGTGAATAGAACTTTTGCTAGCCCTTGAGCCCTAAACCTATCTTAAGATGTGCTTGTAGCTCTGACAAATCAGGATGCAGGACTACTGTACATCTGTGAAAAACCACAGGCTTTTTCATTATCCTGATGGTCACTATATCAGTGTCCTATTGCTTCTTTAACAAATTACCAAAGATGTAGTTCTAAAGTCGGAAGTCCTCATATAAGGTGATGGCAAGGCTGTCTCCTCCCGGAACGTGTAGGGGAGAATCTGTCCCTTACCTTTCGTAGCTTGTTGGAGACCTCCTTCATTTCTTGGCTCATGATCCCTTCCTCCTTTTTCAAAATACATCATCCAGCCTTTGTTTCTGTGGTCACAATTCCTTCTTCTGCATTTGACTCTCTTACCTTGTGATTCCGTTGGGCCCATCTGGATAATTTAGTATTCAGGGTTACTAGGATAATTGTCCCTTCTCCAGATTCTTATTTTAATCACATCTGCAAACTTCCTTTTGCTATGCATAGAGAGCACATTCACAAGGGAACTAGGCAGTAGACATCTTTGGGGACTATTATTCTGCCTACCTCAATCATGATGAGTGGGCAGTGTTGCTGACAGAGGGACACGAAGAATCTCTAAAACATCTTTGTTTTCTGTATTGGTCTCCCTTATAAATAAGGACCAGTTACCCAGTTTTAGGACCTGGAGTATAAATGTATTAATTGAGCAACTTCTATTTCTGTTCTACCTATGGAGCATTGTTTCATTGGAACATTAGAACTGGGGCTATGATTTTTAGAGTCAGCAAATATTTATTGAGTTTTATTTCTTGTGCACTCATATGCACTCATTGAATAAGATCTGTTTCTTGACTGTGAAGACATTCTAGTCTCCTACAAAAGGAAGGCGTTACTGCTATATAACACACTTTTTATCCATTTTAGCTTCTAAATATTTTTAGAATCCTAAATATCTTTAGAATCCTTTCCTCCCTCTCTCTCATCCCTCTTTGTGTCATTTTTTGATTTCTTAAAAAAAATTACCAATTTCCCTTGACATCAGTTGGGATCCCACATTTTTTCCTTCAGTCTGTTACTGTACCCATAGACGTGCTCATGTCACCCTTTTACCTAAAATCTTTACATTCCTGGCATCAGGGTAAACTGTAATCCTCATATTCCTTGGTGTGGCCATATTGTGCTTATCCTTCTAGCCTCATCACCTGCCATTCCAGACGCTCTTTGTTCTAGCTGCATGGAGTCAGTTGTACTTCCTATATCGTTCCATGCTCTCTTGGCTCTTGACTTTTGCAAAGCTCTCCTCACTCACTGGGCTCTATTTCTCCTCCTTCCCTGCCTGAGAAACACCTGTGCATCCTGCAGCCTGGCCTCAAGTAGTGCTTTCTAGAAGGCTGCCCCAACCTCTCACCCTTCTCCAATGTGGACCCCTTTTCCTAGGTTTGCTGTGTTATGCAGTTTATTACTCTGTACTCTAAACATTGCCTTACTTGGCAGTTTTTCTCACCAGACTGTAAATTTGGTTAGGTAAGGGATCTTTTAATTCCATTCTACCTGTAATTAATACAGTGCCTGCCTCAGAGATTTTTATTAAGTGCTGGCTAAATGAATGCTTGGGTCCATGTACCTTTGAATGATTTAATACAAAATGACCTGCAGATTTGAGCAAGAGCTATGATTTGGTATGGATCCTAAGCTAAAAGTATGATTAGTTAGCACTTGGGTTCTCTTTCCTATGTACTATTTCTTTTGAAGAAACGGAGTCTGATTTTCGGTGTGACCCAGTACATGGGATTCAAAAAGAAAGCCCGAGTCCTGAGAGTTGATGTATTAGAGTCGTGTGGAGTTAGTTTGAAGCAGTTTACTTTAAAGAATAAATCTCTGGCATGGAGACAACAACTGTGAAATAATACTCCTCTCAACATATGTATAAATCCAAAACAGAGGTTTTCTTAAGCTTGAGAGCCCTCACCGCAGCCTTGAACGGCTGTGATGATCAATAAGTACATACTTCCAAATTCTTTTGAATGAACATTCTTTTGAAGTAGGCATATTCTAGTAGGAAAAATACTCCAGGATTACTATGGAAGCATATTCTTACAAGATCCATGCCACAAGTGAGTAAATAAATGAGTAGATAGCCTTTTTTTGTTGCTGTTATTAATAAAAGAGATACAGATATGAAATCTGCCTTTATTTTTTTTTCATATTACAAATTTGTATTATTTAATTTCAACTGAGCTTTCACTGCTGCTTGGCAAATGTTCTTTTTTTAAATCTTGTTATTCACATATAATGTATTATTTGTCTTTTTCCAAACTAAAAATAAAACAAAACAAATCTAATCTCCAAGTTTGAAAGAAAAAAAAAAGCCCTAAAGAAAGGTTGCTGGAGGGGGAGGGGAGGTGGGAGGGATGGGGCCGCTGGGAGATGCACATTGAGGAGGGTATGTGTTGTGGGGACCGCTGTGTATTGTGTAAGACTGATGAGTCACAGACTTGTACCCCTAACTGCATTTGATAGAGTTAGTAGATCTGAGGTTACTCCTAGTGGTAGAATTGGATTGTTTATTTATTTGCGAGAAAGGTTGGGAGACTACAGAGAGGAATGCCGTCTCCCGTTGTATTAATTAATGATGCCAGACTAATTCTATTTTGTTTCGTTTTCCTAACTCCTTGGTGTACTCTGTCCGACCAAATTTGGGGGATTTACTAAAAACCAGGACAGACATAAGACATGTAAGTTATCTGTGGAACTTCATACTCTGATCTATAACTTTTTAAGCTATTAACAAAGCCGCTGTGATGGCAAGCACTAAAGGTGATGGTGGAACTCTTCTTCCCCACTCCCGATGTTTCCTTCCCTGCGGCAGGAACTGTACCAGTGCAGCACTCTGATGCCTGTTCTCTGCTCAAGCGGGAGCTGCCTGGGAAGGAAGCTGTGAGCATGCACAGCCCAGCCCCTTCTTTGGGAGCTAACCCCCTATAGGAGCCCTGTTCTTCCATTCTGTGAGTTTTGCGGCAGCACCCAACATGTGGGAGGCCTCTGTGCTTTTCTAAGGTGGCCTGTGGCCGGGTGGGTGAGTCTGTTTAATTCTGTGCTTCAGTATTAGCAAGCCCATTGTTTGCATTTCAGCCATATTCTGTAATACCAGGTTCACAGGTAATAAAAGTGGTACTTTGACAGCCTGTCCGCCTTCCTCCTTGACCTCATCACTCAGTTGGTCCAGAAGTTGGGTGGGGATGTGTGGTGCCAGTCATTAAGCCTTTGTGTATATCTTTCAATTCTCACAAGTGCCCTGCAAGTGAGTTGTATCATCTTGTTGCGGATGAGGGAAGGGAGGCTCCAAGAAGGTGACTCACTTTGAAGTTAGCTTTGGCACCCTGGTCAATCTGACCCCAAATTCATGTCCGTTAGGGCATACTGCCAAAGGAAAAAATCACAGATAAAAGCTTTTAAAAGACATTGCATAGTATAAATCACCGAGTCATATAGATGAGTTTTATTATGTGTAGCTTAGCATTTTCATACTCGTACATAAAAACACTGTAATAGAGCCTGCAAGTCCCTGGTTTCGTAGGTGCTTCCTTACCTCCCTGGTTCCACCAGCTGCCTTCATTTCGTCCAAAGCTTTCAGTTCTCTCTGACCATCTCGGGCTTCCTGCTGGGTTTCCACCCACTAGATAGAATGCCCCCTCTCTCCAAGCCTCTCCCTTTGCCTGGTTAGCTCCTCCTCGCCCTTCAGATTTCAGCTCACTTCCTCAGACTGGCCTCCCACAGCCGCCATATCTAAAGATGGTGATTTCTGCCAGCCATCTGATCTGTCCCTTCCCCACCCTGGCCATCACTTGTCATTCTGTGTTTATTTCCAGCCTAGACTTCCCACTAATTAAAGTGGCATGGGCACCATAACTGCTCTTCTGTCATTCCCCACTGTGAGCCTCATGTCTTAACACAGTTGATGGCACCTGGTTGGCACCCAAAATGGATTCTGAGTGAGCAAAGTGCTTGGCATCCTGCATTAGCCGTAGGGTCTGTGCCCATTATCTTTTACTCAGTGCTTGCAAATGACATATTAAAGATAGCCTCTTTCCTGGGAATTGTAAACAACTACTAAGAACTAAAATCTGTAGCCTTCTTATGAGACTCTAAACTATAGGAAGCATAGAATGGATTTCGAAGGCTACATAGCTAAAGACGTACTTAATGTGTTGAGGGTGGTGTAAGACAAAGCTGCTGCAGGGAGGGAACATCCTTTATGTGGTTTTGAAACCCTGGGATGGGGAACAAACTTCTCTGTAGCATTTCAGTATCAGGTAATATTAAGCATCTACGTGGTTTTTGTATCCTGGAAGAACATCATAAAGCTTAGAATAGTCCATCTGACCTGTTCGGTAAGGAATATGTTAATACCTACTTATGTCTTTAATGTAATTCTTAATAAATTATTTATTTGTTCATAGATAAAATGAGGTCAGCCATAGGGTAGTGTGTGAATTAATTTTGTTTCCAGCCAAGCATAAAAACACAGGATAAAGTGGCATGAAAATACCAAATGGTGATCGTTTGGGCTCAAATAAAGAATTTTTCCATATGCATTTTTCTACTCCTGGTGAGCTCACTTAACATAATTAATATCTTGAAGGGGCAAAGGCAAGACATTTCTGCACACTTAATTTTGCATCCCTCAATCTTGAAAGTGTTGATCATGGCAGAATTTCGGTTTCCCGGCCAGCTGTTCCCCTACAACTAGTGCCCCTGGGTAATAAACCACGGAACCCAGATCCACGTGGAAAGAACACGGATAACATGCCATCACATGTCTCGCTGGTTCGATATGACAGCTGATATTGTCTCTTTTTGTCCCCCCCCCCCATTTATACAGGGCATTGATGTGCGCGATGCTCCTCTCAAGGACATAAAGGTGACTAGTTCCCGGCGATTCATAGCTTCCTTTAATGTCGTGAATACAACAAAACGAGACGCTGGGAAGTACCGCTGCATGATTCGCACCGAAGGAGGTGTTGGGATATCAAACTATGCGGAATTGGTAGTTAAAGGTATTTAACGTATTTTTATGCCCCTAAATAGTCTATTAAAATAGACATGTCAGATGGTTGTGAGTTCATTATTTGTTTAAAGCGAAAACTTATCCTTGTCTATTTCCAAACAGTAGCTTGGTGACAGGCTATATTGATGGATTGCATTTTAAGTACAAATTTTGCACGTGAGCAATATTTTTGAAAAATGTATTTTATTTATGTTGGTTTAGTTGCATACAAAAGCACTGAATGTGCTCTTGGCAAGTTCTTCTGCCAACTCTGTATACAGAGATTACAACCTATAAATTTTTGTAAGGAATGAATATTTTTTTACTGATAGAAAATCACTTAAAATGCAGATACTCACCAGCCGGGGTGTTTATGATGGCAGGGTGCTTAATAAACTGAAGCGGTGCTGGTGTGAAAATGCTCAGGCACGTCACACAAGCCGTGTTGATAACACTGAGTTAACGTTCATAATGTCGCACTTCGGTTCCATTACTACATTGTGCATGACTGAAAAATTGAGTCATTATATTCAGGGAGGTGGGATGTGAGGGGAAAAAAAAAGAGGGGAAATAAGTTTCCATTTCTGGTCTAATGCTTTTTCTTTTGTGGGCTGAGGAGTTTATGGTATTAAACTGCTAGGGCAATTCTTGGTCCCAGACAGAATAACTTGGACTTGAGATGTACTGTGAGGCAGTTTTAGATGATGTGTGGCAGGCCATTGCTGTTTTGTCCTAGGAGAACAGAATGATGCCTATTTTTGGAAAATTTTCCCCTGTATTTGTTAAATATGAAACATAAAGCTGATATCTTCTGGATGGGTTCTTCCTTGTATGAGCAAATTTCTCTGTGCAAGCAGTTTTAAAGACCACGGGGTTCAAACTCCAGAGCTAGCTATGTGGGCATGGGCCAAGGGCTTGCCCCCTCTGTGCTTCTGTTTCCTCATGTCTAAAATAGACATGAATAAAGTCACCTACACCGTAGGGTGATCAGGAAGGTCAAGTGCAAAAAGTATATGAGTGGCACTTAGAACAGCATACGCCGTAAGCAGCCAGCGCCTGTTACGGCCATGATGGGGAAGAGAGCGGGGAGAGTCTCACCCTCTGCTCCTGTACATCAGGGAGCTTCATTTAGGAATGTTTGTCACTGCCCTCTTTCCAAGTTTTAAAACCTAAATGCCTGCCCCGCTGTATTTCCCTGCCCCCACCGCACCTGTATTAAATGAAAATCTCTGAGGGCACAGCCTCTGTTTTAAAATCTATAGGCGATTTTGGCATATGCCTCTGTCGTGAAATCCCTGCTGCCATATTAGTTACTCCTGGCTTACGAGAGAAATATTTATCGGTGAGCCTGCCCCCCAGCAGCAATGACTGATGTTATACACGTTGAAATATCTACTCCGCTAATATATTTTGCCACAGCAGATTCTCAGGAATTTTTGTTTGTGGTGAAACTGCAGGGGGTCTGCTTGGACTTGAGTTGAGGTTTAGTAGCCGTGAGAAAACTAACTCTGTGTCTGCAGAGGGCTCTCTGGGAAGCGCGGAGTCGCAGAGTAGAAAATGGGCACCGTTTCCCAACAAATCCAGGAAAGCAGCGGCCTCAGTGTTCCGTGGCTGAGTTCTTTATTATCATTATTAGTACTTAATGTTCCTCCCGGCTCAGTTCTCTGTGATCGTGTTCCATTTTCTGATTGATAGTTGCTACAGCGTTTCGCTCTGACCAGCCCTGTTCTTGAGGCATCGGGCTTCATTATCAGGAGAATGTAAATCTAGGAACCTTGCTAAAAATGGCCTCTGTGGAAAAGTTCATTTGTTGGGTGGCGTCAGTAAATCATTAATTTCTAGTCTTCCAGCACAAACGTGTGCACAAAGAATGAGTGGGTTGTGATTCACATTTACGCAGCACATTTTCCTGTCTGAGGACAGCATACTGGTAGCTTGGCTCATTGTGATAAAAATGTCCAGGCACCTCTTTTCATCTCTGCACACGACCAGAGCCGGGGACAGCCGGCTTGCAGTTGTGGCTCAAATCTGAAATTTGACTTCTCCTCCATTTATAATTTGATGGCCATATTTTTCATATCATTTATATTTTAAAGTGAGATAACATGCTGAATTATACTAGCATGTTATACTTAATAAAGTATTACCTTGAGATAATTACTTTAAAATATGCAGTGACACTTTTGAGGCCACTTGTATATAATTTAACTCCTTTTTATATGCATGTAATATTTGGAGTGTTGATCTTCTAAAAATGGGAAAAACTAACGTCTGTAGAGTTTGTAATTTTCTTAAGGTCACATACTGATTTGGCCCCCCTAAAGAAACCCACATCACTTTTTAACTGTCACTCCTATCTTATTCATGCTTACCACTGCTTTTAATAATCTGGGACATAAAAAATATTTCATAGAATCTCCACAATTCGTGTATATATGCATGTATATCAGTATCATTTAATTATGTGAGACTGTGTTAGGCATTCACAAATGTTTATCATTAGATACATGTGCACATATCTGTACGTGTATAAATTCTTTCATTGCTGATTTGGTTTAGAATTACAGTTGACCCTTGAACAACGCAAGAGTTAGAGGTGTCAACCCCTGTGTAGTGAAAATCTACATATAGCTTTTGACTCCCCAGAAACTTAACTCCTAACCTATTGTTGACTGGAATGCTTACCGATAACATAAGCAGTCAATTAACACACATTTTGTTTTGTTTTTGTTTTTGTTTTTAAGATTTTGTTTATTTATTTGACAGAGAAAGACAGCAAGAGAAGGAACACAAACAAGGGGAGAGGGAGAGGGAGAAGCAGGCTTCCCGCCGAGCAGGGAGCCCGATGTGGGGCTCGATCCCAGGACGCTGGGATCATGACCTGAGCCGAGGGCAGACGCTTTATGGCTGAGCCACCCAGGTGCCCCATAACACACATTTTGTATGTGTATTATATACTGTATTCTTACAGTAACCTGGAGAAAAGAAAATGTTAATAAAATCATGAGGAAGAGAAAATACATTTACAGTACTGCAGAAACTCCGTGTATAAGGGGGCCCGTGCAGTTCAAACCATGTTGTTCAAGGGTCAACTATACTTTAATTGTGAACTTTCACTTGAATCATGTATTTTAATTTTCTTTCTGTCACTTAGTAGAGATGGAATTCCTTCCTTCCTTTCTTCCTTCCTTCACTTTGGGAAAAATTATTCAAAATTTAAATATTGACTTATTCTTGTATGGATTCTTCTAGCAACCCAAAAGTCCCTTGGAATGTCTATTGCAATTGTTCCAGGTTCTAGTGGAATCTTTCATTTGATTGCACATATTTGATACTTTCCCTCATGGGGAATTAATAGAGAAAATAGTCTCAGGTCAAGCAAGCATTAAAGACATGTCTATTTTAGGATACTAGTAACAACATCCTAAATGAATTGGTGTGCTCACTAACCGTCGTGGCCTTGCCCCTGAGTTATATTTTGAATGGCAGTTCAGCAACCCTTGCTAGCATTTGCAACTTCAAAGTTATTAACTGCCCTTTCAGCCTGGCTACATAACTGCCTTAGGATATACTATTAAAGGCCCATTTCATGTCTCGGTTCAAGGAATCGCCTAATGATATAAATTGATGTTAAATCATGATGAGTTGAGTAAGAACTGTTTAAAGAAATGAAGAGCTAGCACAAAGTTGTAGTTTATAAACAATAGGAACAATATTTTAGTAAGTTTACATGAATTTTGTAGTCTTTCAAATACAATTCATCCTTTAGTGTTTATTTTGACTCTGTCTACTGAGATTTCCCAGCTATTGTTGAAAGTCAGTAAGATTCATCGCACCTTGAATACAGAATAAGAACAAAGACACCCCCACCCAACAAAGAGAACTGTTGCTATTGGTATCTTAGTCTAGGGGTCCACCAGGTATCATCTCAAGGGCCAAGGTCAGATGGTCCTAGCTGCCATGAGATCCCTTTCAGCAGGAAACAGAACCGTGATCAGTTGATTGTCTGCTGCAGAGCTCACAGAATTTGCAGATAGAAGCCAGCATATGCCAGCAACAGAACATAGCAGGCTTTATTTTTTGTGCATTCAGATATGCTAACTGAGGAGTTGAAACACATACACACACACAGCCCAAAAAGACACAAACCACCTGTGGAAACATGCCTGAAAAAAAAATCAGAAAGGGAGCCAAACCATAAAAGACACTGAACTTTAGGAAACAAACTGAGGGTTGTAGGAGGGGAGGTGGGGGGGATAGGGTAGCTGAGTGATGGGCCTTAAGGAGGGCATCTGATGGAATGAGCACTGGGTGTTATATGCAACTGATGAATCACTAAGCTCTACCTCTGAAACGAAAAAAAAAGTCACTAGATCTTACATTTTTTTTCCTCAGATGGAAATTCATGAAGATAGAAATACGCTATTGTGCACAGTTACCTCCTTTCCCAGTATCATGTACAGTGACATTGGGCATATAGGGTCCTTCACCTGGTGCCTGGCAGGCCGTTCTACCAACACCTCACTGCTAGACGGGGCAACTATTTAAAACAAGATTGTCTCTTTCTCCCTTCTCAATGATGTAGAAAAAGAGTCCATCTCAGGTTTTAAACAATGAAAAAGACTTTCTTAGGTTGAAAGAGTATTTCATTGATTGCTTAGAATTTTACCAAACTGGGCATGGCTTGCACTTTGCTTTAGAGCTTCTCTTTCTACTCGCTGCTTTCATAAGACTCATACTGGAGGCTCCTTGCACAGCAGCAGGGATGGGCTTTATTACCCACACGTCTTACTTCTCCTGTGGCTGAATGAGTCCACTGGGATGGTGTTTTGGGCAAGAAGTCATCCTGGAAATGCATTTATGATGAGAGAAACTATAATTCTGGCCATGTTTTAAAACTGATGATATCTGTGGAATAATAAATATAAGGAAACTGAATTTAATGAGATAGGTAACCAGCACCTGTGATGATTTTGAAGTCAATCTCAATAAGGAAGTGGGCGATAAAGTGCCTCCTAGGGCTTAAGTACTACCATTGCGAGAACTTTAGCAAGTTACTTTTAGTGGGGAAGAAAAGTCCTTTGAGCCTGAGAAAAATGAGTTGTGTCCTAAAACAAACTGGGGGTATCCCTACTTGAGCAAGCTTAGGTTTGAAAGATGGTTTATTTCACAAATTTGAACATTGTGAAAGTCTTCACCAGTATGCTTTTTCTTAATAACCTCAACAAAACCATTCTCTTCACTTCATTCCTGACATGTTCACAGCTTCCGTATTTTAATAATTGGTGTACGTTGAGCTGCTTTAAAACAGAAGAGCAACGTGTCTGAAAGATGGCTCTCTGATTTCCCTTCCAGAGCCCCCCGTTCCCATTGCTCCACCTCAGCTGGCCTCCGTGGGGGCAACCTACCTCTGGATTCAACTCAACGCCAACTCCATCAATGGGGACGGGCCCATTGTGGCCCGAGAGGTGGAGTACTGCACGGCAAGCGGGAGCTGGAACGACCGACAGCCGGTGGATTCCACGAGTTACAAAATCGGGCACCTCGACCCGGACACGGAGTACGAGATCAGTGTGCTGCTCACCAGGCCGGGCGAGGGCGGCACTGGGTCTCCTGGGCCAGCTCTCAGAACCAGAACCAAGTGTGCCGGTGAGTAAGGGACACCTCGGGCGAGTCGGTACCGTCTTTCTGGGTGTTGACGTGCAGCATGGTGTTTATTAGGTGGTTAATACGCTTCCCCAGCTCTGTCAGCATCCTCCACGGGAACGAATAATTCCCTTCGCCTCTGGACGGTAGCCCGCCAGCCTGTGGGCTTTGGGACCTCAAGGCTTGGTATCTTCAGGTAACCTCTACCTCCTTTTTTACTATTTTTATTTACGCTTTCCTGTGAGTATCATCGAGTTGGTGCAGGAATTCTCCCTACAGTTGACAGAAACTGTCTCCTTTAATGATGTCTGCGCATAGGTCAGATCCTCTCACCCTGGTCCCCTTGTTTTATGTTCACCGTTAATGTGCTTTTAGCCTGGAGGGGCATTGGAATAATAGATTCTATCCTAGAGATAGCTTTAAAGCTGTGTTTTTATTGATGGATATTTAATGGAGGGGCTGCTTGCCAATGACACGGGGCCCATTTGTAAAATAAGCCAGGGTGATTTGTGGGCCGCCTGCCGTCTTCAAGTTGAGATTATAAAGTTCTAATTGACTGTGCTGAACCCGGTTCACAGCTTAAATAAAGTAGGGTTGATGGAGGGAGAAATGTAGCGTCTTATAAAAATCAAAACCTAAAGAAAAGCTCCCAGAGAGGCGATAGTGCTGTGTCTGTATGGCTACTTCTCTGCTAGGGAAGTAGAGAGAAATAATATATTGGGACACTCAAGCGTTCTTTCCTCAGTTACGTGAAGAATCTCTGTATTGGATGGTGGGCTGAGGGGAGGCGATTCAGTAAATTTTTATGGAATTAATTGATTCTGCAGATAGCGTTACTTAAGTAGACACAGCCATATGTGTCATTTCTTTTTTAAGTTTTGAAAGTTCTCAAAGCACAGTCTGGCCCTGGCTGGTAGGAGAAATGATGAAAGCTGAACAGCTGTAGATGTTCCATTTTTTCCTTTGTAATAGGTTGTATATTGCTTCCGCAAGTTCAACGCTCGTGGGCGAAGTCTGTTCTTGAGGTGGTGGTGGTGTTGAATTTCACAGAAAAGGGAACAGCCACCTTCTGGGGATGAGTGCTGGGCCGGTTCTAGCCACCCCTGCGTCTGTTTTGCTGCCCCACTGCCGGCTGTGGGGTCCCTGGAGCGAACTGCGGCTCTGGACTGGCCCTTCACACAGCCTGGGCTGCCGGGCCCAAAGACAAAGGAGTTTGAAAACGCTTTCTCTTCCTCACGTCTCCAAACGATGGCATCTCCTCTGTCTCTGTAGTTGAATCAAACTGCCTTTCTTTTTTGTGACATAATTTCTGATATGATCCCATCTGTTTCAGGGCAAACAGTAGCGATGTATAACACCAGATAGATCATTTCACAGTAGAGGCATTGCTTTCGAACCTGTTATTGATTTGATAACTGCCTTGTGAAGGCTCCCGGCAGACGCTGACACCCCCTTATTATGGGTGGGGACACGGGAGCCTGCAGGACCCTCTGTCCTCCAGGCATGCTCCGTGAGCGGCACGGTTAGTGCTAGTTCACTTCAGTGTGATTTTAAGGAATCCTATTTTGGGCACAACAATATATAGTCTCCCTCTCTGTCCAAAAAAGGGTTAGAATTCCATTGTCTAGACTGGAGAGAGGACGCCATCTGTTTCATTCTTGTCACTAACAACCCCGCCTACTTAATGTTTTCCGCCCTGTTCTCCCTTACAGATTTTGTCCTGTCTCTTGGGTTTTCTGCGTGTACATTTCAGCTACTGACACAACTGTAATATACATTTCCCCTGAATATAATGCTTGGATTTTTTTTATTGCTGCCTGAAGTGTGGATGTATAACTCTCAAAGAGACAGCATACCTTTTATCACAGATTGGCAGTATTTTTAAAATAAATTAAAACCAATTTTGAATTGATATTTGCATTCCAACACTATGCCTTCAGAAGTATTCAACCTCACGTAAGCATGGAAGCCTAATGACGAAGCATGCTCTTCAGTTTTTGCAGCCCGAGGTTGACATGACTCCTGGAGGGTCATGCGCGGACCTGGAACACGGTCAAAATAGCTGTGGTTGGACAAGTCAGTCTTAGGAAATAGGAGTGTGTTAGGTCGGAGAGTCAGAGCTAGAAACAAGAGGGGGGAGGCATTGGAGGTGGGTGAGGAAAGTGAAGTCAAATTTCTCTTTATGAAAAAAAAATAGTTTCACCCTTTCTTGACCTGAGGCTTTTGAGAAAAAGTGAAGATAAGACTGCTGTCTGTGGCTGACGAGCAATGGGGCACGGTGGAAGGCGTGAGGTACAAGGAGGGACACAGGGGCTGCAGACTAGAGACTAGACAGTCTGGGATGGTCCCCAACTGTCACTTGGATGGTTGTGAGCATTTGGGGCTCACAGAGAGCAAGTCATGGAGCTTACAAGCTGGGAGGGCCTCTAAGCATTCTGCGAAGTAGATGGAAATTGTCCTTGGCCAGCCTTGAACAGTGGATGATTCTAATAGGGTGATACGTAGCAGGAGTAATTGCACATTCATCCTGTGTGGTTTAAAACCCAACAGTACTACTGTGGAATTACAGTAATAAAATTACGCCGCAGCATATATAAAAGAGATTGAGAATTTGGCTTAAATGCATAGGAATCTACAATATGACCCATATCACTCTGGACTGTTATTTCCTTACCACCATTCCCCCCACCAGACACACACACACACACACACACACACTCTACTATAATCTTAGGTTGCATAAGAAAGTCAAACACCCATGTTGAAGGAGGTGATAGTCTTATGGTACCAGAGCTAATTAGCCTCCCAATAATTATCACACTGATTTCCGCTCCCTGCATTTTAAGAAAGAGAGCACGAAATGGACTATACTCTAGGGATAGCACCCAGGTTAGGAAAGGTTCTGGAACCTTGCTCTACCAATGAGGAATGATGAAAAGAATTTAGAAGGGTGATGGAGGAGAACAGAGGGTCTGTACAAATTTGACAAGCACTGAATCATGAGTAGTGAGTTTCCAGTGGCTGACCCGTTCACGCAGAACCCGACATTGCAGAAGGTGATTTCCGTATTCAGAAAAGGGTTGAACTGGCTGACCCTGCAGATGTCTTTGACATGAAGATTCTGTGATTCATGTGTTGTCCTCTTTCTAAGGAGATGATCCATCGTATGTTTCTGCCCTGAAAGTCTTTGACTTTCATTTTTATTTTATCCTTGTCCAGAAACTCCGTTCTTGTGCTTATCCAGTCCTGCTCTGCCGACCCATGGAGGGAGGTCTGTGATGATGCTTACAAAAGTTTGAGCAGAAAGGGGGGAAATAGTGAGTTTTTAATACTGCTACATAGATTAAATTTGAAGAAATGACTCCTATTTTGAGATACGCTGCCTGGTTTTTGTGTTAAAGTATCCCTTTTACTAAATGATGATGCTGGAGGGTATAGAGCCACAGTCAGCAGCTGAAAACACAGACTTGGGACCCTGCTGCCAGGGACTGAGTTCTGGCTCTGCCCGGAGCTGTACACGGGACCACAGGAAAACTGCTGATCTTCTCTTGACTTCCATTGCTTTATCTGTAAAACAGGGCTGATGACAAAAATATGTATCTTGGGACACCTGGGTGGCTCAGTCGGTTAAGTGTCTGCCTTCATCTCAGGTCATGATCTCAGGGTCCTGGGATCGAGTCCCACATGGGGCTCCTTGCTCACTGGGGAGTTTGATTCTCCTTCTGCCTGCCGCTCCCCTGCTTGTGCTCTCTCTCTCTCTCTCTCTCACTGTGACAAAAAAAAATAAATAAATAAAATCTTAAAATATATATAAATATATATATATATATATATATATATATATATATATATATATATATATGTATTTCTTATAGTGTGGCCATGAAGCCTTACTGAGCTACTGTGTGTAAGGTTCCTAGAACAGAACCTGACATATAGCAAATGGTCAATAAAAGTTAACTGCCATTTTAAAAAAATATTTTAACATTTTTTAACATTTTCAATCAAAATAATTGGATCTTAGCAACCTGATTTCATTGCCCTAGATGTGTTACAAATATTACCTACCTGGTAAATTGAAAATCTGAGGACCAGTTTTATAGTACGGGCTCATAGAATTCTCTGCAGTGGAGCACTGCGTTCATGACACGTGTCATTCTCTCGTTTCTTCTATTAAATCTGTTTCTTTTGGACAAGCTCTCCATTTCCATTTATGTGTTGCACCAGTGAGACCTGTCCTGTCGTGTTTTGGTGACACCCATGAAAATGTATTTCGCTTCTTGCATTAAAATGGCAGGATCAGTATTTATTGTCCTTCTCTGGGCAATGGAATTGATTTTCATGTGGGGATAGTAGACACAATCTCATTACCTGGTCTGATTTCTTTCAAGAATTGTATGGTAGCACACTTCCAGAGCTCTTGCTGCTTATGTTTCTGAAAATTATTTTCAAATATATGCACAGGCACTCCACATGTGACCTTGATCAAATCACTTAGCTTCTCTGGTTCTGTCTCCTTATCTTTAAATAAGGGCAGTGACATCTGCCCTGATTGTATCAGAGGTGTTTGTGAAGATCAGGTCAGATATTATCTGTAAAGGGATTTTACAAGTGATAAAATGTTCTGCCTATATGGGGTATTTTAAAAAAAATGATTATAGTAAGGAGCTAGTTTCAAGATTTACACATATACCCAGGTATTTTTTCTAATTTTGCAGTTCAGCTGTAGTTGGGTAACCTCAGAGAGCTGACATTACTTCAGTATCCACTTAAGCAAAATATAATTTAGTTTGTGTTTTCTATTATATCTTATATTCTTACAATTATGTACAGCTATGTATCAGAAGCCACTAAGTGGTAGCTACTTGAAAAAGAGAAATGGGAGATGCTATTAGATTAATTTTCACAGTAGACTCTTTATGTGTTTTATTTTGGGATATTGCTTTTTATGTATCCTAGTTATTGTTTAACTGGGTCTAAGTGACTTGCTAACAACTGGACCCAGGAGTTAAAAGGATGGTGATAAACAAATGACCTAACCATTAAGATCGGTGAGAGTGAAAAGAAAAAAAAAGCTGAACTGAAATGTGTTCTTTAGAATTAACATAACTAAAAATCTGGGGGAAAAAAGAATGATTGTACCTTTAAAAAAATTTACTCATGAGATATTTATCGAACACCCTTATTTCCAAGACACTGTTCCTGCCTCTGAGGGGAGAGGAACAGGACAAGATCCGCCATTAGAGTTGATCTATTGAGGGAGGAAGTGTGCAGGGGAAAAAAATATATATATATATATATGTGTGTGTGTGTGTGTGTGTGTGTGTGTGTATGTGTGTGTGTATAGCATCTATGCTATGAGAAATGCTGTACAGAAGAGAGAGAATGGAGAGAAGCAGGAGAGTTTTTATTAGGTTATCTTTTATTTTTTAATTGTAAAATCACATAACATAAAATTTACCATTTTAATCATTTCTGAG